>NC_060073.1:83784719-84414439 GCF_922984935.1 Meles meles | reverse complement strand
CTCCCCTCACTGAAATGGACAGATCATCCAAGCCAAAGATCAACAAGGAAATAAAGGCCTTAAATGACACACTGGACCAGATGGACATCACAGATCTATTCAGAACATTTCATCCCAAAGCAACAGAATACACATTCTTCTCTAGTGCACATGGAACCTTCTCCAGAATAGATCACATCCTGGGTCACAAATCAGGTCTCAACCGGTATCAAAAGATTAGGATTATTCCCTGCATATTTTCAGACCACAATGCTCTGAAGCTAGAACTCAATCACAAGAGGAAAGCTGGAAAGAACCCAAATACATGGAGACTAAACAGCATCCTTCTAAAGAATGAATGGGTTAACCAGGAAATTAAAGAAGAATTGAAAAAATTCATGGAAACAAATGATAATGAAAACACAACAGTTCAAAATCTGTGGGACACAGCAAGGCAGTCCTGAGAGGAAAATATATAGCGGTACAAGCCTTTCTCAAGAAACAAGAAAGGTCCCAAGTACACAACCTAACCGTACGCATAAAGGAGCTGGAGAAAGAACAAGAAAGAAACCCTAAACCCAGCAGGAGAAGAGAAATCATAAAGATCAGAGCAGAAATCAATGAAATAGAAACCAAAAAAACAATAGAAAAAATCAATGAAACTAGGAGCTGGTTCTTTGAAAGAATCAATAAGATTGATAAACCCCTGGCCAGACTCATCAAAAAGAAAAGAGAAAGGACCCAAATCAATAAAATCATGAATGAAAGAGGAGAGATCACAACTAACACCAAAGAAATACAGACAATTATAAGAACATACTATGAGCAACTCTACGCCAACAAATTGGACAATCTGGAAGAAATGGATGCATTCCTAGAGACATATAAACTACCACAACTGAACCAGGAAGAAATAGAAAACCTGAACAGGCCCATAACCAGTAAGGAGATTGAAACAGTCATCAAAAATCTCCAAACAAACAAAAGCCCAGGGCCAGACGGCTTCCCAGGGGAATTCTACCAAACATTTAAAGAAGAACTAATTCCTATTCTCCTGAACCTGTTCCAAAAAATAGAAATGGAAGGAACACTTCCAAACTCATTTTATGAGGCCAGCATCACCTTGATCCCAAAACCAGACAAGGATCCCACCAAAAAAGAGAACTACAGACCAATATCCTTGATGAACACAGACGCAAAAATTCTCGCCAAAATACTAGCCAATAGGATTCAACAGTACATTAAAAGGATTATTCAGCACGATCAAGTGGGATTTATTCCAGGGCTGCAGGGTTGGTTCAACATCCGCAAATCAATCAATGTGATAGAACACATTAATAAAAGAAAGAACAAGAACCATATGATACTCTCAATAGATGCTGAAAAAGCATTTGACAAAGTACAGCATCCCTTCCTGATCAAAACCTTCAAAGTGTGGGGATAGAGGGCACATACCTCAATATTTTCAAAGCCATCTATGAAAAACCCACCGCAAATATCATTCTCAATGGAGAAAAATTGAAAGCTTTTCCATTAAGGTCAGGAACACGGCAGGGGTGTCCATTATCACCACTGCTATTCAACATAGTACTAGAAGTCCTAGCCTCAGCAATCAGACAACAAAAAGAAATTAAAGGCATCCAAATTGGTAAAGAAGAAGTCAAACTATCACTCTTCGCAGATGATATGATACTATATGTGGAAAACCCAAAAGACTCCACTCCAAAACTGCTAGAACTTGTACAGGAATTCAGTAAAGTGTCAGGATATAAAATCAATGCACAGAAATCAGTTGCATTTCTGTACACCAACAACAAGACTGAAGAAAGAGAAATTAAGGAGTCAATCCTATTTACAATTGTACCCAAAACTATAAGATACCTAGGAATAAACCTAACCAAAGAGACTAAGAATCTATGCACAGAAAATTATAAAGTACTCATGAAAGAAATTGAGGAAGACACAAATAAATGGAAAAATGTTCCATGCTCCTGGATTGGAAGAATAAATATTGTGAAAATGTCTATGCTACCTAAAGCAATCTACACATTTAATGCAATCCCTATCAAAATACCATCCATTTTTTTCAAAGAAATGGAACAAATAATCCTCAAATTTATATGGAACCAGAAAAGACCTCGAATAGCCAAAGGAATGTTGAAGAACAAAGCCAAAGTTGGTGGCATCACAATTCCGGACTTCAAGCTCTATTACAAAGCTGTCATCATCAAGACAGCATGGTACTGGCACAAAAACAGACACATAGATCAGTGGAACAGAATAGAGAGCCCAGAAATCGACCCTCAACTCTATGGTCAACTAATCTTCGACAAAGCAGGAAAGAATGTCCAATGGAAAAAAGACAGCCTCTTCAATAAATGGTGCTGGGAAAATTGGACAGCCACATGCAGAAAAATGAAATTGGACCACTTCCTTACACCACACACGAAAATAGACTCCAAATGGATGAAGGACCTCAATGTGAGAAAGGAATCCATCAAAATCCTTGAGGAGAATGCAGGCAGCAACCTCTTCGACCTCAGCCGTAGAAACATCTTCCTAGGAACAACGGCAAAGGCAAGGGAAGCAAGGGCAAAAATGAACTATTGGGATTTCATCAAGATCAAAAGCTTTTGCACAGCAAAGGAAACAGTTCACAAAACCAAAAGACAACTGACAGAATGGGAGAAGATATTTGCAAACGACCTATCAGATAAAGGGCTAGTATCCAAAATCTATAAGGAACTTAGCAAACTCAACACCCAAAGAACAAACAATCCAATCAAGAAATGGGCAGAGGACATGAACAGACATTTCTGCAAAGAAGACATCCAGATGGCCAACAGACACATGAAAAAGTGCTCCACGTCCCTCGGCATCAGGGAAATACAAATCAAAACCACAATGAGATATCACCTCACACCAGACAGAATGGCTAAAATTAACAAGTCAGGAAATGACAGATGCTGGCGAGGATGTGGAGAAAGGGGAACCCTCCTCCACTGTTGGTGGGAATGCAAGCTGGTGCAAGCACTCTGGAAAACAGCATGGAGGTTCCTCAAAATGTTGAAAATAGAACTACCCTATGACCCAGCAATTGCACTACTGGGTATTTACCCTAAAGATACAAACATAGTGATCCGAAGGGGCACGTGTACCCGAATGTTTATGGCAGCAATGTCTACAATAGCCAGACTATGGAAAGAACCTAGATGTCCATCAACAGATGAATGGATAAAGAAGAGGTGGTATATATACACAATGGAATACTATGCAGCCATCAAAAGAAATGAAATCTTGCCATTTGCGACGACGTGGATGGAACTAGAGCGTATCATGCTTAGTGAAATAGGTCAATCGGAGAAAGACAACTATCATATGATCTCCCTGATATGAGGACATGGAGAAGCAACATGGGGGGGGTAGGGGGATAGGAGAAGAATAAATGAAACAAGATGGGATTGGGAGGGAGACAAACCATAAATGACTCTTAATCTCACAAAACAAACTGGGGTTTCCTGGGGGAAGGTGGGATTGGGAGAGGGGGAGCGGGCTATGGACATTGGGGAGGGGAGGTGAACCATAAGAGACTATGGACTCTGAAAAACAACCTGAGGGTTTTGAAGGGTCAGGGGTGGGAGGTTGGGGCAACCTGAGGGTTTTGAAGGGTCAAGGGTGGGAGGTTGGTGGAACAGGTGGTGGGTAATGGGGAGGGCACATTTTTCATGGAGCACTGGGTGTTGTGCAAAAAGAATGAATACTGTTACGCTGAAAAAATAAATAAAATGGAAAAAAAATAAAAGAAAGAACAAGAACCATATGATACTCTCTATAGATGCTGAAAAAGCATTTGACAAAGTACAGCATCCCTTCCTGATCAAAACTCTTCAAAGTGTAGGGATAGAGGGCACATATCTCAATATTATTGAAGCCATCTATGAAAAACCTACTCTTGGTGGGAATGCAAGCTGGTGCAACCACTCTGGAAAACAGCATGGAGGTTCCTCAAAAAGTTGAAAATAGAATTACCCTATGACCCAGCAATTGCACTACTGGGTATTTACACTAAAGATGGAAACATAGTGATCAAAGGGGCACGTGTACCCGAATGTTTATAGCAGCAATGTCTACAATAGCCAAACTATGGAAAGAATCTAGATGTCCATCAACAGATGAATGGATAAAGAAGATGTGGTATATATACACAATGGAATACTATGCAGCCATCAAAAGAAATGAAATCTTCCCCTTTGCGATGACATGGATGGAACTAGAGGGTATCATGCTTAGTGAAATATGTCAATCGGCGAAAGAGAACTATCATATGATCTCCCTGATATGAGGACATGGAGATGCAACATGGGGTGTTAGGGGGATTGGAGAAGAATAAATGAAACAAGATGGGATTGGGAGGGAGACAAATCATAAATGACTCTTAATCTCACAAAACAAACTGTGGGTTGCTGGAGGGAGGTGGGGTTGGGAGAGGGGGAGGGGGTCATGGACATTGGGGAGGTTATGTGCTATTGTGAGTGCTCTGAAGTGTGTAAACCTAGTGATTCACAGACCTGTACCCCTGAGGATAAAAATACATTATATGTTTATAAAAAAAAAAAAAAAAAGAAAGAAAGGATGAATACCCAACTTTTGTAGCAACATGGACGGGACTGGAAGTGATTATGCTGAGTGAAATAAGTCAAGCAGAGAGAGTCAAGTATCATATGGTTTCACTTATTTGTGGAGCATAACAAATGACATGGTGGACATTGGGAGATGGAGAGGAGAAGGAAGTTGAGGGATATTGGAAGGGGAGGTGAACCATAAGAGACTATGGACTCTGAAAAACAACCTGAGGGTTTTGAACTGGCGGGCGTGGGATGTTTGGGGAACCAGGTGTTGGGTAATAGGGAGGGCACGTATTGCATGGAGCACTGGGTGTTGTGCAAAAACAATGAATACTGCTACACTGAAAAAATAAATAATTAAATGGCAAATATGGTAATTTAAAAATAAAATTAAAAAAATCAGAAAGCAATAAGTGTTATGAGGAAAACAAGCACGTAGAAGGATAAGCGTTGTATGATTAGGGAAATTTTGTAGAGGAGGCCACAGCGAGCAGAATTTTGAGTAGAAAAGAGCCATCCAGAGATGGCTGAAGTGAAACCCTAATGGAAGATCAAGGTTGGCATGGCAGCCAAAGAATGTGACTGGACTGGACTGTACAGAGCTGGAGAAATGGTTACAGATGAGGAGAGACAGGTGAGTAGAGGACAGCTCATGTAGGGTCTTATTGTTCATGTTAAATATATTGGGTTCAATATTAAATATTTTAAATACTTGTTTAAAGAACATTGCTCTGCAAGTGCCTGGGAGGCTCAGTTGGTTAAGCATCCGACTCTTGATTTTGGCTCAGGTCATGATCTTAGGGTTGTAAGATCAAGTCTCACGTTTATCTCCATACTGAGCATGGAGACTGCTTAAGATTCTCTGTTTCCTTCTCTCTCTGCCTCTCCTCCTCTCCACACTCTCAAAACAAAACAAAAAAAGAAAGAAAGAGAGAAAGAAAGAAGATAATATTGCTTTGAAAATCATGTGGAAAATTAATTTTTGAGGGAGAGGGACAAGAGCAAAATGAGATCAGCCAGTCAGATGGCTCTTCTAGCAGGCCAGTGAAGACATACCACACTGGTGGTGTCTACTGGGGGATGAGAAATGGAGATGGTGACTCATATGAATCCAGGACTCATTTTGAGGTCATAACTAACAAATTTTGTTACCAGAATACTGAAGGCAAAAGGGCGATGCAAGATAATTTTTAAGTTTTCATCTGGATATCTGTCTGACTAGGAAAATAGAGAAAGGAGCATCATTTGCAGGTCCAAAATGATTCATAAATTCAGGCTCAGTGTAGAATACCCATTTTTTTGGCCTGAAGATCTATGCACACTCTCATTATACTAGAGCAAGGGGACTGAGACCTTGCTGGTGATTATGAACTTATTTCATGTGTTTCAGAGAGGACATCATGGTTGACAACCCCCACACAGGTGTAATAGCATATGTGTTATCAGGAAGGGAGGAAAGGTTTTAGAGACATTAACTTCAATTAGAAGACATGGCAATATTTAGAATTCTCAAAACTAGAAGCCAGTCTTATTATTCATCTTTAGAGTAAGTTCCTTAAACTCCTTATGACAAGTGCCAGTAGATGCTAATTAATACCTGTAGTTCAGTGCCCAGGCTCATCTTTGTGTATACTGCATCGTATTAACTGAGCTCCCATTATTTTCTCTAGTAATCCTTAACTATTTCTGTATTCTACACTCTTCCACTCTAAACTCTGAATTGGCTTTGGAACCAATACACTGGTTAAACATTTTTATATTAAGAGGTTTTCCCAACACACTATTTAGTGGATAAGATATATTCACAAACATATATTAAATGAAAGAGATCCATACCTTGAGGAAAGAAATCAAATTTGAAAATAATTGTGAAGACTTCCCCCCCGCCCCATATCAGTGTATAATGACTAAGGCCATAATACGAAAGATAGCAATCGGGTCTGTATCTCATACTGTTTTCAGCATGTGAAACTCAGCATGGACACTACATTTTGAGCATCAACCAAGTTAATCTGCAGGACAAACACCTTAGCACTCAAATCGAGGCAGCTTTTTGACCCTTCATGCCATCTTTTTCTATAAACCATACCATTGACGTAAGGATTCTGTTCTTCCTGATTAAAAGAGGAAGGAAATTCTGTCAGCTAAATCAATATAGTACTACTGGAAAAAAAAAATAGAAAATTGTAAATAACAGCAGCAATTTTCCATGATTGGCAAAATGCCATGGCAAAACAACGCTGATTCTCTCCAGGCATAGGAAATTATCATTTTAACCCAGCCACCCCATTCCAATAATTTCAAGGTTTTTTGTTTGTTTGTTTGTTTTTGTTTTTAAGAATGAGGAGTGAGTTTAAGTCATTTTATTATTAAATACCAATGTGCACAGTTTCAAACATTTATAAATATTGTAATTTATAGAAGACTGAGGTAATCTTAAAATTATTTGAAGTAATTTAACAATTTTTACAATTAACTCAACCTACATTTGTAGAAACATAATTATGTTTAAAAGTACCCCCAACACAAAGTAATAATTTCACAGTACCTTTCTATAACATTTTTGTCACTCAAATGGCAACTGCCTCAATAAAACCGAAGTTGATTCAATAATTTAGAAACAGCACAATCAGAACTACAAATGCAAACTACCATTAATTCCAAACAAAACAAAACCTTTTACAAAATATGAATATTTTCCCACTTTCAACACTGGTTGAAGAAAATATTAGAAGGCGTTTTTTTCTTTTCTTTTCTTTTCTTTTTTTTTAAGATTATTTGAGAGATAGAGAGAGTGAGCAAGTGAGAGAGCAAAAGCTAGGGAGGGTGGGGAGAAGCAGGGGGAGAAGCAGAGGGATAAGCAGACTCCCTGCTGAAGAGGAACCTGATTCGAGGCTTGATCATGATCTGAGCCTAGGGCAGATGCTTAACCAACTGAGCCACCAGATAACCAAGGAAGCAATATTTTCTTATTTGTACTAAATGGAAATTAACTTTAAGATTTAAAAAAAATGATGTTAGGACACTAGATTAGGTCGGTTTATATAACATGTAACACTAAATATTTTGAGAAGTTCTTGGTTTCACTGGAAGCCATTTCTAATTGCAAACCTTTCTTCATTTGTACTCTGACAGTAAGTGGAGATAATTCTCTGTGATCCCAAATAGAAATTATACTTGCTTACCAGCAATTAATAGCATATTTAGGTAGAAAGATATTTTTGGCTTTATTCCTAAGGTTTTTTTCCTACTTAAGTGTTTAATCTTTTTTGTTCTCCCCTCAAAAGAATCCAAAATATGTCTAAAATTATGCCAAAGGAAGATAATTTTATGTGAATTAGTGCTTCTTTGAAAACAATATTTACCGTAGTATTCCACAGCTATTTTTTTTTTTGCTTTTTCCTTTTTTAAAAAAACATATATCCAGCTAAAACAATGAAATTAAAAGGTAAGGTATAAGAAATATAGTTGAAGTCTCAATAAAGTATCTTTTATTTTATTTATAAATTATTTATTTATTTATAAACTTTTAGTGCTGGCTCTTTAAGAAAAAGTTTCACTTTGTAAATATACATAACTATTGCCCAAAGATGTTTTCCCCAAATATTTATACATAGTAGTCACTTAAGACCATCCCCATTACAACCTACTGAATATAATGTGCTCTGACTTTATAATGGGCTACCCTCTGTATATAAAATATATAGGCATGTATGTTACACATGAAGTGAAAAATATAAAAAGGAGAGATGAAAAAAGAAAGGGAAAGTGTCCTTCTCTACAAGCCCAGATGGCAGTTCAGTGAATTAGTGAGACTGTGTAAAATGTCTGAAGAATTTCAGTTGTGGCAAATACCTTTCTGAAAATATCTAAATTATGAGAGCACTAAATTTCCATTTTAAGAATTTAGTAGCCACCATTTTTAGGGGGTTGGTTATCACCCCATAGTCAAGTATGTGTAGTGCAGAGAATCAAATCCTAGAATATCCACATTTGAGTGTGTTTGATGAAAGATTCCAATGAAGTTCCTGAATTCTTCTTCCATCTCAGAGAGAGTGGGGTAGGACAGGATGGTAAAGGAGGGGCCAGTCCCAAGGTGGCCTGTCCAATCTTAACTCTTGATGTTAAAAAACACACCAAATGCTTCTATTGCATTCTTTCTGCTGCATTTTCTTTATTTCAAGCCACAGGCCTACTTGGAGGGTTATGCAGCAACTGGCCAATAAATAAAATCAGAGTCTCTGAATAGTGTCATCAACATTAAGAGACAATTGCTGGATTTTCTCATTAGGTAAAGAGCTCGCATCTTTGGAATCCATGAGTTGGTATCATTTATGCGATACTTGAGATGTACCTTGCTCCGATGAACATCACCATGCTATTCACTATGAAAAAAATAAAAGGGTAGACTACAGAAGATAATTAGGGTCTCCGCTTTCCGAAGACTCAGTTGTAACCCAACCCACTGACTTCATCACAGCTTTCTTCCATGTACATAACAAATTTCACTTTCCTCAGCATTGGTCTGGGGTTCAAACCACTCCACTGCAACCACTGACAGATCCTCAGATTCAAGACTCCAAACTCCAACTCCTTTTGCAGCCCCTGCAACCATGCCCCTGAAACCCAGGGCAGTTGCTTTGGGTATCAAGGGCTTCACTACTGGGATATACAGAGTATCTTATTGTAGCTGCATAAGGATTTTGTTGGTGGTTATTCCTCAGTCTACCTCCAAATGAGTGAGTGGAATTCCATAGTCACAGGTATCCAATATCTTCCAGGTTTGGAAACAAACAGCTTCTTGAATTGCAAAAGCAGTATGACATTTATTAGTGAACTGGGTGAGCCCACAGTTGATCCCTCTTACATTAGGCTCCCATTAAGGTGCATATAACCCTGAAAACCTGGGGACAAAGTAGCAGCCATAAGAACTATCTACTTCTTTAGCAAGTTTTCCAATTTCCTCTGAGGTCTTTATAATTCAAGATTGTCTCCTAGCCAGCAAATAACAGCATCGGATATAGGTACAGAGCCTGCCAATGCATAATACACTGGTTTATCTCTGCCAAGCTTATAACTCACTGTGGTCAGAAGGCCATGTTCAAAAAATACATACTGTCTATATTACATAGTAAGAAACACCTGCTCCATCTTTTGTTTTGTCCATCCTGGAAGCACATTTGCCCCACCAATGCAGCAGACTGGTCCCCCAAACACCCAGATATTGGCATACCTTCGAAGGCCCCAGGTTTCATTAGGCCACAGATTTCAGAAGAACTCCAGGCATTTGGAAGAGTTTTCATTGGGATTTTGAAAAATTTGCAGAGCTCTTTATCCCATTCCAGAGAATGAATGTCAAAAAGCATTATCCTACTTGCATTGTTATATCCATACAAGGGACACCTCCACTGGCCTCTCCTGTCAAACTCCAAATAAACCATGAATTGATGGTCCCAAAAAGAGCACTATCTTCTTCAACAGCCTTTTGGACTTTTCTCAATTGTCAAGGAGCCAACAAAGTTTCACTGCACAGAAAATAAGTGCTAGGTGGAAGGCCTATCTTGGAATTCTTTTACTAAGATTCTCAATGGTAGACCAGGTTCTTAGATTACGCTACACTGCAGCATTCTAGAGAGACTTTCCACTTAACTTGTCTCACACTATAGTAGTTCCCCTCTGATTACTGACACCAGTAGCCTTTAGGTTGGAAATATCAATATTGAGCTGTCCAAGTTTCTCATGTGTTTTCTCTATACACTCATAGACAAACCGCAGTTTCCTTCTGGTCTTGTTCCACGCATCCTTCTCTTGGAAGCTCATTTTATTTCCATTTGATGATGACTAAGTAGTTCAGTTGTTTTTAAATTGAACACCAAAAAGTGCGTTGAGTTGATGCCCTGGTCCACAGCCCCCACCAATGGCCCCAAACTGCTTTTTTTCTCCGTGGCTGTCATGAAACCAGCTTGAAGTGAGCCGTCTTTTGTGGCTTGTTTCCCAGGTGACAGTGGTGGGCAAGGGAGGGGCAGGCCTCCAGACTGGAAGACAAGACAGCGTGCTACTACAGAACCCCCCAAATTTCAAGGTTTCTAAGAGGATGAAAAACATGTTGTTTCTCTCTCTCTCTCTTTTTTAATAGCGTTTTTCTGCTATGGTATTTTAAGTTCCATGAGTAAAACTAATTACAACAATTACTATCTTTGACATGTCTACCTATATATTACCTACTCATACTTGGGACACTGCATGTCACATATTAATCACTATTTAAAGTTTTCTTGGAAAAAAGATGCCATTATATAATAAATGCAGGGACATAATTTCTGAGATTTTTTTTTTGTATTGATTAACAAGTGTAATTATGCCCATTCACATCAGCAAGCCATAGAACTAGTAGCGTGCTTGCAAATATTTAACCCACATTCCCAAAATAAAAAAGTCTTAATTTGCAAATTTTCTAAATTCCGTGGTCAACTATGGATGATTCCAAATTATTCATGTGATGTTGCTGAATGGTATATATTGGAGGAAATGAGAATAGTCAGTTTTCTTGAACAAGCATATTCTTGAACTAGTTGTACTATATATACAAGTTGATATGTGATAGTCGCCATTGTTTATATCACACATCAAAAATCTTAAACAATAACAACCTAAAATACCTTTGCAATTATGGATTTTGCAAGCATTTTCTCCAAAACTAGATTTCACTTCGTTATTATATATTCTGCATTTGCATCTACTTACTCGTTTTTATTCTAGGATTTTGCCAGCACTGGCTTAGAACTAGATGGGCAAATACTTGGTACATGCACCATCTCTGTTCTCCACAATATCCTTGTATGTATCATATACATAACTACAGTCCATCCTCCTCAGACTTAAATCCATCATCCATCTCCACACAGCGCTCCAGAAAGCCATTTTCAATTAAATATCATTTGACAAATGGTTACAGCTGCTTTGCCAATCTCAAATACTCTTGTTAATACTAACAATGACTAACACTTATGGAATCCCTTGCAGAGCAGGGCTCTAAATACTTTTTGCATAATCACTCATTTAATCATCCTGACACCATTAAATAAGTTCTATTTTTAAATCTGTTTTTACAGGTTATAAAATCAAGAAACAGAGGTTAAGTAAATTTTGCTAGTCTTATAAATGGAAAGCCTGGAATCATAACCGGACATTTTGACATTCTTACTTCACTTTGAAATCAAGATTTTCATTTTCTTCCTTTTAAAATATTTTCTCTAGAGGTCTTTTAACATCCACATCTGCCTAATTCTCCTGCAATCTCTGTCTCTACCGGATTTCATCAACCTCATCTATTAAGATCATTATTACACCGTGTCTCTCATTACTTTGGGTAAAATTGAAAGCTATATCATAATTTTATGTTGTCCAATTCAAGACTATAAAATTATTTGTCTTTATCATTCACTCAGATTTTGAATTCTAAGCACTGAACTGAATTTTTCCTAAAATAGTAACAGAAAAGCTAGACTGGCTGTTTCATTTCAAGCTCTATCTCCCTAAATGAGTTTCTCTTACATTTTTTTTGGCATGATATCAATTAAGTACTACTTTTCTAATCCTTCATTGATGTTATCCCGTATTTCAAAGTGGCATAAATTCATGTTTCATTCTTATGTTTTTTTACTTATATTGTGTTTACTTTACTATAATTTCAATAAATATCATTATATACCTAACCAGGTGTTTATGTACAAATATATAACACATGTGAAGAAAATAAAAAAAATTATTTTTTTAAAATAAGAAAATTAGAGATCAGTGGTGAATTGAAAAGTGTTCTATAGGTACAGTAGTTTTAGATAATACTGAATAATTCTTAGAGTATCTATTTCAATTCTTCTTTACTATTCATCATTCTGAATATTTAAGCATTCTTAAATGCTTAAAGTCACTTAAAACATGTTTTGAGTATAATGTATAATATGTAATATAGTATATGTTAATGTAATATAAGAGATATATAATACATATTAATGTAATATATAATAACATATTACATATATAAATATATCCTTTTCTCTATGTATCTCTTATCCTATAGCCTTGCCCTTGCATTCTTTTTTTTTTTTAAAGATTATATTTATTTATTTGAGAGACAAAGATTGTGAAAGAAAGCATATGAGAGATGAGCTAGAGTATAAGCATGGAGGAAAGGGAGAAGCAGGCTCCCCACTGAGGAGGGAACCCAATGTGGTCTTGATCCCAGGACCCCAGGATTATGACTTGAGCAGAAGGCAGAAGCTTAACCAACTGAGCCACCCAGGCACTCTTGCTCTTGCATTCTTTCCCCTCTCTGGGATTTTTTTTTTCCTTCTATGGATACTATCAGAATTAGGTGTGATATTAATAATCTGTCTTAGAAAATGATTTTTTTTTTTTTTTGCAGGGGGCTCCATATTTTGGTTTTTCCTTTTGAGAAAATCATCAGGGACCTGATGGAGTTCTAAGGTATCATCTGAAAAAAACAGATGTCTAGCATCCAGATGTGTGTCTTATTATAGGGCTTTTGTTCCATCAATCCTCTTGTTCATCAGAAAGATTGACTCCCAACAGTTCAATATATGGAACACAACATTTTACTAAAAGACAAATGTAATTAGCTACTAGCAGAAAACTGACATTTACCCTAGCCAAGGTATGTTAAAGAACACAAATCTATCTTCAAGTCATAGTTAATTTTAAAATAACATATATGCTATATCTTAATATAGTTAGAATGCTATTTTTTGTCATCCTAATGTTTATGAGGAAAATCATAACATATTATTGTGTAGTAAAATTTTAAGAAATTTTAAGAAATAAAATATCTACTTTTTCTTTCTTCATTCTCTAAGTATACTTTTTCATTATTATATAGACAATAAATTTTGGTGCAAGTATATTGTGATAGAATTATTCCTGCTTTTGTGTTTCTGAAAAGTTATTTATTTGCCTTCATTTAAATATATATAAATATTATATTTTATTATATTTTACATTTTTTTTCCAGGAAGAGAATTCTAGGTACCTAAGTATTTTTGCCCTCTCAATACTTTAAATATGTTCTTTTACTATCTTTAGCTTTATGGTTCTGACTAGGCATCTGCTGCTATTCTGGTTTTTGTTCCTTTATATATAACATTTCATTTTTAAATAGCTGTTTCTAATTTTCCATTTATTATTGGTTTAAAGCAATTTGATTATGATGTACATCAGTCTCTCTTTTTTTTTTTTAAGATTTTATTTTATTTATTTGACAGAGAGAAATCACAAGTAGGCAGAGAGGCAGGCAGAGAGAGAGGAGGAAGCAGGCTCCCTGCGGAGCAGAGAGACCGATGCGGGGCTCGATCCCAGGACCCTGAGAACATGACCTGAGCCGAAGGCAGCGGCTTAATCCACTGAGCCACCCAGGCGCCCCAATACATCAGTCTCTTTTGCTTATGGCTTATTAAGCTTATTGAACTTGCAAGTTTATATTTTTTGATTAAGTTTTAAATATTTTAGATAATATTTATTAAAATAATTTTCCTATCCCTTCTCTTTCTTTCAAATATTACAGTTATACATATATATGGTCCAGAGCCTACTGAAACTGTATTCAATATTGTTGAGTTTTTATTTATCTGTGTTATATTTTAAATAATTTCTACTTCTATATGTTAAAGATAATTTTTCTGTTATGCCTAATTTGATTTTTTTAACTACAAATCAGTGGTTTTAAAAGTTTCAGATGCTTTCTAAAAATAAATAGAATTCTGAATTGAGCCTTTTTCAAGTATCTTTCATATCTCCATATTTTTAATTTAATTTTTTTATATTTTATTTATTTTAATTTATTTATTTTTTCAGCGTAACAGTATTCATTGTTTTTGCACAACACCCAGTGCTCCATGCAAAATGTGCCCTCCCTATTACCCACCACCTGTTCCCCCAACCTCCCACCCCTGACCCTTCAAAACCCTCAGGTTGTTTTTCAGAGTCCATAGTCTCTTATGGTTCGCCTCCCCTTCCAATTTTTTTTTTTTTATAAATCATATCTCCATTTTATACACTCCAGTTTTCCTATATCTTATTGAATATCTAGAACATAATTATAACTAATTTTGATGTCTTATATATCATTTCAAATATTTATTCTATAATCATATATTCATGTGTCAGTTTCAATAGTTTTTTTTGTTTGTTTGTTTGTTTGTTTTTTATGTTGTAGTTATCTACTTCTTTGGGTAAGTAATTTTTTTTTTTTACATGATAACAATTGAATATTTTATCCTTAGGGATAATGGATATTCTCATATTATTTTAAATGTTTTCCAGTGTTTTTTGTCTTTTTTTTTCTTCCCCCCTTGGATGTGTTTAAGTTATTTGGAGCGAGTTTGAGCTTTTTTTTTTTTTTTTCATTTTATTTATTTTTTCAGCGTAACAGTATTCATTCTTTTTGCACAACACCCAGTGCTCCATCCAAAACGTGCCCTCCCCATTACCCACCACCTGTTCCCCCAACCTCTCACCCCTGACCCTTCAAAACCCTCAGGTTGTTTTTCAGAGTCCATAGTCTCTCATGGTTCGCCTCCCCATCCAAATATTTTTTTTTTTTTAAACATATAATGTATTTTTATCCCCAGGGGTACAGGTCTGTGAATCGCCAGGTTTACACACTTCACAGCACTCACGATAGCACATACCCTCCCCAATGTCCATAGCCCCCTCCCCCTCTCCCTATCCCACCTCCCCCCAGCAACCCCCAGTTTGTTTTGTGAGATTAAGAGTCATTTATGGTTTGTCTCCCTCCCAATCCCAT
The DNA here is from genome assembly GCF_922984935.1 of Meles meles. NCBI lineage: Eukaryota > Metazoa > Chordata > Mammalia > Carnivora > Mustelidae > Meles > Meles meles. The sequence continues at coordinate 84,399,016 of NC_060073.1, read as the reverse complement.
CTTGTTTCATTTATTCTTCTCCTATCCCCCTACCCTCCCATGTTGCTTCTCCATGTCCTCATATCAGGGAGATCATATGATAGTTGTCTTTCTCCGATTGACTTATTTCACTAAGCATGATACGCTCTAGTTCCATCCACGTCGTCGCAAATGGCATGATTTCATTTCTTTTGATGGCTGCATAGTATTCCATTGTGTATATATACCACATCTTCTTTTCCATTCATCTGTTGATGGACATCTAGGTTCTTTCCATAGTTTGGCTATTGTAGACATTGCTGCTATAAGCATTCGGGTACACGTGCCCCTTCGGATCACTATGTTTGTATCTTTAGGGTAAATCCCCAGTAGTGCAATTGCTGGGTCATACGGTACTTCTATTTTCAACATTTTGAGGAACCTCCATGCTGTTTTCCAGAGTGGTTGCACCAGCTTGCATTCCCACCAACAGTGGAGGAGGTTTCCCCTTTCTCCACATCCTCGCTAGCATCTGTCATTTCCTGACTTGTTAATTTTAGCCATTCTGACTGGTGTGAGGTGATATCTCATTGTGGTTTTGATTTGTATTTCCCTGATGCCGAGGGACGTGGAGCACTTTTTCATGTGTCTGTTGGCCATCTGGATGTCTTCTTTGCAGAAATGTCTGTTCATGTCCTCTGCCCATTTCTTGATTGGATTGTTTGTTCTTTGGGTGTTGAGTTTGCTAAGTTCCTTATAGATTTTGGATACTAGCCCTTTATCTGATATGTCGTTTGCAAATATCTTCTCCCATTCTGTCAGTTGTCTTTTGGTTTTGTTAACTGTTTCCTTTGCTGTGCAAAAGCTTTTGATCTTGATGAAATCCCAATAGTTCATTTTTGCCCTTGCTTCCCTTGCCTTTGCCGTTGTTCCTAGGAAGATGTTGCTACGGCTGAGGTCGAAGAGGTTGCTGCCTGCATTCTCCTCAAGGATTTGGATGGATTCCTTTCTCACATTGAGGTCCTTCATCCATTTGGAGTCTATTTTCGTGTGTGGTGTAAGGAAGTGGTCCAATTTCATTTTTCTGCATGTGGCTGTCCAATTTTCCCAGCACCATTTATTGAAGAGGCTGTCTTTTTTCCATTGGACATTCTTTCCTGCTTTGTCGAAGATTAGTTGACCATAGAGTTGAGGGTCGATTTCTGGGCTCTCTATTCTGTTCCACTGATCTATGTGTCTGTTTTTGTGCCAGTACCATGCTGTCTTGATGATGACAGCTTTGTAATAGAGCTTGAAGTCCGGAATTGTGATGCCACCAACTTTGGCTTTGTTCTTCAACATTCCTTTGGCTATTCGAGGTCTTTTCTGGTTCCATATAAATTTGAGGATTATTTGTTCCATTTCTTTGAAAAAAATGGATGGTATTTTGATAGGGATTGCATTAAATGTGTAGATTGCTTTAGGTAGCATAGACATTTTCACAATATTTATTCTTCCAATCCAGGAGCATGGAACATTTTTCCATTTTTTTGTGTCTTCCTCAATTTCTTTCATGAGTACTTTATAATTTTCTGTGCATAGATTCTTAGTCTCTTTGGTTAGGTTTATTCCTAGGTATCTTATAGTTTTGGGTACAATTGTAAATGGTATTGACTCCTTAATTTCTCTTTCTTCAGTCTTGTTTTTGGTGTACAGAAATGCAACTGATTTCTGTGCATTGATTTTATATCCTGACACTTTACTGAATTCCTGTACAAGTTCTAGCAGTTTTGGAGTGGAGTCTTTTGGGTTTTCCACATATAGTATCATATCATCTGCGAAGAGTGATAGTTTGACTTCTTCTTTACCAATTTGGATGCCTTTAATTTCTTTTTGTTGTCTGATTGCTGAGGCTAGGACTTCTAGTACTATGTTGAATAGCAGTGGTGATAATGGACACCCCTGCCGTGTTCCTGACCTTAATGGAAAAGCTTTCAATTTTTCTCCATTGAGAATGATATTTGCGGTGGGTTTTTCATAGATGGCTTTGAAAATATTGAGGTATGTGCCCTCTATCCCCACACTTTGAAGGTTTTGATCAGGAAGGGATGCTGTACTTTGTCAAATGCTTTTTCAGCATCTATTGAGAGTATCATATGGTTCTTGTTCTTTCTTTTATTAATGTGTTCTATCACATTGATTGATTTGCGGATGTTGAACCAACCCTGCAGCCCTGGAATAAATCCCACTTGATCGTGGTGAATAATCCTTTTAATGTACTGTTGAATCCTATTGGCTAGTATTTTGGTGAGAATTTTTGCGTCTGTGTTCATCAAGGATATTGGTCTGTAGTTCTCTTTTTTGGTGGGATCCTTGTCTGGTTTTGGGATCAAGGTGATGCTGGCCTCATAAAATGAGTTTGGAAGTGTTCCTTCCATTTCTATTTTTTGGAACAGTTTCAGGAGAATCGGAATTAGTTCTTCTTTAAATGTTTGGTAGAATTCCCCTGGGAAGCCGTCTGGCCCTGGGCTTTTGTTTGTTTGGAGATTTTTGATGACTGTTTCAATCTCCTTACTGGTTATGGGCCTGTTCAGGTTTTCTATTTCTTCCTGGTTCAGTTGTGGTAGTTTATATGTCTCTAGGAATGCATCCATTTCTTCCAGATTGTCCAATTTGTTGGCGTAGAGTTGCTCATAGTATGTTCTTATAATTGTCTGTATTTCTTTGGTGTTAGTTGTGATCTCTCCTCTTTCATTCATGATTTTATTGATTTGGGTCCTTTCTCTTTTCTTTTTGATGAGTCTGGCCAGGGGTTTATCAATCCTATTGATTCTTTCAAAGAACCAGCTCCTAGTTTCATTGATTTTTTTCTATTGTTTTTTTTTGGTTTCTATTTCATTGATTTCTGCTCTGATCTTTATGATTTCTCTTCTCCTGCTGGGTTTAGGGTTTCTTTCTTGTTCTTTCTCCAGCTCCTTTACGCATAGGGTTAGGTTGTGTACTTGAGACCTTTCTTGTTTCTTGAGAAAGGCTTGTACCACTATATATTTTCCTCTCAGGACTGCCTTGCTGTGTCCCACAGATTTTGAACTGTTGTGTTTTCATTATCATTTGTTTCCATGAATTTTTTCAATTCTTCTTTAATTTCCTGGTTAACCCATTCATTCTTTAGAAGGATGCTGTTTCGTGTCCATGTATTTGGGTTCTTTCCAGCTTTCCTCTTGTGATTGAGTTCTAGCTTCAGAGAATTGTGGTCTGAAAATATGCAGGGAATAATCCTAATCTTTTGATACCGGTTGAGACCTGATTTGTGACCCAGGATGTGATCTATTCTGGAGAAGGTTCCATGTGCACTAGAGAAGAATGTGTATTCTGTTGCTTTGGGATGAAATGTTCTGAATAGATCTGTGATGTCCATCTGGTCCAGTGTGTCATTTAAGGCCTTTATTTCCTTGTTGATCTTTGGCTTGGATGATCTGTCCATTTCAGTGAGGGGAGTGTTAAAGTCCCCTACTATTATTGTATTATTATTGATGTGTTTCTTTGATTTTGTTATTAATTGGTTGATATAGTTGGCTGCTCCCACGTTAGGGGCATAGATATTTAAAATTGTTAGATCTTCTTGTTGGACAGACCCTTTGAGTAGGATATAGTGTCCTTCCTCATCTCTTATTATAGTCTTTGGCTTGAAATCTAATTGATCTGATATAAGGATTGCCACCCCAGCTTTCTTCTGATGCCCATTAGCATGGTAAATTGTTTTCCACCCCCTCACTTTAAATCTGGAGGTGTCTTTGCATCTAAAATGAGTTTCTTGTAGGCAACATACTGATGGGTTTTGTTTTTTTATCCATTCTGATACCCTGTGTCTTTTGATTGGGGCATTTAGCCCATTAACATTCAGGGTAACTATTGAGAGATATGAATTTAGTGCCATTATTAGCCTGTAAGGTGACTGTTACTGTATATTGTCTCTGTACCTTTCTGATCTACTACTTTTAGGCTCTCTCTTTGCTTAGAGGACCCCTTTCAATATTTCCTGGAGACCTGGTTTGGTGTTTGCAAATTCTTTCAGTTTTTGTTTGTCCTGGAAGATTTTGATCTCTCCTTCTATTTTCAATGATAGCCTAGCTGGATAGAGTATTCTTGGCTGCATGTTTTTCTCGTTGAGTGCTCTGAATATATCATGCCAGCTCTTCCTGGCCTGCCAGGTCTCTGTGGATAAGTCTGCCGCCAATCTAATATTTTCACCATTGTATGTTACAGACTTCTTTTCTCGGGCTGCTTTCAGGATTTTCTCTTTGTCACTAAGACTTGTAAATTTTACTATTAGGTGACGGGGTGTGGACCTATTCTTGTTGACTTTGAGGGGAGTTCTCTGCATCTCCTGGATTTTGATGCTTGTTCCCTTTGCCATATTAGGGAAATTCTCTCCAATGATTCTCTCCAATAGACCTTCTGCTCCCCTCTCTGTTTCTTCTTCTTCTGGAATACCAATTATTCTAATGTTTTTCTTCTTATGGTGTCACTTATCTCTCGAATTCTCCCCTCATGGTCCAGTAGCTGTTTGTCCCTCTTTTGCTCAGCTTCCTTATTCTCTGTCATTTGGTCTTCTATATCACTAATTCTTTCTTCTGCCTCATTGATCCTAGTAGTGAGAGCCTCCATTTTTTATTGCACCTCATTAATCGCTTTTTTGATTTCAACTTGGTTAGATTTTAGTTCTTTAATTTCTCCAGAAAGGGCTTTAATATCTCCAGAGAGGGTTTCTCTAATATCTTCCATGCCTTTTTCGAGCCCGGCTAGAATGTTCAGAATTGTCATTCTGAACTCTTGATCTGACATATTACCAATGTCTGTGTTGATTAGGTCCCTAGTCTTCGGTACTGTCTCTTGTTCTTTTGTTTGTGGTGATTTTTTCCGCCTTGTCATTTTGTCCAGATAAGAGGATATGAAGGAGCAAATAAACTACTAAAAGGGTGGCAAAGACCCCGGAAAAATGCGCTGTAACCAAATCAGAAGAGACCCCTAATTGTGGGGGGGAGAAAGGGGATAAAAACAGGTTCTGAAAAAAAAAAAGAAAAGAAAAGAAAAAAATTTAAAAAATAAACCAAATAAAAAAATATAAAAAATAAAGAAAAAAAATATATATTTAGATGAACTAGTCAAAAAACGTTAAAAAGAAAAGGGTAAAAGTTTTAAAACGTTTAGCAGAAGAAGAAAAAAGAAAAAAGAAAAAAAAATTGAAAAAAAAAAATTGAAGTAGCCGCAAGACTAAAGAATCATGGGGAGAAAGCCATGAGTTCCGTGCTTTGTTTTCTCCTCCTCTGGAATTGCGCTGCTTTCTTAGGAGTTGAACCTACTTTCCTTGATAGATGAACTTCGTCCTGGCTGGATATTTTGTTGATCTTCTGGGGGAGGGGCTTGTTGTAGTGACTCTCAAGTGTCTTTGCCCGAGGCGGGATTGCACCGCCCTTACTGGCGGCCGGACTAAGTAATCGGCTCGGGTTCGCTTTTGGTAGCTTCTGTTCCCTGAACGCTTTCCGTAGAGTTCCAGAGGACGGGAATGAAAATGGCGGCCTCCTAGTCTCCGGCCCAGAGGAGCCGAGAGCCTGGCGCCCCACTCCTCAGTGTGCCCCCAGAGGACAGCACCCAATCACTCCCGTATCCCCAGCCTGTAGCCGCGCTCTGAGCTCACCCAGCCCACGACCAGTTCAAGGTAACCCCAAGCTGAGAGTTCAGTCCTCGGCTCTGTCTCTGCAGCCGGCTTCTCCGTTCTAATACCTGCGAGCTCTCCGACACTCTGACACCCCCGATCCTTCTGTGACCCTGCAGGGCCTGGGGCCACACTGACCCTGCGTGGGCTTCACCCTGGTTTATCCTCTGGAGCAATGTCCCTCAGTGGAACAGACTTTTAAAAGTCCTGATTTTGTGCTCTGTTGCTCCGCCGCTTGCCGGGAGCCGGCCCCTCCCCCCGGGGTCTATCTTCCCGTCGTTTTAGATTCACTTCTCCACCAGTCCTACCTTTCAGAAAGTGGTTGATTTTCTGTTTCTAGAGTTGCTGTTCTTCTTCTCTTCACTCTCCCGTTGGATTTGTAGGTGTTTGCAATGTTTAGATAAGCTATCGAGCTGATCTCCTGCTACCTGATGTAGTCTCAGCCTGCTACTTCTCCGCCATCTTGACTCCTCCCCGAGTTTGATCTTTTGATATATTTCCATGCAGTATTTAAAATAGGACTAGAACATTTACTCTAAGGCCAATTTTATTCATTATTGAGACAATAGCCTTTTGTATAGTCTGATGGCCTATATTTATAAGTGTTTCCACTTTGATAGAAAGAAACAGGAATTCTTGATGCTCTACTTGAGCCATAAGCATTTTTCTTCCTACATGTTTCAGATGTTTTTTTTTATTCAGCCTTGGATATTTTCCCTGCGTACATGTGTGTATTTGTCACCACTCAGGTGAAGACTTGAAGGTACTCTCTGGAGAACTCCATAGTTGTTTCTTTCTCCCTCACCCAACCACTCCCTCATTCATTCTCCTGTACAGGTCTCTTCTTTCTCATCCTCTACCATGCCATACAAATTTTAACTGCATTGTCATCTCTAAATCCTAGCTGTGTTTCCTCAAATCAGGAACATAATCAGGCACTGCATGATGATTTACTCCCTGCACTGCAACCTGGGAATTCTCCAAGTACTCCAAGTACTAAACTAGAGCAATCATAGAATATTTCTCATTTGTTTCCCTCTCAGAAATCACTGTCTTGTGTTACCTGTTGTCCAAACTGAAAGCAATTTTTCTATATATTTCCTTAATTTTTTAAGCTGTTGTATCAAGACTGGCCTGAATTGGAAGTACTGAAATATTTTCTGTAAAAGAGCTTCAGATGTATTTTTAAAGTTTTTATTTTAATTCCGGTTAGTTAACATACAGTGTTGTATTAGTTCAGGTCAACACTTCCATACATCACCCAGTGCTCATCACAAGTGTCCTCCTTAATTCCCACCATCTATTTCAACCATTCCCCCACTTACCTCCCCTCAGGCAACAACAGTTTGTTCCCTACAGTGAAGACTCTGTTTCTTGGTTTGTCTCCGTGTCTCTTCTTCTTCCCTTTGCTCATTTCTTTTGTTTCTTAAGTTCTACATATGAGTGAAATCATATGGTACTTGTCTTTCTCTGGTTGACTTATTTCACTTACCATTACACACAATAGCTCTATCCATGTCATTACAAATGTCAAGATTTCATTTTTTATGGCTCAGTGATATTCTATTATATGTATATACCACTTCTTTATCCATTCATTGCTCCATGGACACTTGGACTGCTTCTATAATTTTGCTATAGTAAATAACACTGCTATAAGCATAGTGATATCTGTATCACTTTAAATTAGTGTTTTTGTATTCTTTGGGAAAAATGCCCAGTAGTGCAATTGCTGGATAAGAGGGTAGTTTCATTTTTAACTTTTTGAGGAACCTCCATACTGTTTTCCAGAGTGGAGGCACCAGTTTGCATGCCCACCATTTCAAGAGGGTTCCCCTTGGTTCCCCTTTCTCCATATGCTTGTCAACACATGTTGTTTCCTGTGTGGTTTATTTTAGCTGTTCCATCAGGTGTGAGGTGATACCTCACTGTAGTTTTGATTTGAATTTCCCTGATGATAAGTGATGATGAACATCTTTTTATGTTTCTGTTGGCTATCTGGAGGTGTTCCTTGGAGAAATGTCTGTTCATGTCTTTTGCCTACCTTTGTCATGTTTTTTTGGGGGGGTGTTAACTTGTATAAGTTCTTTATATATATTAAATGCTAACCCTTTATTGTATATTTCATTTGCAAATATCTTCTCACATTTCATGTGTAGCCTTCTAGTTTCAGTGATTATTCCCTTTCCTGTGCAGAAGCTTTTTTATTTTGATGTAATCCCAATGGTTTAATTTTTCTTTTGTTTCCCTTGTCTCAGAGGACATTTCTAGAAAATAATTGCTATGGCTGTTGTCAGAGAAAGTACTGTCTGTGCTCTCTTTTAGGATTTTTATGGTTCCAAGTCTCAAATTTAGGTCTTCAATACATTTTGAATTTATTTTTGTGTATGGTATAATAAAGAGGCCCACTTTCATTCTTTTGCATGTGGCTTATATATAGCTGTGGCTTCATTTCTGGATTTTCTATTTTCTTCTATTAATTTGTGTGCCTATTTTTGTGTCAGTACCATACTGTTTTAATTACTACAGCTTGGTAATATCACTTGAAGTCCAGTATTATTATGCCTCCGGCTTTGCTTTCATTTTTCAGGGGTGCTTTAGTTATCCATAGTCTTTTGGGGTTCTATGCAAATTTTAGGATTGTTTGTTCTAATTCTGTGAAAAATGTTATTTTGATAGGGATTGCATTAAATATTCAGATATTGCTTTGAATGGTATAGACAGTTTAAAAATATTTGTCCTTCCAATCCATGCACATGGAATGCCTTTCCATTCATTTCTGTCATCTTCAATTTCTTTCATCTGTGTTTTATAGTTTTCAGAGTACAGGTCTTTCACCTCAATGGTTAGGGTTTTTCCTAGCCATCTTATTATTTTTGGTACAATTGTAAATGGAATTGTTTTCTTAATTTCTACTTCCAATGACTCAATTTTGATGTATAGAAATGCAAGAGATATCTGTACATTAACTATATATCCTGCAACATTACTGAATTAGTATATCAGTTCTAGTAGTTTTTGGTGGAGTTTTTCAAATTTTCTGTATAGAGTATCATACCATCTGTGAATAGTGAAAGTTTTATTTGCTTCTTCCTTACTAATTTAGATAACTTTTATTTCTTTTTGTCATCAAATTATTGTGGCTAGGACTTGCAGTAGTATGGTGAATAAAAGTGGTGAGAGTGAACATCCTTGTTCAAGGAAAAGCTCTTTCCTTTTTTTAAGATTTATTTATTTATTTGTCAGAGAGAAAGGGAGAGAGAGAGCATGAGCAAGGGGAGCAGCAGGCAGAGGGAGAAGCAGGATCCCCACTGACCAAGGAGCCCAATGTGGGACTCAATCCCAGAACCCTGGTATCATCAACTGAACCACCCAGGCATCCCAGAAAAGTTCTCAGTTTTTTTCCCAATAAGGATGACATTCACTGTGGGTTTTCCATATTTAGCCTTTCTTATGTTGAGGTATGTTCCCTCTAAATCTACTTTGTTGAGGGTTTTAATTACGAATGCACATTGTATTTTGTCAAATGCTTTTTCTGCATCTACTGAAATGATTATATAGTCTTATCCCTTCTCCTATTGTTGTGATATTTTAGGGTGATTGATTTGAGAATTTTGAACCACCCTTGTATTTAGGGAACAAATCCCACTTGATTGTGCTGAATGATTTTTTTTTCATCTATTGTTGTACACATTGCTAGTATTTTGTTGAGGATTTGCATCTGTGTTCATCAGCGATATTGGCTTGTTGTTCCTTTTTCTAGTAGTGTCTTTATCTGGTTTTGGTATCAGAGTAATTCTGGCTTCATAAGATGAATTTAGAGTTTTCTACTTTTTGGAATAGTTTGTGAAGAATAGGTATTAACTCTAAATGTTTGGTAGAATTTGCTTGCAAAGCCATCTGACACTGGATTTTTTTTTGTTGGGATTATTTGATTATAAGTTCAGTAACTCTGCCAGTAATTGGTCTGTTAAAATTTTCTATTTCTTCCTGTTTCAGTTTTGATTGGCTATATTTTGTAGGAAATTATCATTATACACTAGGTTATCAAATTTATTACCCATATAGTTTTTCATAATATTCTCTTATGATTGCTTGTATTTGTGTGGTTTCAGTTGTCATTTTTTTCCCCTTTCATTTGCAAATATATTTATTTTTGTCCTTTATCTTTTTTCTTCTAAATCTAGCTAGAGGTTTATCAGTCAAGTAGATTTTTTCAAAGAACAAACTTCTGATTTCATTGATCTGTTGTATTGTTTCTTTTTCCCTTTATCATTTATTGCTGCACTAATCTTTATTATTTTCTTTTGCTGTTTTAGGTTTGTTTGGTTTTTTTGTTTGTTTGTTTTTTCTTCTAGTTCCAGTAAGTGTAAGTTTAGGTTTTTATTTGAGATTTTTCTTGCTTCTTGAAGTAGGCATGTATTGTTATAAAATTCCCTCTTAGGAACACTTTCGCTGCATCCCAAATCTTTTAAACCATTGTGTATTCTGCTGCTTTAGGATGGAATGTTCTGACTATATTGTTAAATCCATCTGGTCCACAATGTCATTCAAAGGCATTGTTTCCTTGCTGATTTTATGTTTAGATGATCTGTGCATTGCCGTAAGTGTGATGTTGAAGTTCCCTACTCTTTATTGTATTATTATTGATTAGTTATTTTATGTTTGTTGTTAACTGTTCTACATATTTGGGTGTCCCCATTTTGGGTGCACATATATTGAAAATTTATTATATCTTCTTGTTGGAATGTCTACTTTATTATTCTATAGTGTCTTTCTTTGTCTCTTGTGACAGTCTTTGTTTTAAAGCCCATATTTTTCAATATAAGTGTCTCTACTTCAATTTTCTTTTGACATTCAATTGCATGATTGATGTTCCCCAATCTCCTCACTTTCATTCCACAAGCATCTTTAAGTGTAAAATAAATCTCTTGTAGGTACCATATAGATGGATCTTGATTTTTTGGTCCATTCTGTTACACTGTCTTTTGATTGAACCATTTCATCCATTTAAGTCAAACTAATTATTGATAGATATGTATTTATCGTCATTTTATTATTTGCTTTGTCATTGTTTCTAAAGATTTCCCCTGATTTCCCTTGTCTTTCTCTCTTTTTAGGTTGCTTATTTATTTAATGATATATTTTGCATTTCCTTCTTTTTATTCTTCACATATTTATGAGTGGTCTTTGATTTTTGGCTAACATTTGATTTGTATTTAACATCTGCATAAAACAGCCAAAATTAAGTTGATGGTTATTTAAATTTGAACCCATTATTTTCTCCTCTTCTCACATTTTAGGTATATGGTGTCATATTTTACATCTTTTTATTTTGTGACTTCTTTGGTATTTTATCAAAATATTCATTTTCACTGCTTTTGTGTTTCTTACTTTTGTACTGTCACTATCATCCTTTCTGTCCCACTCAGGAAGTTCTCTTTAATATTTCCTGCAGGACTGGTTTAGTGGTCATGAACCCTTAGTTTTTGTTTCTTTGGAACTCTTATCTTTCTGTTCTGAATGATAACTCGTTGGGTAGAGTTCTTGGCTGCAGATTCTTCACAATCAGCATTTTGAATATGTCATTCCACTGTCTTTTGGAAAATTTCTGCTGAAAAATTACCTGATAGCCTTATGAGGTTTCCTTTGCATGTTACCATCTTCTTGGTGTTGCTATTTATTTATTTATTTATTTATTTATTTATGTATTTATTTATTATTTTTCGTTCCACTACATTTTGTCATTTTAATAATAACTCTTGGTGTGGATCTGCTTTTGTTGATATTGTTGTGGTTCCTCTGTGCCTCCTGGATCTAGATATCTGTTTCCTTCCCCAGATTAAGGAAGTTATCAGCTATTATCTCTTTAAATAAATTTCCTGCCCCCTTTTCTCTCCCTCCTTCTTATGAGACTCAAAAGGGAAATACTATTACATTTGATGGAGTCCAGCAGTGTCCTATCCTTATTTTGCATAATTCTTTTTTTTTCTCTTGTTCAGCTTGATTACTTTCCATTATTCTACCTTCTAGGTCATTGTTTCATTATTCTGCTTCCTCAAGCTTGCTGTTCACTTCATTAAGCATATGTCTCGTTTTATTTACTGAGTCCTTTATCTCTGTTATTTTATTCATTAGCTATGTGTTAAGAGTCTCATTCATGCCTTCCACTCTTTTCTCAAGTTCAGTGCATATCTTTATGATCATCACTTTAAATTCTCTATCAAACATGTTATTTATATCTGTTTTGTTTAGATCCCTGGCCATGGTCTTATCCTGTTCTTTCATTTGGGACAATTTTTGCCATCTTCTCATTTAACTAAGTTTCTGTGCCTGTTTGTCTCTGTTAGGAAAGTCAGCTATGTCTCCTATTCTTTGGGGTAATGGTCTCATGAAGAAGAGGTCCTGTAGTACCCTGAAGCATAGGGTCCCCTATTTCCCAGGGTCTCTAATGTTGTGTCCTTGGCATTTTATCCTTCAGACTAGTCATCTCCAGAAACTCTGCCTCTAGTGGGCAGTGTTTGGTCCCTTGCCTAAAAAGGTACATTTTATTTTATTTTATCTTATTTTATTTATTTTTTAAGATTTTATTTATTTATTTGACAGGTGGAGATCATAAGTAGGCAGAGAGACAGATAGAGAGGGGGAAGCAGGCCCCCTGCTGAACAGTGAGCCCAACGCAGGGCTGGATCCCAGGACCCTGGGATCATGACCTGAGCTGAAAGCAGAGGCTTTAACCCACTGAGCCACCCAGGTGGCCCAAAAAGGTGAATTTTAACTAGATGTGCTGTGTGCTGCTTGTGAAATGAGACCAGTCTCCACCACCATTGAAACTGAGGTCCTGCAAACCTTGTGGGTGAAGAGATATAGTGTGGGCACAGGTTTGTGCCTGTCTTCTGGGAGAGGAGACCTACAGTGCTGGGAGTGAGGCAAGCATAACTGGGAAGGGTGGTTTCACCAGGGAGTAAAGAGCAGAGCTTGATGTAAGTAAATTATGTAGAGTTGTTTCTCTGCTGGTTCCTACAGGTGACTCTGTGTTTATGCTGAGAGGTGGGAGAGAGAAATGGCAATTTCCAGTTCCTTTGTTCCCAGAGTGATCTCTCCATGAGTGCTTCTCTGTGACAAACTCAGAGATGTACAAATAACCTCCCACTATGTGTCCCCTGAATTTTTCAGGTCACTGTTTCCATGCAGTATGTCCACAAAATGTTGGCCCTACCTACTCTCCAAGAGCAGCCCAAAAGGTTTCAGTCTCTCCCTGAGCCAAGCCCACTGACCTTTGAAACTCCAGGCTTTAAGGTCTGCTGGTTGCCATGATTCAAGATATATGGACCTTCTGCTTTCCAAGCCAGTCACTATGGAGATTCATCTTTCCTGAGTGTGCTCCCTGGTGTGTCTGCCAGTTGCCCTTCTCTAGGACCACAGCTCCCTCCCCATTGTGGTGACCATGATCCATTTCTCTCCCAAACATGTCTCCACACTTCCTACTTTCTTTGATGTGACCTCTTTTCTTTCTTTAGCTGTGGAATTTTTCTGCCTGTCTTCTGGTCAATTTCCAGGGTATTTAGGATGAGTTAATAGTTATCTAATTAGATTTGTGGGGCCAGGCAAGCCTAGGATCCTCCTACTCTGCCATTATCTTCCAAAAAAACCAAAACAAACAAACAAAAAAAACCCAACCAAACAAAAAAAAACAGGGGCGCCTGGGTGGCTCAGTGGGTTAAAGCCTCTGCCTTCAGCTCAGGTCATGATTCCAGGGCCCTGGGATTGAGCCTGGCATCAGCACCGCATCGGGCTCTCTGCTCAGTGGGGAGCCTGCTTCCCTGCTTCCTCCTCTCCCCCTGCCTGCTGCTCTGTCTACTTGTGATCTCTCTCTGTCAACTAAATAAATAAAATCTTAAAAAAAAAACAAAACAGACAAAAAACTTCTGTATATTCAAAGTTAATCAGTGTGTGTGTATGAAAAATAAACTATATATATGTATATATATAAACATATATTTATCTGAGTTAAAATACAGACACTGCTCTCAGATTGTTCGTAGTCTAAAAGCAAAGACAGATAAATAAATAAATGCATTAAAGGATCCATCAAAGAGTACAACCTCTGCAAGGGACTAACAGGAGCCAAGAAATGGATTTGACATTTCATTAATAAGAGTAACAGTTCTGATAGCTCTGACAGCAACAAAAAAACAGAGGTTTTTCCGAATAAATGTTTACTTCTCATTCTAGTCACAATCTTATATATACCAGGTGAATCTTTTTGGATGTCTCTCTTTAGTTAATGGAAGGCATCAAATTTCTCCATTATGGCATAGCATCTCTCAGAATTCTTCATTTCCAGCAGTATAAGTAAGAGAAAGAGGATTAGTCAAAGATTTCTTGAGAAATAATAAGGGCCAAAATGCAAATTATTATATGTCACATTTAGTTACATCAGTTAACTAAATGCCTTTGCATGACCTGGACATGACCACATAGATAGCCTGGAAAATAACTTTATGTGTGCTCAGGAAAAGTAAACAGGGCTGGGAGTATTTAGCTAATGTTTTACACAATCCTATGTAATTACTAAAAAAATCCACTTTATTAGAATGGGTATGGATACTGTAAAGTAGGAGGAAAGAAGCAATTTGTAAATAAAATGATTCAGTGTTCTAACATCCTAACAGAAGCCTACAAGATATATGAAATAAGTAACATGGTACTCTCTTAGTTTATTGGAAAAGTAACAGTAATTATAAAAGTTAAGTTTGGAAAAATTCATGTTGGAGAAATATGTAAGTTCCTCAAGTAAAATATCAGTTAAATGGGCAGAATTTTGAAATTTTTTGTTTTCTATAGTGGTACAAAGTGATTAAGTCATTAATCCAAATATTTCACAAATAGAAATTATGAAAGAGGAGACTCAAAGTCAATTTCAAATGGAAGTGACATAGAGATTGGTGATAAATAAAAATGTAGGAAAATAAAAGGGAGAATTTTAAAATAGCTCCAAAGTCAACTTAATCAATATCTTTATGAAGAACAGTGACCATGTACATATAGAACTTCCTGGCAAACTTAAAAATATTGGAGGCTTAAATCAAGTTTTATTGGTAATAAAAGTAATGATGTTATATATTTTGCCTTAAAGGCATATGAATAGAAGATCAAGGGAACAAAAGGAGAAAAGAGTGTCATAAGTGAAACGAGTTTGCTCTTCCAGAATAGAAAAGAATTCCTAGATCATTTAAAGATTCTGTATCAGTGGTTTATAATATCTTTCTGGTGTACCATTGCCACATATTGAAAAGTGTCAACCTATAAAATCATTTAAACTGCACAAAATTAGGAGTTAAAATCCTATATGTGACTAACTAGTCACAGGAGTATTTAAAGAGAAGTGGAAATGTCAAGAACATAAATTAGCTTTTACCTCAGTGGAAGTCTTGACAAATGCAAAAGCATAACTTTTGAACATGGGAGGAAAATTCCCTTCAGCAACCATTAACAGCTTATCAATGTCCTACCCTTAAACATGAGACTGCTTTATCTGAATACAAAGTATATTAGTATTAACTGAAATATCTTCCTGCTATTTACAACTATCAACAAACACACATTTGCACAGATGTGCAAAAGAAATGTATATACAGATGCTTGAAAATATTTGTTTTTGATTTGAAGTTTCTGTTGATCCACTTATAAATAATAGTTGCCATTTTATTGAACATGATTTTATGCATACTTACTATATATTATACATATAGTATTTCCTGTCATTTAATCAACACAGCTACATTATTTGACCACTGAGTTGACTGACATTTTGATGAAGATTAGGAAAATTATTTTGTTATTGAAGTAGTAACGATTAACTTTTGAACATGAATTCAAACAACTTTCACAAGCTATGTGAAAGGAGACTGAGGAAAATTAAAAAGTCTACTGTTTGCAATCAGGACTGTTTTTCTAATAGAACTTAACTGAGAATATATTCTTTCTCTTAAAACAAATTAAATCAATCTTCCCTGTAGTTGAAAAAGAAATAAAGAGAATAACTTAGACCCAAGGTTTTTAGTAGAGAAAAAGATACGAAAGGGGAATAAGGTTAGTATTGGTCTTGAAGGCTTATTTTGGTTGTATATCACCATTGCACAGTACAGGCAGGGTGGCAAACAAAACTACTAAAAAGACACCAGTGAGGTCTTTAGTCCTATGGCCACTTGACTAGTTTTAAGAGTTATCAATGAGCCAGGTGATTTTAGAGCTGGCATGACATATTCATGACCATGTAGGAAAAGAGCCTTGAAAAAATGATTGTAGAAGGGATTATAAGAAAATTCAAATTGTGAAATGTATTCCTTATTGTATCATTGACTAAATTAATCCTCATATATATTAGTAGACTGTACAGTACAATGTGAGATAAAAATTTTACAAATATTCTGAATTAGTGGAGATATGTAGAATACAAAGAGATAGGAAAACATAATAGTAAACATATACTGGTAGTAACAAGAACAACAGTTACAGTTTGCATACTGATATTTATATTTCCTTAAGACCTTTTTTAATGTAATTTTCCTGGGGAAATAATCATATAGAAAAAAATAGCTATCTGGGTAAGAATAAATGTGGGGTTGAAAGTAAATGATTCCAATCCAAATGTTAGAAGTATGATCAAGACCAAGTCTGAAAGTAACATAATTACCATAAGACATTCAAACATCAGGCCTTGGTATTACAATAACATTACATGGTATATTGGAGATATCAAATAAAAATAAACTTATCAAAATTATGTCAATACTGTGGAACTTTTATTACAGAGAATGACAGATTAAGGTACTAAATATTGATTTCTGACTATTTTAACATCCTTAACTTATGTACAAAGTAATTATTTCCAGCTCTTCAGAAAACAATGTCCAATGACAATATAAGATATGTTAATATTGTAAAAGTTCTAAGTTTGAAATAACAGGAAAATATTGGGAAAATATATTATAAAGATCATTTCACAAAAGAAAATTCTCCCTTTTAACCAGGAAAGACACAAAGATAATTTTAAAGCAGAAAAATAAATTATTTTAACAATTACTTTAACAATTATTTTAACAAAACATTTACTAGTGTTTCTTTTTACTATCTCTGAGAGTGCATAGTTTATAAGCCTTATCAAAATGGAAGGAGATACAAAATATCAGTGAAACAAAAAATCTCACTGTAGTACTTTTTGTGACACTTAATAGCTTTAGAAACAGGTTAGAAACAAATTTTCGTCATTTGAGTAAAATGTGGTTAAATATGTTCTAAACACTGATCTGAGTATGGGGACAATTTTTTTCATTCCAGACAGATTGTCTATCAGATGGAATGACATGTAATATTGGTTCCTTAGTTTTTCAGTTTATGCTTGGTGTTAGTTATTTCTACTTAACCATTATAGTGAAAAGTTGCTTAGTTTAATTTTATCCTATTATACTACATGACATTTTTGGAGCACTCAGCAATAGTTCTCTAACTTACTTTATTTATTTATTTTTTTCTAATAAACTTTGCAAAAGTTTCTGACTCTTTAGGCCTTCTGATGGGTCTAAACTCATGATGGAAATATTATAAATGATGGGCAGTTTAAAATTGAAGAAAATGTCAAGTGTTCTTTGTATTAGAAATTGTTCATGAGATTTTCTAACCTGTTAGGAAGTGAAAGTGAAGAAAATAAGATTTGTACATCCTGCCCTTTCTAGCACAGTAATAGGTGTTCCTGTAAAAAGATAACAGCAGGGAATCTTTCCTGTTGAGTAATATCAGTCAGAAGGTGAGATGATGGGTAGTACTATATGGGATACAGGATGATGAAATGCATCAGGGCTTAAGGGCAGTGTTAGGAAAAATAGGAAATGGGAGTTGATCAATCATATGAACGTCAAAATGCTTCAGGCTGATTTCCAGTAGACTTCTTGTCTCAGTATAGACCAAATAAAGAAACTGTTATTTTACTGAGAAGAAAAACATACTTTTGTTTGGTTTTGGTCTTGTTTTTCAGAAGATAGAGCAATTGATACTTATATAAGAATAAGCTATTGGCTTAAAAATGAAATTATCGCTAATGATACACACTTTTCCAATGATTGAATAATTAGATCTTATAGTTCAGAATATATCCGATAACTAAGAAATACTTGACAATCAGAAGAAAACATATTGGTGGAATTGGTGGTTTATATAATATGGCAGAGAAAACTTCCTTCTACAGTATTCATCATTTCTTTCTTTCCCCCCCACCCCACAATGATAAGAGCATTTAACCTGAATGTGCTCTGTGAGAGCAAAGGTTGTATTTACCAACTCACATCACATTTATTTGTGATCACATGACTATGTTTCTGGCCAATGGAACATTCTCAGAAACACAAAATGTAAGTTCATAGGAAATTTACTTGGACATTTGCAAAATGATTTTTCCTCACTTTTTAACCCTGTTTCTTACATCTTACTACTTGAATAATGGGTGTGGTAACAAGGTATTCTTCATCAGGGATGAGGACCAGGATTAACTTTTTCCTAAAAAGCTGGATGAAGTCTGGATTTTTGAGGACTTTAAGGATTCCAGTCTCTTTCCTTACTTTGATTACTTAACTATATAATAAGTTTATGAAAGAGAGGAAAAGTATTTATATCTTGTTTCAAACACTTTTCTTCCCATCATTCATTATTCTAATAATGAATATTATTCATTATTCATTATTCTAATAATGAATTAGAATATTCATTTCATTATTAGAATAATGAATCAGAATTGAGTACCTGGAAATGTTTTGTTTTGTTTT
The DNA here is from genome assembly GCF_922984935.1 of Meles meles. NCBI lineage: Eukaryota > Metazoa > Chordata > Mammalia > Carnivora > Mustelidae > Meles > Meles meles. The sequence continues at coordinate 84,380,542 of NC_060073.1, read as the reverse complement.
GTTTTGTTTGGCTTATAACAAAGTCCCACAAATAAAGGAAAACTCAGGTTAGAACCAATTCATCTGCAAAGAGAAGCGGAAGGGAGTATAGCTTTGCCAAGGAAGAATCTGTCTACTGCCTGAAATCTAAGCTGCTGGAGGGTGCAGCTACTTTGGAATCTTAGTAAATTTAAAAGATTCATTGCAACTGGGTAGCAAATTGAAGCACACCCAAAACAATGACGAAGAGGAATCCTTAGCCAGACATGACTATTGCCCTGATTTTCTTCAAGACATTTTCACTAATATCTCTCTCAGAGAGACATGAGTGCAGTAGCAAAGATATGCCAAAAGGAAAACAATAAGAAATGCAGTTTAAAAGTAGGTCTAAGCAAGATCTTTGACTGTGGTTACCTGCAAACATCTACTAAGGTATTGGTGTGGGGGGATTATGTTGCCAAAGATACCATAGTCCTTGTCAATGCATACTTGGATTTAAACCTCTAATGCAACCCTGGCAGCCTCAATTTGCACCAGCATAAAGGAGCCAGTTACAGTTATTCTGACTGCAAAAGTGAATACTCTTTAACAATAACTTCACTGTTGACTGGTCAAAGATGTGGAGAGACTACCCAGAAATGAGAGCTGGAAATAATGGCAGAAAATGAGCAGGATTATTTCCCCTCATAGAATAGGACCAGAGCTTCTGGATAGACTCACAGAGTCTACTACAAAAGTAGATACTTCTATTTGTGCCTAGAAAGATTTAATTATTTTTGCAGACAATGAATATTCTCTTTTCCAGGTGGAGATTTTAATTGAGGGTATCTTATTCTCATGCTACCATCATGCATCACATACTGGATGGAATTGATGTAATGGAAAGCAGCTTTCTTGTTTTTTAAAGGTCTCTGGACCATAAGAAGCCACATTCATATTAATAGAAAGAAATCTCTGGTACCCCAAGACTCTAAACAATTAGAGGCAGAAACTGGGTGAGATTTTATTGGCATTACTTTTCTCTTAAAGTACTGAGTATATGCTATGCTTTGCAAAAGTGCTGCACACAAATATTGCCATAGCCTAAAACTAGGATTCTTTGGGGGAAGAAAAAAAAAAAAGTCGTACTGTTAAATCTGTTTCTTATGTCTTCCATATTAAAGAAAATTAATCTGTTAAATTAATCTGAAATTTATCTGTTTACAGAACCTGTGACTGTGGCCATGTGACTATCTTCATTAAGTATCGGGTTTTTTATTATGCAAGGGTATCTCTGTGACAGTCATGTAGTTTTTTGGTTTTGTTTGTTCCTTTTTTTTAGGTTTAAAGATCAACTGATGCTCACCTTTTAAAATTTCTCTTATTTTTTTCTTGTTGATTCTTATAATATAATCATAATGGTAGGAGCTCCATTTTGGACCATTAGGGTTAAGGCAGACCCTACATGGTGGAAAGCCAGAATAGGCCCCCACTAAGTATCTCCAGTGTTAAGGGAAATGATGGAGTTTGAAACTTATATTTGTTGGTGACAAGTTTAATAGTCTCTTTATATCCTGGTCCTTTAGAACAATATTCACAATCTATTATGGTTTCTCAAAATCTTTAGTCACAGATAGTATTTACATAACTCTCTCTCTCTAAGAGAGAAAGCATGAGTTGGGGGGAGGGGAAGAGAGAGAGAGAGAAAGAGAATCTTAAGCAGGCTCCTTGCCCATAATGGAGCCTGATATGGGTTTGATCCCATGACCCTAATTTTATGACCCTGAGATCATGACCCTGAGGTCATGACCTGAGCCAAAATCGGGAGTCAGATATTTAACCAACAGAACCACCCAGGCATCCCAGTATTTATATAATTCCAAAGTAATATAAATATATTAGTAGCACCATAGTTCTTGACTCTCTAATGTAATTCCATCAATGTGTTCCAAACATAATGTGCTAGACGTCAAAAATACAAATATATTTAAATATGGATTATCTATTAAAAGACATATAGTATAGTAAGAAATATTAATATAAATAGAAAATTAATATAAGTAGAAATATATAAGTAGAGAATTAATAAAAGTAAAAAATATTAATATAAGTAAAAAATTAATATAAATGCAGAGATAGAGTAATGCTCATTCTGGAACAGAGATAGAAGGCCCATCTCTTGCCCTCCACATGAAACTGATGACCAAGTCCTGGTAATTCTGCCACTTTAAATGATCAATTATCTGTCCCTTCCTCACCTTGCTCACCTCACCAGTAATGCCTTAGAGTCAGCCTCATCACCAGGGACTACATGTTTTTGAGCAACTGTCTCCTAACTTCTTATTCTCCACAATGTTTCCTTCACTCTGTCATGAACTTGACAAATAATTCATTATTTTTAAGATATAGTCAATGTTTTTTTAATATGCAAGCTTATTCCCTCTACCTATAGAACACAAATAGTTGGCTATTTAAAGAGAAAAGTCTGGACAGTATCACTTACTTTTAATAATTCCTTGATTTTAAATGATGTACTCCTAGTTCTATGAAAATATAAAATGTAAATACTTCTGGAAAATATCTACCATTTTAATTCATCCATGCAATATTATCAACTTATCAGAATTTGTTTACATAGCTGTAGTTTCGAGTCAGTAATGTAGAGGACGTCTTGTTCAAAATATAGTTAATATTTCGTAGCATTACAGATACAATTACAAAAAGGTAAAAACTAACTTTGGAATTTATATCAAGATTAACTCTATTAAACAGAAATTAATATAACTATTAGGTCAGGCAATTTCAAAATGTATACAAAACTTCTAACTTTTGAATGGAAACTTTTTTCTCAATATTATTCTTTTACCATTGTATACTCGGAAAATAAAGGAAAAATGCAAAGATTTAGGTTAAAGTTCATTCACTGAAGCATTTTTATTACAGCAAGAAATGGAGATATCATTTGATTGCTGAATAACTTAGGGTGCATTTGTACATTGACATACTGGACAGACACTCAAAGTTATGATGAATAATAAAATTTATTATGCTGTACACTGTATATTTACATTATTCAAAAAGATCTATAGTATATTAAGTAAAAACAGCAGGTTATAAAACAGTATATATAGCATGACTCCTGGTTTATAAAATATGTAAGTATATGTATGCAGAGATTAAACACAAATAATATATATTGAGTAGTAATTCTGCAACTGATATTGAATTAAAGGCTTTATAAGCATCATCTTATTTATTTATGATATCAATGTTATTACAATTTGCAGATAGACACAATGACTCCCAAAGACTAAGTTTCATGCATAAAATCACAAGATTGCCCAGTTAGTACTAGAGTTGATACTGAAATTAAAATTAGCTTAATGAGGAAGTCCATTCATTTCACAACCTGGCAATATTGAGTATAGAATGTAAAAAGTAAACCTCAGAGAATACATAAAAATGTCTTTATTTGTGGAATAATTTATCTGCTAAAATGATCTCTATACTCAAGTGCAAATTCTAGAATTATAGTCTTAAATACACTTTATCATATCTCACACCCATTTCAACCTCATTTCGGAAGAAAGTTTAATAATTTCAAGAAATATTAGACACAGCCATAGAAAAGTCATGGTTGGACAAGGGGATGATAGAGGATTATATAGGTGAATTTATGTTATGTCTGACAAATAGTTTATTTATTCACTCTACTACATATGAATATGCCTATAAGATTTCTTTGGAATCAGGAAAATCAAAAATTGCTTAAAAGAAAGTGACCATAGACAATACAACAAATATTTGATTTGGTTTAAAACAGTGACCCTGCTTAATTAGTTTCTCCTGCTTTAATTTTACTGCTTGTAAGATTTTGTCCACTCCCATCTTTAGTTAAATTAAAAAAAAAAAGGAAAAGAAAAGAAATAAAAGAATCTGTGTTAGGGCACCAGGTGTTCATCAGGACTTCAGTATGTTCCTGGCTCATTTCATTTACTATTCCACAGCAAATGAAAGCTCAGGCAGTCCAGCCCCATTTTGCAGAAATTAAACAGGAAGGGCTGAGTTTAATTGCTTTGCAAATCTGCTGTTATTGAATGACTTGCATAGATGGGTTTGAAATTTATTGGCAAGCAGCTTGATTGTCAGAGCTTAATCTCCAGTTAACAGTTACCTCTGACTCTGTTCTGCATTCAGCACAGCTCCCTCAGCTCAGATGAAAATGCACAGAAATCCCCGTTCTTTCAGGCTTTTCTAAGCAGAGAATGTCCCTAGTGCCAAGCCTATTTCAATATAATAGAAATGACATTAAAAATCACTAAACTCATTTAATCCAGCACTTTGTGTGCTTGTCTGTTCAGGCTGATTTTTCAGTCACTTTTTACTCTATTTGGTATAAGAAAAGAGCATTGAAGCCCATATGTTCCCACAGTTGCATAGCTGAGATGAGGTTGCTGAAAAAAGGTAACAAGCAGGGAAATGTTTTGTAGAAAACCATAATGCACCTTTGGGAATATTCTACAGAAATAACACACCCTAGGATGAAAATTAGTACCCAGAACACTCCACTCCAACTAACTGTTCCACCTATATATTGCTAAATTGTTCTGATATGAAATTTTAAAAATAAGAGAAAAAAGAAATTCTACAAAGAAAGTGAATACAGTGTATAGCTAGGAAATTGTAAGGACACAGAAAGGTATACAAATGCAATCAGAAAAACAAAACAAAACAAAAACCAGGAAACCCTTCCACGTATTAAGAGCTATTAAGTGTGAAGGAAAATACAAGTAGTGTTTAATGGTCTTTTGGATAGACCCTTTCTTTCAAATGGATACAGGTAACCAGTCATCTCAATTTAAATATCTTTCCCAAGTTTCAAGATATGTGTGTGTGTGTGTGTGTGTGTGTGTGTATGTGTATGTGTGTATATATGTGTGTGTGTATATACAGTTTTCATACTCTACCTATCTACTGTCATCACAAAAAATTCTCTGAAATCTGCCATTGAAAATTTGGGTACCTCCAGAAAGTTAAAGAATGTTAGGGTATCTGGTCCAACATGAATTAATTCAAGAAAGCTGAAACACATAAAAATATTTTTTTAGGGGTGCCTGGGTGGCTCAGTGGGTTAAGCCTCTGCCTTCCCCTCAGATCATGATCTCGGGGTCCTGGGATCGAGCCCTGTATCCGGCTCTCTGCTCAGCAGGGAGCCTGCTTCTTTCTCTCTGCCTGCTTGTGATCTCTGTCAAATAAATAAGTAAAATCTTTAAAAAAATTTTTTAAACATCTCAATACGAAAAAGAGATTGAGATGAGGTAGCCAGATCTTTGATTATTCAATCCACTGCTCAAAATATTTTGCATACCACTGGTTACTTAATTTGGGCTTTTATCTATTTGGTTCTCTTCTTTCCAAATATTTTGTTGTTGTTGGTATTGTTGTTGTTGTTGTTATCTGTTTCCTTCTTGCTTGCTCACAGCCTTCCTAACACTGTTATTTTTTATTTTCTTTTAATATCTTAGCAATTCCTTTTTTCTCCTGTCACCTGGTAATTACCTCTTATACAGTCCACCCTTTGCTAATGTAGGCAGTGCAAACTTCAAGTTCAAATATTTATTTATTTATTTAAGCATAGTTGATGTAAAATTTTACATTAGTTTCAGGTGTACAACATAGTGATTCCACAAGTTTATACATTATGCTATGTTTGCTGTAAGTAGAGTAGTGTCTATCACCATGTAGCACATTACACTATTGTTGACTAATTTCTTTATGCTGTGCCTTTTATTCCCATAACTTATTCATTCCCTAACTAGAAGCCTGTATCTTCTACTGCACTTCATCCATTTTGCCCATTCCCCACAACTCCCTCCCTTCAGGCAAACATCAACTTGTTCTTTGTATTTATAGGTCTGATTCTGTTTTTGTTCATTTGTTTATTCATTTGTTTTTTTAGATTTCACATCTGAGTAAAATCATATAGTATTTTCTTTCTTGTTCTGATATATTTCATTTAGCATAATATGCTCTAGTTGTATATAAAAATAATTAATTACCTTTAACAATCTATCAAAACTCGAGACCAAAGATGAGTACCTTAAACTAAGGACTTTGAGAGAGCTAACATTATTTTAGATTATATTTTAAGTAACTAGGAATGACATCTAGTTTCTGATATTACAAAAAATGGGAGGGGAGGGAAGAGATAAACAGAGAGGGGTAGGAGGAATTAAAAGAAAGAGATAAAAAAGACATAAAGGAAGAAAAGGAAAGGAAAAAGAAGGAAGGATGGAAGGAAGGTAAGAAGGGAGGATGGAATGAAAGAAAGAAATAAGAAAAAAGAAGGAAGGAAGGAAGAAAAAAAGTTAAAAAAAAAGAAAGAAAAAAGGAAAGGAAGTGAAAGAAATGATATATGCACATGGCTATCACTGTAGTATTATTTATAAAATTAAAGACTATTATGACCCAAACATATATACCCAACATATGTGGTTGAAATTGTTACAGTATTTCTAACACAGTGATATAGGATTATAAAAAGAAATAAAAACAATCTTTTGTGAATTAAAAAAAATTTCTTTATAACAAATCGCCTTTGTATATTGTTGAATTAAAAAAAAAAAGAAGCTGTGTTCAAAGAGTATTTATCTCTTATTTTCTTATGTGGCATAAAGGAGAAAAAATATGAATATATATGTTTAAATTCAAAACTAAAAAATATATATTTATAATATAGATAAGGGCTTAAGAAAATGGAGGCAGGAATAAAAATAATGTAAATGTGCATTTTTATGTAACTTGCATTTTTTTATTTTGTAAATATTTTACATAATTCAAGACAAAAATTATAATAAATAAGCAACTCTAAACACTAAAAAAATATAAAATGAGGCAAATCTAACTGCATATCAATTTGAAGACCTAACTTCACAATTACTTCAAATATTTTTAAAGGATAATATTTTGATAAAACATCTATGGTATTATAATTTAAGAATAAAAATTAAGTTGCACATGTATAATATACTGTATCTAGGAATTTTTTTTTTAATTTTTTTTCCATTTTATTTTTTCAGTGTAACAGTATTCATTGTTTTTGCACAACACCCAGTGCTCCATGCAAAACATGCCCTCCCCATTACCCACCACCTGTTCCCCCAACCTCTCACCCCTGACCCTTCAAAACCCTCAGGTTGTTTTTCAGAGTCCATAGTCTCTTATGGTTCGCCTCCCCTTCCAAATTTTTTTTTTTTTAATAAACATATAATGTATTTTTATCCCCAGGGGTACAGGTCTGTGAATCGCCAGGTTTACACACTTCACAGCACTCACGATAGCACATACCCTCCCCAATGTCCATAGCCCCCTCCCCCTCTCCCAATCCCACCTCCCCTGAGCAACCCCCAGTTTGTTTTGTGAGATTAAGAGTCATTTATGGTTTGTCTCCCTCCCAATCCCATTTTGTATCTAGGAATTTTATTGTTATTTTTAACACTAGTTTTTCTATTTTGTAACTGAAAGAGGTATATTGAAGGACAACATAAATATTTAATTATATTAAATATCATTATGAACTGATCATTACTAGTGATTGATTTCAGGTATAACAGTACTTCTGCTGACCTGCTTCCCAGGGAAATTATTAAAAATGATTTTAAAAAAAAGGAAATTCAAAGCCTCTATAAATATTCCTAAGGACAATTAGTAAATGAAGGAATATATATGCAAGAAAATCTATAAAAAAAAAATCAGTAATAGATGCAAGTCTGTGGTACTGAACCAATACTGCTCCTTCTCCATATTCTCAGCACATTGAGGTGGAGACTCCACTCCAGATACTTCCAGTAAAAAAATGCATCTAGTCTTTTCCCCTCAGTTCTTTCTTGGTGTTCTCTTCCTCAGGGGAACAAGGTTTCAGGCCTTCTCATTATGGCCTCATTGGCCTGCTGTTGAGGGTATGTTCCTGACACTTAACAACTGAGAAATGGTGCCTTCCTTCTAATTCTAACTTCTAACCCTCACTCTTAGAACAGTGCCTCTACCTTGAACATGACACACAGAATACGGGGTCCCCAAAAATGTTGTTGGACTCCTGAAGGGGTGGTTCAGCACCAGGAGAGGCAAGGTCAAGATACCTCAGGCTTCAGCCCCTTCCACCAAGTATGCAGCTCCAGGAGTCACTGAAGAGACGTATGCCATTATTCCCATCTTCAGCTCCTAATCTCTGACTCAGAAATTTTGGGGGCAGAAAGAAGGCAAGAGAGAATCAGGTCATAAAACAGGAAGCTCCTAATATCATTCCAAAAGAATCAATTTTATTTGCAGTAGAGTTTGGCTATGTCTAAGCCTAAGAGTATTTTCAAGAACAGAAGAGACTGTGGTGAAAGGTAATTGGGAAGAGATCCACAGCTCTAATAAAGACACAGTTTAGAGTACAGGATAGATAGTTTGTAGGAGAGAGCTGAAAATAAGATAGTTGGAAGGAAACTTCCTGGCATCAGAACAAACATCAAACAATGACCTCAGAAACTATTACTTCAGAGGATCCACACATCGATTGAATTAATTTGTAGAGAATTTATTTCACAGGACATTGTTGAAAATAATAGAGCAGTCTGCTGGTAATTAGTGGAGTTTAACAGCTGGATATGATAAGAGGAACAGTGGAAAATACCCCTGCCTACCCCTGCCTGCCCAGTATCACAATCATCCCAAGGTAGCCATCACATATCTAAGGCTGCTCCTCCCAGAATAGCAACATGAGATTTAACTCTATTGGAGATGAAAGATAGATTTCAATAGTATAATCCAGCCAAGCATTAAATAAATAAACAACCAAAACAAAACCAAACAGACATAAAAAGAAAATAACAGCAAGCTCCATAGATGCAGGAATAACCAAGAGTTGCTGTATTGGATAAAATGTTTAATTTACAATAACAAAATTAAGGGATATGAATAAACAAAGGAAAGTATGAACCACACAATAGAAATATTTTAAAAAGATGCAAAATAAACTGCCTGTGAGAAAGAGCAAATGTTGGCTTTAATGGAAAAATATTTTAAATTAGCCATTATCAATATGTTCATGGAACAGAAGGAAAACATGCATAGAAAATAAAGGAAGGTATGACAGCAACATTGCTTCAAATAGTGAATATCAATACAAGATAGAAGTTATAAAAAAGATTCAAAAGGAAATTGTGGAGTTGAAAAGTAAACAAAAATTCATTAGAGAGTTTCAGCAATGGATGTGAGCTGGCAGCAGAAAATAATTAGGAACTTGAGGATACAGTGATAGAGATTATGCAAGTCAAAGAACAGAGGGGAGAAAATGAAAAATTACCAGAGACTCAGAGAAATGTAGGATTCTAGTGTTGCAGAAATTATTTTCCTTTAGTGCCCAAGGTTCTTGGTCACATCGTTTCAAAGAATGAAGAGGTAAATCAGACAAAGAGAGGTAGGCAACAAAACAAAGTTGATTGAGTAATCGTACAAAGCTTCCAAAGACAGAGGAGACCTCCTGAGAGAATTGCCATTGAAGTTTCTGAGTCTAGGCATTTTTATGGGCTTGGTGGGCTTTTTTAATCTGATTAACCGTCCACGTGCTCTCATCTAATCAGGTTTTGTCATCTGCCTATTACATGGGAAAGGGTGGAAGGCCCTTTCTAGGATGATGTAAAATGCATTAAGGGTGGTTTCCTCTTAGGGTGGGGATCCCTTGTCTTTGTCTGCTTTTCTTCTATCTTATTCTTCATTAAGAGTACTAGAACAAAAAGAGACAAAGGAGAAGGGAAAACATTCAAACAATAATGGCTGAAAAACATTAGAAATTTATTGAAATTTGTTGAAAGAAACAACTTAAACATTTAGGGAGTTCAAAAAAACTCCAAATAGGATAGGGTTCCTGAGTGGCCCAGTTGGTTAAGCATCTGCCTTTGTCTCAGGTCATGATCCCAAGATCCTGGGATGCAGCTTGGTGTCAGCCTTACTACTCAGCAGGAAGTCTGCTTTTCCCTCTCCCTCTGCCTCTCCCCCCATCCCCACTTGTGCTCTGTCCATATATTGCTCACTCTTTCTCTCATATAAATAAATAAAAAAATAAAAAAAAAAAGAAAACAACTCCAAATAGGATAAATGAAGAGGACCACAAACATACATTATAATAAAAATTTTGAAAGTTAAAGACAAAAGAAACAAATATCTAAAGCAGCAAGAGGGGGAAAAATGTGTCATTTAAAATGGGAAATCCAATAAGACATCAGCTGACTTCTCAGAAAATAAATAAATAAATAAATAAATGCCAGAAGGCCATGAGATATAATATTTAAAGTGCTCAGAGAAAACTCAAACAAAAAACTATCAATAAATTCCTACATCCAGTAAAGTAATCTATCAAAACTGAAGGGGAAATAAAAACTTTTCTAGATAAACAAATACCAGGAGAAATTATTGCTAGAAACCTGCCAGTAAGGAAATACTAAAAGAATTTCTTCCATATGAAGAAGAATGACCACTTGAGAAGAACTCAAATCCACACAAAGGAGCAAAATGGACCAATAAAGTTAATTATAAAATTATAAAAGAAACAAAAAAAATATATTTTTTTCTTTTATTTTCTTAACTGATTTTAAAAAAGTAATTGCACAGGGACTTTCAGAGGAAACGGTGGAGTATAAGGACCTTAAGTTCACCTTCCCACATAGATATAACTAGATAACATCTACATTAGTATAAATAACCCAGAAAATGACTCAAAGAACAGACTCTCCACAGAGAAATTTAGAGAAGAGGACACTTTGAAGAGGATAGGATTGGTGGAGGTGAGGATGGGAGCAAAACAGACCCACAGAACTTTCTGTGGGAAGGACAGATACTATGGGCATGGAAAGGGGAAAGGAACAGACCCTCACACCAAGCACCCTGGGCACAGGGAACCCAAGTGAAAACAAGAGGGACATAATTTCAAGAGTTCTTATAATCAAAGGGGCTTAACACTCAGAATTTTAATAATTAGAGGGCTCAAATCTGGGAAGGCCAGAAGAGTGAGAGGAAACTGAGTCCCCAACCTTAAAGAGATGCATAAAAAAACAACTCACAGAGATACAACATAGAAGCAGCAGTATGAAAAACACCTGGGGTTTATAGGAGGGAATTTTTTTTTTGTTTTGTTTTGTTTTTTCTCTACTAATCTCAGTACATGTGCTAGAGGGGCATGGATCATTAGGAAAATTCTCTAAGAACAAAAGAGCTAGTGGGCACCACCTCTCTTCCCCAACCCCAAGCCTAGACACTGGCTACATAACTTGTTAAGAGTACACTCCACTTCCACACACTTTGACTGATCCAACCGCTCCAACCCAGATGATCTTAGCAGGAGTTTTGTATGACTGCAAGTCCCCTCAAACAGCTGACTAATGTGGACCTTGTTGGAACTGAGCACCCCACTCCTGTATTCTCTGGTGGTCCTATATCCATGTGATCTGGTGGATCCACCCCCTCCAACCGGCAGCAAGAGTTTTCAAAAATGGCTCCTGGTCCCCTCCCACAGCTGACATGAACAAATTTTGCTAACACCACATTCCTCATTCCCATGTTTTCCTGCAGACTTGTCCCCTCCAATATGCCAGAGCCCATCCAAAATGGTGTCACAAGCTTGATACTGTGAAAATAGCCATAACAGGGGCCAGCACCATTACAAAGTGACTCCCCTCAAGGAGAGATGAAAATAACTACATACACCAGTCAAACTGAAGTCCCAGCAAAAAGTTGAGGGAAGATATCTGGTCTGACTGCAGGTCTCCCCATCACAGAAAACTTTTCAAGGCCCAACACAGAGAAAGTGCCCTGCTACAGTGCTACTGTGTCTCTGGAAAATGTTTGGTCTGACTCAACGTAAGCCCAAACTGGTCCCAGAGTAGCTAACAAACAACACAGGGACCAAATCCTGCCCACAATAAGCAAAGTGAGCCACTACAGATGACTGGACTAAAGGCAAAAGCGGCTCAGCCACAATAGTAGGGAGCACAAAACAGACATAGGAAGCACCCCTGAAACACCATATTGTACCACAGGATCTCTTCTTCATAAAGCCACTACTTTCAAGAACGGGAAACATAGGTAAGTTTTTAATACATAAAAATAGAAAAAGGGAGTTAGACAAAATGAGAGGACAGAGGAATATGTCCCAAATGGAAGAATGGGGCAAAATCAGAAAGAGCCCTAAATGAAACAGAGGTAGATAATCTATCTGATAGAAAATTTAAAGTAAGGGAGTAAAGATACTCATAGAAGTTGAGATAAGAGTGAAGGACCTCAGCAAGACCCTCAACAAAGTGACAGAAAACCAAAAAGAAGCAATCAGAGATGAAAAACCCAATAACTGAAATTAAAAGTATACTAAAGGGAATAAATAGTAGACCAGAGGAAGCAGAAAAACAGATCAATGACATGTAGGATAGAATAATGGAAAATAATCAAGCTGAAAAGGAGAGAGAAAAATAATTAAAAAATGTGAATAGGTTAAGGGAATTCAGTGACTCCAAGTGTCTTAACAGTTACATTATAGGGATCCTAGAAGGAACAGAAAGAGAAAACGGAGCAGAAATTTTGTTTGAAGAAATAATAGCTAAAAACTTTTTGGATCTGGGGAGAGAAACAAACATCTAGATCCGGGAGGCATATAGAGCCCCCAACATAATCAACTCAAGAAGGTCCACAATAAGATACATAGTAATTACAGAAGTAAAAAGTAATAAAAAAAGAGAGAGAATTTTAAAGTTTGAAAGAGAAAAGAAAATGGTTACATACAAAGGAATGTTCATAAGGTTATAAGGGGATTTTCCAGCAGAACTTTTGCAGGCTAGAAGAATGCAAAATCAGATCATTCTGCAGGCCAGGATGATATATTCAAAGTACTGAAAGAGTGAAAGACCCACAGTCAACAATACTCTATCCATCAAAACTATCTTTCAGAATAGAAGGAAAGAGAAAGATTCTCAGTCAAACAAAAGTTAAAGAAAAAATTATGACCATTAAACTACAAGAAATGTTAAACTGGACTCTCTGGGTGAAAAGGAGAGACCATAAGTAAAACTAAAAAAATGTAGGAAGTACAAAAGCAGTAAAAAAAAAAAAAAAAAAAAAAAAAAAAAAAACAGCATCTATAAAAATCGGTCAAGGGATTCACAAAATAGAAGAATGTAAAATATAACACCATACACCTAAAATATGGGGCTGGAGTTGGGGAGAGGAGTAAAGACTGTGTTCTAACTAAGCGACCATCAAATTAATATAGACTGCTATATATATAAGATGTTATATACAAACTTAAAGGTAACCACGAATCAAAACCTCAGTAATATGCAAAAAATAAGGAGAAATAAATTCAAGTATATCACTAAATAAAGCAAGAAAACTGTGAGAGAGCAAGAAAAGAAAGAAATAGAGAACCACAAAAACAACCATAAAGCAAGTGACAAAATGGCAATAAGTACATACATATCTATCAATTACTTTGAATGTAAATGGAGTAAATGCTACAGTCAAAACACATGTAGTAATGGAATGGATAAAAAAGCAAGACCCATCTGTAATGCTGCCTATGAGACTCACTTCAGACCTAAAGGCACATGCAGAATGAAGGTGAGGGATGGAGAAGCATTTGTCACTCAAATGGAAGTGGGAAAAAAGCTGGGGTGAAAATACTTATATTAGAGAAATTTAAAACAAAGATTATAACAAGAGACAAAGAAGGGCACTATATAATCATAAAGGGAATAATCCTATAAGAACACACAATAATTGTAAATATATATGCATCCAACATCGGAGCAACCAAATATATAAAATAGTTAGTAACAACCATAAAAGAAGTAATCAATATAATAAAATAATAGTAGGGAATTTTACACCCCTAACATCCTAAAACAACACAATACATACTTTTTTCAAGTACACTTGGAACAGTCTCCAGAATACATCTCATATTGGGCCATAAAACTAGTCTCAACTAATTAAAAAAGACTGAAGTCATGTCATGTAACTCTTTCAATCACAATGCTATGAAACAAGACATGAACTATAAGAAAAAAATCTGAAAAGAACACAAATACATGGAGGTTAAATAATATTCTATTAAACAATGAATGGGTCAATCAAGAAATCAAAGAAAAAATAAACTAAATACATGAAGACAAATGAAAATTAAAACACAATGGTGAAAAATATATAGGCCTACCTCAAGAAGCAACAAAAATCTCAAGTAAACAATGTAGTTTTACACTACAGGAGATAGAAAAAGAAGAATGAACATAACCCAAAATGTAGAAGAAATGAAATAGAGATTGGAGAAAAATAATCAAGTTGAAACTTAAAAAAAAGCAATAGAACAGATTAAAAGAAATCAGGAGCTGGTTCTTTGAAAAGATCAATACAATCGAAAATTTTTAGCCAGACTTAGTAAAAAAAAAAAAAATGAGCAAGACAATGCAAATCAAACAAAATGAAGAGAAATAACAACTGACAGCCCCCAAATGCAAAGGCTTATAAGAAAATATTAAGGGGTCGCCTGGGTGGCTCAGTCAGTTAAGCATCTACCTTCAGCTCAGGTCAGAATCCCAAGGTCCTGGGATTAAGCTCCACGTCAGGCTCCCTGCTCAGAGTGGAGAGGCTGTTTCTTCCTCTCCCTATGTTGCTCCCACTGCTTGTGTGCTCTCTCTCTCTCTCCGTGTGTCAAATAAATGAATAAAATCTTTAAAGAAAATAAGAAAATATCATGAAAAATCATATGCCAGCAAATTAGACAATCTAGAAGAAATGGATAAATTCCTAGAAACATATAACCTACCAAAACCGAACCATGAAGAGACAGAAAATTTGAACACACTGATTGCTAGCTGAGAAATTGAGTCAGTGATCAAAAAACTCCCAAAAAACAAAAGTTCAACATAAGACAGCTTCATGGTTGAATTCTATTAACCATTTACAGGAGAGTTAATACCTATTCTTCTCTATTACAAAAAAAAAAAAATTGGGTGTTTGGGTGGCTCATTGGGTCAGGCTTCTGCCTTTGGCTCAGGTCATGATCTCAGGGTCCTGGATTTGAGTCCCACATAGGACTCTCTGCTCAGCCAGGAGCCTGATTTCCCCTCTCTCTGCCTGCCTCTCTGCCTACTTGTGATCCCTCTCTCTCTGTCAAATAAATAAATAATATCTTTTAAAAAATATTTTTTTTAAAAAATAGAAGAGGAATTAAAGCTTCCAAATTCATTACCCAGTATCACCATCATGCCAAAACCAGATAAAGACTCCAAAACAAACAAACAAACAAAAAAACTATAAGCCAATATCTATGGTAAACACAGATGCAAAAATCCTCAACAAAATATTAGCAAACCAAATTCAAAAATACATTGAAAAAATCATTCACCATGATTAAGTGGGGTTTATTCAGGGAATGGAATGGTGCTTCAAGTTTCACAAGTCAATCAACAATACATTACATCAACAAGAGAAAGGATGAAAATAATATGATCAATTCAATAGATGCAGAAAAATCATTTGTTATGATAAGTGAAATAGGCCACTCGTGATATACCACATTTTCTATAATTTCATTTATATGAAGAATCCTCTAGAATATATACTATCCTATCTTTATGAAATGTCTAGAATCCAAAAAAAAAAAAATAGTATGTTGGGAGTAGGAAGTGAGGAATAACTACTAACAGGTATGGAGTTTCTTTTGGAGGGTATTTAAAACATAAAAAAATTGATTGCAGTCATTGTTGTACAAACTTGTGACTACCCCAAAAATACTGAATTGAATATTTTGGGTAAACTATCTTTTATGTCATTTTTTCCTCAAAAAATCTTATGAAAAAAGTAATTTGTGTTTTAAGCAATAATAAACAATTAAACAATGCATTGTGGGTTTTAGCATACGTAAGAGTAAAAGGTATGAAACGATAAAGTCTAAGAGACAAGAAATAGAGGTATTATATTGCAAGATTCTTATTTTATATCTGAAGTCATATAAAATTGCTTGAGGTAGATTTTAAAATAAGTCTCAACTTCGTACTATAAAATCTAGCACAACTACTGAGATAGTAAAATAGTGTTATAACCAAAGAGTTGATAGACAAGACAATATGGAACCATTAAAAAATTACTCAATAAATCTAAAAGAAGGTAGGAAAAAAAATAAGGAAATAAAAAAAAAAAACAGAAGGGACAAAAAACAAACACCAAATGATAGATTTAAATGTAACATTAACTATCACTTTAAATGCATATTGTTTAAGCACTGCAATTAAAAGAGAGTTTTGACTTAATCAAAAAGCAAGACCCAAATCTGTGCTACCATGAGATGTATATGTTGAGTATAATGGCACAGTTAAGTTAAAATAATAGGAGGAGGAAAGATAAACCATTTTAACACTAATAAAAAAAGTGTCAGTGACTGTATTAGTAATAATGTACTTACTAATAAAGTTACTAAATACATGAAGCAAAAAATGGCAAGAGTGCAAGGAGAAATATATTTTTCAAAAATTATATTTGGAGATTTTAATCTCTTTGTCTCAATAATTGACATAACAGGTAGGCAAATTTAGCAAGTTATAGATAACTTGAATAACACTGTAAGACAACTTGACCTGATTGACATTTATAGACCACTGCACATATTGATAGCAAAATATACCTTCTTGGGTGCATACAGAAACTTTCTGTGTCATAAAATATAATTCAATAAGTTTGACCAGTTTAAAGTCATACAAAATATATTCTAACACTAATGAAATTAAGTTAGAAACAAAAACAAAAAACTCTCTAGAAAATCCCTCAATGTTTGGAAACTAAATAATACATGTCAAAATAGCCCATAGATCAAAGAAGAAATAAAAAAATAAAAATATAAAGGACTTTTTTTCTTAACTGAATGAAAATTAAAACACAAAAACAAGAGTCTCAAAGTGTATTAAGTCAGAGAGGGAAATAAATTAAAAAAAAGAGCAGAAAAAATTGGGATGTAAAACAGTCATAAGCTCCTACCACATGAATGTACATCTATATACATATGAGGTATTTCTGGAAGAGTATATAGGAAATAGATAGGATATTTCATTTGAAAAGCGGAAATACATGTGAGAGAAGCAGGCTGGCTCCTTGAATTATCTCTTAGAAGGAGCTTCCTTTGATATGAAACACCCATTTGACTTCAGTAGTGTAAAGAATAAAATCCATATGTTTTAATCATTGCATATTTTTGGCATTCTTTTTTGGTAATGCAGCTATTCTCTCTCCCCTCCAATCAAAAACATGTTCAAACTATTTTTTTAAGAAATAAGAAAGTCCCAACCATCAGTAAATGTGAATAGTTTCATAGAGAAAGCTATGGAGGGATTTTATTTAAAAACCTATGATAGAAGTGTCATAAGGTATGTTCTGAGCAGCAAGACTTAGTTAAATAATATCCCAAAATCATTTGACTGGTGAAGTAGAAAGTAAGGATTTAGTCAGTTTATTTATTTTTAATTATTTATTTTTATTATGTTATGTTAGTCACCATAGAGTACATCATTAGTTTTTAATGTACTGTTCCATGATTCACTGTTTGCATACAACACTAGGTGCTCCTTGCAATGATGGTGATGGCCCTCCTTAATAGCCATCACCAGGCTCACCCATCCTTCCACACCGTTCCTTCCTAAACCCCTCAGTTTTTTAGTCTCTCATGGTTCATTTCTTTTTTTTTTTTTAATTAAGATTTTTTATTTATTTATTTGACAGATAGAGATCACAAGTAGGGAGAGAGGCAGGCAGAGAGAGAGAGAGGAGGAAGCAGGCTCCCTGCCAAGCAGAGAGCCTGATGTGGGGCTCGATCCCAGGACCCTGGGATCATGACTCGAGCGAAAGGCAGAGGCTTTAACCCACTGAGCCACCCAGGCGCCCCTGGTTCATTTCTTACTCCACTTTCTCCCCCTTCATTTTTTCCCTTCCTTCTCCTAATGTCCTCTATGCTATTCCTAAGTGAAACCATATGATAACTGACTTTTTCTTTTTTGACCTATTTTACTTAGCATAATCTCCTCCAGTCCCATCCATGTGGATGCAAAAGTTGGGTATTCATCTTTTCTTATGGCTGAATAATATTCCATTGTGTATATGAACCACATCTTCTTTATCTACTTGTCTGTTGAAGGGTATCTTGGCTATTTCAGTTTGATTATTCTGGACATTGCTGCTATGAACACTGGGGTGCATGTGGCCCTTCTTTTCATTACATCTGCATCTTTGAGGTAAGTACCCAGTAGTACAATTGCTGGGTCATAGGGTAGCTCTATTTTTAATTTTTTTGAGGAATCTACACACTGCTTTCCAAAGTGGCTGCACCAATTTTCATCCCCACCAACAGTATTAGAGGGATCCCCTTTCTCCACAACATCTCCAACCTTGGTTGTTTCTTGCCTTGTTGATTTTGGGCATTCTAACTGCTGTAAGTGGTATGTAATGAGGTTTTGAATTGATGAATTTTTTGAATTTTGAATTGAATTGAATTGAACCCTGATGGTTAATGATAAAGAACACGTTTTCATATGTCTCTTAGTTATTTGTATGTCTTCCTCGGAGAATTGTGTGTTCATGTCTTCTGCCCATTTTTTTAACTTTATTATCTGTTTTTGGGTGTTGAGTTTCAGAAGTTCTTTATAGATCTTAGATATCAGCCTTTTGTCTGTGGTGTCATTTGCAAATATCTTTTCCCGTTCCGTGGGCTATTTTTTTGTTTGTTTGTTTGTTTGTTTTGTTTTGTTGTCTGTTTCCTTTGCTGTGCAGAAGCTCTTTTTCTTGATGAAGTCCCAAAAGTTCAGTTTCGCTTTTGTTTCCCTTGCCTTTGGAAATGTGTCTTGAAAGAACTTGCTGTGACATGTCAAAGAGGTTACTGCCTATGGTCTCCTCTAGGGTTTTGATGGCTTCCTGGCTCACACTGAGGTCTTTCATCCATTTTGAATTTATCTTTCTATATGGTGTAAGGGAAAGGTCATGTTTCATTCTTCTGTATATAGCTGTCCAGTTTTCCCAGCACAATTTATTGAAGAGACTGTCTCTTTTCCACTGAATATTTTTTTTCCTGCTTTGTCAAAGATTATTTGACCATAGAGTTGAGAGCCCCTATCTGGCCTCTCTAGTCTTTCCATTGGTCTATGTGTTTGTTTTTGTGTCAGTACCATGCTGTCTTGGTGATCACAGCTTTGTAATATAGCTTGAAATCAGGCAATGTGATGCCCCCAGCTTTGTTTTTCTATTTCAACATTTCCTTCACGATTCAGGGTCTTTTCTGGTTCCATACAAATTTTAGGATTGCTTGTTCCAGCATTTCAAAAAGTGCCATTGGTATTTTGATCGGGATGGCATTGAAAATATAGGTTGTTCTGGGCAGCATAGTCATTTTAACAATGTTTATTCTTTCAACCCATGAGCATGGAATGCTTTTCCATCTTTTTGTGCCTTCTTCAATTTCTTTAATGAGTGTTTTGTAGTTCCTAGATTATAGATCCTTTACCTCTTTGGTTAAGTTTATTCCAAGGTATCATATTGCTTTTGATGTTATTGTAAATGGAATTGATTCTCTAATTTCTCTTCTTGCAGTTTCATTGTTAGTGTATAAGAAAGCAACTATTCTCTGTGCATTGATTTTGTATCTTGCCACATTAATGAATTGCTGTATGAGTTCTAGTAAATTGGGGAGGGAGACTTGGGTTTTCTACATAAAGTATCATGTCCTCTGTGAAGAGAGGGAGTTTGACTTCTTTGCCAATTTGAATACTTTTATTTTTTTGTTGTCTGATTGCTGTTGCTGGGACTTCTAGTGCTATGTTGAACAATGGTGGTGGGAGTAGGCGTCCTTGTCATGTTTCTGATCTCAGCTGGAAGGCTTTCAGCTTTTTCCCATTGAAAATGATATTCACTGTGGGTTTTTCATAGATGGATTTTATGAAGTTGAGTAAAGTTTGCTCTATACCTATGCATGAAGAGTTGTAATCAGGAAAGATACTGTATTTTCTTAAATGCTTTTTCTGCATCAATTAAGAGGACTGTGTGGTTCTTCTCTCTTCTCTTACTGATTTATTCTATCACATTGATTGATTTATGAATGTTGAAGCACCCTGTGTCACAGGGATAAATCCACCTGGTCATGATGGATAATCCTTTTAATGTACTACGGATTCCATTAGCTAGGATCTGGTTGAGAATTTTGGCATCCATATTCATCAGGGATACTGGTTTGAAATTCTCCTTTTCTTTTTTAAGATTTTATTTATTTATTTGACAGACAGAGATTACAAGTAGGTGGAGAGGCAGGCAGAGAGAGAGGAGGGAAGCAGGCTCCCCACTGAGCAGAGAGCCCGATGCAGGGCTCGATCCCACAACCCTGAGATCATGACCCGAGCAGAAGACAGAGGCTTAACCCACTGAGCCATCCAGATGCCCCTGAAATTCTCCTTTTTGATGGGGTCTTTGCCTAGTTTTGGGATCAAGGTAATGCTGGCCTCATAGAAAGAGTCTAGAAATTTCCTTTTTATTTCTATTTTTTGAAACAGCTTCAGAGTATGTATTATTTCTTCTTTGAATGTTTGGTAGAACCCCCCCCCCCCCCAAATCAGTCAGGTCCTGGACTCTTGTTTTTTTTGTTTTTTTTTTAAGAGAGAGATCACGAGTAAGCAGAGAGGCAGGCAGAGAGAGAGGAGGAAGCAGGCTCCCCGCTGAGCAGAGAGCCTGAGGTGGGGCTCTGAGATCATGACCTGAGCTTAAGGCAGAGGCTCAACCCACTGAGCCACCCAGGTGCTCCTGGACTCTTGTTTTTTGAGAGGTTTTTGATCACTGCTTCAATCTTGTTACTGGTTATTTGTCTATTTATGTTGTCAATATCTTCCTGTTTCAGTTTTGGTAGTTTATAGGTTTCCAGGAATGCATCCATTTCTTCCAGATTCCTTAATTTATTTTCATAAAGCTGCTGATAATAATTTCTGATAACTGTATTTATTTCCTTGGTGCTCTCACTCCCCTTTCATTCATAATGTTATTAATTTGGGTCCTTTCTCTTTTCTTTTGGGTAAGTCTGGCCAGTGATTTATCCATCTCATTAATTCTTTTTTTAAATATTTTATTTTTTCAGTGTTCCAAGATTCGTTGTTTATGCACCACACCCATGCTCCATGCAATATGTATCTTCCTTAATACCCACCACCAGATTTGCCTAACCTCCCATCCTCCAAAACCCTCAGTTTGTTTCTCAGAGTCCACAGTCTCTCATGGTTCATCTCCCATTCTAATTTCCCCTAATTCACTTATCCTTTCCTTCTAATGTCCTCTGTGTGATTCCTTATGCTCCACAAGTAAGTGATACCATATGATAATTGACTCTCTTTGCTTGACTTCTTTCACTCAACATAATCTCCTCCAGTCCCATCCATGTTGATACAAAAGCTGGGTATTCATCCTTTCTAATGGAGGCATAATATTCCATTGTATATATGGGCCATATATTGTTTATCCATTCTTCTCTTGAAGGGCATCTTGGCTCTTTCCACAGTTTGGCAATTGTGGCCATTGCTGCTCTGAACATTGGGGCACATATGGCACTTCTTTTCATTACATCAGTATCTTTGGGGTAAATACCCAGTAGTGAAATTGCAGGGTCATAATATAGCTCTATTTTTAATTTCTTAAGGAATCTCTACACTGTTTTCCAAAGTGACTGCACCAACTTACATTTCCACCAACAGTGTAAGAGGATTCCCTTTTCTCCACATCTTCTCCAACACATGTTGTTTACTGTCTTGTTAATTTTGGCCATTCTACCTAGTGTAAGATTGTATGTCAATGTGGTTTTAATTTGAATTTTCCTGATGGCTAATAATGATGAACATTTTTTTTCATGTGTCTTTTAGCTATTTGTATGTCTTCTTTGGAAAAATATCTGTTCATGTCTTCTGCACATTTTTTTGATGTGATTATCTGGTTTTTGAGTGTTGAGTTTGAGGAGTTCTTTATGGATCTTGGATATCAGCCTTTTGTCTGTAGTGTCATTTGCGAATATCTTCTCCCATTCTGTGAGTTGCCTCTTTGTTTTGACTGTTTTTGGAGGGTCAGAGCAAAGTAAACTGTCTGCACCCCATAGTCTATTCCTCTCTGAATCCTCCAGAACACACAGACTCTCCCTCTGCCAGTGTTGCTAAGTACCACAGTCTCCCACAAGTGGTATGTGCCCCTAGTGATCCTCCCAGTGGTCAACAGAGGCCCTGCTTGTCTCTGTACCCCTGTACCACCAAAAATGGGAGGATACTGGACCAGGTGAGGCTGGCCCTGGTGGCTGCCATTCCCAGGACCACTGACTCAAGTACACACTGGGTCCTCTCAGGCATTGGTGGGCAGCAGCTGTGGCCAGTCCCAGGACTCTGGCCTTAGGTCTGCCCCTACAGCTTCCCAGTCCCAATGATTGTCCTTAAGCCTTTTTGTTCTGTTTGAGTGCTATTATCAGTCCCTTCCCCTCTAACAGCCACCAGTCTCCAAGCTACCACTGGTTCCCAAGTGCGGAGCACTTTCACATTGGGGTATTACTTTCCAGTGACTCGCTTCTGGTGGCTTCCTCCCCCTTCCATTTATCCTCCAATATCTTTCTGCCCAATCCCACCTCTGCCTTTTTTACCTCTCAAATGATGATCCTCTACCCCCACAGAGATCCAGAATTGTATAATCTTACATCTCAGGCTGGTTTCTTGGGTGTTCAAAGTGCTCTGTTAGATATCCAGCTCAATTCAGAGGACCAGTTGAAATAGGGGCCCCTACTTACCCACCATTTTGTCCCCCCGCCCCCAGGATTCAATCACTTTAAATGCACATGTTCTTAACTACCATGAGGTATTGCCTAATTTATTCCAATTCTTTGTAACTCCTGGGGAATGACTTTTTCATAAAGAGACATAGAAAAAAACAATCTACTGATCTATTGATTTAAATTAAGCAGTTTAAGTAATACACTTGATCAATAGCACTTTATTTCACTTTTAACTTAACCACAAACATAAAAGGCCTGGATTATCTTTATCAGTATTCGTTGATTCCAGAGCACAGTTTTGTTTTATCATTTGAAACCTGTACCAGGCAATGGGTAATGAAGCATAATACATTTCAAATCATTATAATTGTTATTAAGGTTGGCAGTGCAAGATATGAACACTCACGGATTTCCTATGGTATTTTATCACTTGGAAAGTTTTGACTACCACCCACATCTAGGATGGAAAAACGAATTTCAGCCCTCTGTTCGGGAAATAAGGTAGTATGGATTATCTGAATTTAATTTTATCTATGGTTCACACACAAAGAGTAGTGACAGAAGTAGAAATAGTTGGCATAGGAGTAAATGGAGTCATAATTGTGTGTTGAACAGTGTTAGTCAGATTCTTAACAATTCAGAGGTTATTGCAAAAATGCAAGTACAAAAAAGCACATATTACAAATATGCAAGATGAGTTAATTAATAACAAAACACCTTCACCTTTTACTTAGAACTGGCCAAATTTTATTCTTCTTTCAAATTAACATATGAAAGATTACTATAAATTTTAAGGTAGCTACTATTTCATTAAAAATTGAAAAAAAAGTGTTCATATAGATAATTTTTTATGCTCTCCAAAATAGTTACAGAGAAACATAAATAATATGGTGAGATTTATGAAGACCATTGCCCACTCCTGATCCATAATTTCCCAACAGATATTTGAATTTGTCTGAGGCTATTTAACATGGAAAGGTTTAATGAAGATTTTGAAATCAACATTAGAACTAATAACACATCTTTTATGGAAAATTTTAAACATAGCTAGAAGTAGAAAGATATCTTAATGAACTCTGAGTCATTGCCCAGCATCAAGTATCATTAATATTTACCAGTCATGTATTATCTATTCTGTACCCAAACATGTGTGTACATTGTGCATATATATATATGATATGCAGATAGGTATGTTTTATATAGTATTTATACTTATATGGTATTTATTTATATTTTATTATTTATATTTTATTTATATTAATATATTGCATATATTTATTATTAATATTTTATTTATTTATATTTATTTAAATATTTGAAGCTATTTTAGATATAATGTTTATTTACATTTCTCCATAACAAGTAACAAAAGTAATAAATATTTTTGAATACTAGTAAATTTATATTCAAATTTCCCTGTTGCCTTCTGTCTTTTTTCATATAATCTACTGTTGTCTGTATCAGGATGCAAGAACACCATAGGTTGTATTCACTAATAATGTCCCTCTTATCTTCTAACACTCCCACTTGACTTTTTCATTTTAGACTTTTGCAGTGAGCAGAAGTAAAAAAATAAATAGTATTAAGAGAATACTGAAAAAGGTCATATCAATAGTTCTAATTAAAATACAAAATTGAAGGTTATAGGTTCTTTCCAAATATTTAATTTCATACTCCCATATATTATTTTATTCTGGAACTATTGGTTACTATCTATATACTTGTTGGGCAAAGATACCTTTACCTATTGCTAGGCAATCTATCTGATAGCCATAGGACTTCCTTTCTTTTCCTGTGTAATATATTTTTTTCTGTTAAAAAGGAAGCTTGACATTAGAAATGGAAAAATGGCTTTTGCGGGGAAACTCTGAATTCAGGGCAGCTAAACAGTGTAAGTTAGGGATAAAGATTCCTTTATTTTTAACAACTCTATTGAGATATTCACATAGTAGACACTTGACACAAAGTCTGTAATTCAATGTTATTTAGTAAATTTATAGATACATGCAACTATCATCTCAATTTTAGAACATTTTGCTATCTCAGAGAGAAACATTGCACCTTTCAGTTCTCACCACCCCATCCCCTCATACCACTCCCCAATCCTAACAAAGCACAAATCTAATTTCTGCTAGAATAGATTTCCCTAGTTTGGACTTTTATATGAGTGAACTTATACAAAATGAAGTCTTTTATGTCCAGTTTCTTTCAGTTAGCATGTTTCAAAGTTTATCCATATTGCAGCCAATGTCATTACTTCATTCTGTTTTATGGCCAAATAATTTTCCATTGTATGAATATACCAGGTTTTATTTATCGATTCATCTGTTGAAGGACATTTGGGTTTATTCTATCTTTGTCTATTATGAATCATGATGTTATAAAAATTAATGTAGACGTTTTTGCATACATATTTCTTTTTACTGTTGGATATGCACCTAGGAATAGAAGTGTTATATCATATGGTAACTCTATGTTTAATAGCTGAGAAACTGTCACAGTATTTTCCAAAGCAGCTGCACTATTTTACATTCCCACTACAATGTATTTATGTTTCAATATCTTTACATTCTCATCAACATTTATTTTGACATTTAGAAGTCTTCAGATCTTAGTGGATGTGAAGTGATATTACACTGTGGTTTTGATTTACATTTCCTTCATGTCAAACATTTTTTCATGAACTTATTGTCCTTTTATACATCATCCTTGGAGAAATGTACACTCAGATTATTCCTGATATTTTAATAGGATCATTTATCTTTTTGTATTGAGTTGAAAGGATTATTTATATACTCTAGATACAAGTTTTATATCAGACATATGATTTAAAAATAGTTTCTCCCATTCCATGGGTTGTCTTTGCACTTTATTGATGGTGTATGTTTTAAATTTTTATGTTTGGGGCACCTGGGTGGCTCAGTGGGTTAACCCTCTGCCTTTGGCTCAGGTCATGATCTCAGGGTCCTGGGATTGAGCCCCACATTGGGCTCTCTGCTCAGCAGGGAACCTGCTTCCCCCCCCCCCAGCCTGCCTCTCTGCCTACTAATGATCTCTCTCTCTCCCTGTCAAATAAATAAATAAAATCTTTTAAAAGAAATAAATTTTTATGTTTTAAAATTTTCCAATTCTTTCCAGTTATTGTTGTATAATTAATTTCATGTTACTGTAGTCAAAGGACATATTTTGTATGATTTAAATCCTTAAACTTGTTTTATGATATAATATATAGTATATCTTCAAGAATGTTTCCTGTGCACTTGAAAAAAAATGTATACTATTCTGTCATTAGGTATTCTATAGATGTTTATTAGTTCTAGTTGATTTGCAAGGTTGCTTAAGTCTTTTAATTCTTTGTTGATCTTCTGCCTACTTGTGATCTGTCTCTCTGTCAAATAAATAAATAAAATCTTTAAAAAAATTGTTCTGTTACAGCTTTAATTACAAAAGGGGATCACTGAAGTGTGTCTTATAGGGGATGTTCACTGGAAGGGCAAAGAACTTTTATCTAAGCTCGCTTATATGGGCTTTTCCTTTGTACCTGCCCCAAAAGAATCAAGTGAGATAATCTTTACTTTTAGCATTAAATAATCCTACCTTTTATTACCAGGAAAATTTCTAAACACAATTTTGAAACCGATCAAAGAAAGATATTTCATTTGAATATACTAATATTACTAACTAAACAATGTGTCATTTGAATCATTGGAATTTCAGATTTTTTTTTCTTCCTACAGAGTTCCACACACACACACACACACACACACACACACACACACACACACACACAATTAAGGTTAAGATTGTTGGGACCAAGATGAAGTAACTTCATCTTCCATTATCTATACATAGGTAAAGTTAACTTAAATAATGTCAGAGTTGTAGAGAAGAGGAATATTGTGATCCAAATACAAAAAAAATCTTTAAAAATATGTATAAAGAGAGGGGGGAAAATTCTCTGAATCCCAGTGGTAAGGATTTGGGAGAATGTTAATTTCAATAAGGTACTAGCAACAGGAATGATGTTCAACTCCAGTAACTAGCAAAGCAGTATTTTTTTTAAGATTTATTTATTTATTTGTTGTTTATTTGAGAAAGAGAGAGAGAGAAGCAAACTTCCTAATGTTCAGAGAGCTCAACATGGGGCTCCATCCCAGGACCCTGAGATCATAACCTGAGCCAAAGGCAGATACTTAACCAACTGAACTACCCAGGCACCCCTAAAGCAATATCACTGAGTACTTTTGATGGAAATCTAAATGTGTGTAACCACTATGGAAAACAGTATGGTGAGTCCTAAGAAACAAACAAACAAACAAAACCAAAAACAAACCAAAGATAATTATATATGATACAGCAGCTCCACTTATATGTATATCTAAAAAAAATGAGAACAGGGTTTCAGAAAGATATCTGGACACTCATATTTATAGTGACTTTATTCAGAATAGCCAAAAGATGGAAGATCCCAAGAATCTATCAACAGATGAATAAATAAATGAAATGTGATCTATACATACAATGGGATATTATTCAGTCTTCAAAAGGAAAGAAATACTGACATATACTACAACATGAGTGACTCTTTTTTTTATTAATTAATTGTTTTTACTTTGATCTTGAATTTTTTAAATATAACAATGTATGGAGAATAAAATAACGCAGACTCATGTACCTACATCTAGAATTAATAAATATTAACATTTTGGTATTTTGCCTAATATTTATACATATTATATATAGTTACATATTTGAAATAGCAAATTTGAAATACAGTTGGATTCCTCTCTTTTTTCCCTAGTTTTTTTTTTAATTTGTTTTTTATTTATTTTTTCAGCGTAACAGTATTCATTGTTTTTGAATAACACCCAGTGCTCCATGCAATACGTGCCCTCCCTATTACCCACCACCTGGTTCCCCAACCTCCCCCCCCCGCCCCTTCAAAACCCTCAGGTTGTTTTTCAGAGTCCATAGTCTCTTATGGTTCGCCTCCCCTTCCAATTTCCCTCAATTTCCTTCTCCTCTCCATCTCCCAATGTCCTCCATGTCATTTGTTATGCTCCACAAATAAGTGAAACCATATGATACTTGACTCTCTCTGCTTGACTTACTTCACTCAGCATAATCACTTCCAGTCCCATCCACAACATGAGTGACTCTTGAGGACATTTTTCTAAATAAAATAAACCAGCCACAAAAGTAAAAATACTATTTACTGCACTTGTTTGAGTATGTAGCATAGTCAAATTGATAAAAACAGAGAGTAGAATGGTGGCTGTCAGGAATTGAGGAGAGAGGAAAAATGGGAAGCAAAGTTTAATGGGTGCAAAGTTTCAGTTTTGCAAAGTGAAAATGTCCCAGAGATTGATTGTACAACAATGTGGATATACTTAATACTGAACTGCATACTTAAAAATATTACATTTTATTTAATGTGTATTTAACCACAATTGTATGTGTTTTTAAATTCCAGATTTAAAAAAAAAAAGAAGTAATGTGTAATCAGTAGGACGCATTGGAAGCAATAAGATGAGAGATGATATGTGGGAATGATGAGAAATAGATAAGGAAGCATTACAATTCTGAGGTGAAAATAGGAAAGCTATTACTAACAAAGTTTCTTGAGTTGTGAGTGGTACCCATAAAGGACAAACAGAAAAGGCAGGAATGTGTTCTAGCCTCAAAATTCCTGAGTAGTTCTTGATTAAAATTTCCTGGTTGGTCAAGGCATATGTCTCTAAATAGCTTTTAGGTTCTGATTTGTACTTGTTATTGAAGACTGGCACTGATATGTAGACTTAGAATATTTAGGCTATAGATTTTCAGTCTAAGCAATATTTCCTGGATAGATCTGATGTTTTTAATTAAGTAAAATTGGAAGCCTGAATTGTTATCAATATTGAGAACAAAAAAATAAAAGTTTGTGTAAACAATTTTTCTTTGTTGACATAATTTATATTTTTCTTTACCCTTTGTTCTTTTGAGTTCATAGTCTTAGATTTTTTGTGTCTATTTTGAATACACTGACACTTTTCATACTTTTTTATACTATCATTGTAACATTCTGTTATATGTTTTTTGACTCAATGACATTCATCCAAGTTTATTCTCTCAGGGCATCGTTCTACTTTTATGCCTTATTTCCTGGAATTACATGATTTAATTCAGGTACTTAAATTCCTTTGAATGTCCAAATAAAATGATATATCACATATATGTCTAAAAATAATAAAAAGGATTGGATAGACCATACAAGTCTTAGAGAAAGATATGCTAAGTTATAGTTTCAGTTTCACTTTAAATTTGCTCAATGAGTATATAATATTTACCAATCCACTGGACCTAGACTCTTCTTATTAGAATAAAAATAATAATACTTAACTCAAAATTAGTGATAGTATATAAATAAGCAGATATATACAAAGCAGTAGATTTGGGGAAGGTTTGGGACAATGTTGAGAATAATGAAAAAATAGATTTTGGATATAATTTTTATTTGTTTTTTAGAATCTGGAACCAAGCCTATATTAAAATATTAGAACATATTAAACATCAGAGAATTGCATAAAATTATGTGTGTAGTTTAAGTCATTCTAGAGCAAGTATTTCTAGAACCTAGCAACTTTTCTAAGTCTCTCTTCCCTAATTATACTCAGACTGGGAGAAAATATTTGCAAAACACACATCTGATAAAGGACTGTTATCCAGAGTATACATAGACCTCTTAAAGCATAATAAGAAAACAAAAAAGATTTAAAAAGTAGGCCAAAGACCTTAACAGAGACCTCACCAAATAAGATATGTAGTTAACAAATAAGTTAATGAAAAGATACAACACATAATATGTTATCAGGAAAATGCAAATTAAATCAGTAAAATACCACCTGGAACTCTAACAATATCAGTTCTATTGAGGATATGGAGCAAGGGGAAATCTCATTAATTATTAGTAGGAATGCAAAAAGTCACAGCCACTTTGGAAGAGTTTGGTGGTTTCCTGTAAAACTCATCATTTATCTAAGCGTATTCTCACTATACAATCCATTAAGCACAATCCTGGGTACTTACCTCAAAGAACTGAAAAGTTACGTTGACACAAAAACCTGCAGTGTATGTTTACAATATTTTACTTATAATTGTTAAAACAAGGAAGGAACAAAGATGTCCTTCATTAAGAAAATGGATAAATTGTGGTATATCCAGTCAGAACTAAAAGGAAACAAACTATCAAGCCGTAGAAAGATATGGAAGAAACTTACATGCATATTACTAAGGGAGAGAAGCCAATCTAAAATGCTTAGATGCCGTACTATTCCAATTATATAACATTCTTTCTAAAGATAAATGTGGAACTGCTTTTATTATGTTTTTCTATTGAGTTATCTCTCTTGCTGTTTTATAGGAATTCAACGTATTTTCAGAGTATGCACTAGTCATACGCATAGGGAATATTTTCTTATTGTTGATGTTCTCATTGTGTTAATAGTGTCTTTGGGTGAAATGAAACTCTTGATTTAAATGTCATCCTATTCACTAAGTTATTTTTTTATTTATGATTATTATTTTGGTTGCTATTCAAGGAAATACTACTTACAATTAGGTCATGAATATAATTTCTTACATTATTTGTAAAATATTGTGTTCACTTTAAAATCCAGCTACAACTGATGATTGTGTATAGTTTAAATTTGGATTCAGTTTCACTTCCCTCCTCATACAGATACACAGTTTTTTGTTTTTGTTTTGTTTTTAATAATCAATTAACTGAGGCACTTATTTTTTTCCCATTGTTTTGCTGAACCTGTGCTATAGACTAAATTTTGTGTCCTCCTACTATCCCTATGTTGAACCTAATTCTCAAAGCAATTTTCCTTGGAGGTGGGGCTCTTCGGAGCAATTAAGTTCTCAAGGCAGAGACCTCATAATGGGATTCATGCCCTTATAAAAGAGCCCCCAGGGAGCTTTGCCTCTTCCATCACATGAGGACACAGTGATAAGATAACCATTTACAAACCAGGAGGCAGTCACCAGACACTGAATCTACTATTATCTGTATCTTGGACTTCCCAGAAATATGAGAAATAAATGCTTGTTGTTTAAAATGCCCAAAAATGTTTTTGTTTGTTTGTTTTATATAACATCCCAGAAGGAATAAGACCAGAATGAAAACAAAAGATTAGAGGTTGTTAAGAATTGAAAGTGAGGAAGTGTTTGGTTTGAGATGGAAAACTTTCAGAGTGAGGGAACTGTTCTGTCTTTTACTAGGGGTGTGGTTACATAAGTCTATAAATGTTTCAAAAACCATAAAATTTAATATCAAAAAGTAAATTTTAATGCTTACCAAACTGACATAAAACAAGTAATAAGAACAACAAAACAGGATATCAGGGGATCCTGATAGGAAATGCAGATGGTGACAAATGAATGAAACTGTATTATGAATCTATGGCATAACCTCACTACAGAGGTGGGAACAGAACTCTGTTATAAATGTATGACATAACCTCACTACAGAAGATGGGACAAAATGAACTTATCTAATTTGGGAAAACTTCATTTTGACTGGAAACTACAGGTGTAAGGCTAAAGATAAAAAGGAACTATTTTCTGTAGATAAACACCAGACTCCAGCTGGTAAATTTGTTTCTCATTGGACACAGGTTTAAAAAGGATCTGGTTTACATATTTACATATTGAAAAAATAAATAAATGAATGGTAGTTGCAGTATTTTAAATTTCAGCCATTCTAGTATTTGTGCAATAATAATATTTAATTAAGATCTTAATTTATATTTTCCTTATTACTAATGGTGTTTAGCAAAATTATATATGTTTATTCACTATTTTAAATATTCTTTATATATTCTAGAGACAAAAATATTCAACAGATAATTATTCCACATGTTGTTTCCCAGTTAGATGGGACTTTCCTTTTTAAACTATTTTAAGAGTACATTTTGAGTGACAAATATTTTTAATTTTGATGAAGACTAATTAATCAAAATTTTTGTCCTATTTCTCTTCTATTTCATAAATGATTGGTTAATCTACAGCAACAAGCATTTTCTCTTTTTAAAAAATTTCCTGCTTTGTAGTGTTACATTTTATATGGAGTTTATAATATAATATATATATATAGAGAGAGAGGCAGGTTTACTTCATATATATATTATATATATATGATATATATATATAAATATATGAAGTATATATAATATATATGTTACATATAATATATAATAATATATAATAATAAATATATATTATATGTTTCTTTATATTTATTATATATATTTATATATTATATATAATATAATATATTATTATATAACATTCTTAATTTGATTTTTTAAACGTGCTTACTAAAAAGGATATTCAGGGTGCTTGGGTGGCTCAGTCAGTTAAGTGTCTGCCTTCAGTTCAGGTTATGGGGTCCTGGGATTGAGTCCTGCATTGGGTTCCCTGCTCAGCAGGGAGTCTGTTTCTCCCCCTGCCCCTCTGTCATGCAAATTCTCTCTCTCTAGCTCTTTCTCAAATAAGCAAAATCTTTAAAAAAAATAAAGAAAATAAACAAATAAAAATAAAAAAGATATTCATAAATCATCCATACTGAGTAATAAAATATTAGAAGCTTATTTCTAAGAGTAATGAGCTAAGTAAGTTTGCTTGGTTCACTTCTGTTATACACTATAGTGAATTATCTAGCCTATATTTTAACGAACAAAAAAGAATAAAAAAAAAGAAATAAAAAAAATTAGGATTGAAAACAAAGAGAAATTAATAATTCACTGATAATATGTAGGATTCATAGAAAACCTAAATTGGTTTTCCAATAAATTTTTATAATTAATTTGCATATATTACTGGATAAAATTTAATACTCAAAAATCAATTTATGTTTACATAAAGCAACAACATAAAAAAGAGAAAAATTAAATATCATAAAAGCATTGTATACATAGGAATCATTCTGACCATAACAACAAAAATTTAAGACTTCTAATTCAACACAATAAAGCATAAAATAATATTTACATAAAGGAAAAATAAATACATAAATATAAATAAAATGTATGTAGTTTTGAGGACTCAGTATTTTCAAGAGGACAATTCTCATTGAATAAATCTTTAGATTTAGATTGTTTCCCTTGTCTCGGGAGACATATCTAGAAAGAAATTTTTATGGTCAATGTCAAAGAGGTTTCTGGCTGTGTTCTCTTACAAACTTTTATTGTTTCATGCTCACTTCTATGCCTTTCATCCATTTTGAATTTATTTTTGTTTATTGTGCAAAAACATGGTATAATTTCATTCTTTTGCATGTAGCTCTCCAGTTTTCCCAGCACCATTTATTGAAGGGACTGCCTTTTTTTGGCTTTGTCAAAGATTAATTGACTATTCAGTTGTGGGTTCATGTCTGTATTTTCCATTCTGTTCTATTGATAATGTCTGTTTCTTTGCCAGAACATAGTGTCTTAATCACCACAGCTTTGTAATACAACTTGAAGTCTGAAACTGTGATACCTGCAGCTTTGCTTCCCCCCTCCACCCAAGATTGCTTTGACTATTTGGGATCTTCAGTGGTTCCATTCAAATTTTAGGATTGCTTATTTTAGCTCTGTGAAAAGTGATGGTAGAATTTTGATAAGGATTGCACTAATTGTTTAGATTGCTTTGGGTGGTGTAGATATTTTAACAATATTTGTTCTTCTAATGCATGAACATGGAATGTCTTTCTATTCCTTTGTGTCATCTTCAATTTCTTTCATCATCTTTTATAGTTTACAAAGTACAGGCCTTTCACCTCTTTGGTTAGGTTTATTTGTAGGTATCTTACTGGTTTGGGTACAATTGTAAATGTGATTGATTCTTTGATTTCTTTTTCTGCTGCTTCGTTATTGATGTATAGAAATGAAACTGATGTCTATACATTGATTTTGCATGATGCAAGTTTACTGAATTCTTGTTTTAGTTCTAACAGTTTTGGGTGGAGCCTTTTAGGTTTCCTATATAGAGTATCATGTAATCTGTAAGAGGTTTAAAGTTTGACGTCTTTTTTTTTTTTTTGAGTTTTCTTTTGATTTTAGTATCCACATAATGTTAAAATTGTAGAATGAATTTGGAAGTTTGCTTTCCTCTTCATTTTTTGGAATAGTTTGAGAAGAATAAGCATCAATTCTTCTTTACATGTTTGATAGAATTCCCCAATGAAACCATCTGGCCCTGCACTTTTGTTTGTTGGAATTTTTTGATTCCAGATTCAATTTCTTTGCTGGTTATTGGCCTGTTCAATCCTTTTCAGTTTTGTAGTCTATATATTTCTAGGAATTTATCCATTTCTTCCAGGTTGCCTTGTTTATCAGTATATAGTTTTTCAGACTATTCTCTTATAATTTTTTTTTTTTTTAATTTCTGTGTGTGGTTTTAGTTGTTATTTCTCCTCTCTCATTAGTGGTTTTATTTATTTAGGTGCCTTTTTTTTTCTTTTTGATAAGTCTGGTTAGGGATTGATCAATTTAATCAATTTTTTTTCAAAGAACCAGCTCTCGGTTTCATTGATCTGTTCTATTGTTCTTTTAGCTTCTATATTACTTGTTTCTGCTCTATTATTATCGCCTTCCTTCTGCTGGCTTTAGGCTTTGTTTGTTGTTCTTTTTCTATTTCCTTTAGGTCTAAGATTTGGTTGTTTATTTGAGACTTCTTGCTTCTTGAGGTAGGCCTGTATTGCTCTATATTTCCCTCTTATGACTGCTTTTGCTACACCCCAAAGTTTTGGGGCATTTGTGTTTTCATTTTCATTTGTTTCCAAATTTTTTTTTTCTTCTTTGATTTCCTGGTTGACCCATTCATTATTTAATACCATGTTATTTGGCCTCCATTTATTTGTGGTCTTTCCAATTTTTTTTTCCTTGGGGTTGACTTCAAGCTCCTAATGTTGTGATCAGAAAAGATGTGTGGTATGATTTAAATCTCTCTGTATTTGTTGAGACCTTATTTGTGACCTAATATGTGATCTATTCTAGAGAGTATCTAATGCACCCTTGAAAAGAATGTTTATTCTGGGTCTTTTAAGATGAAGTGTTGTGAATACTATTTGTTAAGTCCATCTGGTCCAGGGTGTATTTCAAAGTCATTGTTTCCTCATTTATTTTCTGTTTAGGTGATTTGTCCATTGATGTAACAGAGGTGTTAACACTCCCTACTATTATTATGCCTTTACCGATTACTTCCTTCATGTTTGTTATTAATTGTTTTATTTATTTGTGTGCTCCCATGTTGGGTGCATAAATATTTATAATTGTTATATTTTCTTGGTGGATAGTCCCTTTTATTATGCCCTTCTTTGTCTCTTGTTACAATCTTTATTTTAAAGTCTATTTTGTCTGATATAATACTGCTACTCTGGTTTTCTGTTAGCATACATTTCCATGATAAATATTTATCCATCACTTCACTTCCATCTGCAGGTGACTTTAGGTCTAAAATATGTCTCTTGCAGTCAGCATATATAGATGGGTCTTGCTTATTTTTCCAGCCATGTGTTTTTGTTGTTGTTGTTTTGTTTTTTTTGTTTGTTTGTTTTTTGGAGCATTTAGTCCATTTACATTCAAAGTAATATGGATAGCTATGTATTTTATTACTTGTTTTATCATTGCTTCTGGAAACTTCTCTGATCCCTCTTTGTCTTTGTCACTTTTTGTCACTCCTTGCCACTTAAAGAATCTTCTTTAATATTTCTTGTAGGGCTGCATTAGTGCTTGGGAAACTTTATCTTTTCTTCTGTTCTGAATGATAGACTTGCTGCATAGATTATTCTTGGCTGCAGATTTTTCTTATTCAGCACATTGAATATATGATTCCCCTCCCTTCTGGCTTGCAAAATTTCTTTTGAGAAATCTTAAGGACTTCTTTTTTCTTGTTGCTTTTAAGATTTTTAATTTACCACTATATCTTGAAATTTTAATTACAATATGTCTGTGTTGACCTACTTTTGTTGATTTTGATGTAGTTTTCTGTGCCTCGTGGATCAGGATATATGTTTCCTTCCCCATATTAGGGATGTTTTTGCTACTAATTCTTCAAATAAATGTTCTGTCCCTTTTTCTCTCTCTTCTTCTGGGACTTCTGTAACATGAAAGTTATTATGTTTGATGGAGTCTTTGAGTTCCCTAGATCTATTCTCCTTTTTCCATAATTATTCTTCCTTTCTTGCTCAGCTTAATTAATTTGCATTATTTTTTCTTCCAGGTCAGCAATTCATTCCTCTAATTCTTTTAGCCTGCTTTTCATTGCAACAAGTCCTTTTCCAACCTTGTTTATTGCCTTCTTCATCTCTGATTCTTTTTTTTTTTTTTTAATTATTATTATTTGAGAGAGAAAGAGCAAGCACAGGCAGGAGAAGGGTCAGAGGGCAAAGAATATGGACAAGCAGCCTCCCTGCTGAGTGTGGAACCACCTGTGGCATTCAATCCTGGGACCCCAAGATTATGACCAGAGCCAAAATCAGACACTTAACTGACTCAGCCACCCAGGTGCCCCTGATTCTTTCTAAACTCTTTTATATCTGTAGTAAGGGTCTTCAATGCCTTCTATTCTTTTATCAAGCCCAGTTATTATCCTAATGATCATTGCTTTAAATTCTCCAGCTGACATGTTACTTATATCTAGTTCAAACAGATCTCTGGCCTTGGCTTTATCTTATTCTTTCATTTGGGATTAATTCCTCTGTCAACATTTTGTGTAAGTCTCTGCCTTCTTCTCTATGTTAAGGGTGTTAAAATTTCAGTCTGAAATTCCTTATGAAACATTCCAGCAAAGGAGTTTTTAAAAAACCCTCATGGCCAGTGTTTATTCTTACTGCACTTACGTAAGTAATTAGGCCAAATTTGTTACAAACAACTTAGCATTAGGGTAATTTTAAAAAGTTATGTTTTAGTAACAAATATTTATGGATGTGAGATTTTAGTTTTGATTAATTGTCCTTGAATGATGCTGTTTATCTTTAAAATTGGGTTAGATCCTAAGATCTTCTGATTTCTTTGAATGTCTGGCTAATTTTCTATGTGATTTTTTACACAGTGTAGGCCTGACTTTGAAAGTCTATCTATAAGACCATGTCCTGACATAAGACAATTGTTTAACTGAATTGGCCTAATTTACCTTGTTATGAAATATGGAATAAGATCCTGCCTGAGACTATGTATGAGAGTACCAAAATAAAGGCTCCTCAAAGGATGGGGGTCAACCTGATACCAGCAAATATTGCATTTGGATGCAAGGTAGTTTCATTCTTCAAATTCTGATCTATACCTCTTTTCAACCAAAGTTCACTGGAATTGTCCTTGCCCACCAAGAATTAGGAATGACATGAAGCCAGGAATAGTATTGAGGCTCATGGGGACCAAACAGCTACTGTATCATTGGTAAATGAAGATTTGCCATGTCTATTACCTGCAAAATATTTGTCTTTTCACCCCTATCCTCACAATGCTGATGTCCCTCCCTATTGTCTCAGGAAGTGTTTCCTTCATGGGCCACTATTTATGTTAAAAAATCACAATTGCTTTCACTGCTGGGTCTGTGGAAATGATCTCTTTGTTAATGCCTTCACTAGGTGGTTCACCTCTTCATTGGGTTTCCGGGGAACTATATTTCTGTTTTGTTATAGGCATATTAATCTCATGTTGCTGTTTATATTGCTGATGTGGCATAGTGGTGCAAGTTATCTCCTGATATCTAGCTATAGAGTCATTTGGAAGAATGGTGTGTAAACACTGTAAGATCCATAAAGATGTTGGTTGGGGCAGTTTATGAGTGCTGACATTACTAACTCTATCTATTGCTCTCTATCTTGTTAATGTCTGCAAAATTATCTCCTTTGTGGCTAGTGCCCCAGGTCCCCTAAATAAACCTGTAAATTGTATGGAGTTGCCCACTTCATTTCTAGTTCTGAAAGTTTTTTCTCAGTTTGGAGGATATTGTATGCCCCTCTCTTAACTTCTAACAAATAAGTTTTTGGTTACCATAAATTTCATATATAAAAACTTACATATACAATAGTCTATTTTAAACTGGGGTTACTTAAGCTCAAACAAATTCTAAAAAGCCCCAACATTTTTACTCTACCCCCCATGTTTTATGCTTTTGATGCATTTTACATAGTTTTATTTTGGTTATTCCTTAACTTATCATTGTCAATATTGTTGGTTTTACTACTTTTGTCTTTTAATCTTCATACTAGCTTTATAAATGATTTACCTACTACCTTTTCTATATATTGCCTTTATCAATGAGAATTTTTTTTTCTTTCATATATTTTCTTACTTCTAGTTATGGCCTTTTCTTCTTACATAAACCCCTTAATATTTCTTATAAAGCTGGCTTAATAATGATGAACTCCTTTAGCTTTTGTTTGAGAATTCTTTATATCATCTCTAATTCTGAATTCTCACCTTGTTGGGTAGAGTATTTTTGTTGCATGCTTTTTGTTATTTGTTGTTTTTTGTTTTGTTTTGTTTTGTTTTCCTTTCAGTAATTTGAGTATATTCTACCATTCTCTTCTGGCCTGCAAAGTTTCTGCGAAAATCAGCTTATAGTTATATGGAGGTTCCCTAATTGCTCTTCTCTTGCTCTTCTTAAGATTATCCTTTTATCTTTATTTTTTGACATTTTAATTATAATGTGTTTTGGCATAGAACTTTGAGTTCATCTGTTTGAAATCCTCACTGTTTCCTGGACTTAGATGTTTGTTTCCTTTCCCAAGTTAGGATCATTTTCAGCTATTTTTTTTTTAATAAGTTTTCTGCCTCTTTATCTCTATCTTCTCCTTCTGGGACCACTATATGTGAATGTTAGTATGCTTTCAGTTATCAGAGAGGTCCTTTAAACTTCTCTAATTTAAATAAATTGTTTTAATTTATTTTTCCTATTATTTTGGGTAATTTTCAATTAGCCTGTCTTCCAGGTTCCTGATTTGTTCTGCTGTATCATCTAATGTGCTGTTTATTGTCTCTAGTGTATTTTTCATTTCTGTTATTGCTTTTTTAAACACTAACTGTTACTTTTTAAAATATATTTTCTATCTTTTTGCTGAAGTTCTTACTCTGTTCATTCATTCTTCTCCTGAGTTCAGTAAATATCTTTATGAACATTGCTTCATTTTTTTTAAAATATGCTGGTTTGCTTATCTCCATTTGGTTAGTTCTTTTTTTAAGGCATTGTCTTTTTCTTTCCTTTGGAACATATTCATCCATCTCCTCATATTATTTAACTCTCTGTGTTTGTTCCTATGTATTGTATAGTTCAGCTACATTTCCCAGTCTTCAAAGAATGGTCTTTTGTGGGAGATGTCCTGTGGGATCAAGAAGAACAATACCTTGGCCACTAGAGGTTGTCTTCTGTGTGAGCTACATGTCCCCTCTCAGGCAGCTGAATCTGACTTCTGCAGGCATATCAGTGGGCATGGCTGTCTGCCAACCTAACTGGCTGTGAAGCCTGGTCATGACTGCTGTGCCTGTTCTGGTGGAAAGGGATGACCCATAGCTTCA
The DNA here is from genome assembly GCF_922984935.1 of Meles meles. Taxonomy (NCBI): domain Eukaryota; kingdom Metazoa; phylum Chordata; class Mammalia; order Carnivora; family Mustelidae; genus Meles; species Meles meles. The sequence continues at coordinate 84,341,194 of NC_060073.1, read as the reverse complement.
CTGATTACAAGGCCTTGCCCCTGACACAGCTGACCAGGAAACCCTACTGCAATAATTGTGGTTATGCAGGTAGGTAAGGTCATCTTACCATAGGCTTTGAGGTCCATCCTATGTTCAGGGTTTTGTGGGTCTCTAAGTGGTGCCCACTCCCTTGCAGCAACAGTCTAGAGAGAGCATTCCAAAATGGCAATCACTAGTGCCATGATCAGTATGATGAAATAAATAGCAAAAATTACTACTGCCAGTGTCTCTCTTCCTGAGGAGAGGCCCAGCTGCTTCCTGCCTCTCTGACAGGTATTTCAAGATTACTAAGATTCCAGGTTAAGTGAGTCTTTACTTGAGCTTTTTAAAAGCATGTTTTACTTTCCTTATAGTCCTACTGTTTTCCCGGACATAGTCCCTATTGGTTTTCAAAGCCATGTATTTCGGTGCATAATTGAAGTATTGGGATACCTGATGTGGAGCTCAACTCTCTTGTTCCTCAGAGATGTTCCATACATTCAAGATCTCCCCTAACCATGCACTGCCTTGCCTTGGGTGTGTGTGTGTGTGTGTGTGTGTGTGTGTGTGTGTTTCCCTCAGTGAGACCATGTGTCTCCATCTTCTACCCATCTTGGTGCTTTCTCTTGTGGAGGCTATATTTACCTAGTTTCTAGGCCCCCTTTGGAGGGAATTACTCCAATGTAATTGTAGGGTTGCTGTGTCAATCGGAAGAGGTGACCTCAAGCTTTTCTTATACCTCCATTTTGAATTTTCCACACTTATTCTTTTATTATAGTTCTGTGTTCTGTTTTCTTTAATGAGCCATTGGATCAATATCTGTTTTGTTTTGTTTTTCTAGGACAATCAACAACATGCTTGAATAGCTCTATATTTTTACTAAAGTCCTCCTTATTTTTCACATATCCACAACCATAAATGCAAAGTTAAACTTCCCTGTGAATTTACACTTAACTGACAAATAGGACAATAACTCTAATTATGTTATAAAGATAAGAGTTAAGCATGATTCCATTTATCTATTTAATTTTCTAGCCTAAAAAGGAGATACCATTTCTGAAGAAGAGTTACAATTTAGCTAAATCTAAGCTCATTAAGTACAAATTTATCTCAAAGAAATAAATTTTTCACTTGTGAGAGGTTAACAGTGATTTACAACTTTTCGTAGTGTTTACTTAAACATTTATTGAATCTTCAGACAATGGATTTCTTACTTTTCTGAAATAGTCACATGTTACTTAACTAAGTCATGGTAACCAATAACTTACCTGGGAACTAAATTATGAATGGGAATGTTGTGATTTAGCATTAGATTTTCAATACTACCTCCTCTAGAACTTCCTAATTATCAAAAACATTCAAGGTTCATTTTGACCCATTGTTTCCTAATCTCAGAAAAAAATGATCAAAATATAATTTGATATTTGCAGAAAAAATAAATACAGGCATTAATTTGAGATATGAAATCATAAAAACTTAAGGTGAATTTTGGAGGGCTTATTTCTATTCTCAAGCCTCTATATTATGTTCTCAGGAGTCAAGGAGAGTTTTGAGAAAACAAGCATTCAAAGATTGACTGTGTAGGTACACAATGTCAGTAAGCTCACAGAAATTTTCACTCAAGGAGTTTGTGAAACCAGGAAGGCACTATTTCAAAACAGAGCTGCCTTAGATATAATATAAGACACTCAAGGTTGTTTATTTTAAAGGAAGAATATTGTACTTCTATCCCAGCTTACATCTGAAATTTTTAATATTGTTAATATCCAGGAAACAAATGAACAAAATCATAAAAATGGAATATTTGGCTATTACTCCTATGTGGTCAAATTTTTGGATTGGCCTTGATTTAAGTGAGGATATTTTGGCTCCTTATTTGAAGTAACTAAAAACTTTTTTCTTGGGGTGCCTGGGTGGCTCAGTGAGTTAAAGCTTCTGCCTTCGGCTCAGGTCATGATCCCAGGGTCCTGGGATTGAGCCCCACATCGGGCTCTCTGCTCCACAGGGAGCCTGCTTCCTCCTCTCTCTCTGCCTGCCTCTCTACCTGGTTGTGATTTCTCTCTGTCAAATAAATATTAAAAAAAAAAAAAACACAACTTTTATCTTAATCATTTTTTTTAAACTTTATTTTATTTTTTTCAGTGTTCCAAGATTCATTGTTTATGCAGCACACCCAGTGCTCCATGCAATACCTGCCCTCCTTTTCTTAGAATTTCATTTCAGCATTTAAATGTATAATCTTCAGAATTTTAAATGTTATTTACTACTTATTGTCCAATTAAATATTCCAACATGGAACTACTCAACAAAACCATATATTTATATGTCTGTATCTATATCATCTATATCTGTATCTGTATCTATATCATCTATATCTATCTATATCTATAGAGTGAAACAACCACCACTGGAATCCTGATGTGTATTCATGACTCTTCAAACTATGGTGTGGATTGGACTGATCATTTCCCCAGGCTAATTCCAGCTTGGGCTAAGAATGATTACAAAACAAAAACTGAAAATTGACTCTATATGTTAGCACGACATATAAGAATGTAGATGACCTAGATCAACATGAATTATGTTTTCCAAGAGACTTCTATATGAGAAAGAAAAGACCATAAATCAGTAAATGAATTTACTGTTTCTTTAAGGAAATTCTTACAGATAGATTTATCAGATGAAGTAGTCCAGTCAGTTGGACAACTTGTCAACTATTTATCAAATATAGCTTCATTTTAAAACTCACTTTAACATGGCTGTTCATGTGTTCACCAATGCGAAACAACTTAAAAAAAAAATCACAAACTTTGTTCAATCCTGAAAAGTTCTCTACCTTGAAACTTTAATTGTATGGCCCCAAATTGAAAATATAATAAATATTCCACTTATTTTTCCCCTTTCAGAGACATTATCAAAATGTTTTAGTGTGCTTCCTTACTGTAGTTAAAACTGAATAAATTTAGCTTTACTTTATTAAGAGATCTCTTGGTAGGATGCCTGGGTAGCTCAGTTAAGCTTCTGCCTTCAGCTAAGGTCATGATCCCAGGATCCTGGGATGGAGTCCTGCTTTGGGCTCCTGGTTCAGTGGGGAGCTAGCTTCTCCCCCTCCTCCTGCCACTCTCCCTGCTTGTGCTCTCTCCCTCTCTCTGACAAATACATAAAATCTTTAAAAAAAGAGGTCTCCTGGTGACATTTTGAGTGAGTTTAACAGTGTTCATCCATAAATGATGCTTGGAGACAGCATTGAATAAGTCATGAAACAGAAATTTTGTTAGTTTTTTTTTTTTCTATTTATTACCTTTCTGGAATTCAACTTTCTCATTTCTAAAGTAGAAGAAGTTGGTGCAGACATTTTATGTTTGTTTTTATTAAATTTTAATAAATTAATGACTAAATATAAGAAATTTTCATAATCACACATATTTATTTGGTTTTATGAGTGATTTCAATCTAATATTTAATATTTTTCTTTTTACATTAATCAGTTCAGTACCACAGTCTATGTATATATGTATGTAAAGATATTATATTCTCTCGAACATATATCTATTATCTAGATACCCTATGTACCTATAGGTTCAGTACACCTATTATTTCTGATAGTTGATACATCACATTACATTTCCATTTCATATGTAAATGGATTTTATTTTTAAGGTCAACTGTTTGGTTCTTAACCATGATATTTACAGGATTTATATATTGCTTTTTGCATTCTTGGTATGAGTACAACAGAAGGCTCATAAAATAAACAAATATACACAATTAATTTAACTTAACTGCTCCTTCTCCACAGGAAAAAATCTTTTTCTTTTAAAAAGTTGAATTTTTTTTTTAAATAACAAAATTTGACCTCACTTACAGAAAACAATAATGGCTGAGTGTAACTTGAATTGCGCTTCTCCAGGCAAAGTCAAATTTTGAAGAACGCTTTTGAGACTCCTGATGTCTCCTGATCCCTTGGGTATTATGGACTCCTCAGGATCACAGATAAAATTCGTGTTGTTAGAAGGACTCTGTGAAAGTCTTATTCTTTTCTTCAGGCAATAGGAAATTTGAATATGCACTTTTTTATCACTTTGTGTTTGGGAATAATTTACTTGAACATGTAAATATTAACAAAAATGGTCATTATCCTATCGGAACTATAATTACTTTACCAATCAATCAACTGAGTATGTAGACACCGTTATTATGGGTGACTTTGTAAGAAGACAAACAGATTAATTTAAAGAAACACACCTCCAGAAGGTAAACACCAAGTTAGGAAGAATAGAGGTATAGATCAATGAACAAATGAATGAATGATTTAAAAAAAAATAATGATTATATAAAAATATCAATAGTATATGACATTTTTAAAAAGATATGTTAGTCAAATTGAAAGATAGATAAGGAAATTCCTGAGTTGTGGATTAAACTGGTTAATAAAGATTCATAAAAAATGTGTGGTAAAGAAGGGGCATGTACACCCAACTGTTTATAGCAGCAATGACCACAATAACCAAACTATGGAAAGAACCTAGATGTCCATCAATGGATGAATGGATAAAGAAGAAGTGGTATCTATCTATCTATCTATCTATCTATCTATATATATATATAAATAATGGAATACTATGTAGCCATCAAAAGAAACCCCGTGAAATCTTGCCATTTACAATGATGTGGATGGAACTAGAGGGTAATAAGCAAAATAAGTCAATCAGAGAAAGACAATTACTATATGATCTCTCAGATATGAGGAATTTGATAGGCAGGATGGGGAGCTGTGGGGGGTAGGAATGAAAAAATGAGACTGGGGAGGGAGACAAACCATAAGAAACTCTTAATCTCAAGAAACAAACAGGAGGGGCGCCTGGGTGGCTCAGTGGATTAAGCCGCTGCCTTCGGCTCAGGTCATGATCTCAGGGTCCTGGGATCGAGTCCCACATCGGGCTCTCTGCTCTGTGGGGAGCCTGCTTCCTCCTCTCTCTCTGCCTGCCTCTCTGCCTACTTGTGATCTCTCTCTGTCAAATAAATAAATAAAATCTTAAAAAAAAAAAAGAAACAAACAGGATTGCTGAGGAGTGGGGTGGGAGAGAGGGATAGGGTGGCTGAGTTATGGACATTGGGGAGGATATGTGCTATGGTGAGTGCTGTGAATTGTGTAAGACTGATGATTCACAGACCTGTATCCCTGAAGCAAATGATACATTATATGTTAATTTTAAAAAATGTGTGGTGAAAATATTAGGCAGAATTTAAACAGACAATGAATAAAAATGCAGGGAGGGTTAACAGCATGCACAGACCCACAATTTTGAGTATAAGGAAAATATTTTGGAAGCAGCAGATAAGTAATATTTACTATATTTGATGATATGGACAAAAATTAGAGTAACAGTGATTTTAAGGGTTTTTTTGTTACATTGCATGTTATGGTTTTTATTCTCATTACAAAAGTAATGATTGCTATGAAAACATCAAATAATAAAAACATATATAAAACAGTAAAGAGCTTCCTGTATCTCACTGACAAAGATGCCTACTATTAACTCTTTAGAAAATGGTATGCTAATGTGATAAATATTTTTCTATTACGGACTAGTGTATATATATATATATACACACACATATATATATATAATAGAAAAAATATATATATTGATATTTTTATATAATCATTATATATATATGTAGGGGTTTTGTTAATATTAAATGAATTCTAAAATCACCTTTTATCACCACATTTTGATATGAGTTTTTCAGTTTTTGCATTTAAATATAGCAATATTGGGGCCTTGGGTGACTCATTTGGTTAACCATATGACTCCATTTTGCTGCAGGTCATGATCTCAGGTGATGAGATTGAGCCCTGCAACAGGCTCCATGCTTAGTGGGAAGACTTCTTTAGATTTTCTCTCTCTGGGTGCCTGGGTGGCTCAGTCCTCAAGCAGCTGACTTTGGCTCAGGTCATGATCCCAGGATTTTGGGATCAAAGCCCACACTGGGCTCCCTGCTCAGTGGGAAGCCTGCTTCTCCTTCTCCCACTCCCCCTGCTTGTGTTCCCTCTCTCTCTCTGTGTCTCTCTCTGCAAATAAATAAAATCTTAAAAAAAAAAAAAAAAAGATTTTCTCTCTCCTTCTCATTATGTCCCTCCCCCAGCTCTCATGTGCACTCTTTCTCTCTCTAAAGTAAATAAATAAAAATATTTAAAAAAGGAAAAGAAAAAAAGACACAAATATTTACTAGATGGAGCCATGCTATTCTATATTTTCCCGCATTCACAAAATTGATGTAGACTTTTACCTTGTCATCTTTACATCAGTTTCAAGTTATTTAATCAGAAGACTGCTGACATTTTAAAGCAATTTTCTATTGTGAAAATTTAGTTATTTTCCAATAATTCAATATATTGTCAGTAATGCAGTTTTTTGCTTACTGTGTGAATAGTTCTATGAGATAAATTCCTGTAAGTAGAAGAGCTAATTTAAAAATTACCTGCATTTTAAAATTTGATTCCTGTGAACAATATATTAGAGTACCTGTTTCAACTCTGAGGAATATAGTGTGATGTTATTATCTTTAATACACACTGGTTAATTAATTGCTGCTGTTTATTAGATCTATGTTTAACATGAATTAACTCATATAATATTCATACACATTCTAAAGTAGGCCATCTTTTTTAGACAAGGAAACTGAGGCATGGGGATAGTAATAATTGTTACAGTCATACAGGCAATTCATGGCAGACACAAATTCCAGCCCTGTCTGCATCTGCCACCTTTCTCTCAAATACAATTCCTCTATGCAGTTCACATGAAACTCATTTTAAAGTCAAAGAAAAGTAATAGAAAGAAAGAAAGAACGAAAGAAAGAAAAAAAAATACATCACAAAATTAGATATATCTAGTGATGCCTGGGTAACTCAGTCAGTTAAGTTTTGGATTCTTGGTTTCAGCTCAGGTCATGGTCTTAGAGTCAATGAGGTCAAGTCCCATGTTGGGCTCCATACTCAGTCTGCTGGGGAGGTTGTCCTTCTCCCTCCCCCTTACTTCCCCCTGACTCATGCTCTCTCATTCTCTCTAAAATAAATAAATAAAATCTTAAAAAAGAAGAAATTCCTAAAAACAAATAATAATAAGTAATAATAATATGGGGTGTCTGGGTGGCTCAGTGGTTAAGCATCTGCCTTCGGCTCAGGTCATAATTCCAGGATCCTGGGATCAAGCATCACATTGGGCTCCCTGCTCAGTGGGAAGTCTGCTTCTCCCTCTCCCACTCCCTGCTTGCATTCCCTCTCTCTCTGTCAAATAAATAAGTAAAATCTTTAAAAAAAATTAATAATAATAATGATCGTGATGTCTCAATTCACACAGTGGATAATCTGAAATTTCCTTGTCTAGTCAAAAGTGGATCAGTTAAAATATAACTTACTCAAACTATTTTTAAAAAATAGTGAGAGGGGCACCTGGGTGGCTCAGTGGGTTAAGCCTCTGCCTTCAGCTCAGGTCATGATCTCAGGGTCCTGGGATCAAGCCCTGCATTGGGCTCTCTGCTCAGCAGGGAGCCTGCTTCCCCCCCCCCCCCGCCTACTTGTGATCTCTCTCTCTTTCTGTATCAAATAAATAAAATCTTAAAAAAAATAGTAAGAACTGTACGGTATAAAAAATCAAATACCATCAGTCAATGATATTAAAAAAAAAAAAACCTACCCAAAAAGTCATCAATAATGAAAAAACCTAAGGACAATCTTTAATGTTAGAGTTATCTTATAAATTTAACATAAAAAATTTGAACAACACTAGAAATTTATAAGTGGAGGTATGCTACTTATGAATATATTAAATTATATTATGGTTTGGGTTAACTCAATTATTCATAGATCTATTTCTGTGATCATGCTTTAGAAAGTGTGATACCAGCATGTCACCACAGATTCATGCCCCAGGAAACTGTGCAAATGTAAGTTTGAAAAACACAAATGAAACTCTATAATCCATGCCCATCCATAAAGGAAGCTTGATTGTGCCTCTTTTATGCAACACTTTTGCTTGTTTTCCCTATAATGTTAGACAATATTTAAGTAGCTGAGAATTGGTACTTACACTTCTAAGGAAGTGAACATGTTAGAGAGCAGAAGGTGACATTAAAAAATAAGCCTGAGAAATTTGCCTTTCAAATAAGCATATGGCTGTGTGTATGTATGCATGCACATATAATGCATAAATATATTTTAATACATATATTAAAATTTTATATACTCATATAAAACATATACATAATAAATAATCTTTATGTATATGGAGAGAGAGATCATATATATATGTATATAACACAGATGCAAAAATTTAAAATGGTTTAAAAATAATTTGTTGCTTTCCTTCTTAATTTTGAAGGCATTGATGAATTGAGTATGCATTTTTGGATACATTTTATTCCATATGTAGTGATGTGTGTGCCAATATATAAATATTCACATATAAACAATTTAAGTATATAAAAAGTATATAAACTGTGATATAGTTAGTGTATTGAGAATGCTTGAAAATGGAATGCTGTTCTTTCAATTTTGAGATGATTGTGCTCTCAGTATGAAACTTACATATTTGTAGAAACATGGCAGGAAAATACCAAGAAACCTTAAAACTTAAAAGGATAACATTGAGTCTTATTATGCATTTTGATATCTTTTAGCATTTTCACACAGCAAATCCATACATTTAAAAATAGTGTGAAAAGTGGAAAACAAAAATACCACATGATGATTTATGATCACTAATATTCTTTTTTTTTAAAGTTTTTTAGGTTCTTAGAACTTTTTTTATTATTTTTTTAAGATTTTATTTATTTTATTTAACAGACAGAGATCACAAGTAGGCAGAGAGAGAGAGAGGAGGAAGCAGGCTCCCTGCTGAACAGAGAGCCTGATGCTGGGCTCGATCCCAGGACGCTGGGATCATGACCTGAGCCGAAGGCAGAGGCTTTAACCCACTGAGCCACCCAGGCTCCCCAATGATCACTAATATTCTTGACAAGTTTCTCATAGCAGTGTATTGTATAGCAGTGACAATAAATGTGGTGCAAACAACTATAGCATAATTAGTAACAACCACCTGTTGGAAAAGGGTTTTATCAGCCTCTACATTGCTTATTTATAACATATTTTTACACAAACATACATCATTTCTTCAATGTTTGTTTTTGTGAACTCAGACATGATTTCTGACTTCTGCAGAAAACTAAAGGAACTGTTCATAAAGTCACAGGGATTGCTGACATTTTTGCTCAATAATCTGATTTACCCAACAAGAATATGTAGTTAAGATATTATTCTACTCTGGTATTGCATGACTATGAAATTATGATTACTAAATTCATAGAGACCTTTATTTTAATGATGTTTATCTATCTAATTATTCATTTGCTATTTTTAGACAATATTTCCAGTTAGTTAATATTTTACCCCAATAACTATATAGAGAGCTGAGATTATTATGCATTATTTACAAATTTGTATTCTTCTATAATTAAAATTTGTTTAAAACTTTTTAAGATGAAAACTAAAGCCAACGAAATTTCCTGTCCCCATGTTAATTCCGTTACTAAGCAAAAATGTCTTAGGTGCTTCTCCAGGATGTATCTACTCCAAGGAGATAAGATTTAACCAATGAAACAGATTGCCTATCAAAACTAATAGCTTGCTCATCAAGAACTATATCAAGACTTCATTTTTGTTGTGTTCACCAATCCAATAACATTTCATTATGAACCTCCACAATCCTAATCAACTTCCCATCTGGCAAGACCTGTCTTTTTATCTTCCTTATTCACCCATTTTGATACACCACTAAGATGGTCACAGTGCGGATTTTTTTTTTCCTTGCAGCAAGAGGTCTAATGAATTTAGCTATTTCTGGTGGTCTTTGGGGGAGTTTTCATGCCTTTCACCCAGTTTCACCACTAGTGAACATTTGCTGCATTTAATTCACACATTTCTCTCTTTGGGCTTTTTTCCTTTTTCTTTTTTTTTTTTTCCCCTGAACCATGTGAGGTAAACTCCAGATACCATGCCCTTTTAGTTCTTAATGCTTCAGTTCTAAAAACTAGGACAGTCTCTTGCATTTTTCAAAATCAGGAAATTTGGCATTATAGAATGCTATGATTTAATGTACACTCCATATTATAAATCTATTTATAGTACTATTCATAGTACTATTCATCAGTACTGCAGTGTAACAGATCTGCTAAATTAGAAGGGTCTGAGTTCCTATTCTACTAATGTGCTAATAAACCTGCAGATGTTGTATATAAATCTATATTAACTTTATCTGTTTATCCATATCAGTATCAACATACTACATATATAAACATGTACTATATTTGTATGTGGTGTGTATGTGTAACTTTTAAAGAGGCCCTGCCTCTGTGTCAGAAACAAAGAGATTTTATTTCTCATTGCAAAATCAGCAGCTAGAGCAACAGCTTGCACCAGTTCCCCAAGCCCCAATCTTGACAGCATAACATGGTAAGGGACAGATTGTACCTGTACATGTGGTGAAATGCATTTCAGAAGAGTGACCCCAAAATTAGGAAGCCTTCTGGCTACATCCTCCCCTCCAGATAGATAGAGGAGGTTTATCATTATTCTGGAATCTATTTGGAGAAAGAAAGGTCTGTATTGTTATTTCCTTACATTAGTGAGGGTGTAAATTATTTACACTGTTTGCAGGAAAAAAATAGCTTCTTAAATGAATATATCACACCTCCTTCTAGATATTCCCAAATGAATGTCTAACATAGAGAAAAACTATGAATTACAGCAGTGGTACTTCAGAATTTCTATTCCCAAGGGATGTGGGAATGGTAATACTCTTAGAAAAGAGGTTAAGGGCACCAGGCTGACTCAGTTGATGGAGCATGTGACTCTTGCTCTCAGGATTGTGTGTCTGAATCCCACATTGGGTGTAGAGATTACTTAAAAATAAAATCTTAAAAAATAATAATAATAAGGGAAAGAAAAGAAAAGAGAGATGGGGCCCCTGGGTGGCTCAGTGGGTTAAGTCTCTGCTTTTGGCTTGGGTCATGATCCCAGGGTCCTGGGATCAAGCCCCACATCAGACTCTCTGTTCTGTGGGGAGTCTGCTTCCTCCTCTCTCTCTGCCTTCCTCTCTGCCTACTTGTGAGGTCTGTCTGTCAAAAAATAAATAAAATCTTAAAAAAAAAAAAAAGAAAGAAAAGAGAAAAGAGGCCAAGGTGCTGGTCTTGATAAGACATGTTTCTAAAACACTACTCTATGTACTTATATTGTATGTGAGAACTTTGTGGCCTGTTAAAATTTATAGAGGGAATGCCTGCACTTTCTGCCTTTCACAACCCTTAAATGAGAGCAAACTAACAGCTTAGTTTAAATTTGAGCAAAAGGAATTATTAAACTACTACAAAATTTATAGGCCTGGATGACAAATAGAACAACAAGTTATTTTAATCAACTTTCTCAGTTCTCTAAACATTGCTCTAAATCAACTAAAATGAATAATGTGGCAGTTTTTTATTAAAATTCATTTTTAAGGGGCACCTGGGTGGCTCAGTGGATTAAGCCGCTGCCTTCAGCTCAGGTCATGATCTCAGGGTCCTGAGATCGAGCCCCGCGTCGGGCTCTCTGCTCCACAGGGAGCCTGCTTCCTCCTCTTTCTCTGCCTGCCTCTCTGCCTACTTGTGATCTCTCTCTGTCAAATAAATAAAATAAAAATCTAAAAAAAAAAAAATTCATTTTTAAACATCTCAGTTGAAAAAAAAAAAAGCAGACTTCAAATGTAAATAACAAGTTTATCCAAACTGTAACCCACTGAGTAAACTCAGTACTAATTCCCAGCAGCTGCAAGATAGTTTCTTTTAATACATAAAAATGCTTTTCATAATAAATATGCTAGAAACTCCCAAATTCTGTTTATATAAATATTTTCTTTTTTGTTAGAGGAGGCCATAATAATAAAACTATAAGTGTGAAGGTTTTTTTTTAAATGTTGATTCAATAAATATCTAATTAATTTAAAATAGACTTTTGGGAAAATAAGAAAAAAATATCAAAAGGTGTTAATCTAAAGAGGTTTAATGAAGAGATCAATAAAAAGAGAAATATTAGAATCTCTTTTAGGCAATCAGAAAACATAAAAAGAGACTTTATGCCCTAGGAAAAAATAAGCAAGGAAAAACAACAACAACAACAACAACACAACAACAAAACAAAACACTGGAGGTTTTGAAGCAAGGTAAACACTTGCATGAGCAGGGTCTTAGGTGGCCAGAAGCAGGTCAGCTCCAAGATTGAAATAGAAAGGATCTACTTGAATTAATAATACAAACAGCAAAGTATCTGCAGAAGGGAAAATGACAGTTGGAGGAAGGTTGGGTAGAGAGAGAGGGAAAGAGAGTGTGTGTGTGTGTGTGTGTGTGTGTGTGTGTATGTGTGAATGTGCTGTTTGTGTGGTATATTACTTTCCTAGGACTACCATAACAAACACCACAAACTAGATGTCACAAAACAGCAGAAATTTATTGTCTCACAGTTCTAGAGGCTAAAATTCCAAAATTAAGATGTCAACAAGGTCATCATCTCTCTAAAACTTATATGGGAGAATCCTTCCTTAACTTTTTATGATTTCTGATGGATTGCATGCAATCCTCAGCATCCTGTGACTTGTAGCTGCATAATTGCAATCTGCTATGCCATAATTTTTACATGATACTCTCCTCTCATGTGACTGTTTCTTCTCTCTGTTTAGAAGGACACCAGTCAGATTGCATTGGGCACCCAACCTAGTCAGGTGTGACTTTATCTTTATTTATATCTTCCACAACCTTATTTCTAAATAATATCACATCTTGAAATACTAGGAATTAGGGCTTTAACATATATTTTTTTGGGGGGGACAAAATTGAACCTATAACCTGTGTGAAAGTAATATCCATTGATGAAGGGTCCCATATTCTTGCAGTTGTCACCACCAAAGCATTCTTACAAAAAGATCTTGATATTAGTAATTAGATATATAAACTTAGGGAAGTATATATCAATTATCACTTTGAAAATGAACTAATTCCATATCTAGTAACTTTGTTCTATGAGGTATCCTAAAATGTGTTGATACACAAAGATATTCAATGCAACATTACATGTGTTACCAAAAAATAAATAAATAAATGTACTACATGAAGTAAAATTGTTGAATACATTGAAATATTTATAATTATTAAAATTACACAAGTTGTTATCATAAAAACAATTTCATACAATATAATGTTAAGTGAAAAAAAGAAAAAAATTATGAGAAAATTATGTACACAATGTAAGCCTATAGTTAAAGCTTAAACAATGAATGGAAAGAAATATGCCAAAATGTTAACAGTGGCTATTTTGAGAGGATATAGAGTACTGGGTAATTTTGATGCAATTTTATTTTATTTTATTTTTATTTTTATTTATTTATTTATTTGACAGACAGAGATCACAAGTAGGCAGAGAGGCAGGCAGAGAGAGAGGAGGAAGCAGGCTCCCTGCTGAGCAGAGATCCCGATGTGGGGCTTGATCCCAGGACCCTGGGATCATGACCCGAGCTGAAGGCAGAAGCTTTAACCCTCTGAGCCACCCAGGCGCCCCTAAACTGCCATTTTTATGTTGCCTTCCCATTCAGGCTGCCGTCTCTTTAGGGCAGTGACTTACCAATACTGAGTCAGCTGGATTTTAAAGCTCCAGGCTCCATCTCCCACTGATTTTACAAACTCATAATTCAGCCCTTCTCGTTTTCAAAGCCAAATGGTCTGGGGATTAGTCTTTTCTGTGAGCACCTGGTGCTAGGCTCTGATTTTCTGCCCTCTTTTCATGCAGAACTCTCTCCCTCCTGCAGTCAGTTTCCCTCTGTTTTTCTGCCCTTCCTAACTCTTCAGATGCAACTTTGTGGAGTTCATTCTGCCAGTTTTCTGATCACTCTCCAGTTTAACTTGGAAGTTAATATTATCTAGTTGTAAATGTGGTACAGGGTGAGCTCAGGATCCTCCTACTCTGCCATCTTCCCTAGCTTTCCATGTTATTTTTGAATATATTTTGGATATTAACCCTTAATGGTTTTATCATATGTAAATATTTTCTTTGATTTATCAGGTGACACTTTTGTTGTGCTGGTGGTGAGTGTTTAACACAAACATATAGTAAAATTATGTGTTTAGGAGTAGGCTAGACTAGATTTTATACACTAGATTTGCCACCTGTGGAGAGAATACAATAAATTTATTTAATAATATTTACCCCAATGTCTTAATATATAAAACATGAAATAGTTCTTGAGTGTGTTAAATCTGAAAACATATATAAAAATTATAAATTCCAGACACTTTTAAAGGCCTCTATAAATATGAACTTTCTTTTTCTACATCTGCCATTAATTTTACACCCCTATTCCTGCTTCGATCATATATTACTAGATTGAGGGCATTTTGAAGTCAGGGTCTCTACCACATTGATCTTTGCATTGCTAGAATAGCGAAATGACTATCTCACAATGGGTTCAAAATGCTATTGTGGGTTAAAGAAAATAAATAATATATTGATACATGAAAGAAGAAAGGAATGGAAGAAGGAAGGAAGAGAGAAGGAATGATGGAGGGAGGTAGTGGGAAGAGGAGGAAGAGAAGAAGAGAAGGGAAGGAAGAAGGAAAAAAAATGCCACAGTAAGAGTACAGCTTTACATTTCTTTAAAGGCAGAAATGAATGTGATCTGATGTTCTAAAAGTAAAGATCAAAATCATACTTGATGATTTTTTTTCTCTGTATTAACTTCTTCCAATAAAGTCTCTTATCTTTCATTCATTTATAAATACCTTTTAGAATACATTAGTAGAAGCACCAGCTTAAGAGACAAATGTCTTTTATATCAGTCCTGAACTTGTTAATTAATATTTGTGTAAATATTACCATATTTCTGAATTTCTTTAAGCCTTAGTTATGAGCCTTGGAATGTGACTAGATGGAGCCATAATTGATATAAGCATACTAACAAATACTAAACATGTATGTTATTATTTTTCTTTTCATTCTGACTGTGAATATTATGGGTTATTTTCTCCATTAATAAAAGGACTGCAATCACATTTTTATCCAAGATCATACAGAGTTAGTAGGTCATAGAATTGGGATTTGAATCTCATTCTGTCCAGCTTTGGAATTTTCCACCAGTTGTAGCCTGTCCTGGCTTTGCCCATACTTAAATGCAAATAATTTGATTTCAAAGACATTGATATTTTCATTATAACTTACATAATAATTAATAAAAGGGACACTTAATTCTGAAAAATTTCAGAGTATTAAATATGAATATGATTTAATGGAATATTTATTCCATTAAAGAAAATCATAAATGCAGGGGGTAGGGAGGAGCAAAATGGCAGAGGAGTGGGAGATCTAAATTTTGTCTAGTCCCGGGAATTCAGCTAGATAGTTATTAAACCATTCTGAACATCTACAAACTCAACAGTAGTTTGAAGAATAGAATAGCAGCAATTCTAGGAAAAGAAAAGTGACCATTTTCTGGAAGGTAGGATGTGCAAAGAAGTGAATCCAAGGCAGTATTTGGGAAAATAGACCATGGCAAGGAAGGAGCCTCCATCAGCTGCCTACCAGCAAGTGATAGAGCAGCAGAGGACAAAATCATAACTTTTAGAAGTTTACTCCACTGAGGTATGTTGCTCCAGTGGCTAAGTGGGTGTGAAACTGTCACTGGGACAGTGTGGTCTCAGGAACCTCAAGGTCACAATAAGACTGGGGCTACCTGAGTGTGGCAGAGCTCCCAAGTATCAGAGCAGAGGAGCTGGCTGCAAAGACAGAGTCAAGGAGTGGGATTTCAGTGATCTGCAGTGCAGTCAGGGACTACTCTTCCAGCAGGGACCCAAAAAGCTGGAGACCCAGGGAGATAGTCCTTCCTCTCCTGGGGGGAATGGCATGGGAGTGCACCACAGGAATCTGCTGGATTTGAAAACTCCAAATGGGGTCACGTGCTAGAGATAGAAAATTTCAATCACATGGAATGCAGCCAGAGATCAGGAAGACAGGAATGATTCACTGCTTTTCTCTGATGGCTCACTGAGGAGTGGAGCACCTGCTCTCAGCTCCTCCAGGACCAGAGTTTGAGAGGTGGCCATTTTCATTCTTGTCCTTCAAAACTGTACAGAAAGCTTTCAGGGGACAAAAGGTACCACAGCGAACCCAAGCAGACTACTTTGCCTGGACCCTGACAAGCACAGTGCAATTCTTTTTCTGGCAAAGACATTTGATAATCACTGCAACAGACCCCTCCCCTAGAAGATCAATAAGAGAATCCAGTCAAGACCAATTTACCAATCAATGAGAACTGGAAAACTCCAGCACTACAGGAATACAGCACTTAGAATTCATTTTTTTTTCCCCATGATTCTTTTTTTCCCCATGATTCTTCAGTCTTTCAAAGTTAATTTTTTTTCCTTTTTCTGTTCTTTTTTTAAATATTTCTTTTTTCCTTTTTCATCAATGTCTTATCTTATTAATTCCTTTTGTATTTTT
Source organism: Meles meles (assembly GCF_922984935.1). Lineage (NCBI taxonomy): Eukaryota > Metazoa > Chordata > Mammalia > Carnivora > Mustelidae > Meles > Meles meles. The sequence goes on along the minus strand of NC_060073.1, from coordinate 84,324,615 downwards.
TTTAATTTTCATTTTTACAGTTATAGTCTATCCTTTCATTGCATTTAACACTCTCTCTCTCTCTCTCTCTCTCTCTCTCTATATATATATATATATATATATTTCTTTCTTTCTTTAAAATTTTGGGAGGTATTTTCTTCTAACAGACCAAATATATACCTTAAATCTAGTGTATGGGTATTTTCTAGTCTCCTGCCTAATTATGTTCTTTCCTTTTCTAATTTTTATTTATTCATTGCATTTAACTCTCTCTCCCTTTCTCTCTCTCTCTCTCTCTCTCTCTCTATATATATATATATATATATATATATATATTTCTTTCTTTCTTTCTTTAAAATTTTGGGAGGTATTTTCTTCTTTTTTTTTTAATTTTATTTCATTTTTATTTTTTTTAAATATTTTATTTTTTATTTGTCAGAGAGAGAGAGAGAGGGAGAGAGGGATCACAGGCAGATAGAGTGGCAGGCAGAGTCAGAGGGAGAAGCAGACTCCCCACTGAGCAAGGAGCCCGATGTGGGACTCGATCCCAGGATGCTGGGATCATGACCTGAGCCGAAGGCAGCTGCTTAACCAACTGAGCCACCCAGGCATCCCAGGTATTTTCTTCTAACAGACCAAATATATACCCTAAATCTAGTGTATGGGTATTTTCTAATCTCCTGCTTAATTATGCTCTTTCCTTTTTTTATTTTTATTTTTTTTCTTTCTTTTTTCAACCAACTACTTATCTCATCAATTCCTTTTTAAAAATATTTTAAAATTTTCATCTTTACAGTAATATCCCATCCCTTCATCATTTTTAACCTTATTTTTTTATATATGTAAGTTTTTCTTTCTTTAAAATTCTGGGAAGCAATTTCTTCTAACAGACTAAAATACACCCAGAATCTAGTGAGTGTATCTGTTCTATTCACCAGCCTGATCATCATCATCATCATCTTCTTCTTCTCCTTCTCCTTCTCCTTCTCCTTCTCCTTCTCCTTCTCCTTTCTTCTTCTTCTTCTTCTTCTTCTTCTTCTTCTTCTTCTTCTTCTTCTTCTTCTTCTTCTTCTTCTCCTTCTTCTCCCAGTATCAGGTCCCTTTTGATTTATTTAGTGTGTATTTTTATCGGGTCATTGTTATCCTTTTGGCATTCACCTATTCTTCTTTGGGCAAATGACAAAATGGAAAAACTCACCACAGAAAAAAGAGCCAGTAGTGACTGCAAGGGACATAATCAACACAGACACTAGTAAGATGTTGGAACAAGAGTTCAGAATGATGATTATAAAGATATTAGCTGTGCTTGGAGAAAACATAGAAGATGCTAGAGAATCTGTTTCTGGAGAAATAAAAGAACTAAAATCTAGCCAAGTTATAAAAGGCTATTAATACAGTGCAATAAAAAAATAGAGACTCTAATGGCTAGGATAAATGAGGCAGGAGTCAAATTTGGTGATAAAGAAGACCACATGATGGAGATTAAAGAAACCAAGAAAAAGGCGATAAGGATTACTGGATCATGAGGGGAGAACTGGAGATATAAGTGATATCATAAGATGAAACAGTATTGGAATAATAGCGATCCCAGAAGAAGAGAGAGGAGCAGAAGATATATTAGAGCAAATTATAGCAGAGAACTTTCCTAATTTGGGGAAGGAAACAGGCATCAAAATCCATAAGGCACAAAGAAACCCCTCAAAATCAATAAAAAAAATAGGTCAATACCCCATAATCTAATAGTAAAACTTACAAGTCTCAGAGACAAAGAGAAAATCCTGAAGCAGCTCAGTACAAGTGGACTGTAACCTACAACAGTAGAAATATTAGATTGGCAGCAGACCTATACACAGAGAGCTGGCAGGCCAGAAAGGAAGGGCATGATATATTCAGAACACTAAATGAGAAAAATATGCAGCTAAGAATACTATATCCAGTTAGGCTGTTCTTGAAAATAGAAGTGGAGATAAAAAGCTTCCAGGACAAACAAAAGATAAAAGATTTGCAACACCAAACCAACCCAATAGGAAATATTGAAAAGGGTCCTCCAAACAAAAATAGAAGTTGAGATAAAAAGCTTCCAGGACAAACAAAAGATAAAAGATTTGCAAACACCAAACCAACCCTATAGGAAATATTGAAAAGGGTCCTCCAAGCAAAGAGAGAACCTAAAATAACAGACGAGAAAGGAACAGAGACAATATACAGTAATAGTCACCTTATAGGCAATATAATTGCACTAAATTCATATCTTTTGATAGTTACCCTGAATGTAAGTGAGCTAAATGCCCCAATCAAAATACAGAGGCTCTCAGAATGGAAAAAGAGATAAAAAATGATATGTTGTTTGCAAGATACTCATTTTAGACCCAAAGACAACTTCAAATTTAAAGTGTGGGTGGTTATATATATATATATATATATATACATATAAAATTATATATATAAATATATATTTATATATAAATATTTTTATATTTCTATATATAAATACATATTTATATATAAATATATAAAAATACAAATAAATATTTATATATAATTATATATAAATATATATTTATATATAAATATTTTTTATATTTTTTATATTTTATATAAATATTTTTATATTTATATATAAATATTTTTTAATATATAAATATATAAATTTTTTTTTCCAGGCTAGTGAACATCAAAATAAAGCTGGGCTACCAATTCTTATATCAGCCAAATTAGATTTTAAGCCAAAACTATAATAAGAGATGAGGAAGGACATTATATCATACTTAAAGGGTCTGTCAAACAAGAAGATCTAACAATTTTAAATATCCATGCCCCTAACACAGGAGCAGCCAATTATATAAAGCAATTAACAACAAAATCAGAGAAACACATCAACAATAATACAACAATAGTAGGGGACTTTAACACCCCCTTCACTGAAATGGACAGATCATCTAAGAAAAAGATCAATAAAGAAATAAAGGCTTTATATGGCACAATGGACAAGATGGAGATCACAGATATAGTCAGAACATTCCACCCCAAAGCATCAGAATACACATTCTTCCCAGTGCACATGGAACATTCTCCAGAATAGATCACATCCTGGGTCACAAATCAGGTCTTCACTGATACCAAAAGATTGGGGTCATTCCCTGCATATTTTCAGACCACAATGTTTTGACACCAGAACTAAATCACAAGAGGAAAGTTGGAAAGAATTCAAATGCATGGACTCTAAAGAGCATCCTATTAAATAATGAATATGCCAACCAGGAAATTAAAGAAGAATTTTTAAAAAATCATGGAAACAAATGAAAATGAAAACACAACTGCTCAAAATATTTGGGATGCAGCAAAGGTGGTACTGAGAGGAAAGGATATAGCAATATAAGCCTTTCTCAAGAAACAAGAAAGGTCTCAAATAAAGAACCTAACCCGACAGCTAAAGGAGCTGGATAAAGAACAGCAAAGAAAGCTTAAACCCAGCAGGATAATAGAAATAATAACAATCGAGCAGAAATCAATGAAATAGAAACCAAAAGAACAATAGAACATATCAAGAAAAATAGGATCTGGTTCTTTGAAAGAATTAATAAGATTGATAAACTCTTGGCCAGAATTTCTCAAAAAGGAAAGAGAAAGGACCCAAATTAATAAAATCATGAATGAAAGAGGAGAGATCACAACCAACACCCAAGAAATACAAACAATTATAAATACATATTATGAACAACTATATGTCAACAAATTAGGCTACGTGGAAGAAATGAATGCACTCATATAGCCATATAAACTATCAAAACTGAACCAGAAAGAAACAGAAAACATGAACAGACCCATAACCAGGAAGGAAATTGAAGCAGTAATCAAAAATCTCCCCAAAATATGAGTCTAGGAACAGACGGCTTCCCATGGGAATTCTACCAAACATTTAATAATTAATACGTACTCTTCTGAAACTCTTCCAAAAAATAGAAATGGAAGAAAAACTTCCAAACTCATTTTATGAGGTCAGCATTACCTTGATCCCAATACCCGACAAAGACCCCATCTAAAAGGAGAATTACTGACCAATATCCCTGATGGACATGAATGGAAAAATTCTCACCAAAATACTAGGCAATAGGATCCAACAGAACACTAACAAGATTATTCACTATTACCAAGTGGGATTTATTCCTGGGCTGCAAGTTTGTTTCAACATCCACAAATCAATCAGTGTGATACAATACATTAATAAAAGAAAGAACAAGAATAATATGATACTCTCAATAGATACAGGAAAAGCATTTGACAAAGAAATAGCATCCTTTTTTAAAAAAAAAATTTATTTATTTATTTTTTAATAAACATATAATGTATTTTTATCCCCAGGGGTACAGGTCTGTGAATCGCCAGGTTTACACACTTCACAGCACTCACCATAGCACATATCCTCAACAATTCCCATAACCCCCTCCCCCTTTCCCAACCCCCCCTCCTCCCAGCAACCCTCAGTTTGTTTTGTGAGATTAAGAGTCTCTTATGGTTTGTCTCCCTCCCAATCCCATCTTGTTTCATTTATTCTTCTCCTATCCCCCTAAACCCCCATGTTGCATCTCCACATCCTCATATCAGGGAGATCATATGATAGTTGTCTTTCTCCGATTGACTTATCTCACTAAGCATGATACCCTCTAGTTCCAACCACATTGTCACAAATGGCAAGTTTTCATTTCTTTTGATGGCTGCATAGTATTCCATTGTATATATACACCACTTCTTTATCCATTCATCTGTTGATGGACATCTAGGTTCTTTCCATACTTTGGCTATTGTGGACATTGCTGCCATAAACATTCAGGTGCACATGCCCCTTTGGAGCACCACATTTGTATCTTTAGGATATTTACCCAGCAGTGCAATCACTGGGTCATAGGGTAGCTCCATTTTCAGTTTTTTGAAGAACCTCCACACTGTTTTCCAGAGTGGCTGCACCAGCTTGCATTCCCATCAGCAGTGTAGGAGGGTTTCCCTTTCTCCGCATCCTCGCCAGCATCTGTCCTTTCCTGACTTGTTAATTTTAGCCATTCTGACTGGTGTGAGGTGGTAACTCATTGTGGTTTTGATTTGAATTTCACGGATGCCGAGAGATGTGGAGCATTTTTTCATGTGTCTGTTGGCCATCTGGATGTCTTCTTTGCAGAAATGTTTGTTCTTTGGGTGTTGAGATTGCTAAGTTCCTTATAGATTTTGGACACTAGCCGTTTATCTGATATGTCATTTGCAAATATCTTCTCCCACTCTGTCAGTTGTCTTTTGGTTTTGTGAACTGTTTCCTTTGCTGTGCAAAAGCTGTTGATCTTGACGAAATCCCAATAGTTCATTTTTGCCCTTGCTTCCCTTGCCTTTGCCGATGTTCCTAGGAAGATGTTGCTGCGACTGAGGTCGAAGAGGTTGCTGCCTGTGTTCTCCTCAAGGATTTGGATGGATTCCTTTCTCACATTGAGGTCCTTCATCCATTTGAGTCTATTGTCGTGTGTGGTGTAAGGAAGTGGTCCAATTTCATTTTTCTGCATGTGGCTGTCTTTTTTCCATTGGACATTCTTTCCTGCTTTGTCAAAGATTAGTTGACCATAGAGTTGAGGGTCTATTTCTGGGCTCTCTATTCTGTTACATTGATCTATGTGTCTGTTTTTGTGCCAGTACCATGCTGTCTTGATGATGACAGCTCCGTAATAGAGCTTGAAGTCCGGAATTGTGATGCCACCCACATTGGCTTTCTTTTTCAATATTCCTTTGGCTATTCGAGGTCTTTTCTGGTTCCATATAAATTTTAGGATTATTTGTTCCATTTCTTTGAAAAAAATGGATGGTATTTTGATAGGGATTGCATTAAATGTGTAGATTGCTTTAGGTAGCATAGACATTTTCACAATATTTATTCTTCCAATCCAGGAGCATGGCACATTTTTCCATTTCTTTGTGTCTTCCTCAATTTCTTTCATGAGTACTTTATAGTTTTCTGCATATAGATTCTTAGCCTCTTTGGTTAGGTTTATTCCTAGGTATCTTATAGTTTTGGGTGCAATTGTAAATGGGATTGACTCCTTAATTTCTCTTTCTTCTGTCTTGTTGTTGGTGTACAGAAATGCAACTGATTTCTGTGCATCGATTTTATATCCTGACACTTTACTGAATTCCTGGACAAGTTCTAGCAGTTTTGGAGTGGAGTCTTTTGGGTTTTCCACATATAGTATCATATCATCTGCGAAGAGTGATAGTTTGACTTCTTCTTTGCCAATGTGGATGCCTTTAATTTCTTTTTGTTGTCTGATTGCTGAGGCTAGGACTTCTAGTACTATGTTGAATAGCAGTGGTGATAATGGACATCCCTGCTGTGTTCCTGACCTTAGCGGTAAAGCTTTCAGTTTTTCTCCATTGAGAATGATATTTGTGGTGGGTTTTTCATAGATGGCTTTGATCATATTGAGGTATGTGCCCTCTATCCCTACACTTTGAAGAGCTTTGATCAGGAAGGGATGCTGTACTTTGTCAAATGCTTTTTTAGCATCTATGGAGAGTATCATATGGTTTTTGTTCTTTCTTTTATTAATGTGTTCTATCACATTGATTGATTTGCAGATGTTGAACCAACCTTGCAGCCCTGGAATAAATCGCACTTGGTCGTGGTGAATAATCCTTTTAATGTACTGTTGAATCCTATTGGCTAGTATTTTGGTGAGAAGTTTCGCATCTGTGTTCATAAGGATATTGGTCTGTAGGTCTCTTTTTTGGTGGGATCCTTTTCTGGTTTTCAGATCAAGGTGATGCTGGCCTCATAAAATTAGTTTGGAAGTTTTCCTTCCATTTCAATTTTTTGGAACAATTTCAGGAGAATCGGAGTTAGTTCTTCTTTAAATGTTTGGTAGAATTCCCCTGGGAAGCCGTCTGGCCCTGGGGTTTTGTTTGTTTGGAGATTTTTGATGACTGTTTCAATCTCCTTACTGGTTATGGGCCTATTCAGGTTTTCTATTTCTTCCTGGTTCAGTTGTGGTAGCTTATATGTCTCTAGTAATGCATCCATTTCCTCCAGATTGTCCAATTTGTTGGCGTAGAGTTGCTCATGATATGTTCTTATAATTGTCTGTATTTCTTTGGTGTTGGTTGTGATCTCTCCTCTTTCATTAATGGTTTTATTTATTTGGGTCCTTTCACTTTTCTGTTTGATGAGTTTGGCCAAGGGGTTATCAATCTTATTAATTCTTTCAAAGAACAGCTCCTAATTTCGTTGATTTGTTCTATTGTTTTTTTTTTGTTGTTGTTGTTTGTTTGTTTGTTTGTTTCTATTTCATTGATTTCAGCTCTGATCTTTATGATTTCTCTTCTCCTGCTGGGTTTAGGGTTTCTTTCTTGTTCTTTCTCAAGCTCCTTTAAGTGTAGGATTAGGTTATTTACTTGAAATCTTTTGCTTTTCTTGAGAAAGGCTTGTATCACTATATATTTTCCTCTCAGGACTGCCTTTGTTGCATCCCACAGATTTTGAACCATTGTGCTTTCATTATCATTTGTTTCCATGAATTTTTTCAATTCTTCTTTAATTTCCTGGTTGACACTTTCATTCTTTAGAAGGATGCAGTTTATTCTCCATGTATTTGGGTTCTTTCCAAATTTCCTCTTGTGATTGAGTTCTTGCTTCAGAGCATTGTGGTCTGAAAATATGCAGGGAATGATCCTAATCTTTTGATACTGGCTGAGACCTGATTTAGGTCCCAGGATGTCATCTATTCTGGAGACTGTTCCTTGTGCACTAGAGAAGAATGTGTATTCTGTTTTTTTGGGATGAAATTTTTTGAATATATCTGTGAAGTCCATCTAGTCCAGTGTGTCATTTAAGGCCTTTATTTCCTTGCTGATCCTTTGCTTGGATGATCTGTTCATTTCAGTGAGGGGAGTGTAAAAGTCTCCTACTATTATTTTATTATTATTGATGTGTTTCTTTGATTTTGTTATTAATTGGTTTATATAGTTGGCTGCTCTCACGTTAGGGGCATAGATATTTAAAATTGTTAGATCTTCTTGTTGAACAGACCCTTTGAGTATGATATAGTGTCCTTCCTCATCTCTTATTATAGTCTTTGGCTTAAAATCTAATTGATCTGGTATAAGGATTTCCACCCCAGCTTTCTTCTGATGCTCATTAGCATGGTAAATTGTTTTCCACCCCCTCACTTTAAATCTGGATATGTCTTTGCATCTAAAATGAGTTTCTTGTAGGCAACATGTAAATGGGTTTTGTTTTTTCATCCAAGCTTATATCCTGTCTTTTGATTGGGGCATTAATCCCATTAACATTCAGGGTAGCTATTGAGAGATATGAATTTATTGCCATTATATTGCCTCTAAGATGACTGTTACTGTATATTGTATCTGTACCTTTCTGATCTACTACTTTTAGGTTCTCTATTTCCTTAGAGGGCCCCTTTCAATATTTCCTGTAGAGCTGGTTTGGTGTTTTCAAATTCTTTCAGTTTTTGTTTGTCCTGGAAGCTTTTTATCTCTCCTTCTATGTTCAATGTTCGCCTAGCTGGATATAGTATTCTCGGCTGCATGTTTTTCTTGTTTAGTGCTCTGAATATATCATGCCAGCTCTTTCTGGCCTGCCAGGTCCCTGTGGATAAGTCTGCTGCCAATCTAATATTTTTACCATTGTATGTTATAGACTTCTTTTCCCGGGCTGCTTTCAGGATTTTCTCTTTGTCACTAAGACTTGTAAATTTTACTATTACTTGACGGGGTGTGGGACTATTCTTGCTGTTTTTGAGTGGGTTTCTCTGCACCTCCTGGATTTTGGTGCTTGTTCCCTTTGCCATATTAGGGAAATTCTCTCCAATAATTCTCTCCAATATTCATTCTGCTCCCCTCTCTCTTTCTTCTTCTTCTAATGTTGTTCTAATTCTAATGTTGTTTCATCTTATGGTGTCACTTATCTCTCGAATTCTCCCCTTGTCGTCTAGTAGCTGTTTGTCCCTCTTTTGCTCAGCTTCTTTATTCTCTGTCATTTGGTCTTCTATATCACTAATTCTTTCTTCTGCCTCATTTATCCTAGCAATGAGAGCCTCCATTTTTGATTGCACCTCATTAATAGCTTTTTTTATTTCAATTTAGTTAGATTTTAGTTCTTTTATTTCTCCAGAAAGGGCTTTTATATCTCCAGAGAGACTTTCTCTATTATCTTCCATGCCTTTTTTGAGCCCAGCTAGAACCTTCAGAATCATCATTCTGAACTCTAGATCTGACATATCACCAATGTCTGTGTTGATTAGGTCCCTAGCCTTTTGTACTGCCTCTTGTTCTTTTTTGTGTGGTGAATTTTTCTGCCCTGTCATTTTGTCCAGTTAAGAGTATATGAAGGAGCAAATAAAATACTAAAACGGTGTCAAAGGTCCCAGAAAAATGCACTTTTATCAAAGCAGAAGAGACCCCAAATCCTTTGGGTGAGAAAGTGGATAAAAAGAGGTTCAGAAAAAAAAAAAGAAAAAAAATTAAAAAATGAAAGCAAATAAAGAAAAAATATAAAAAAGAAAGAATAAATATATATATTAGATAAACTTGTTTAAAAAATGTTGAAAAAGTAAAGGGTAAAAGTTTAAAAAAAATATTAGCAGAAGAAGAAAAAAGAAAGAAAAAAATTGAAAAAAAAAAAAACTGAATTAACCACAAGACTAAAGAATCCTGGGGAGAAAGCCATGAGTTCTGTGCTTTGCTTTCTCCTCCTCTGGAATTCTGCTGCCATTCTAGGTATTGAACCTGCTTTCCTTGGTAGATGAACTTCATCCTGGCTGGATATTTTGTTGATCTTCTGGGGGAGGGGCCTGTTGTAGTGACTCTCAAGTGTCTTTGCCCGAGGCGGAATTACACCATCCTTACTGGGGACCGGACTAATTAATCCACTTGGGTTCGCTTTAGGGAGCTTTTGTTCCCTGAAAACTTTCCATAGATTTCCAGAGGACAGGAATGAAAATGGCGGTCTCCCAATCTCCAGCCTGGAGGAGCTGAGAGCTCGGGGGCCCACTCTTCAGTGTGCCCCCAGAGAATAACGCCCAGTCACTCCCCTATCCCCGGCCTCCATCTCCGAGCTCACCCAGCCTGTGACTGGTTCAAGGTAACCCCAAGCTGAGAGCTCAGTCCTTGGCTCTGTCTCTGTAGCCGGCTTCCCTGTTCTAATACCTGCGAGCTCTGCAACACTCCGTCACCCTTGATCCTTCTGTGACCCTGTGGGACCTGGGGCCACGCTGACTCCGCATGTACTTCACCCTGGTTTAGCCTCTGGAGCAATGTCCCTCAGTGGAACAGACTTTTAAAAGTCCTGATTTTGTGCTTCATTGCTCCGCCACTTGCTGAGAGCTGGCCCCTCCCCCTGCAGCCTATCATCCTGTCATTTTGGATTCACTTCTCCACCAGTCCTACCTTTCAAAAAGTGGTTGATTTTCTGTTTCTAGAATTGCTGTTCTCTTGATCTACCGTTGTATTTGTAGGTGTTTGCAATGTTTAGATAAGCTATCTAGCTTATCTCCTGCTACCTGATGTAGTCTTAGCCTGCTACTTCTCCACCATCTTGACTCCTCCCCCTCAACAGCATCCTTTCTTGATTGAAACTCTTCACAGTGTATGGATAGAATGTATATACCTCAATATCATAAAAGTCATCTATGAAAAACCCACATCGAATATCATTCTCAATGGGGAAAATCTCAGAGCTTTTCCCCTAAATTTAGGAACACCATGGATGTCCACTATCACCACTGCTATTCAGCATAGTACTGGAATTCCAGTCTCAGCAATCAGAAAATTAAAAAAACAAAAAACAAAAAACAAAAACAAATTAAAGTATTCCAAATTGGCAAGGAAGTCAAACTCTCACTCTTGGCAGAAAGTCCCCACCCAAAACTGCCAGAACTCACACAAGAATTCAGTAAAATGTCAGGACATAAAATCAATGCACAGATATCAGTTGCATTGTTTACACCAACAATGAGAGAGAAAAAAGAGAAATTAAGTTGTCAATCCCATTTACAATTGTACCCAAGGCCATAAGGTACCTAGAAATAAATCTAACCAAAGAGGAAAACAATCTGTACTTGGAAAACTATAGATTACTCATGAAAAATTTTGAGGAAGACAGAAAGAAATGGAAAAACATTCCATGCTCATGGATTAGAAGAACAAATATTGTGAAAATGTCTATGCTACCTAGAGCAATCTACACATTTAGTGCAATCCCTATGAAAATACCATCAGTTTTTTTTTTTTTTTTTTTTTTTTTTTTTTTTTTTTTTCAGAAAAATGGGACAAAGAATCCTAGAATTTGTGTGGAACAAGAGAAGACCTTGAATAGCCAGAGGAATGTTGAAAAAGAAAACCAAGACAGATGCATCACAATTCCTAGACTTCAAGCTCCATTACAAAGCTGTAATCGTCAAGACAGTATATTACTGGCACAAAAACAAACACATAGATCAGTGAAATAGAATAGAGAATACAGAAATGGATCCTCAACTCTATTGTCAACTAATATTCAACAAAGCAGCAAAGAATGTCCAATGGAAGAAAGACAGTCTCTTCAATAAATGGTGTTGGGAAAATTAGACATCCACATCCAGAAGAATTAAACTAGGCCATTTACTTACACCACACACAAAAATAGACTCAAAATAGTTGGAAGACCTATATATGAGACAGGAACCCACCAAAATCCTTGAAGAGTACACAGGCAGCAACCTCTTTGACCTCAGCCAGAGCAACTTCTTCCTAGAAACATCATCAAAGACAAGGGAAGCAAGGGCAAAAATGGACTATTGTGACTTCATCAAGATAAAAATCTTTTACACAGTAAAGGAAACAGTCAACAAAACGAAAGACAACTGAGAGAATGGGAGAAGATATTTGCAAATGACATATCAGATAAAGGGCTAATATAGAGAATCTATAAAGAACTTGTCAAACTCAACACTTAGAGAACAAATAGTCCAATCAAGAAATGGACAGAAGACATGAACAGACATTTCTGCAAAGAAAACATCCAGGGGCAGCTGGGTGGCTCAGTTGTTAAGCATCTGCCTTCGGCTCAGGTCATGATCCACATCAGGCTCTCTGCTCAGCAGGAAGCCTGCTTCTCCCTCTCCCACTCCCCCTGCTTGTGTTCTCTATCATGCTGTGTCTCTCACTGTCAAATAAAGAAATTCTTTAAAAACAAAACAAAAAATAAAACAAAAACAACAACAACAAAACAAACCACCAAATGGCCAACAGACACATGAAAAAGTGTTCAACATCTGTTGGCATCAGAGAAAAGACAAATCAATACCACAGTGAGATACCACCTCACACCAGTCAGACTGGCTAAAATTAACAAGTAAGGAAACAAAGGGTATTGGCGAGGATGCAGAGAAATGGGAACACTCCTATATTGTTGGTGAGAATGCAAGCTGGTGCAGCCACTCTGGAAAACAGTATGGAGGTTCCTCAAAAAGTTTAAACTAGGGCTACTGTAAGACCCAGCAATTACTCTACCAGATATTTACCCCAAAAATACCAATATAGTGATCCAAAGGGGCACGTGCTCCCAATTTTTATAGCTACAATGTTCACTATAGCCAAGCTATGAAAAGAGCCTTGATGACCATCAACTGATGAATGGATAAAGAAGATGTGAGATTATACACACACACACACACACATGCACACACATACACTAGAATATTATGCAGCTATCAAAACCCCTGAAACCTTACAATTTGCAAGGACATGGATAGAACTAGAGGGTATTATGCTAAGCTAAATAAGTCAATTAGAGAAAGATAATTATCATATGATCTCACTGATATGAGGAACTTGAGAGACAAGATAGAGGATCATAAGGGAAGGGATGGAAAAATGAAACAAGACAAAATCAGAGAGGGAAACAAACCATAAGAGACCTTAATCTCAAATCATAAGAGACTCTTAATCTCAGAAACTGAGGGTTGCTAGAAGGGAGTGGAATGGCAAGGATGGGGTGGCTGGGTGATGGACATTGGGGAGCATATGTGCTATGGTGAGCACTGTGAGTTGTGTAATATTGATGAATCAAAGACCTGTACCACTGAAACAAATAATACATTTTATGTTAATTTTAAAAAATATCAAAAATGCTATAAAACACATTTGTCTCAGAGAGTAAATAAATAAAATAAATAATGGTAATTGCATTGTCATATTGTAAATGGAAAGATTAAAGAGGAAATGGGGCACCTGGGTGGCTCAGTGGTTTAAGCCTCTGCCTTCGGCTCAGGTCATGATCTCAGGGTCCTGGGATCGAGCCCCACATCGGGCTCTCTGCTCAGTGGGGAGCCTGTTTCTCCCTCTCTCTCTGCCTGCCTCTCTGCCTACTGTGACCTCTCTCTGTCAAATAAATAAATAAAATATTTTAAAAAATATTAAAGAGGAAAATAATTCTAAATTTTGAGTATATAAAGAGTGTGTCATAATGAAATTTCAAAAACAATTCATTTCTAAAGTAGATAAAAGCAGAAAGATATTGAAAAAAAACTGAAAAAAAAGAAAAAAAAAACTGAAACTACTGAAACACGTCTTTGCAATTGCTAAGAAAATATCCTTGAAGTGTGAAAGAATTCTTAAATACTGTAGTGATCATCATAGGACTATAGCCAAGTAAGACAATCTAATTATTCCAGTAGGTAGTAGAAATTTGGTAACTAAACAGAAAATGGATGAAATATAACAACAAAGGTATGTCTTCCTTTGGGTGAGTATATTTCTATTCTCAAAGAAAAATTGATTTTTAATCCAACATGTAGATTTAAAGAACTATTAGGAAAGTTCTAAATTCCTAAACCAAAATAATCCATTCCAGATAAAAATGGCTAGCAAGTACAGTGAGATCAAGAAAAATGCTGAAATACAAGTTCACTTTATATTTCAAATATGGACTTTTGATTCTCCCCATAGCATTTGATTGAACAATAAAAATAAACTTGTTCTGAGAGGTATGAAATGAAGTTTCTACTCAGCATATGGACTTCCTTCCCAAGAAAAGAGGAAAGGAAGGGAATCCTTCCTAGGAAGCAGTGTGGGCTAAAGAAAAAAAAAAGGTAAAATTTAAGTCACTTCACAGTGTCTGGCTCTTCAGTATGTCACAGTGGGGGAGAGTTCTCTCTTAAAAGTTCCTTTCCATCTGCTTGACTGAAACGTGTCAAAAGAAATAACAAAGGGTATCTCTTAATCCCTTCCACAATTTAGTGGATGAAGCCATCCATCCTGCTGGGAGTAGAATAAAGCTTGAATCTCTATCTCTCATGTGATGATCTGAAACAAAATCTGAAAAAAAAAAAAAAAAAAAAAAAAAAAACCTCCAGGTTTTCAGAGGGATTATATATTTTAGACTTATATTTGTGAATTGTTCATACCATGGAAGTTGAAATACTAGCATTCAATAAGATATAACCAAATTCAGTAAGCAACTTTGGGATGCTGGCTATACATGAAGGCTTTGCTTATCTGACCTATTCTGAAATGAAACCATCTTTATGATTATGCTCAACTGGAAAAGAAAATTTAATATTTTCTCTTTGTTCCAGGGTCTGTTCTGTCAACGATAATTAATGTAGAAAATATGGGTTATATAGTATGTTAATTGTTCCCCTATCAATTGAATTTGAATTGAAATGATAATGGAATTAAACTCATCTTGAGATAACCTGGATGAAGTTCACATTAAACTTATGGGTTTCCTTTTAAAAGGCACTCAGAAAAAAAGTACTCCTGTAAGCAACTCCAAAGTGCAGTAATGGATGGAGCTAGGTTTGGATTACAGCTCTGCCGCTTAATTACTGTGTGATTTTGCCCAAGTTATGTAACATTTCAGAGCTTCTGTGTTTGTTTGTTTTTTTTTTGTTGTTTTTGGTTTGTTTTTTTCTGTACAGCATATTAGTAATGACATATGATTTGCAGTGTTGTTGAGGGGATAGTGGATAATGCATATAACAAACTTAGCAAAATGATAGATAAATGGTATGTATTTAATAAATGGCAAATACATGATTAAACAAGTTTTATGATGAGGCTATAGTTCATTCAATTCCTTCATTCTTTGAGAAGCTATTATATCTTGGCATTAACCAGGCTTAGAGGCAAGATCCCTGTTGCTATGATAGACTTAAGGAGAAAGTAGGTTCTATGTGGTTTTACTTTCTACTTTGAAATAGAATTTGCTGTACTTCTAGTCTCAACAAATTCAGTTGATTGTGCACTGTGAAGTTTCTTATCATTGGAGGGGAGGCACAGCATATAAGAGCAAAGTTGCTGCAGGTACCCACCAGATTTAAATCAGCCTTTGATGCTAACTACCTATGTAGTGTTGAGGAAATTCCTTAACCTTTCTGTGCCTCCATTCTCCTATATTTAATGTATTTACTGTAGAGTAGTTGCGCTCATTAAATTAATCAAAATTTGTACAGTACATAGTGCCTGGCATGGAGTAAATTTTGTATTTCTGTTTGTTAACTGAAACTACTTGCAAGAAAATGGTGATTTTCCAGACTTTTGAAAATTTTTATTTTCTTTAAAATTAATTAACATACAGTATTATACTAGTTTCAGGGATTTTTTTTTTTAACTTTCTATTCAGATTTTCCCTTTTTCTATTGAAGTTTAGTTGGCACACAATGTTAAATTAGTTTCAGATGCATGCCATAGTGATTAAGTAAATCTACACATTATGCTATGCTCAAGATGAATGTAACTACCATCTGTCATCATATAACATTATTACAATATCATTGGCTATATTCCCTAGGCTACACTTATTATCCTCATGGCTTATTTACTCACACCTGGAAACATGTATCTCCCACCTACTTTAAAAAAAAAAAGACAAACTTTGATAGGATATGTTGAAAACAAAAGGAATACTTTTTTCCTGTTTTTGATGAGTTTGCTTTTAAATGGTTAAGGGAATGCATGGGACACACAATCAGAATTAAAAAGAATCCAGATAATATTTGATTTGGAGAATCAGATACCCAGTGGAGTTAAAAATAAATATATTTGAAGTATTACATGGCCTGTGTTTTAAAAACTGAACAGTATCATAAATGTTATAGTACAAGATGTGATCCATTTTGTAACCCTATATTTTACTAATTATCCTGCACAAGGAAAAAACACATACTCTCTCTCTTTTTCAATCATAATGTTAAAATTAAAATCTACACCAATATGTTAAATTTTCCTTTGCAGACACAATCTATTCACTTCGTTCTCTGGGTGTTGTATATACAGCATTTTTTACTACCATTCCAATTTCCTAGCATGTCCAATTCACTAGAAAAATACATTCATGGTCTACCTTAAATGAGTTCTTTCAGACTTGTTGTGGTTTAATAACATACACTGATTTTTTTGGAGATAATAAACAAAAAAAAATCTTAATAAAATCATTTCTAATTTAACTTCAAAGATGAAGAAGATATTGCTCACATAGATGACCAATATCTGGTATAGAATCTTACATGATTACATGGATATTTTCTTTTAGATATAAATAGCAAGAAACTCTTTCCATAAGATAAAATGAATTATTTATACCCTTACATCTTCCTTTTATTCCAGACTTATAAGAATCCTACAGAAAAATGAAACATTCAGTCATACAAACACATACAAACTCATATATAGTGAGTTTCTTTGAATATTCTCATGAAAAGTCAGGGGATATAAATAATATAACAAATAACAGATGTTTAAATGTGACATCTAAATTTTCACATTTATTTTATTCTGCCCTGTGCTATAACTATATTATATCTTACTTCTTCACTATAGTTTGAACTATTTTGAGACAGCAGTCATGCCTAGATCACTGTTCTTACCATAGGACCTTCATTACATAAAGTTAATTCTCAATAAATATTTACTGAAATGACAGACAATGTTTTTTATTCTTTGACTTCCCCGAAATCAGGAACTTTGTATATTCAGTTTTTTTGAATCTATATCTTTTTGCAATCATCTTTCCATAGGAAATGTCCAATCACTAGCATCATTCTCAGTAGTTGCAACCTTACTGTGAAAGAAAATGCAAGGTTATGGTATTAAAAACCTTACTGATTTAAAAAATAGTCTAAGTCTGTTCATTGCAAATTACACTTTATATGCAAAGAAATATTGAGTTTTTTTTTAAATAAACCTTTGAATTTTTAGAAATGAGTGCCCTGAATTTCAATTCCAGTTCCAGAGATGCCAAGCTTTATTCATCAACAGAAGCCCAGTGTATCTAAATCTTTCTGTGGTTATGACTGAAAAAGATTTGCTTTCAAGACATTTTGCTACAATTCAGTAGCTTCCAAAAGATTCCACTACCCAGCAGGAAATGATGGCCTTCAGAGTTATAACCCCCTTCAAATGACTGTAACAAGAGTTCTAAAGGTTTTTTCTCACTATGTTACTATGCACTGTGTCTCATTAGGCTACCTACAGCGAAGTAGTTACAGAAAGACTTGACAGATCTAAAATGTCACTACAATCACTTTTACCAAGTGCTGTCACCAATGCTTAGTCTGCTTTTAGTTTTGTGGAAGGAAATGTAGAAAGGCCATAAAGGTCTTTCTTAATAGGAACAAGCAATTTGGTCTAAGCTCTAAAATAAGGACTTTTGTTAAACTCTGTGAGCATCTTGACAGAAATTCACCTCAGTGAACACTGTATTTATTAAGATAAAGGTCATCCTATTTCATGCATCCACCTGCTTGATAGTACACATAAAATGTATCCATTTATCTAGTTCATATATATATCCATATACCTAGATATATCTGTATCTATCTATATCTATATATCCATATATCTGGATATATCCATATAACTAGATATCCATATATTTAGTTCATATATATTATATATAATAAATATATAATATATTATGCATATTATATAATATGAACATAGTTACTCAGCAGCATGTATTTTATAATTTACTTAATCTCGAGTGTAATTTATTGGGATTTGTGAGACCAAAAAAGCAGCATTTTTTTTTTTTTGCTTGAGTTGAAAATGAACTGAAAGATAATCAGGTATCAAGGTATCAGACAGGTGGAAACAGAATATTAATGTTGAGATATGTGTTATGCATGTGTGGACAAGGCAGTACCGTAATACTAAACCCCAGAATCAGATTAGAAGTTGTTCCTATTTCATTTAAGTTAAGAGAAAGAAGATGCTTTGAAATTAAAAGAGTTAAGTTCCCTTAACCTCGCTAAGATTTTTACCATCATCTAGATTGACATAAATTCTTGTGGTTAAGGACTGGACCAGCCAAACTGATTAATAGAGAAGACAACATAAGAGTTTAGAACTAGAATTCTAATACTCACTTACTCCTTCTTATATTTATTTCTCTGAAAATTCTTTTGGGCAAAATTAAGAATTAAGATAGTTGCTATGGCAAAGATGACTGGTTAACACTTATTCTGTTTATATCAGGAAAACACTTGGATAACACTTTTATTTTACTTATTTGTTAATATAGTTGTTTTCTCCTACTTTAGTGTAAGCACATGGTGATCAAGGGCTTCAACTTGCTAATATTTTGCCTGCATGATGTTTGGCATATGCAGGTGAGATAACATGATGAGTAAATATCTGAATAAAAAAAATAAACTTGTAAAACTTAAATATTCTGTGCCTTATATTGAATGCTAGTCAATTTTGTGAAGTAGTCTTCTGGATGTACAGTCAAAATTAGTTATTTTATTTCTTTTGTTATCATAGCTTTTCAGGTCCCAAGAAAGTAGAGTTTAGAGATCAAGTGTTTTGATTCCAGATAAACTACTTGAGTTCCAAATCCTGGATCTAGAAAATATTATCTGTGTAAATTTGGCAATACACCCAACATTTCTTTGCCTTACTTTCTGTCATTTTTAAAAAGATTTATTTATTTATTTGAGGGAGAGAGAGGACATTATGAGTGAGCAGGAGGGTGAAGTGAGACAATCTTCAAACAGACTCTCTGCTGAGCACTAAGCCCACTTGGGGCTCAGTCTCATGACCCAAGAGATCATGACCCGAGCTGAAACCAAGATTGGATGACTGAGCCACCCACATGCACCAACCATACTTTCTATCAAAATGTAAGATGGAGATAACCCTACTTCTTATCAATACTTCATACCTTGTTAAATTTAATAAAAATTAAATGAGTTATTATCTATAAGTTGATCATTTGATAGATAAAAGCAATTAGAAAAGTATCACATAATAAATAATTTAAAGGGTTGACTAAAATGATTATTATATTTCTGTAGCATTACATATCTATTTTCAACAACTGGGATATATCTGTTATAAAAATATTTTAAATGTTATTTGAATTCCTATTCCTCATACTTAATAGCTAGCAAATGAAAATGAGAGGAAATAAGAAAGAAAAGATACAAAGAAAAGTAAGCTTTGACTCAAATGTCTTTGAATTTCCTGTTCTGTCTCATTTCCATGTTGTTATCACCTTTTTCTGAAGCTCATTTGCAAAAATTCTCTGTGAAAAATAGTATATGCTTTAACATAAACTGATCATTTTGCTTTATGTATATTATTTTATCTTTATATCTTAACCAAATATATCCTTTTGAAATTTCCTAAACCATGTCAGTGAAATCCTAGTAGCCTAGGGTTTCTTCCATATCCCATCTCTACCGCATGTAATACTATTAACTACTTGATCTATGATGTTTCATTGTCTGGAGTGCTTCTCCATGCACCAACCCACCCCTCCTGCAGTAGGTGTTGGATTGAGGAGGACACTCATGATGACCTTTACTTCTCAAATTTAGTCCATGCACCTTTGCTTATCATTTCTGGGAAAGCTTCATTTGCCCTTATCATATGTTCCCACTGGCTTTTGCAAAATTCCAGAAATATTTTAGGTGCCTAATGAGAACTTTTTATTTAAAGGAACAAATAATGAGATGAAAAAAATAATTTGAATGACTTAAACAGTGATTCCTTAAGTTATTCATGATTATTGCTGCTTACACCTACAAAAATTTGCAAATGTTAAGTGTAACAGGAATGAAGACTCTCTGACAGATCAAATATTCAGTGGGTTCTAAAAAGAGATCTCCAGAAGGAGCCTGGAGAGATATAGGAGGAGAAAGAGCTTATTTTCCTTCATGAGTAGGAGGATACTTTAGATTTCTTAAAGATGGAAAGCAGTTACTATAATTTCTTCTTTATAAATAAATGTTGCTTTTATTGCCAAGAATATTTCTTTCTATTTCATAATAGAAATGCTGAATATTTATTGGACTTTGAAAGATAATTCTGCTTTTGGTAGTTTTTAATCAGCATATATTGTTCATGGATGATTCCCAAGCCACACTTCAGAATGAAAGAACTTTTAATTAAGAAAATTAACAAAGCAATGATAAAGTTACTTCAGGGTAAAAAGTATTATGAGTTTAAAAAAAGTGGTAAAATCTCAGACTCACCATGTCATTTTAGGGATCTGGAAGTCAGCATTAAAAATAAAAATCTTTGTGATTAGGAGGGAGGAGGAAAAATGGCAGAAGAGTAGGGGACTTTGCATCATCTGGTTCCCTTGAGTTTAGCTGGATAACTATCAAACCATTCTGGACACCCATGAGTTCAGCCTGAGAAGTAAGAAAATATATCTGGAACTCTACAAGTAGAAAGGTGACTGCTTTTTGCAAAGTAGGAGAGACATGAATGTTGGGTGAGATATCAAAAGATAAGTGGAGGGGGCAGGGAGACTTCATAAATCATCTACCATAAAGTGATATAGCCCTTGAGGGCAAAATTGGAACCCTTAGAAAACTGCTCCAGTGAGAGACATTCCTGTCTGAAAGAGGCTCAGGGGATGAAAAGGACAAAATTCTAGGTGGGTTAGTTTCAGGATCCCAGGATTCACAGAATGAACATTGTTGCGTGAGTCAGTAGAGTGCCCAAGCAGCAGAGTGGGGAAACTGGATACTGTCAGTGAACCCAGGAGGGGATTCTCATCTCCAGTCACCATAAACCATGAGCAGGGCTGATGGGGTGACCACTCTCCCCCTGAGCACCCTAAAAAGGACTGGAACACATTGACTGTTTGCCATCCCCCAGGAGGGACAAAGCAGATATGCCCATGACTGGGCAAAAGCTCTCAGGCTGGCGGTCCCAGAAAGGATAGTTGGAAGACATTCTGCTGTCCCCAGGGAGCACTGGAACAGGCACACACAGGAGTCTGAAACCACTATCAACCCCAGGGCACACAAAGGGCAGTGACATGGGTCCCCCCCCCCCCCAAAGATTACTGTGGGCCCAACCACAGGAGTCTGTGGAGTTTGGCACACACAAAGGTGAAGAGTGTTTGTACCAGAGTGTGCTGATGAGGGATGACTGTGACCTTTCAGCTCCAGGGCTAGAGATTGGGGCATGGCCATTTTTATTTTGATCCTCTAAAGAGGTGGAAAAGTCTTCAGGGAATAAAAGCCACACAGAGGACCAGTTTACACCTAGCCCAGCCCACTGGCAAGGGATGTCACAACTCTGCTTAGGCAAAGACACCTGAGCAGCAGCACAGTAAGGTCCTCTCTCAGAGAACAAACTGGAAGAACAGGTCCAAACTAATTTATGGATCAGTCAAGACTGTAAAACGCTGGTGCAGAGGAAAGTAATACATAGAGCTCGAGGTTTTTTCTCATGATTCCTTTGTCTTTCAGTCTACAATTTCCATTTCTTTCTTTCTTTTTTTTTAACCTTTTTTCCCCATTTCAACTAGTTTCTTATTTTACCAGTTCTGTTTTAAAGTAGCTTTTTAACTTCACTTTTTAACCTCTACATTTTATAGAGATATGCTCCATTTTGGGCCTGTTTTCACTCTATCCAGTTTTATTTGTATATATATACGTTTTGGTTTCTTTGCAATTTTGAATTTGGTGTCTTCTAACAGAGACCAAAATTTACGAGTGGATCATCCTCCTTTTGTCCACCCAGTGAAATTTTATTCTCTCTTCCCCCTACTTTTTTTTTTCTCTCTCTCTTTTTCTTTTTTGTTCTGTTTTGTTTTTGTTTGCTTTTCTGTTTTGGTTTCTTACTACTTCAGATTTTTCTGGTGTGTATTTTGTTTGGGTTGTTGTTATTTTTGATTCTGCCCACTTGCTTACCCATTCTTTTCTGGGCAAAATGACTAAAAGCCAACTAATAGAATGGGAGAAGATATTGGCAAATGATATATCAGATTAAGGGCTGGCATCCAAGATCTATAAAGAACTTATCAAACTCAACACACAAAAAACAAATAATCCAAAAAAGAAAGGGGAAGAATGGGTGGCTCAGGGGGTTAAGTCTCTGCCTTTCGCTCAGGTCATGATCTCAGGGTCCCAGAATCAAGACCCACATTAGACTCTCTGCTCAACAGGGAGCCTTCTTCCCCCTCTCTCTCTGCCAGACTCTCTGTCTATTTGTGATCTCTCTCTCTCTGTCAAATTAAAAAAAAAAAAAGTGGGAAGAAGACATGAACAGATATTTCTCCAAAGAAGACATACAAGTGGCCAACAGACATGAAAAAATGTCCCACATCACTTGGCTTCAGGAGAATATAAATCAAAACCACAATGAAATACCACTTCAAACCAGTTAGAATGGCTAAAATTAACAAGACAGGAAAAACAAATGTTGATGAGGATCGGGAGAAAGGGGAACCCTATTACCCTGCGGGTGAGAATGCAAACTGGTGCTGCCACTCTGGAAAACAGTATGGAGTTTCCTCAAGAGGTTAATAATAGAGCTACCCTATGATCCAGCACAAGATACAGATGTAGTGAAATGAAAGAGTGCCTGCACTCCAAAGTTCGTAACAGCAATGCCCACAATAGCCAAACTGTGGAAGGAGCCAAAATGTTCTTCAACAGATGAATGGATAGAGAAGATATGGTTCATGTATACAATGGAATATTACTCAGACATCATAATTTACATCGAAATGGATGGAATAGAGGGCATTATGGTAAGCAAAATAAGTCAATCAGAGAAAGACAATGGTATAGTTTCAATCATATGTGAAATATAAGAAAAAGCACAGAAGATCATAGGAAAGGGGAAGAAAACTGAATGGGAAGAAATCAGAAAGGGGGACAAACAATGAGAGACTCTGGACTCTGGGAAACAAACTATGGGTTGCAGAAGGGGAGATGGATGGAGCATGTGGTAACTGGGTGATGGGCATTAAGGAGGACGTGATATGATGAACACTGGGTGTTATTTGCAACTGATGAATCATTGAACACTGCATCAGAATTTAATGATGTACTCTACATTGGCTAATTGAATTTACATCTTCGTGATTATCTTTGTTGAGAAATTAAACCAAATTAGTAAATTGAAATGAATTCATGAATAAAAAGGGAATTTTTCCCTATGAAAATAGAGACAATATTTTGGATTCTGGAAAACAATTACTAAAAAATAATACAAAAATTATGAGTAAAACAAAAATAATAAAATAGAACTTTCTCTTTCAGAATTTTTTTTCTCAAATGCAGAATGAGAAAAGCAATTAAGCTACAAATCAGATAAATAAATATCATAGATAAGAATAAAAATATTTTTCATATCTAACCTGCCTATAAAAGATTAATAAAGGGGCACCTGGGTGGCTCAGTTGGTTAAACAACTGCCTTTGGCTCAGGTCATGATCCCAGGATCCTGGGATTAAGTCCCCCATAGGGCCCCCTGCCTGGTGGAGGGTCTGCTTCTACCTCTGACCTCTCCACTCTCATGCTCTCTTTCTCTCTTATTCTCTATTTCTCTCAAATAAATAAATGAAATATTTAAAAAATTAATAAAATTGTCTTTTGTGAGCAAACACAATGGTTTCTTTTGATGTAGATAAAAGAAAAACATTAAAAGACTGAAGAAAATGTAAAAATACATTTTGAAATATAGACTCAGAAAATATAGCCTTTTTCTTTCTTTTCTTGTCATTTTGTTGTAAATTCAATTGATGATCAATAAAATGAATTTTTCTCAACTACAAAATTAAATAACCTAATCATCATAGGGTCATTTAATAGAGATTTCTATATTTAATTGAGAAGATCTGATATTAAGATTATTTGTATAATAAAACTACATATTTTTATATGTGGTACTAGTTTATTCTACT
The DNA here is from genome assembly GCF_922984935.1 of Meles meles. Lineage (NCBI taxonomy): Eukaryota > Metazoa > Chordata > Mammalia > Carnivora > Mustelidae > Meles > Meles meles. The sequence continues at coordinate 84,300,449 of NC_060073.1, read as the reverse complement.
ACAGAACCAAATTGCCATAGGTTTTATTTTTTGCTTTGGGAATTCCACCCCCCCGGAAGAAAGATATTGAATAGCTGGATAAGGTATATATAGTCAAAAGCTAGTGTGATTATTTCTTTAGCAATAAAATAAGAGGTTTTTTTTGTGGGGGGGGTTACTTGAATAAAAAATTACAAAATATTTTAAAAAATATTAAAAAGCCCAGTCATTATTGAGTCATAAATTGAAATGGCTTTTGGTTTATTTTCATTTAAATAAATAAATAAATAAATAAATAAATAAAAAATTACAAAATATTTAAAAAAATATTAAAAAGCCCAGTCATTATTGAGTCATAAATTGAAATGGCTTTTGGTTTATTTTCATTTAACTACAAAGTACTGTATGCTATCTAACTTGCATCATTTCTCATATATTTTGAAATATAAATTAGTAACTTTGAATCCAAATATATATATGGTACAGGAGACTATATTATTCTCACTTTACATAAACAGGAGAGAACACCACCCAAAATTTGGTTCAGATTAAAGAGGACACACACATACCAAGAAGATATGAAACAGTTTATTATTTCCATAATTGAGGCTTTTCTGGGGAGAACAAAGCAATCCCACAAAGCAAATCTGAAAAGTCTTGAGAAAGAATATTGGCTTGGTTTTTATTGTGCTTCGATTGGGACTAGGATGATGTAGGTAGGAGGTTATATATGGTTTGGTATATTTGGTTATAGTTTCCTTCCTACTCTGTCAAGAAAACCCAGTTTCAGTAAGAGAGAACTAGCCACCCAATCCAGAGGAAATTCAACTGTATGAAAATAGTTTCTAAGGAGAACAACAGAGGACTATTGGTATTTAAATATGCAGTTAAATGTTTTTGAAATTAAGTTTTTATTTCTTCACTTTGTGAAATGGTTCTCATCCCTTAAACTCTGTTGACATGTTCATATTTAATACAAATCTGAAGTGAGGTGTTTACATCACCAAAGAATCTATCCTGTTTTTCCCATTTATCTTATTGTTTATACCTGATTAAAACAATAAATTTCATTCAAAAAGTCTAAAAGAAAAGGCATGAACTATTATTCTCTTACTGTTCAAATCTGAAAGAAAAAAAAAACTAAAATATTAAACACCTTTTATGTTTCTTATTGTTTTCAAATAGTATTTTCATATCAGAATATTTGTTTTTTATTGCAAGATATACTTACCATGCTTTTTATTTGAAACTTAATAACAAACTTTCTGAGCTAAGAATGACACTTCAAATTATTCCTTATGAACACATATAACAGTATAATTAAAAAACACTAACATTTTATATGTGTTTTGAGAATGCTGATTATATCAAGATTCAAAAACTGAGATTGCGAATTTTAGATTTGCATTTTGTACTTTTTTTTTTTTGCATGTCTTGAACTCACGACCCTGAGATCAAGACCTAAGCAGAGATCAAAAGTCGGATGTTTAGCAGATTGAGCCACTAGGCACTCTAGTATTTTGTACTTTTAGTGTATCCCCAGTCTAAGAATTAGTGTGTCAAGAATTGAGGGTGTAAGAACAAATTTAGGAAAGAAATACTAGAATTGTCTAGAATTATTTGTTTTTCTAAGAGAAAAGAAATAAGGAAAACAAGGGCAAATACAGATCAAAATTGGCCAAATAGTCAGCTAAAAGAAGTGATTAAATAATTATCTAAAATATAATTTAAATAAAATTGGCAAATATTGAGAATCAATTTTATCAATAATTATGTTAGCATGTAGTAAAATACTTAAATTTATGAATTTAGAGTGGGAGTCAAGATGGCGGAGAAGTAGCATCCTGAGACTACATCAGGTAACAGGAGATCAGCTCGATAGCTTATCTAAACATTGCAAACACCTACAAATCCAACGGGAGAGCGAAGAGAAGAAGAACAGCAACTCTAGAAACAGAAAATCAACCACTTTCTGAAAGGTAGGACTGGCGGAGAAGTGAATCTAAAATGACGGGAAGATAGACCGCGGGGGGAGGGGCCGGCTCCCGGCAAGCGGCGGAGCAACGGAGCACAAAATCAGGACTTTTAAAAGTCTGTTCCACTGAGGGACATTGCTCCAGGGGCTAAACCGGGGTGAAGCCCACGCGGGGCCAGCGTGGCCCCAGGCCCCGCAAGGTCACAGAAGGATCGGGGGTGTCAGAGTGTCGGAGAGCTTGCAGGTATTAGAACGGAGAAACCGGCTGCAAAGACAGAGCCGAGGACTGAACTCTCAGCTCGGGGTTACCTTGAACTGGTCGCGGGCTGGGTGAGCTCGGAGCGTGGCTAGAGGCTGGGGATACGGGAGTGATTGGGTGCTGTCCTCTGGGGGCGCACTGAGGAGTGGGGCGCCAGGCTCTCGGCTCCTCCGGGCCGGAGACTGGGAGGCCGCCATTTTCATTCCCGTCCTCCGGAACTCTACGGAAAGCGTTCAGGGAACAGAAGCTCCCAAAAGCGAACCCGAGCCGATTACTTAGTCCGGCCGCCGGTAAAGGCGGTGCAATCCCGCCTCGGGCAAAGACACTTGAGAATCACTACAACAGGCCCCTCCCCCAGAAGATCAACAAAATATCCAGCCAGGACGAAGTTCATCTATCAAGGAGAAAGCAGATTCAATTCCTAAGACAGCAGAGCAATTCCAGAGGAAGAGAAAGCAAAGAACAGAACTCATGGCTTTCTCCCCATGATTCTTTAGTCTTGCGGCTACTTCAATTTTTTTTTCTTTTTTCAATTTTTTTTCTTTTTTCAATTTTTTTTTCTTTTTTCTTTTTTCTTCTTCTGCTAAATTTTTTTAAAACTTTTACCCTTTTCTTTTTTAACGTTTTTTGACTAGTTCATCTAAATATATATATTTTTTCTTTCTTTTTTATATTTTTTAATTTGTTTTATTTTTTAAATTTTTTTCTTTTCTTTTTTTTTTTTCTTTTTTTTTTCAGAACCTGTTTTTTATCCCCTTTCTCCCCCCCACAATTTGGGGTCTCTTCTGATTTGGTTACAGCGCATTTTTCCGGGGTCTTTGCCACCCTATTAGTAGTTTATTTGCTCCTTCATATCCTCTTATCTGGACAAAATGACAAGGCGGAAAAAATCACCACAAACAAAAGAACAAGAGACAGTACCGAAGGCTAGGGACCTAATCAACACAGACATGGGTACTATGTCAGATCAAGAGTTCAGAATGACGATTCTCAACATTCTAGCCGGGCTCGAAAAAGGCATGGAAGATATTAGAGAAACCCTCTCTGGAGATATTAAAGCCCTTTCTGGAGAAATTAAAGAACTAAAATCTAACCAAGTTGAAATCAAAAAAGCTATTAATGAGGTGCAATCAAAAATGGAGGCTCTCAGTGCTAGGATCAATGAGGCAGAAGAAAGAATTAGTGATCTAGAAGACCAAATGACAGAGAATAAGGAAGCCGAGCAAAAGAGGGACAAACAGCTACTGGACCATGAGGGGAGAATTCGAGAGATAAGTGACACCATAAGACGAAACCACATTAGAATAATTGGGATTCCAGAAGAAGAAGAAACAGAGAGGGGAGCAGAAGGTCTATTGGAGAGAATCATTGGAGAGAATTTCCCTAATATGGCAAAGGGAACAAGCATCAAAATCCAGGAGATGCAGAGAACCCCCCTCAAAGTCAACAAGAATAGGTCCACACCCCGTCACCTAATAGTAAAATTGACAAGTCTTAGTGACAAAGAGAAAATCCTGAAAGCAGCCCGAGAAAAGAAGTCTGTAACATACAATGGTAAAAATATTAGATTGGCAGCAGACTTATCCACAGAGACCTGGCAGGCCAGGAAGAGCTGGCATGATATATTCAGAGCACTCAACGAGAAAAACATGCAGCCAAGAATACTCTATCCAGCTAGGCTATCATTGAAAATAGAAGGAGAGATCAAAATCTTCCAGGACAAACAAAAACTGAAAGAATTTGCAAACACCAAACCAGGTCTCCAGGAAATATTGAAAGGGGTCCTCTAAGCAAAGAGAGAGCCTAAAAGTAGTAGATCAGAAAGGTACAGAGACAATATACAGTAACAGTCACCTTACAGGCTACTAATGGCACTAAATTCATATCTCTCAATAGTTACCCTGAATGTTAATGGGCTAAATGCCCCAATCAAAAGACACAGGGTATCAGAATGGATAAAAAAACAAAACCCATCAGTATGTTGCCTACAAGAAACTCATTTTAGACGTGAAGACACCTCCAGATTGAAAGTGAGGGGGTGGAAAACAATTTACCATGCTAATGGGCATCAGAAGAAAGCTGGGGTGGCAATCCTTCTATCAGATCAATTAGATTTTAAGCCAAAGACTATAATAAGAGATGAGGAAGGACACTATATCCTACTCAAAGGGTCTGTCCAACAAGAAGATCTAACAATTTTAAATATCTATGCCCCTAACGTGGGAGCAGCCAACTATATCAACCAATTAATAACAAAATCAAAGAAACACATCAATAATAATACAATAATAGTAGGGGACTTTAACACTCCCCTCACTGAAATGGACAGATCATCCAAGCCAAAGATCAACAAGGAAATAAAGGCCTTAAATGACACACTGGACCAGATGGACATCACAGATATATTCAGAACATTTCATCCCAAAGCAACAGAATACACATTCTTCTCTAGTGCACATGGAACCTTCTCCAGAATAGATCACATCCTGGGTCACAAATCAGGTCTCAACCGGTATCAAAAGATTAGGATTATTCCCTGCATATTTTCAGACCACAATGCTCTGATGCTAGAACTCAATCACAAGACGAAAGCTGGAAAGAACCCAAATACATGGAGACTAAACAGCATCCTTCTAAAGAATGAATGGGCTAACCAGGAAATTAAAGAAGAATTGAAAAAATTCATGGAAACAAATGATAATGAAAACACAACAGTTCAAAATCTGTGGGACACAGCAAAGGCAGTCCTGAGAGGAAAATATATAGCGGTACAAGCCTTTCTCAAGAAACAAGAAAGGTCTCAAGTACACAACCTAACCCTACGCGTAAAGGAGCTGGAGAAAGAACAAGAAAGAAACCCTAAACCCAGCAGGAGAAGAGAAATCATAAAGATCAGAGCAGAAATCAATGAAATAGAAACCAAAAAAACAATAGAAAAAATCAATGAAACTAGGAGCTGGTTCTTTGAAAGAATCAATAGGATTGATAAACCCCTGGCCAGACTCATCAAAAAGAAAAGAGAAAGGACCCAAATCAATAAAATCATGAATGAAAGAGGAGAGATCACAACTAACACCAAAGAAATACAGACAATTATAAGAACATACTATGAGCAACTCTACGCCAACAAATTGGACAATCTGGAAGAAATGGATGCATTCCTAGAGACATATAAACTACCACAACTTAACCAGGAAGAAATAGAAAACCTGAACAGGCCCATAACCAGTAAGGAGATTGAAACAGTCATCAAAAATCTCCAAACAAACAAAAGCCCAGGGTCAGATGGCTTCCCAGGGGAATTCTACCAAACATTTAAAGAAGAACTAATTCCTATTCTCCTGAAACTGTTCCAAAAAATAGAAATGGAAGGAAAACTTCCAAACTCATTCTATGAGGCCAGCATCACCTTGATCCCAAAACCAGACAAGGATCCCACCAAAAAAGAGAACTACAGACCAATATCCTTGATGAACACAGACGCAAAAATTCTCGCCAAAATACTAGCCAATAGGATTCAACAGTACATTAAAAGGATTATTCACCACGATCAAGTGGGATTTATTCCAGGGCTGCAGGGTTGGTTCAACATCCGCAAATCAATCAATGTGATAGAACACATTAATAAAAGAAAGAACAAGAACCATATGATACTCTCAATAGATGCTGAAAAAGCATTTGACAAAGTACAGCATCCCTTCCTGATCAAAACTCTTCAAAGTGCGGGGATAGAGGGCACATACCTCAATATTATCAAAGCCATCTATGAAAAACCCACCGCAAATATCATTCTCAATGGAGAAAAACTGAAAGCTTTTCCATTAAGGTCAGGAACACGGCAGGGATGTCCATTATCACCACTGCTATTCAACATAGTATTAGAAGTCCTAGCCTCAGCAATCAGACAACAAAAAGAAATTAAAGGCATCCAAATTGGTAAAGAAGAAGTCAAACTATCACTTACTTCACATATAGTATATGATACTATATGTGGAAAACCCAAAAGACTCCACTCCAAAACTGCTAGAACTTGTACAGGAATTCAGTAAAGTGTCAGGATATAAAATCAATGCACAGAAATCAGTTGCATTTCTGTACACCAACAACAAGACTGAAGAAAGAGAAATTAAGGAGTCAATCCCATTCACAATTGTACCCAAAACTATAAGATACCTAGGAATAAACCTAACCAAAGAGACTAAGAATCTATACACAGAAAATTATAAAGTACTCATGAAAGAAATTGAGGAAGACACAAAAAAATGGAAAAATGTTCCATGCTCCTGGATTGGAAGAATAAATATTGTGAAAATGTCTATGCTACCTAAAGCAATCTACACATTTAATGCAATCCCTATCAAAATACCATCCATTTTTTTCAAAGAAATGGAACAAATAATCCTCAAATTTATATGGAACCAGAAAAGACCTCGAATAGCCAAAGGAATATTGAAGAACAAAGCCAAAGTTGGTGGCATCACAATTCCGGACTTCAAGCTCTATTACAAAGCTGTCATCATCAAGACAGCATGGTACTGGCACAAAAACAGACACATAGATCAGTGGAACAGAATAGAGAGCCCAGAAATCGACCCTCAACTCTATGGCCAACTCATCTTCGACAAAGTAGGAAAGAATGTCCAATGGAAAAAAGACAGCCTCTTCAATAAATGGTGCTGGGAAAATTGGACAGCCACATGCAGAAAAATGAAATTGGACCACTTCCTTACACCACACATGAAAATAGACTCCAAATGGATGAAGGACCTCAATGTGAGAAAGGAATCCATCCAAATCCTTGAGGAGAATGCAGGCAGCAACCTCTTCGACCTCAGCCGCAGCAACATCTTCCTAGGAACAACGGCAAAGGCAAGGGAAGCAAGGGCAAAAATGAACTATTGGGATTTCATCAAGATCAAAAGCTTTTGCACAGCAAAGGAAACAGTTAACAAAACCAAAAGACAACTGACAGAATGGGAGAAGATATTTGCAAACGACATATCAGATAAAGGGCTAGTATCCAAAATCTATAAGGAACTTAGCAAACTCAACACCCAAAGAACAAACAATCCAATCAAGAAATGGGCAGAGGACATGAACAGACATTTCTGCAAAGAAGACATCCAGATGGCCAACAGACACATGAAAAAGTGCTCCACGTCACTCGGCATCAGGGAAATACAAATCAAAACCACAATGAGATATCACCTCACACCAGTCAGAATGGCTAAAATTAACAAGTCAGGAAATGACAGATGCTGGAGAGGATGTGGAGAAAGGGGAACCCTCCTATGTTGAAAATAGAACTACCCTATGACCCAGCAATTGCACTACTGGGTATTTACCATAAAGATACAAACATAGTGATCCGAAGGGGCATGTGTACCCGAATGTTTATAGCAGCAATGTCTACAATAGCCAGACTATGGAAAGAACCTAGATGTCCATCAACAGATGAATGGATTAAGAAGATATGGTATATATACACAATGGAATACTATGCAGCCATCAAAAGAAATGAAATCTTGCCATTTGGGACGACGTGGATGGAACTAGAGCGTATCATGCTTAGTGAAATAAGTCAATCGGAGAAAGACAACTATCATATGATCTCCCTGATATGAGGACATGGAGAAGCAACATGGGGGGGTAGGGGGATAGGAGAAGAATAAATGAAACAAGATGGGATTGGGAGGGAGACAAACCATAAATGACTCTTAATCTCACAAAACAAACTGGGGGTTGCTGGGGGGAGATGGGATTGGGAGAGGGGGAGCGGGCTATGGACATTGGGGAGGGGAGGCAAACCATAAGAGACTATGGACTCTGAAAAACAACCTGAGGGTTTTGAAGGGTCAGGGGTGGGAGGTTGGGGGAACAGGTGGTGGGTAATGGGGAGGGCACGTTTTGCATGGAGCACTGGGTGTTGTGCAAAAAGAATGAATAGTGTTACGCTGAAAAAATAAATAAAATGGAAAAAAAAATTTATGAATTTAACTGAACATTTAGGGAATTTTATGTTTATTTCCAAAAAAAAGTTGAAATAGCTTTTAGCACATATTGAGGACATGCAAATGCATCAAGTTAAATCACAGAGATTATATGGAGTAAAGAATGTATGGTTTCACATATTTAAAAACTGAACTAGATTAATGTGGGCAAAAAGAATTTGTGCAGTTAGAAAAGGACACTTTAAATTATTACTAAAATGAAAAAAATTGTTTTTATCTTTATGTGAAAGAATAAAAAGAGTGAAAAAAAGAAAAATGAGGGGGTGCTTGGGTGGCTCAGTCAATTAAGCATCTGCCTTCAGCTTGGGTCACCATCCAAGGGGTCTGGGAGCTCTGCAGTTCTGCTTCTTCCCCTCCCTTTGTGATTTCTCTCACTTTTGTTGTCTCTCAAATAAATAAAAGAATCTTTAAAAATAGAAAAAAGAAAAAAATGATATATTGTAATAAGATTCTAGTTAAAAATGGAAATAGCTATTTTAAAGTTATTCTAATATTTTGATGATAGATCTGACTGATAAATAGGTGTATTAAGCTAAATTTTATGTTCTCTTTTTTTATATCCTTCTTCCCCCAAAGTAATTGTAAGTGTCCTGCAGGCACCTGGATTATTTTCTATGTTTAAAGGTATGCATAGTTTATGATATAATGAAATAAGAGCACATTCATAATTTTCACTGATCCCTCTCACCACCAAATTTTTGCCATCTAACTACTGAGAGCAATGAATAAATGAAAATACTAAGCTATAGGTGTGACTTTCAGTAAAATGATCATTGGGCGAATCCAAGAACCCAGTGGACTGACTGTATGCTGACTTTGGGGCCAGGACTCCATTTACTATCTGACCTCAAATTTTCCCACTCAAATAATTGCAGTGTGTGACATGTTAGGATTTGAGTATCAACAAGAAGTCAGACCCTTCATCCGATAGTCTTCAAGTTGTCCTATAATCACCATTCCTCAATGCAGAGTTGTGCAAGTTAAGAACTGTGAGCAGGGCCAATTGTATGGGCATGTGAACTGTGCAGTCACACAGAGCCCATGATCAGAGGGTCCTGCACTTGGTTCAAAGCTCTGCTGTTACTGTTTTGAAATCTTAATACTTTTAGAACACTGGTTTCTTCATATTTATTTAGATTTGGGTCCCACAAATTCTATATTCAGTTTTGTCTGTTCATCCCTTTAAGGTAAGATGAGATGAATAAAACTGCATATTTTCCATGATATAGCAAGAACTGATGTATTCCTGGAATCTATTTAGTTTTTCAATCAACAATGAATTCAGTGTCTACAAATTGATTCATGTATGAAAACCGGACAAAAGATCCTGAATTTTTATTATGTTTTATTATCTATATTTATTTATATTATTTATCTATCAACTCTCTATTATCTATCTAATTAATCTATTACCTATCATCTATCTACCTATACAATACCACAATTGGCATCTAATAATTTTGTGTTCTGTTAATCTTCACCAAAACCCTCCAAAGATAAAATCCACTTGGTTTTCATAATTTCAATTTCTCTGTCTTCTGGCATCTGGCCTTTATTGCCTAATGGTTCCATCATCCCAGTTATAATCAATAAACCACTTTCCATAACCACTTCTCATTATCAACCCTAGCCTACAGAAGAAAGCTACCACTGAATTTTGTAGTTGATGTTTGTATGTTCCAGCAAATTTCTGATCCATTGATCTGATTTACCACCATATCCTCTGGGCTTTCTTATGGAACATAAACCTCTAGTAGATATTCTGGTCTTATAAAATGGGTAGTTACTCCAAGAAACAACACCAGGACCAAATTAAACATGCAGGTATTTTTTTATGGAAAGTGCCCCTATGAGAGAAAATGGGAATATAATTTTAGAGGGGAAGGAGATGACAGAACAGATGCAAATCTGACCGTGAGTGAAAGAAAGAAGAAAATAAGGTTGAAGAGAAATATCCTTTACTGTCATGCATTCTCAGAAAATGTTGACAAGACTCTGTGAGATATTCAAGCCAAATCAGCCATTAAGAACATTCATATCTCTTTCAGGAATGCGCCTTACCCTGTGTCATATTTAGTCATTGGCTGGCAGCAATCTGAGGCAAGTGCATCCTTGGTGTAAACATGGAGATGAATTTCAGAGTGTAGCAGCTAGAACATTTTATCAGTTATCACCCCCAAAGTGTGAGGTCATGATACATATTCTCATGGCCATCTCAGCCAATTTTTATACAAGGCATATCTCCTCTGCACAATTTCAAGAATCAGCTCTTCTGTGGTTTCTGTGGGCCTTTCTTCCTGAAGGGTAACTCAGAAGTGGGAGCATAATGATATGAACTCCCTGCAGTTGATCTCAGGGCCACTACTTGTACTCATGTTCTTTCTCTTCTACAACCTATGCTAACTTCCTCACCCTCAGATAATATCTATCTGATATTATCTGATATCAGATAATAGTTTAGTTGGTGGCTTATTTGGCAATATGATCCAAATCTTCATTTTTAAAGTATCTGAATCAGGTCTTCTCAATGTGAAGTTGTCATTGACATTTACTATTACTACTATTTACTATGAAGCATGGGAATGTCAGGATCCACCCAAAGGGATCATCTGGATATTCCTTTCTGCCCTCAATGTGAAAATCAACCCTCTTTTTTTACTGTTGACCATCAATTAACTCTGCCAATATAATGATACCTCTTCTTATCTGCTGGTCTCTGGGTATAAGAAATTCATAGTGAACTGGTAGCAACTGGAGCATGTAGTTTCAATGAGAACTTTTCTCATTGCCTGACAAGTGTGTTGCCTGACAAGTGTGTGCTCCCTTTCAGATCCAGAAAATCCTTCCATACAGAGTCCAGACTTGTGGTGATAGGAGAGAAAAATTCTCAAGTGAGTCATGAAAATGATAAGTAGGGCATGTTTCTACTCATTGTTCTTTGCCCCATATATGCTTCTTCTTGGGGATACAACACCAGATGACAATCTGATTTAATAAATGCCTTGTGACCTAAAACAAAGCATTTTATAAATCCTGAGTGCTTTCTCTGAGCTGTCATTTCAATTGCATAATTAGAAGGTCATCCCAGCTTTCAATAAGGCCAGCTGCCTCAGGGTGCTGCATCTTGTCATAGGACCAGCTGATTCTACTTCTATACTTCCTTTCCTGTGAAGAGGTCCCCTGATTGAATGTTATGGGGTATAAAATGCTGTAAGTACTCTAATAATAATTCTGGTTGAAGCTCTGCCAATTGGAAAGGCAAATATATACTGGGAATAGGAATCTATTCCTTTTAAAATGAATTACTGACCCTTTTGTAGACACTCCTTGCATTGTGTCACTTCTGTAGTGGTTGATGACAAAGACTGACTCATTTTACTTTATCTATTTGGATTCTTGGTGCTTTCTCTGTGGTGTACACTGTCATGAGGACATTAAAGTGTAATACTAAAATATTTACACTTTGTGCCCATTCCCACATGTTTATCCATGTGACTCTACATCAACCTCCTCATCTCTAATCTTGCAACTTTTTTCTTTGCCAGATGCTTGATCAGTTAATCAGGCATTTGGTCACTGCTCAGACCCAGACTTTGTCATTACAGATGTGCTTTAGATGATCATTAAATCGTCTTAGAAATTTACCCACTCCAATTACTGAATCCTAAGTTTGGTGTTCAGGTTCTTTTTCCTCTTTTTGTAAACTACCCCAGGAAGCCTCGGCCTTCTTAATTACTTTACAGTCATTTGTTAAGCTTTTCATTGTCCTTGTGTAGTGCATCAATACAACTTAACAACAACCAGCCTATTCTCCTTTTATGTAACTTCCCTATATCCTACTCCTCTCATTCTTGCATCCTCATATTTTCCCAAAGACTATATCAGACCAAGGCCTTCTCTTTTCTTGGGAAAATTCCTCAAATCACCACCTGTGAAATCTGTAGCCGCTGAACTGCCTCTTTCCTACCTCACATAACTCCTCACATATTGTCCTCATTGTCAAGAAGATGAGTCACCAAAGCCTGGAATTCTATCTTACTACTTGAACTTCTGTGTCAGGTTTGTCCTTTAGAAAGGAGATGCTGAAATAGAGTGAAGAGGACACAAAACTTTTTTTTTTTAAGGTTTTATTTATTTGTTTGACCAACAGAGATCACAAGGCAAAGAGGCAGGCAGAGAGAGAGGAAGGGAAGCAGGCTCCCTGCTGAGCAGAAATCCATCCCAGGACCCTGAGATGATGACCTGAGCTGAAGGCAGAGGCTTTAACCCACTGACCCACCCAGGCCCCCCAGTACACAAGATTTATAAGGGATTATACCTTGAAAAAAGAAAAGGGAGAAAACAAGTTTGGCAGGAGGAGCTGTTGGGTCATGAAGAGATCTGATATAGTCTCTACTAAATCTAAAGTATAACTTTGCAACAAAGATTGCTTAGAAAGGAGTGTCACATTTGCCTTAAAGGCCAGGTGCTCGTACTTCAGTCCTATCTGGTCACTGGCAAGGGCCATCCCTAGATGACTACAATCTACACTCAAAAGCAGAGGTAAACCAAAAGGAGGTAAGAAGATGTTGATTAGATACATTCCTCCCATTTGTAAATGAAACAAGATGGGATTGGGAGGGAGACAAACCATAAATGACTCTTAATCTCACAAAACAAACTGGGGGTTGCTGGGGGGAGGTGGGATTGGGTGAGGGGGTGCGGGCTATGGACATTGGGGAGGGGAGGCGAACCATAAGAGACTATGGACTCTGAAAAACAACCTGAGGGTTTTGAAGGGTCAGGGGTGGGAGGTTGGGGGAACAGGTGGTGGGTGATGGGGAGGGCACGTTTTGCATGGAGCACTGGGTGTTGTGCAAAAAGAATGAATACTGTTACGCTGAAAAAAAAATAAATAAATAAAAAGGGGAAAAAAAAAAAAAAAAAAAAAAGGCCCTTCTTGAAGAATGATTTGGCCAATAAATTTGTTTGCTATAAATAAACTGTCACATTTCTTATAGCTGGGAAGCGGAGAATCCTCAGAAGTTTAACAAATACTTGATAACTCTGATATTCATATGAATAAAAAACCAACACACACACAAAAAAAACCCTCATAAAGTAAGACTGATTTGACATTTTTTTTCAAAATCCAATATTTATTTAATCTATGGATGCTTTTAACCAATTATGTGCTGTCAGCCTGACAAAATTATAACTGTTGCTTGTGTTAGAATAAATTTCCCATTTCATTCTAAATATGTAATAATATACTGTGGCTTTAGAAAACATAACAAAATGATGTAGCCCCAAAATGATTATATTTTCTTGTAATCAATTGGCATACATCATTATAAAACATCTGTGTTTCTCAACAGAAAAACATTTTTAGGACAATAACTCAGTGTTTGGAAAAATAATTGGAAAATTTTTAATTTTTTTATTTATAGTGAACTTGAATATTCATTCTCCTTTGCTGTTACCATTTTTTAAAAGGTTACTATTTCATATAGTTCCATCAACACACAAATTTATGAATTTGTACATTCTAAAATATAAATGATTTGATGGAGATTAGAATTATTCACTAATTGTTTTTCAATCTTTATTATCTCAGTCAAAACTTCTTAAAATAAATTACATATAATTTTTAATGCTTCAGTTTTTCCATTTATTAAATGCAGGAAATAAACCTCTCTTCCAATACTGTTGAGTTCTACACTGGAATCACTGTGTCCTACATATAATGTTTTAATGTGTCTGTTTTCCTTCCTATTCCTTTCTCTTTCATATAAACATGAGTTCTTAGATTTGTCAATAGACTGGAGAGAATGAAGATAAGTCATTTCAAGAAACTGTAGCATCACACTTCTTTTTCTGTTCTCTGCCTCTGTGCATAGTATGAGACTTTGGGTTGAAAGAGAAGAAAAGTGAAGTTTAAAGGTTTTATAAGAATTACTAATTTGGTATTATTTTTCTATGTTTATTGCTAGGGTACTGAATATTTTATCATCTGGATAATCCAATAAGGAATGTTTCATCTTGATTTCCATTAGTCAAGATATTTCAATCCATTGTATGCACACCATAATGATTCTGAAGCTATCTTCTAGGAAAGAACATTTATATATATTTTTAAGGCAATGAATAGAAGATAAGAGTTAAGAAAGAGGAAAGAAAAAAGCTCCAACTGTCTTCAAGATATGTCTTAAGCAGATTGAAATGCAAGATGAAGTTATCCTGGATCTATTTTTTATGACCTATTTAAAAATACATTTTAGCTTTAATATAAATGTGGTAATTTTTTAAGAAACATAACAAGTGGTAAGTAATCTATGGTCTTAATAAACTTTACTATTTTAAAACCAGAAATGTCTAATTTCTAAATAAATAATATATCTTTATTTAATATTTTGATTTATTTCTCTATTCACAATTTGTCCATGTAAATTAATTAATTGTAAATTAATTGCTCCATGTTGACCTACATTCGTTGACATGATTCAATAAAACTGATTTTTGTTTCAAAATTTAATTATAGATGATATGATATTTATTTATTATTTTTGTTTACTTATAGAACCAAATGACTTATTATTTGTTCTTAAAGTATCCAGAGAAACAAGAAAAAATATTTACAGTTATTGTAGGAATTAAATCATTTATTCACTAAAAAAGAATAAAAATAAGTCAACCACAATGTTCAAGATCCTAAGTCAAGTGCTGAGAATATTAGATGAATAAGACCAAAACTCTATCCTGGAAAGACCTACAGTCAATCAGAATAAGTGGATATGTAGCTAAGGAGATTAAATTATAAAATCTTAGGCTTTGGTGGCAAATGCATCTGACATTAAATGCTTGTTTACCATTAATCATCTCTGTGATTCTGAGCAGGTTTATTCAACTCTCTCAGCCTCATTTTATCATCTGCAATATTGACATAATGTATTAGCCCATATGTGCAGAACTACCACTGATTTAAATGAGATAATTTAAAATGGGTGCCTGCCAATTATAGCCTTTCAACTAATGCCATACTTTCCTTAGACTATAACATGACTTGGTATATAATTTCTATAAAAAAAAGACTGCAAAGTGGCTGGGTGCAGAGAAGGGAATAAATGATTCACCATTAGGAAAGTCTTCACAGTAGAAATTTAACTTTGGAAGTTGGAAAATGGGCTTAAGAGATTTCAGAAAGGTAGTATGGTTGGAAGCAACAAGGTAGGGGGTAAATAAAATGATGAAATAACGTGGCAAGGTTTTGGGGGCAGGTAATGAGAGACAAGACAGAAAAGGCTAGTTTACTGACTGGATTGCCAATAATGGCAGTTGTTTAGAAAGCCTCAGTGAATCAGAATGAAATATTTAATTCTAATGAGAATTTCAAGTTTGATCAATAGCAAGCCATGTTTCTCACCACTTCTCTAGCTCTCAGTTATCTCTACTGTACTTCCATTGGGCAAGTCTGGTCTTATTTCTTCTGCTACCTCATCCTCTCTCTACTTCCTTCTATGTCAACTTTCCTCTCTGCCTTCTAGAAGCTAATAACACCAAACAAATTGCCTTATATCCTTCCAATAGTCACTGAGCCTTCTAAAACCCATATGTACTAGATAATTACATGCTCAACTCCAGTGATCCTTAACTTCATTTTAAATCAGCAACCTAGGGTGCCTGGGTGGTCAGTGGGTTAAGCCTCTGCCTTCGGCTCACGTCATGATCTCTGGGTCCTGGGATTGAGTCCCGCATCGGGCTCTCTGCTCAGCAGGGAGTCTGCCTCCCCACCTCTTTCTTCCTGCCTCTCTGTCTACTTGTGATCTCTCTTTCCTTGTCAAATAAATAAATAAAATCTTAAAAAAAAATCAGCAACATAGTGTATGGATGCACTTTAGGCTTGATCTTTTTGATGATAAACAAAGAGTAAAGTGCATTTGAATGTTTTAACCCCATTCTTTGGATGATTAATAAGTAATATATTTAAAAACATATGCAGAGAGTACTGAAAATCTAAAGAATTTAAAAATACACAGAGGTACCTCATTGGCTCAATTGATTAAGTCCAACTCTTCATCTCAGCTCAGGTTTTGATTTCAGGATTGTGAATTCAAGCCCTGTATTGCGCTCCATGCTGAGCATAATAACTACTTAAAAAAAGAGATTAAGAGTCATTTATGGTTTGTCTCCCTCCCAATCCCATCTTGTTTCATTTATTCTTCTCCTATCCCCCTACCCCCCCCATGTTGCTTCTCCATGTCCTCATATCAGGGAGATCATATGATAGTTGTCTTTCTCCGATTGACTTATTTCACTAAGCATGATACGCTCTAGTTCCATCCACGTCGTCGCAAATGGCAAGATTTCATTTCTTTTGATGGCTGCATAGTATTCCATTGTGTATATATACCACCTCTTCTTTATCCATTCATCTGTTGATGGACATCTAGGTTCTTTCCATAGTCTGGCTATTGTAGACATTGCTGCTATAAACATTCGGGTACACGTGCCCCTTCGGATCACTATGTTTGTATCTTTAGGGTAAATACCCAGTAGTGCAATTGCTGGGAGAGGGGGAGCGGGCTATGGACATTGGGGAGGGGAGGCGAACCATAAGAGACTATGGACTCTGAAAAACAACCTGAGGGTTTTGAAGGGTCAGGGGTGGGAGGTTGGGGGAACAGGTGGTGGGTAATGGGGAGGGCACGTTTTGCATGGAGCACTGGGTGTTGTGCAAAAAGAATGAATACTGTTACGCTGAAAAAATAAATAAAATGGAAAAAAAAAAAAAAGAAAAAGAAAAAGAAAAAGAACCAAAAGATATAACACTTCACAATTTGGTAAAATTCTTTCTAGGTATTTTGGTGTTCTCTTTTATAACCCATTCTAAATAATACAACAAAATATATAATATGATATAATTTTGTGTAACTTTAATTTTCATACATTTATATCATATTTTTATTAAGAATTAAATGATATGAAACATACCAGTTGCGACCTGATTTTCCCTTTAATGATTTTTTTTAAAGATCTTATTTATTTATCAGAAAGAGAAAGAGAGCAAGAGGGAGTGCATGAGTGGGGGAGGTACAGAGAGACAAGCAGATTACTTCCTGAGCAGGAGCCAAAGCAGGGCTAGATCCTAGGATCCTGAGATCATGACCTGAGCTGAAGGCCAGTGCTTAACCAGGATCTCCCTAATGATTTTTTTTTTTTTTTGTAGACATTTTTCTATGTCAATGAACATAGATTTACAACATCATTTTAAAGGCTACATAATTTTCCATTCTTTTTATATACTATAATATAGCATGTGTTCAGGTAAATTCCATTGTTTAAAAATTTGTGCAAAACTGGATTACAATCCCTACCTGTGAATATCTATACTTATATATACAAATCCAATAAGTTTCCTCAAATTCAGCTGGTCATAATTTAATGCAATGAGTATAACCAAGAAATACTTAAGTCCGTGAAAACCAGTATTATTCTTTTATAAATGGTGATAGTTTTAAATAATATATTTTGACTCTGAGATTTTTATGATCCTGAGCACTTGTTTACTATCTCATAGAATAGTATGTATTTTGAATCTTTATTTAATTATTTGTTTTTAAATTTTTAAAATAGAAAAACAAATGGCCAGACCAAATGCAAAAAAAAAAAAAGATAAAATATTGAAATTATAAAGTGATACTACAGAAAAGATCAAACTAGTAGTTTGAGATAAAACTCTATTAAATATGCAACTAGTAGGGGGCCCTGGGTGGCTCAGGCCATTAAGCATCTGCCTTTGATTCAGGTCATGGTCCTAGCATTTTGGGATGGAGTCCCATGTCAGGCTCCCTGCTCAGTGAAGAGCCTGCTTCTCCCTCTCCCTCTGCTGCTCCCTCTGCTTCTGCGCTCTCTTTATGCAAAATAAATATATTAAATCTTTTTTTTAATGCAGTTGACAATAAAAACAAAGAAAAATTAATACTTAAAATGAAGAGTAATAGCTTATAGAAATAATCCAGTTAAAGTATTAGATATAAGTATTTATGTGTAGCCAATGTATCAAGTAAAAATTCAGATTAAAAAAAAAAGCTGAGTTTTTAGCAGTGTCTTAAAAGTACAAGCTTAGGGGGGCACCTGGGTGGCTCAGTGGGTTAAAGCCTCTGCCTTCGGCTCAGGTCATGATCCCAGGGTCCTGGGATCGAGCCCCACATCATGCTCTCTGCTCAGCAGGGAGCCTGCTTCCCTTCCTCTCTCTCTGCCTGCCTCTCTGCCTACTTGTGATCTCTGTCAAATAAATAAATAAATAAATCTTAAAAAAAAAAAAAGTACAAGCTTAAGGACACCTGAGTGGCTCAGTCAGTTAGGCGGCTGCCTTTGGTTTGGGTCGTGATCCCAGTCTCCTGGGATCGAGTCCCACATCAGGCTCCCTGCTAAGCCGGGAGCCTGCTTCTCCCTCTGCCTCTGCTTGCCACTCTGCCTGCCTGTGTGTTCTCTCTCTGACAAATAAATAAAAATTAAAAAAAAATAAGTACAAGCTTATTTAGCTCATATAAGAAATATAAAGTTTAGATCTTGGATATCAGAATATCTTCTCCCATTCTGTGGGTTGCCTCTTTGTTTTGTTGACTGTTTCCTTTTCTGTAAAGAAGATTTTTATTTTGATAAAGCCCCCAAAATTCATTTTTGCCTTTGTTTCCTTTGCC
This sequence comes from Meles meles, assembly GCF_922984935.1. Lineage (NCBI taxonomy): Eukaryota > Metazoa > Chordata > Mammalia > Carnivora > Mustelidae > Meles > Meles meles. The sequence goes on along the minus strand of NC_060073.1, from coordinate 84,281,543 downwards.
CTTGGAGATGTGTCTTGAAAGAAGTTGCTATGGCCGGTGTCAAAGAGGTTACTGCCTATGTTCTTCTGTAGGATTTTGATAGATCTTTCCTCACATTGGTGACTTTCATCCATTTCGAGTTTATCTTTGAGTATGGTGTGAGAGAATGGTCGAGTTTCATTCTTCTACACATAGCTGTCCAATTTTCCCAGCACCATTTATTAAAGAAACTCTCTTTTTTCCACTGAATCTATAAAGAATTCCTCAAACTCAACACCCAAAAACCAGAAATCATGTCAAAAAATGGGCAGAAGACATGAACAGACACTTCTCCAAAGAAGGCACACAAATGGCTAACAGACACATGAAAAAATGTTCATCGTCACTAGCCATCAGGGAAATTCAAATCAAAACCATATTGAGATACCAACTTACACCAGTTAGAATGGCAAAAATCAACAGGACAGGAAACAACAAGTGTTGGAGAGGATGTGAAGAAAGGGGAACCCTCTGACACTGTTTTTGGGAATGCAAGTTGGTGCAGCCACTTTGGAAAACAGTGTGGAGATTCCTTAAGAAATTAAAAATAGATACCCTATAAACCTGCAATTGCACTACTGGGTATTTACCTCAAAGACACAGATGTAGTGAAAAGAAGGGCCATCTGTACCCCAATGTTCATAGCAGCAATAGCTATGATCACCAAGCTGTGGAAAGAGCTGAGGTGCCCTTCAACAGATGAATGGATAAAGAAGATATGGTCCATATATAAAATGGAATATTATTCCCCCATCAGAAAGGATGAACACTCAACTTTTGTATCAACATGATTGGGACTGGAGGAGATTATCCTGAGTGAAATAAGTCAAGCAGAGAAATTCAATTATCATATGATTTCACTTACTTGTGGAACATAAGGAATAACACAGAGGACATTAGGAGAAGGGTAGAAAAAGTGAATTGGGGGAAATCAGAGGAGGATATGAAGAATGAACCCTGTGGACTCTGAGAAACAAACTGAGGTTTTGGAAGGGAGGGAGTAGAGAGATGGATGAGCCTGGTAGTCGGTATTAGGAGGGCACACAATGCATGGAGCAGTGTATGTGGTGCATAAACAATGAATTTTGGAACCCTGAAAAAATAAAATAAGATTAAGATGTTAAAAAAAACCTGCTTTTTTTGCTACAATTCCCCCCAAAAAATAAATACAAAGTTTAGCCAGTCCAGAGATATTATAGTTGATGAAGTATATCACCAAAGGCTTAACATTTCTTCTTTTTGTTCCATCATGAATATAACTTAATTTTTGTCCTTGGATAATGTAAATGGAATAAGTGGAGGAGTAGAACCTACATAATGAAAGGAAAACCTTCCTCTAAAATGTCTAGCAGACTTCAGCTTACATTTCATTGGTGAGGAATGTGTCACATGGGTCACTCTTACCTGAAAAGGAGACTGGGAGCTCAATCAGGTTTAGCCAGGTGTGTTATCATACCCAATCAAAACCAAGATTCTCTCAGCAGGCAAGACAGAAACAAGTGTGTGTAGCAAACTAGAGTAGCTCTATCTCTAGAAAATAAAATTTTAGTTAAAATATTTTCACAAAGAAAACTCTATACTCAAATGGCTTTACTGGCAAATTATACAAAAAGTTTAAGGAAAAGATACCAACTTTATAAAATCTCCTTCAGAAAACTGAGGAAAAGGGAATACACAACTAATCTTATGAGACCAGAATTATCCTGGTATTAATATCAGGCAGAGACCTTACAAGTAAAGTATACTATAGAATACTATCCCTCATAAACATAGAGGGAAAAGTTAAAATTTTTAGAAAATTAAATCCAACAATATAAGAAAATGTTCCTAAGTAATTGTCAATTTGGGCTGATCCCAGGAGTTCAAAGTGAAAGTCTGAATATTTTCCCTAAAGGTAAGAAATAGGGCAAGTGTTTTGAACACTTCTGTTTATGAACATACAGGAGTTTCTAGCCAATGCAATAAAATAGATAGATCATAGATAGATATAAATTGGAAAGACAAAAGACTTAAGAAATAAATAAGATATAAAAATAATAAAACATGACCATCTATGAAGAAAATTCTATGTAATCTCCAAATTAGCTACTAGACCTAGTAAGTGAATTTATCAGGATTGCACTCCAGAAGATCAACTACAAAATCCAATTGTCTTTCTATATCCTAACAATGATCCCTAACAACTGGAAAGAAAAAATAAAAATTAAAAAATGCAAATTATAATAAAATGAACAAATATGAAATATTAAAAGATAAAAATAACAGAGTAAGTGAAAGAACTGTACAACTGAGAGCTGCAAAACATTACTGAGAGAAATCAAAGAATACATTAATGGAAGGACACATGATGCTTAGGAATTGGAAGACTCGCATTTTTAAGATGTCACATTCTTCCCAAACTGACCTACACTTTTTAAAAATATTTAATTTATTTGAGAGAGAGAGAGGTGAGAGAGAGAGAGAACAAGTGAGGAGGAGAGAGAGAAACAGGGTTCTGGCTGAACAAAGAGCCCAATGCAGGGCTCCATCAGGATCGTAATCATGACCTGAGCCAAAGACAGATGTTTAACCAACTAGATGCTTAACCAACTGAGCCACCCCCACACAACTTGATTTCTAGTTGTAACTCCACTTCAATAAAAATTTCAGCAGGATTCTTTAGAAATGTATAAGCTCAATCTAAAATTTGTTTGGAAATACAATGTATCTAGAACAATCTAAATAAATTTTAATAAGAACAATGCTGGAAAATACATGATCTCACTTTAAGACCTTTTAAAGTTGGGGGCGCCTGGGTGGCTCAGGTCATTATCTCAGGGTCCTGGGCTCAAGCCCCACATCGGGCTCTCTGCTCAGCAGGGAGCCTGCTTTCTCCTCTCTGTCTCTGCCTGCCTCTCTGCATACTTGTGATCTCTATCTGTCAAATAAATAAATAAAATCTTTAAAAAAAAGACTTTTTAAAGGTGTAATAATAAACAAAAGTATGGTAGTAGAGTGAGACAATTTGATTTATGCACCAAATACCAATCTTCAGGGTATGAAGCCCAGTGGATCTCAAAGATAATTTTTTTAATCTTTTTTTTGTTTTAATTTATTTATTTTTTCAGCATAACAGTATTCATTGTTTTTGCACAACACTCAGTGCTCCATGCAAAACGTGCCCTCCCTATTACCCACCACCTGTTCCCCCAACCTCCCACCCCTGACCCTTCAAAACCCTCAGGTTGTTTTTCAGAGTCCATAGTCTCTTATGGTTCGCCTCCCTTTCCAATTTTTTTTTTATAAACATATAATGTATTTTTATCCCCAGGGTACAGGTCTGTGAATCGCCAGGTTTACACACTTCACAGCACTCACGTTAGCACATACCCTCCCCAATGTCCATAACCCCCTCCCCCTCTCCGAACCCCACCTCCCCCCAGCAACCCCCAGTTTGTTTTGTGAGATTAAGAGTCATTTATGGTTTGTCTCCCTCCCAATCCCATCTTGTTTCATTTATTCTTCTCCTATCCCCCTAACCCCCCATGTTGCTTCTCCATGTCCTCATATCAGGGAGATCATATGATAGTTGTCTCAAATATAATTTTTAAAAGATTTATATTGTGGAGACAGTGCAAATAGCAGAAAAATGAGAAAAATTTAAAAAGTAGTAGTGGAAGGAGTTGGTGGGGTAGAGACAATTATTTTGAAAACAACAATTAGACTAAATGCCTTTTGCTTGCAACTTTAAGTTAGCAGAGATGAACAACTAAAATGAGGGAGAAAAAATAATATGACAATATTACTACTCTCAAAAACAGGTGATAGATGAAGATAAACATAGAAAAAACCAGACATATAAAAATATGAATGAAATATTATGATAAGAAAATTCAAGTAAATAAGCTATCTGAATAAATGGTTAAATACTCCAGTTAAGATAAAGAGACTATGTCCAAAAGTTTAAAACATTAATAATGGTGTGCCTGGATGGTTCAGTGGTTAAATGTCCAACTCTCGGTTTTGCCTCAGGTCATGATATTAGGGTCATGAGACGGAGACCCTTGTCAGATTCTGTGCTCAGTGGGGATTCTGCTTGATATTCTCTCTCCCTCTCTCTGCCCCTACCACACTTTTTCTCTGAAATAAATAAATCTAAAAAAAATCAAACTATATGTTATTTATAAAGAAAATATTTCAGCACATACTGATAAAGTTAAATCCACAAGAAATATATAAAACTTTTAAAACTCTACTAAAATAAGAATTTAGCATGTAGAGCATATAGATAGATAATATAGTGAACAATTTTAATATGCTTCTCTGTAATTGATAGATTTATTAGCCAAAAGGTTAATTTGTTTATTCATTTATCTGTTGTTGAATATTTGAGTTGTTTCTACTTTGGGGCTATTACAAATAAAGCTCCTACGAAAATTCATGTATAAATTTTGAGTGAACATATGCTTTCATTATTATTATTGCTATTATTATCATTATTAAAAATTCTGAAGCACCTTGACACTTAAGGGTGACAGATTAAATATGTTTAGATCAGTTTAAGTAAGTTAAATCAACTCTAAAAGCTTTGTTAAGTGGCAACTTGAAGAGAGAAATCAAGCCTACATGATTGCAAAGCCAAATATCTTCCATTGGGGAAATCACTTCATTAAGGAGGAAAATGCTGAAACATGACTTAAAATATACTTACTAATTGAAGGATGCTGATAAAGTCAGTGCAACCTGTTTTTCCTTAACCTTTGTAGAGTCAACAGCATTTAGTAGTTAAGAGTTCTAGCTTTGAAATGAGAGTGCCTGGGTCCAATTTATTGTTCTACAACTTTCTGACTACATACTCTGGGGAATTACATGATAATTTTCTCATCTTCTTTTTGTTTTCTTTTGTTTTGTTTTCTCATCTTTTCAATGGTGGTAGTAATTTATCCACTTTGTAGGAGTTCACTGAGGATAAAGTAAGTTAGAATTAAATATTTAGAGTGATAGTATTCTTTCCTTATCTTTCTTTGCTTCTTTTCTTTTTCTTCCTTTCTGACTTCCTTCCTTTCTTCTTTAGAAATTTCTTTCTACTTGATTTTCTATATATTCAAAATGCATTTCTTTTTCAGAATGCATTTTTTAAACATAAGCATTCTAATTCCAGATTTGATGCTTGCATGAACATTAAGAAATGAATTATACTTACACATGATATATTTAACCTATATGTTAACTACAAATTGAAGCTTTGAGCTACCTAATTAAGATAATCTAAAGATGACGTGATTCAAACTAAAATATATATTGACATGATTTATGTCTATAGAAGGATATATAAGATAACATTGAATTTACATAACAAGCAAGATTAATATTTTCACTATTGTAACTTCATATTTAGTTTTTCCACTACTCATTTTAAACCATTTATTTCATAAGAAGTAATGGAAGACATTACTTATGGGTAATAAGTAATTATTACTTATGGGTAATAAGTAATTATTACTTATAGGTTACGGGACATATAAGTTATAGAGAATGCAGGGGTAAGTGAAGGTATGTGCTAAACTAACTGAAGTCATGTAATCCATTAATTAAAACAAATTTCCAAAATATCTTATAATTATTCAACCACTTTGATATTATTTCCCTCTCAAATGAAAATTCAGGTTTGTTTATGATCTATAATGGAGATAACACATGGATCATGGTGCAGAATAAACAGCTTGGTTGTCTCTTTACACTAAAAGCAGCCTTTAGAAATCAAGACATTGAAAAGGTATCCAAAACTGTATTTTATGTCAAACTTGAAAGCATTTATAAACCACAATCCCAGACAATAAAAAGAAGTTGATCTGCAATAAAAGTGAACACTTTGGCTCACTATAGAACATCCGGTGCTGCACAAAGGATCTTTAAAATGGTGCATGTTCCATAAATGTCTACTGAATGAGCAAATAAAGGGACAAATTTGTTGAGAGATGAATTTGACAGTGGACACAGGATGGGGTAGATTTCTAGCTGCAGGCAAAGATACACAATTTCAGATAAGCTCCTGAGGGTTAAAAACTAAAACCAAACAGCTACTTGGAATCAGAAGACTGATTGTTTAGTACAATTAGAAAATACCCATGGTCATCTCTTTCCATTGACAGAAAATGGTACTGATAGAGGAAATATTTACTCACACAAGTCTTTGTGTGGATAGTTGGTAGAGAAAAATGATTAACAATTAGCTCTACAGCAACTGTTCCTGATCAGTAGAAGAAACAATTAACAAATACAAATTCTTAGGCATAAATCTGGGGCTAAGCATCTCCACTGTTTTTTTTTTTTTAAGATTTTATTTATTTATTTGACAGACAGAGATCACAAGCAGGCAGAGAGGCAGACAGAGAGAGAGGAGGAAGCAGGCTCCCCGCTGAGCAGAGAGCCCGATGCGGGGCTCAATCCCAGGATCCTGGGATCATGACCTGAGCTGAAGGAAGAGGCTTTAACCCACTGAGCCACCCAGGCGCCCCAAGTATCTCCACTGTTAATGGCAAAATTTTTCATTAGTCCTGAAATGAATCTTTCTCCCATGGTAGAGGCTTCACAAGAAAGAAAAAACATGAATTTCTTGCTGACCAGTAAAGTTCCCTTTAATTATACTAGTATTGGTAGTCCCAGGAGAAGAAATGACAGCCATGCATATACAAATAGTCATCAGAATGGAAACAACATGGGTTCTCCAAATTTGTATATAAGGAACGAGAAGAAATGACTACAAAAGATAAGAAAGAAAAACTATTCAGTTGGCAAAAATGAATAACTAAAAAGTGAAAAATATGAAAACTGTGGGAACCACACAGGAATGTTTATAAATCTAAACTACCTAGATATACAGTGTTGAATATAAAGATTGTATGTTGTTACATCAATAATACACAATTTGGATATTATTGGTTTGATGGAACTTCAAAATGGTTAAAATGAGTTCCTGTGCTAGTATGGGGACAGAATAAGGAAATACACATAACAGTGGCAAACACATGACTAGCACAAAGACATTGCTCCATATACTCAATATATTTTAGTGTAATATGAATCTGTGTATGTGTGTATGTGGTATGTTTAAACATTTAAGTAGATACTGAATGGAAGACCATGTAACAGCCCTTTTTAGATAGAATTCATTTTGAATCCAGACTAGAAACTCCATTTCAATTTTAGAAGTGGCAGTCCCTGGACTCCTATTTTTCTTTCTGTCTTCTCTTCACATAAAAACTGATACCTTTTTCTTAACATGGAAGATATTCCTTTGTTAAAAAAAAAAATCCAGGAACTGTCTGCTCCACTAATATGGTTTAAGTGTACTTCCCCCCAACCCCTTGAGGGAGTTTCTATATCTTTATATTTCAAGATCTTAGATGCTTCTCTCAAGTTTCTCTATAGTTCTTAAGAATTATTTTTACCTTGTGTATGATCAAAAAATTATTCTGTTCAGAAATCTGAGTTAAAGCCTTTGCAATTCTCTCAGCTTGCTGGTGATTATTGCTCAATAGCATTCACTTTCCTCCATATCTTGTTGAATATAGCTTCTATTTTCTCCTCCAAAGAGGTTATAAATTTCTGCAATCCATTTTACCCTACGTGAATCACATCAAACATGCCCCTGAGAGATTATGGTTCATCCTTTCTGACATCAGGGGAACATTCCAAAGCTAAGAAGACAAATGCAACACTGAAGCTTTTTGAGTGAGGGGCTTGAAAATACTATTTGATGAATGATTTTTTTATATTTCACCTGCAAAGCACTAAAAGAATAACAAATACTCATCCCATATCTATTTCATATAACCATTGCAGGGATTCATTAGATCGTTTATGTAATGGGCTTAGGGCTCTTTAAAGAAAAATGCTCTGGGATCATGTTGCAGCTTTCATCCCATGACCTTTCTATGACCTTTTACTAAAACTAGGGTAGTTAATTATTATTATTTTTTTAATTTCAAAAGGCAGCAGAGATAGAGACAGAGTGTCATGCAACTTTTCCTTAAAAGTTCAGTATAAAACAGCAAGCATTTGCCCAATATTAGTTTTCTTCCCTGTGAGTTTTCTCTCCAATGAATACCTCAAAAGTACCCTGCAGCTCTGTGCAAACCTGCAGGTCTCACTTCAATGCAAGGGATTTTGCACTAATTTGGGACCTTACAAAAGCTGTGCCTCTTCACTTCCAGACTCCTAAATTCCATGCAGTGCATATACATTTAAAGCCCAGAACTGCATGTTGTATGGTGAAGTATAGAAGAGCTACACCATGATTTTATGTAAAATAAAATCTGCCCCAAATTATTGTGGCTATAAGAATAAATAAATGGAATACAAATAAGATACTCATTTTAGATTTTAGATTCACAATGTCCATTAACAAAGAGTTGCAACAAAACATAGTACTATCCTTGGAATACTGACAGAAGCCATGGAAGCCATTCAAGATAATGAAATCACCTCCTCCCACTCACACAACAAATCTACAGTTACAAATGGAAAAATTCCTGGTGAAAAAGACCTGAAAACAAGCTGACCAGCATCTCCAGAACAAAGGATAAAAGCGCCACAGTGAAAAGGGTAGGAGGGGTAGAAACAAGGTCTTACCAAAACCCAAATCCCTGGCACAGGGACACATGATTGAAAGGGATATCATAAATATGGAGCTTCTCCCTGAAGAGCAAGTGTTTGTGACCCAAATAAGACATCTCATCCCTTGGGACCTGCACCAAAAAAATGAGCCCTAAAACTGTGTAGTTCGAAAACCAACAATTTTTCTATCTAGGGCACAGGACTATTGAGAATTGGAGACTCAAAGATTAACTTGTTAATCTCTGCTTTAATAAAAATGATGCTGGATTGCCTGGGTGGCACAGTCATTGAGCGTCTGCCTTTGGCTTAGGTCGTGATCCCAGGGTCCTGGGATGGAGACCCACATCAGGCTCTTTGCTTAGCAGGAGGCCTGCTTTTCCCTCTCCCATTCCCCCCTGCTTTTGTTCCCTCTCTCACTGTCTCTCTCCATCAGATAAATAAACAAAATCTAAAATAAATAAATAAATAAATGGTGTTATCTTTGTAATAAATTTCTTCTTGAGTATTATTGACATGGGATTTTCCTATTTCATCTAATTTGCTGACTTTATTGGCATAAGGTTTTTCATAATATTTACTTATACTTTTAATATTTGTGGAATCTGTCTCCTTTGGTAATCTTTGAACTATTCTCTCTATATTTTCTATGTGTGAAGATAGAACCACAAAATAATGATAGTTGTTCCCAATAATAGAATGCATAAGTTTCCATATGCAATCAACCTACTTAGGCTCCTGCGGATCTCATTGTTGGGAATTAGCAAAGTAACCTCTTTTCAAACCATTGTGGTTGGCTCTCTTTGCCTATAGGGAAAATGATAGAGGAAGACTTAAGATGGTGCTTTTCCTTAATGTCTCTGAGGAGGAAAATAAAGACCATCCTCTTTTCAGAAGATTCTAAGTAACAAAGGCCCCACTCTAGTGAAGATACTCATAGAACATAGGACATTAATCTGAGTCCTGTACTAATATTTTCCCTTTCCTCAAAATCTTTCTCCCCACTTATTTTCATCTCACACCACCATTTCCACCAAGTTTGGTACTTCATAGTCACCAGACTTAGATTAGACACCTGGCAAAAAATAATCCAGTTAGTTTAAATTTCCATTTCTTCACATTTTTCCATCGAATTCACATATTTTTGATACGTTGGAGAAAATATATGCCTTCATATGGCAAGAGAAAAAGTGTATATATAGTGTTTAGCAAGCCCCTCTTGATAACATAGAAGGACGATATTGAAAGCGTCAGGTAGTATATTGGTAATTAAAAACAGTACATCAACTGAAGTTCAAAAAAAAAAAAAAAGAGATTTAGGGGCACCTGGACGACTCAAAAGGTTAACCATCTGCCTTTGGCTCAGGTCATGATCCTGGAGTCCCAGGATCAAGTCCCACAGCAGGCTCTCTGCTCAGCGGGAAATATGCTTCTCCCTCTGACCCTCCTGCCTCTTGTGATTTTTCTCTCATTCACATAAATAAATAAAATATTTAAAGAAAAAAGAAAAAGAGATTTAACTGGGTCTCAGGAAGCTGAATAATGCCTGAAATTTCTATATATTTTACCTATGCTTCTCTCAATGGATCATTTTAATATTTTTCTCTCTGCCAACCAGCTCCTCCCATATGGTAAGAAACATTGTCCCCAAGAGGTTTGGTAACTTCACATCTCACAACATCTACTCAGATAGGATTGATCTGAGTAGGAGATCTGTTTGATCTCCAGGTTCAAAATTAACAGAAAATGCTCTGATTGGTCATAGGTCACAGGTCATACCTGGTCGCAAGTAGGCTGGGGAAAGTCATGCCAAAAAAAAAAAAAAGTTAAAAAAAAAGACTTAACCTCATATTCTGGGGACACAGAAGCACAGGAATCAAGCTTAGGCAGACAGCATACAGAGAATGTATAATACTGGTTTCTAACTCCAAGTGTAAATAAGTTGAGATAAACATTATGTGCACTTAGTAAGGCATATCAGAAAATAAAGATTGCTTCTTTGGCAATTCGTCTCTCCACAATTCTACACATATTAATTGGTGTACCTCAAATGGGTACATTTAATTTAGTATCTTTAGTGTTCTCTGAAAGTCTTTATTAGTTAGGCTTTACCCCATATTTGTTATCATGAGAACTCTTTCTGTCATGATATGGTGTAAATTTGAGAATATGTCTAATATCTATGATGCATAGTTATGTATGAGAAATTGAGTATACAAAATTGGCATGTCAGTATCATTGATGAATATATTGTCTAAAATTGACTCCAACTCTCAGATGTATTTTGTTTGACCTGCACAGTATTCATTTATTTTTGGGTAGAAAATCATGATTATCTGACTTCAGTTGAATTATAAGTATACATGACAACACAAGGCTGGTGCTGAGTAGCGGTTGCTCCTTCTACAGAAGCATACCCTCTACACTCAGCTGGAATCATTCTCATGTGGTGCCATCTGATATTATCAGGCATTTGATATTGTGAATCCTGGTTAATTGGAAAATTGCATGTGGGAATGTTTAGCCTTCTTTCTGTTGAATATGAATCTGAAACCTGGAAATTCTATTAACTGTCTTGATTCTTCAATAAATTTGCAAATTCTTTAAGTACAGAGATTAAATCTTTTTTTTTTTAATATACTAATAATATTTATTTATTTATTTATTTTCAGTGTAACAGTATTCATTCTTTTTGCACAACACCCAGTGCTCCATGCAAAACGTGCCCTCCCCATCACCCACCACCTGTTCCCCCAACCTCCCACCCCTGACCCTTCAAAACCCTCAGGTTGTTTTTCAGAGTCCATAGTCTCTTATGGTTAGCCTCCCCTCCCCAATGTCCATAGCCCGCTCCCCCTCTCCCAATCCCACCTCCCCCCAGCAACCCCCAATTTGTTTTGTGAGATTAAGAGTCATTTAATTTGTGAATTGTCCACCTCATTTGATATATTACATATGAGAACTAAAACTCCTGGAAGCAGTATTTGCTAAACAATGCTTGGAAATTTTCTCTCTGGGCATTGTACACTCAGATTGAAGGGCTTATGACCTCAGACTCCGCCTGGTGGGGACTTATCCAGCTTCCTTAGCATAGGCACAAGAGGGAAGTCCAGACAGAGACCAGAATCTGCATAATCACCTGATGCTGATTATCTATGATATCTATAATATTATACAGAGTGTTTTTCTTTAAAAACTTTAGAAACATAGAAAAGTAATTAATGTAGAATAGCTAAATGTAAATCTGAATTTGTTATATAACATTTAATTCCGTTTTCTTAAGAAAGCATTTGAATTCTTTGCTAAACATAGCAGCAAATATGGCAGCAAGTTTTTTTTTTTTTCCATTTTTTTAAAAGATTTTTATTTATTCATTTAAGAAAGAGAGAGTGAAAGTGGGGGCAGGGATGGAGGTGTTGAGGGAGAAGCAGACTGCCCGCTGAGCAGGGAGCCTGATGTGGAACTCAATCCCAGGACCCTGGAATCATGACTTGAGCTGAAGACAGACACTTAACCAACTGAGCCAACCAGTAGCCCACAAGTTTTTAGGGTTTTTTTCCCTTTCTTTCTTCTTCTTTTTTTTTTAATTGGAGTTGTCATTTTATTGTTTAGAAGACCTGTGTATTCTTTTTTATTATTTAAATTCAATTAATCAACATATAATGTATTATTAGTTTCAGAGATAGTCAGGGATAGTCAGTGATTCATCAGTGTTATATAATGCCCAGTGCTCATTACATCATATGCTTTCCTTAATGCCCATCAACCAGTTACCCCACCCTCTCACCACCCCCCCAATAACCCTCAATTTGTTTCCTGTGAATAAGAGTCTTTTATGGTTTGACTCTTATTCAAAAATATAAATATATATATATAATATATTTTATAAATATAAATATAAAAATATATATAAATATATTTTTCCTTCTTCCCCTATGATCCTTTGTTTTGTTTATTAAATTCCACATGAGTGAGATTGCATGATAATTATCTTTCTCTGATTGATTTACTTCCCTTACCATAATATCCTCTAGTTCCTTCCACATCATTACAAATGGCAAGATCTCATTTTCTGATGGCTGAGTAGTATTCCACTGTATATATATACAACTATTCTTCATTCATTCATCTCTCCATGGACATCTTTGCTCTTTCTACACTTTGGCTTTTGTGGACATTACTGCCATAAACATTGGGGTGCAGGTATCCCTTTGGATCACTAACATTTGAATCCTTGAGGTAAAAACCCAGTAGTGCAATTACTGGGTCATAGAGTGTCTCTATTTTCAACTTTTTGAGGAAACTCCATACTGTTTTCCAGAGTGTCTGTACCAGCTTGTAGTCCCACCAACAGGGTAATAGAGTTCCCCTTTCTCCACATACTCATCACTATCTGTCATTTCCTGACTTAATCATTCTAAATGATGTGAGGTGGTATCTCGTTGTGGTTTTAATTTGTATTTCCCTGATGCTGAGTAATGTTGAGTACTTTTTCATTTATCTGTTTGCCATTTGGATGTCTTATTTTGATAAGCGTCTGTTCATGACTTCTGCCCATTTCTTGATTGGATTACTTGTTCTCTGGAACTTTTTTTTTTTTTTTTCAAGTGGCTATTCTTTCCTGTTTTATTAAAGATTAGTTTCCCATAGAGTCGAGAGTCCATATCTGGGTTCTGTCTTATGTTCCATTGATCTGTTTTTGTGCCAGTACTATACTGCCTTGATGATTACAGCTTTGTAATAGATCTTAAAGTCCAGGAATTGTGATGCTCCAGTTTTGGTGTTCTTTTTCAATAACCCCTGGGGTCTTTTCTGGGTCGACATAGATTTTAGGATTATTTGTTCCAGTTCTGTGAAAAAAAGTTGGTAGTGTTTTGATAGGAATTGCATTGACTGTGTAGATTGCTCTGGGTAGCATAGACATTTTCACAATATTTGTTCTTCTAATCCATGAGCATGGAATGTTTTCCCATTTCTTTGTTACTTCCTCAATTTCTTCCATGAGTGTTCTATAGTTTTCTGAATACAGATCTTCTGCTTCTTTGGTTAGGTTTATTCCTATGTATCTTATGGCTTTGGGTGCAATTCCAAATGGGATATACTCCTTAATTTCTTTTTCTTCTATCTCATTGTTGGTGTATATAGCAATGCAACTGATTTCTGTGCATTGATTTTATATTCAGGCCCTTTGCTAAATTTCTGTATGAGTTCTAGCAATTTGAGGTATAGTCTCTGGGTTTTCCACACAGGGTATCATGTCATCTCCTAAAGTAAGAGTTTGACTTCTTTATCAATTCAGATGCTTTTTATTTCTTTTTGTTGTCTGATTGCTGAGACTAAAGCTTCTAGTACTACGACGAACAGCAGCAGTGAGAATGAACATCCCTCTCATGTTCCTGACTTTAGTGAAAAGCTCTCAGTTTATTCCCACTGAGAATGATATTCTCAATATCATTGTGGGCTTTTAATATATGGCTTTTATGATATTAAGGTATCTAACTTCTATCCCTATACTTTGAAGAGTTTTATTCAAGAAAGAATGCTATACTTTCTTAAATGCTTTTTCTGCATCTGGGATTGTATATTTCTTATCCTTTCTTTAACTTATGTGGCATATCACATTGATTGATTTGCAGATGTTGAACCAACGCTGCAGCCCAGGAATAAATCCCACTTGGTTGTGGTGAATAAACCTTTTAGTGTTCTGTTGGATCCTACTGGCTAGTATCTTGGTGAGGATTTTTCCATTCATGTTCATAAAGGATATTGGTCTATAATTCTCCTTTTTTGGTGGGTTCTTTGTCTGGTTTTGAGATCAAGGTAATGTTGGCCTCATAGAAAGAGTTTGGAAATTTTCATTCCATTTCTATTTTTTGAAACAGCTTCAGAAAAAGAGGTATTAATTATTTATAATGTTTGGTAGAATTTCTCTGCAAAGCCATCCGGCCCTGGACTCTTGTTTGTTAGGAGATTTTAATTATTGCTTCAAATTCCTTCCTGGTTATGGATCTGTTCATGTTTTCTATTTCTTCCTGGTTCAATTTTGGTAGTTTATACATCTCTACAAATGTATCCATTTCTTCCAGATTGTCTAATTTGTTTGCATATCATTGCTTATAATATGGTCTTAAAATTGTTTGTATTTCTTTGGTGTTGGTTGTGATCTCTCCTCTCTCATTCATGATTTCACCAGTTTGGGTCCTTTCTCTTTTATTTTTGATAAGTCTGGCCAGGGGTTTATTGATCTTATTAATTCTTTCAAAGAAGCAGCACCTTGTTTTGTTGATCTGTTCTACTGTTTTGGTTCCTATTTCATTGATTTCTGCTCTAATCTTTATGATTTCTATTCTTCTGCTGGGTTTAGGCTTTATTTCCTGTTCTTTCTCCAGCTTCTTTAGGTGAAACTTAGGTTATCTACTTGAGACCTTTTTTGTTTCTTGAGAAAGGCCTGTATTGCTATATATTTCCTTCTAGGACTGACTTGGCTGACAGAATGTTTTGAAGAGTTGAAAGACAAGTAGTAAGATAGATATATTTGATTTAATTGAAGTACATGTGTGTGCGTGATTGTGAGTGAGTATCTATTTGTTTCCTAGTTAAGTATTTGTATAATTTCACTTCAGGATGGCAAGCCTCAAAATTTTTCTCATAGTATAATTATTTTGAAAATTATATGATGGTATCAGGTGTAGCAAAAGAAACAAACAAAAAATATGTACATAAAATAAATAAAAGACTTCCCCTTACTCCCATAGTCTGCAAAATAATATTGGCATTAACATCTTAATCTATAATTATAGCCAGATCTATAATTATATCTATATATAGTTACATTTATAATGTCCTATTTGTCCTAATAGCTTGAATGGTATTATTGTCTTTTAGATTCTTAAAAGCATTGTAATCAAGTTTTCTAAATTACTTACCCATTTTCAAATTCTAATAGATTTGAGTAGGCAAACTATGGCTGGCTTTCTGCCTTATTTTGTATACAGAATTTTACTGGAATACAGCCATGCCATTTCACTTGCGTGTTGCTCATGGCTGCTTTCACAGTGCAACCACAGATGGAGTAGTTGTATCAGAGACCATATAGCCCCCAAATTTACAAAATTTACTAACTCATACTTGAGAGTGAAAGTCCACTAACTACTGCACTAGACAATACTAATAAAAAGTTATATAAGGTAAGTTCAATTGTAACACTTCAGGTTTAAAAATAAACCAGCAGTTTGTTTTTCACACTAGTTTATGTACTAAGGTAATTTTTTTTTTTTTCCTTTTTATAACAAATAATATATTAATCAGTATTTCATTTTTCTCTTTGCTTTTAGAGCACTAATATAGAATTGCTTAAGGTGCTCTACGTTTTTATTTTTAACAAGCAAGTTTTTGAGCAATATCATAATAATCATATAGTTTAGTATGTTTTTGCAATGTTTTTCTTTTCTATAAGCATCTTGAATAACAAACTACTAATGAACCTAAATAAATCATGAGAAATCTAGAGATTTCTCTGTCTTCATATCACATGCTAATTCTCTGAGCAGACCTGGTGCTGGAAATACAACTTTTCTTTTCTTTTAATGTTCACAACAACCTCCTCAGATAGGCTTTGGAATAATTACCTTGTAAATCATAGGTGATGGCCTACATAAAAGTAACCATAATTATTGACATTAAATTTCAAAATATCCCACTCTTATTTTATTGTTTAATACTTAATGACATCTTTGCTCAACTTGAAAATACTACCTAACCATAATGGCATGAGTCAAGTGCAGATTCAGGTGTTTGAAAGGAAAGCATCTCTAACTTGATTGCCACAGCAAAATACAAATATCAATAAAAAAAGATTAGTATTAAATGAACTGGTGTATTTAATCATGATTTCATTGTATTCTTATAGTTGTGTGTGAAAAAAAAAACACAGTGAGAAGTGCTTTGCTAAAAATTTAATTGTGAATCTCTGGATATTTTGAGGTAACTGATAAGGAAAAACAAGTTGGTTTTAACATCATTTTCTTCTTACTTAAGAAATTCAAATATAAAGATTTTATCCTTGAAGGACTGAGTGTCCATACACAATTATTAATCTGTTTATTGCAATAATTATTTGTACTATGTTGAAAAACAGATGGAAAATTAGCAAATTGATAAAATTAGCCTACTTTACTTTTTTACAGAGGACGTTTTAGACATGTGCTTTACTTTTTCAGAAAATAGCAGAAAGAAATATTTTGGAATAAGACCAATATAAACATATAAAGTTAAGAAATATTTTATTTTAGTTTTGTCATCTAAATAAAGATGCCCTGAATAAATCAAATAGCTCCACTCTATGGGAAGATATACATCATAAATGCCCAAATATAAGACAGGAGCTTTTTTCCTCATAAATTATCTCTCAAACAAGAGAGAATCCACCTATATACCTCATCACACACACTTTGATTTTCTTCCTGTTAAGATGGATAGCTTTTTCTGTTTCAACCTAATTTCAATTCTTTATCTGGGCATTGATACCTATCTTTTGTCTCCTATTCAATTAATTTTCTCTGACTTTTTTTATGTGTGTCTTCTATGTCAAACTTTCCTTTTGCATAACTAATAATGTAGTATTTACAATGTGTAAGGAACAATTTTCAGTGTTTTACACATGTCTTGACTCATTTAATTCTGTAATTTAGTATTATCAAACCCATTTTACACATAAGAAAATTAAGCCAGGATTTGAGCCCAGGCTATGTAGCTTGAGACTCTACATGACCTAAAAAACTACACAGTTTCACCTCTCATCTGTTATTGCATAAAGCAACTATAAGGCTCCCATCTTAAAATATCACCACCAGTAATCACAACAAAACAAAAGAAAACCCTCATTTGATTCCTACACTGCTCTCCAGCTACGCACTCATTTCTTGTCTAGATAAGCAGTTATCTTTTTCACCAAATGGAATTCTCCGTAAACATTTTACTAAGGTAATCAACAACAGTTAACGTGGTTGTTCATTCTTTTAAAACATAAATTAAGACCTGTCACTCTCATCCTGCATAGACCTTCCATTGACTTCCTGTCATAATCAGAGGAACTCTGAAATACTTATCAAGGTATACAAGCCTTCACTTCCGTGGGCTCTGCCTATCTCTCAGTCTCATACCCTCTTTCCTTCTTTGATGAGGTTTCCAGCACCACCACTTGTTCCTTTCTTTAGGGCTTTTGCACTGCAGTTCTTTCTGACTGACTTACTGTTGTCTGTTTTGTTTTTTTTTTTTAATATACATTTATGTTTCTATCTGCAAAGCTGGAGTTAAATTGATTTTAACGAGCTTAATCTGAACTGAAAATCTGTAGAAGACAAAGAGATAAGAAAAGAGTCTCATTAACCTCAGTTGTTTGAACAACCAAATGACTGTTCTTTGTAATAGGTCATGTAATTTAACTTGCTAGATTTTGCTGAGCATCAGAAAACAAAGATAGAAGCCCCACACTATTTTTATAAATCAGAAAATTATGCTGGAATTAAAAACTACTTTCTGTACTTTTCTGAGGAGATCAAGTTTATAAATATACAGTTTCTGGTGAAAATAGGTAAGCAGGTAGAGAATGGATGGATGGATGAATGGGTGGATGGATATACACAAACAAACACAAGATAGAGGGAGATAGAATGAGGGGTGGGTAGACAGAATTTATTATGTTGAAACAAAACAACTCATAATCTTGATTAGTGTAATGTGCATGTATTTTAATTTCCTGGAGGGAATAATTTATTTTCTTTATTAGCAGATCACTTTTGGTCTGAGCCTAGGAAAACACCCTCTAACTTAAAAAAAGTAATATCTAGATCTATACATATATGTTTCCTTTCATAATTACTTAACTTGTAAGATTGCTATGACTTTTAAAAGAGATAATGTTTACAACATGTTTGGCATATGGTAATAGTGAATACTCATTATTTTTATTACTATTGTTACTTTTATTTGAGGCTAGTAAGGCAGCCTCTATGGTCAGCTTTATCAACAAAAGTACTGCTAGTTATTCTTTATTCTTTAAGACCATAATGTGTGTGTATGACTCTAAAGAAAATTGAAATTTAACACTTAAATGGTATCCAAAAAGAAATTCTCATTCCCTACAACAATTCCACATTTAAATCCCTTCAAATTGATACAATTGGTGGAAACAATGTCAGTCAACTTTTAAATAAGTCATAATCCACAATATATGAATATAGTTAAGGAAATTTTATCTAACTCTAGAATCACTTTCTGAGAGTCTGTTTCTGAAACCTACTGCTTAGGTCGAGTTACTAAAAGAAAAACTTTGCATGGGGATTCTAGTGTTACAGAAAATAGACTGGATCCTGGTCAAAAACAAACAAACAAAAAAAACAAATGGCACTCAGAGACCTTGGAGGATCAGAGATTTATTTCAGGCTCGCAGGCCCAGAAGAGAGTAATCTCTCAAGGTCTGGGCCCTGAGCACAGACAAAGCAGGTATCTTAGACACTTGTACTTCCCTTTCTGTGCCATTCTTGCAGCCCTGGTGGGTGGGGCTAGGGGAAAGCCTGGAATGGCCATAGTACCTGGACTGGGATTCCCCCACTGGATTAGTCAGCCACATCAGAACACAGATTTTCCTTATCATTCCCCACTTTGATGCCCCTTTAAACACCTGGTTTAGAAGAGATCATTTTTATTATTTATGGGGCAATCGTGAGTGAGGAGCAACTGGGACCTTTGCAATCTGAGGAGTAATAAACCTGGTGAGAACATTAAAAATATAAGGACCAAATGCTACTGTGAAGAGAAGCATAAGGAGTAGGCCATTGAAGGGTGCAAAACAAGGGAATTATTAAGAGAGGGAATCTCATAAAGTCGCCTGCTAGAGTGCCTGCTGGAGTGCCTCCCGCCTTGTTCCAGCAATTGGGTCCGAGTTTCTTGGATACCCCCAACTTCTTAGCACAGAAATATTTTTCCTGTAAGAAGAGGCAGAGTTCCCCTTATGCGGCTGTGAGTAAGTCCAGTCCGCACCTGTTTCAGAGGACTACCGAAGCCAGGGAATCCGGATGGAGCTGCAGGGCCAGGGCTGACTGAGTGAAGGTGGAAAAATCTCCTGTGAGTTGTTGAGTTAGCCCCTGGTACTGAGCCTGTGATATCCCCAGACCGGTGGCACCAAGGGCAGCTCCTGACATGGCCAGCAGGCTCACAAGAAGGGGGAGCGGCCATGGGAGATCATCAGGGGTGGGTGGGAGGTTTTCATATAAGTGGAGCCTCACTTCCAGGGAGAACTGAAAGATGGGGTAAAAGACTGATAGGAATGCATGATTGATTGTGTGGGTTGCCTCCCCCTGCTCCTCCTCCCCCTCACCACAGTCCGCTGAGGGGTGAGGCAAGCTAAAGGCAGTGAGGAAGAACAGCACACCAGGTAGCAGAAGACCAGGACTGAATGGGGTCAGGAAAACCATAGTGAAATGTCCTTAGGAGTAGACAGCAGAGGGCCAACAAAAGTGGGCTCCACAACCTTAGTTAGAGGGAGCCATTGTGGCTAGCCCAATAGCAGATAAAACCTGTGGACAAATAAGGACAGTAAAACACCCAAGTCCATCCAATAAATGGAATTAATAAAAACTTCTCTGGGGTAAAATCCAGTCAAAAGAGGCAACAGAGTCTGACCCCTAGGATGGGAGATATTGTGCTGGTGAGACCAGGTGTCCATTATTTGATGGGTCACATGGCAGGCGAAGTCGGAGCATGTCTGTGGGTTTGGCTGGACTTTACACTGGTGTGGCTTCTTGTCCCAGTGATTTTTTTTTTTTTTTTTTTTACTCTGGAGTGGTGAACCCACGGGGTGACACCAGAGACCTTAAGGACAGTGGGTGTGGTTAGAACAACAGTGTGAGACCCTGTCCACTGTGGTTTGAGGGGGTCCTTTTTTCAATTTTTGACCCAGATTGAGTCTCCTGCCTGGAAGGAGTGCACCTGGGACCCTAAGGAGACTGGAACCATCTTAATGGTGTATCTTTGTAATTTATTTAGGGTGACCTCCAGGGCCTGAAGTTGTTTTACAATTTTTTTTTTTAAATCCACAATCTAAGTTTCCTGGAAGGCTCCCCAAGCACGGGGGGAGGCCCATACATAGTGTATGTACGTCCATACACTAATTTGAAAGGGGAGTAACCTAGCATCCCGGGTATGCAGTGGTCATGCAGGAATTCCAGGGATAGCAGATCTGGCCATGGGAGTTTATTCTCCTGACAAAACTTTGCTAAGGTTCCCCTTAAAATTATGATTCATTTGCTCTACTTCTCTACTTTCCCTGATCTTTGGGGGGTTGGCGGTGTGGAGTCTCCAGGTGATATTTCGAGACTTGGTCAAGACCTGTACCATATCTGCTACAATTTCAGGCCCATTGTCATTATGGATTGTTATTGGCAGGCTAAACTGGGGCATGATCTCCCACAAGAGTTCTTTGGCAACTTCCCGGCTTTGCTCCATCCTGGTCAGGAAGGCCTTGACCCATCCAGAGAATAGGCACATTATCACTAGGAGATAACTGAACCCCCTGCTCACCTGCATGTCTGTGAAGTCTATTTCTAGAGTTTTGACAGGGGTTACTCCCATCCTCTGGACACCTGGTGTGGACTATGGTGAAGGCTGAACATTAATATTAGCACATGTTATTCATTGCTCACTGGTTGCTTGGCATAGTGCTGGCAGCTGGCTGATGTAGGAGTGCTTTTTGAGGAAGGCCTCTAATGCAGTTTTTCCCAGGTGGGTGAGTTGTTGGTATTTCTTGACTGGATGCCTTCCTGTTGTTGTTGTTGGGATGAAGATGTGCCTGTCTGGCATCTCTTACCATTTTTTTTTTAAAGTCAGGGTGGCCCTCTCATCCATGGCCCCCCCTTTTTTTTCTTTTTAGTGTAATTGGGAAGAGGGACTTCTTCTGGGAATGTCAGGACCATGGGGAGGAGAGGGGCTCTGTCCATGTCCTTACTGGCTGTGGTTTTGGCAGTCTTATCTGGCAGACGATTTCCTTGTGCTATGGGGTTGTCTCCTTTCTGGTGTCCCTTACAGTGCAGAATTTCCTTTCCAAGTCAGACAGCTTCAAGGAGTTTTGGCATCTCAACTTTGTTTTTGTTAACCTTTTATACAGCAGTTAGAAGGCCCCTCTCCTTATAGCTGGCTCCCTGTATATGCCCAGTAGCAAAGGCATGCCGAGAGTCAATGTGGATGTTGACCTGTTTGCCTTCCCTGGCTCAGGCTCAGACTAAGGCGTATAGTTCAGCCCTTTGTGCTGACCATCCAGCTGGTAATGCCTTGCCTTCTAAGACTTTAAAGGTTGTGGTCACTGCATAACACAACTTTTTGGCACCTTTTTTTTTTAAGATTTTATTTATTTATTTGACATAGAGATCACAAGTAGGCAAAGAGGCAGGCAGAGAGAGAGGAGGAAGAAGGCTCCCCAATGAGCAGAGATCCCGATGTGGGGATCCATCCAAGGACCCTGAGATCATGACATGAGCCAAAGATAGAGGCTTAACCCACTGAGCCACCCAGGCACTCCTTTTGGGCACCTTCTTGTAGGTAACTTCTGCCATCGTTGAACAATGTGAGCTCTGGATTTTTTAATGGCTTGATCCCGTAAGTCTGGACAGATCATATAGACTTTATCAGTTACTTTGGAGCAGTTATGGTCTGGTTCTCCCTCTTCCTTGGGGAGAAAGGTTGCTGGATCTGGATTTAATTTCCTTACTGTTCTAAGGGTGACCCATGGATTCTTGCAGAGGAGCCCTTGGTATTGTGCTAGCTGAGAGTTGGAAAGGAAGCAGTGCCCTTGTGTGTTCATGAGGGCACTAATTGCATGAGGGACCTGGCATTAAGTTCTTTTCTGTCTCCTTGATGCGTAGAACAGGGGCTGCTAATGCCTTGAGGTACAGTAGCCATCCTGCAACCATGGAGCCCAGTCTCTTTTACAGCTATGTAACTGGCTGTTGTCAGCATCCAGCAGTCTGAGTGAGTACCATGGGTGCTATTTTTTTCATGTATGAAGAGATTGAAAGTTTTTTTTTTTTATATTTGGTAGGCTCAGGGCTGGGGCCCACCTCAGGGCAGCTTTTATCTCCGTGAAGGCGACTTCTGCTTTTTTAGTCTAAGCAGGGAGTTCTCGATTTAGTCCCCCAAGTGATTATAAAGGGGTCTTGCTATTGCCCAGAACTCAGGAATCCAGATGCAGCAGACTCCTGTAGCCCCCAGGAATTCTTGTAGGCCCTTCTTTGTCTAGGGTGTGGCAAGGAGATGATGACTCCCCCACCCCACCCTAGTTTGTTCCCCCCCCCCCCCCCCCCCCCCCGGCTTGGGTAAGGAGGAAACTGAGATAACAGACCTGTTGTTGACAGATTTGTGCCTTTTTCCATGAGACTCCTGTATTCGGAGTCTGAGAGGAGCTGTTGGAGGGCTTTTGTGCAGTCACTGGTGAGGAGGAGGTCATCTACTGGAAGAGGGTGCGTGGATTTGGGAGCTTTGGATGCAGGGAAATGGCTATCTTGTTGATGGCCTGTAGGTCTTGGACAGGTCCTGGCTTCTTAACTGGCAGGAGTGGGGTATTTCAGGCTGATTGGTACTTTTTAAAGTCCTTTTTAAAGTCTTTTTTAAGTCTGGACAAATGTTTAAAAATCTGTTCAGATTTTAGCTTTTTGTTGGAGAGCATATTGTCTTTGCCTCTGGGGTTGGGCTCCCAGGATCAGTTTAAAAATGATAGGGGCCTGATTCTGGGCTAGTTCAGGTGGGTTGTCCTAGCCCATACTGAAGGTGAGCCTAAACTCTGGCGGGTCATTTGGCTGGGCCTGAGTGTGGAATAGCCTTCATTTTTCTCCCCCCCGCCTTGGTATGATAATTGCTAGCACCAGAGACCTGTTTGGTTTAATTGGAGGCTGTTATGCCCATGGGGCAATCAGGTAGTTAAAGGAATTCATGTTGAACCTTGTGGCCCCTGAGTTTACACTAACTAGCCTGGCAAAAGGGCTGTTGTATTGCCCGTGTCGTGGTAGCCCCAACGATGGTCGCAGTCCTTTTGCTGAAAGGGGCCCCTGGGAAGTTTACAACAGAGTGCTTGGCCCCAGTATGAACCATGAAAGTCACTGGTTGGCCTCCAGTGTGCGTCTGTGTGTGCGCGCGTGCGTGCGGGTCCCAATCTTCAAAGGGGAAGAGTTTCCTTCTCCTTCACCTCCTCACTTCCTCCTCCTTTTTCCTCCTTCTCCTTCTTTGCCCTTGATCCTGGAGCAAATATTTTCAGTCTAGTGTTTTTCATGGTCCTTGAAGGTATTTTATTTGCTGTTTCCACAAGCCATATCTCAAGAAAATTTTGGAGAAAATTCTTTCTCTGGGAGCAGAAGAGCTTTCTCATACTGCTTCCTGTCCATAGGAGATCTGAGTGCCTAAGGGCCATACCAGATATTTTAAGTCATAGTCGCTTTTAGTCGAAGCTGTTGGTTCTCTTGATAGTACAACTTTATTTATTTATTTGTTTATTTATTTATTTATACAAAAAGATAGTGAACTTTTTATCTATTTGATTTCAAGCTACTACCATGTACCAATAAGAACACCAATCTTCATGAGATTTTCCTTTCACTCTGGGTTTGAAGGAAGCTATGTTGAATGTCAAAAGCTTCCATGAGAGGCCTCCTAACTTAGTCTCTCCTCTGCCATTTTATGTAACTGAAAGGATTTAGCTGAGACAGCATTAGTGGATTCAGAGGACTTCTTGTCTTAAAAACTTTAGTGGATATAATCTTGAAGTAGTTGTCCAAGTGCTTTCTTAGTTTATCTTTTATCATTTGGAATTGAGAAACATTTTATGATGTAACACTTTAAGTCCTGGCATTTGGTGACTCTCTCTGTTTCTTCTTTTTTTCTGCTTGCCAAGTGGCCAGTCATTCCTGAATGCCTCATTTTCTAGGAATATTTGTCAATATGTACAACAATAAGAAAATAATGTTAACAACTTTCTGGTTTCTCATTCCTTCTCTTAAAGAAATTAAAGAAAAACACTAGCAAACAATGAGTGCTGTGATCTATTTACAGGGATTGAACTGAACCCTTTCAGGACTTCAGACTGTTAGAAAGCTGGATTCTTGTCAAGGTAATCGCTTTTTGTCTTATGGTGTAGACTTTATAGAATCTCATCTTAAATTATAGTGAGTTTATGGTGACATCACCCACATAATGAACCTAAAACTGCACCAGTCTAGGACTATGAAAGTACTATCACAGTGATGCTTATAAAAATGCTTAGCAAATATTAATCATATATATTTTTAGAAATGCATGTATATATGTCCAGATTAATCAGTTGTTGATGATTTAAATGTCTTTTGTGTCCTATGTGGAATTTCTGTGGTTTTACTTATCTCCTTTCCAACTTTTTATATTTTCTACTTGACATGTCAAAGAGTTTCATTCTAGGGAATCAAACTCTCTCTTACACTGGGATATCAATTCTCTATGCTTATGTGTGTGCTTTCCATCATGCTTTGCTTTTGTGTATAGTTTCTATTTTCCTGTTAATATGGTTATTTAAAAAGCATCTGTTCTTTTTTGTTTCTTATTTCTTTCATTGTTTTTAATTTTGACATAAAATCATATATTTTTAAATAATTCAATTTTCTTTTGTGCCTTTCAGCAGTTTTAAGAAACAATGTCCAAATTAGCATTCCCTTCTCTTTTGCACATCATTTAATCTTTACTATTCTTCCAAATTTAAATGTGCTTACATCATTAGTGATATTTTTATTATAATTTCTGTATTCCTTCTGCATAATAGAATATTTATTCTTATAGCTGCTCTTTTACAAAATCTTTTGTCATAAGATATATGTGGAGGCAAGATAGCCTCATGTTACATTTTAAATATGTTGTTTACTCACAATAAATAAAGCTTAAATGTAATTAATAATTTTAATGGTATTAAACTTACTAAAGTAGGTTTCTTCAGAATTCTAAAAAAATTGAACAAAGTAGTTGAAAAGTTTAACCTCTTAGAAATGTTAAATATGTGTACCATTCTCTGCATGAGTGATTAATAGTATTTTAAAAATAAATAATATTAAAAGATAAGATTTATGCCTTTCTTGTATTATATTTTGACTAAAAATCTAAGATTAAGAATTACTTTTATGGGCTATTGACTTATATATTATATTACTTTTGATGGAATTAAATCCTAGAGAACAGATATCACATCTACAAAGACCAGAGGAGCATACCATTATATTGAAGCATAATAATTTAGAATCATAATTTTTAACTGGTTGGACTTATATTGCCCAATTTATAGATCTCTTATTAAAGTGTACATTTGTGAAAATTAGATGAATAAATTTATAAAAGAAACAAGTACTTAAAACCTTCAAAGTTAATACCATTATTTTCTTTTTTCATGTTTTTATTTAAATACCAGTTAGTTAATATACAGTGTAAAATTAATTTCAGGAGTTGAATTCAGTGATTCATAACTTACATATATCACCCAGTTCTTGTCACAAGTGCTCTCCTTAATACCCATCACTCATTTAGCCCATCCCTTACCCACCTCCCCTCCAGCAACCCTCAGTTCATTCTCTATAGTTAAGTGTCTGTTTTCTGGTTTACCTCTCTTTTCCCCCTCTATGTTCATGTTTTTCCTCTATGTTTTGTTTCTTTGTTTCTTAAATTCCACATATGAGTGAAATCATATGGTATTTGTCTTTCTCTGACTGACTTATAAGAATACTATTTTAATTTAAATAATTATAATGTTTACAAGCCCATTTTACTATTTTAAAGAACATGAGTTTAAAAATAAGGTATAATTTAATAAGAATAGCGGTTCTGGCATTTACAAGATTA
This sequence comes from Meles meles, assembly GCF_922984935.1. NCBI lineage: Eukaryota > Metazoa > Chordata > Mammalia > Carnivora > Mustelidae > Meles > Meles meles. The sequence goes on along the minus strand of NC_060073.1, from coordinate 84,255,035 downwards.
GGTTAGTTGCTTAATTGCTCTTGGTTTCTGTTTCCAAATTGCAAACCTTGCTTAAAACCACCAACTTCACAGGATCATTATGAGGAATAAAAGTGGAATATAAGGGTATCAGTAACTGACAGTTATCATTATTTTATTTATTACCATATCTAATATATATCTAAGAACAAAGTGGGTATAATTAAGGTGAGAGATGAGAAAAATGACAATATCCATTGTATAGCTTTATTTAAAAAACTGCTTTACTTTTCTATTGTCTTGTTATTTTTTTCATTGGACATGTGAGAGACAAGAAGCAGAACTGCATGGCCCATTAGCCAATTCAAGAAGGCCTTGTTTTATTTCCTAATATGCTTTATGACATATCACACTGATATCTCTTGAATTCCTCTTTTCTTATAGCTTTCTAGAACCATAAAATGGAAACACATTTTAAAGTCAAATGATATTATTTCCAAATAGTTTAGTATCTCTCTTCTGGAGTTACTTCTACATCTCATAACTCACTTATGGCCATTGCTCTAATAATTTTAAAACTATCACAATATCCTCTGCAATACCTTCAATAATACTTTGGCAAGAAAAAGTAAAAACATGTACACCCACACATGTACTCTCTTAACAAAACTTAGAAAGATTCTGGTAGGAGATCTATCTCTTTCCATAACTATTTGTGTTTTAGAAAGCAAGCCAGACAATAGCAAAATAGCAATATCACAGTCAGCAGAAAGTTTTTTCTGTGTTTAAGCTCTATTTTCAAGAGGAAATATTTAGTTTATATATAAGGAATTCAAAAAAAGTTCAGACTTGATAAATGTTTTTAGTGGTTTGGGAAGATGGCAGAATAGAATAATCCTGAGCTCTCCACACCCCATGTTTACAACTAGATACCACATCCAAGTCAACAAACCAGACAGTGATCCAAAGATTAGCATAACAAACCCCACAACTAAATATAGAGAAGAAGCTGCATCTGAAAGGTAAAGAAAGTCAGAAAGGTGGAGGGAAGCAGCCCACAGGAGGGAGGGTGCTGTGAACAGAAAGGGTAAAGAAACAGTCCTCACACCAAGAAGCCCACATAAGTCTAATCCCCATAACATTTGACTTTGAGAAAAGGGATGAGTTTGTATAACCAGTGAAAGTTGGGTCCTAGAGCTTTAAAAGTCAGCTGACTCAGCACTAGGCAAGCCAGGAGGGTGAGTGATAACAGGGTCAATGCCCTTAAATGGAGGAGATGTGTGAAGATGCAACATAAAAATGACAACTTACTAACACCAGGGGCAAAGAAGAGACAGGTCTGTTTAAACTGATTTTGGGGAGTGATTCCAAGACTTCTTAGGGAAGAAAGGAGCTGGCAAACACTTTTCCTTCCCTGCCCTCCAGCATAAACATAGCCTGAAGGAGGCAAGGCTATATAAATACTTGCTACCTAACCTGCTGGCAGTGCATCAAGACCATAAATTCCTTATGAAGCCTCACCCACTCCAAGGCTCATAGCTTCAGCCTTGGCTCAGGGCAAACTGTATTAAAGTTGTACATATACCCTGCCCAGCCATTCAGTGAACAGTTGCCACCCCACACCTCACCTATCTGCGACACCTTGCCCAGTCACCAGTATGCTCTGCACCCAGATGTGTGCCTATTGGCACCCCCATACACAGCCCCCAACTATTACTATGCTTTAGAGATCAGGTCTAGGGCTAGTTGCCCAGTGCAAATTTTGCTAACATTGTTGCCTCACCCATAAGTTCCCTTGTGGCCTGTCTGGGTCCCACTAACACCATAGAAAGCAAGCACAACCCACAACAGGCAAAGAATCAATGTAAATAACTACATTGAAAGGAAGAATGACTCAGATACAACAGCAAAATACAAGCAACACACATAGGATACTCTTCTGAAGTGCCAGGTTTTGATGAACAGGGGACCCTGCACTGCAGGGCATTCCACTAATTATTATTGATATAATCACTACTGTCAAGAGCAGACCTCGCTAAGTTTCCTAATACAAGAAACAGACACTGAGAGGCAGACAAAATAAGAAGACAGAGAAATATGCCCCAAATGAAACAAAAAAACAAGCAAACAAACAAAAACACAGAAGTAAACAAGAGATCTAAACAAAATGGAGGTAAATAATATGCCTGATACAGAATTTGAAGTAATGATCATAAAGAAACTCACTGGATTTAAGAAAAGGGTGGAGGACATCAGTGAGACCCTTACAAAGAGATAAAAAATAATATCAGAACTCAATAAATGAGATAAAAAAATACACTAGATAGCACAAATCATAGGCAACAGTAAGATGAGATGCCAATTAGTGACCTACAGTATAGAATAATGGAAGCAGTCAAGCTGAAAAGGTGAAAGACAAACAAAATACAGCATAATGAGAATAGACTTAGAGAATTCTGACTCAACCAAGCATAATAACATTTGAATTATAGGGATCCTAGGAAGAGAAGAGAGAGAAACAGGAGTAGAAAATGTATTTGAAGAAATAATAGCTGAAAATGTTCCAAATCTGGGGAACAAAATAGAGATCCAGATTCAGGAGGCACAGAGATCCTTCAACAAAATCAACCCAAAGAGGTCCACACCAAGACACATACTTATTAAAATGACAAAAAGTGCTGATAAAGAAGAATCAAAAAAGGCTGCAAGAGAAGAGAGGAAAGTTATTTACAAAGGAAATACTTAAGTCTATCAGCTGATTTTTCAGCAGAAACTAGGCTAGAAGAAAGTGGCATGATATATTTAAAGTGCTGAAAGAGTGAAATGTGCAGCTAAGAATACTCATCTCATTAAGGGTGTCATTCAGAATAGAAAGAGATAGAAAGAGTATCTGAGACAAACAGAAACTAGAAGAGTTCATGGCCACTAAACCCATCTAAAAGAAATGTTAAAAAGGACCTTTGAGTGGAAAAGACCATAAGTGCAATTATGAATAGCAAGGAATGGAAAAGGAGTACAAACAATTATTCCTGTAATAAATCAGTAATGGAACTCAAAAATAAAAGGCTCCACATGTTTACATCATATACCTAAAATGTATGTATATGTGTGGTGCAGGAGGGAGGGAGGAGTAAAAAAAAAGGTCCAAATTTAACTGGCTATCAAGTTAATATAGACTGCTATATGCAGATGTTATATACAAAAATAATGGTAACCAAGAATAAAAAAACCACTATAGATGTGCAAAGAAAAAAGAGAAAGGAATACAAGTATATTACTAAAGAAAACCAGCAAGCCTTGAAATAAACAAAAGAAGAAAATTGATCAGAAGAACCACAAAAAAAGAGCCACAAAATAAGCAACAAAATGTCAATAAATACATATTGATCAATAATTACTTTGAATGCAAAAGGACTAAATGCCCCAATTGTAGGGTGACTGAGTGGATAAAAAACTAAAAAGACCAATTTATATGCCGAATACAAGAGAATCATTTTAGACCTAATGACATCTGCAGAGTAAAAGTGAGAAAATAGAGAAACACTTAACATGAAAAACAGAAACAAGCAAAATGGAGAAACACTTAAAAGAACACCAGAGTAGCAGGAGGGAGGAGTCAAGATGGAGGGGAAGTAGCAGTCTGAAACTATATCAGGTAGCAGGAGATAGATAATAAATAAGCTAGATAGCTTATTTAAACATTGTGAACACCGTCTACGGCCATACCACCCTGAACGCGCCCGATCTCGTCTGATCTCGGAAGCTAAGCAGGGTCGGGCCTGGTTAGTACTTGGATGGGAAACATTGTGAACACCTATAAATCCAATGGAAATCGAAGAAAAGAGCAACAATTCTAGAAACAGAAAAATGATCACTTTCTGAAAGGTAGGAACTGGGGAGAAGTGAATCCAAAGCGATGGGAAGATAGACTGTGGGGGGAGGGGCTGGCTACTGGCAAGCAGCGGAGCAATGGAGCACAAAATCAGGACTTTTAAGTCTGTTCCACTGAAGGACATTGCTCCACAGCCTAAACCCGGGTGAAGCCCACGCAGGGTCAGCGTGGCCCCAGGTCCCGAAGGGTCACAGAAAGATCAGGGGTGTCTGAGTGTAGCAGAGCTTGCAGGTATTAGAATGGGGAAGCTGGCTACAGAGACAGAGCCAAAGAGTGAGTTCTCAGCTCGGGGATACCTTGAACCGGTCGCAGGCTGTGTGAGCTAGGAGCGCGGCTAGAGGCCAGGGAGATGGGAGTGATTGGGCGCTCTTCTCTGAGGGTGCACTGAGGAGTGGGGCACCAAGCTTTCGGCTCCTCTGGGCTGAAGGCTGGGATCCCGCCATTTCCATTCCTGTCCTCCAGAACTCTACAGAAAGTGTTCATGGAACAAAAGCTCCAAAAAGAGAACCAGAGCGGATTACTTAGCCCGGCCCCTGGTAAGGGCAGGGCAATTCCGCCTAGCAAAGACACTTGAGAGTCACTACAACAGGCCCCTCCCCCAGAAGATCAACAAGAAATCCAGTCAGGACCAAGTTCGCCTACCAAGGAGAGCAGGTTCAATACCAAGGAGAGCAGTAGTATTCCAGAGGAGGAGAAAGCAAAGCATGGAACTCATGGCTTTCTCTCCATGATTCTTTAGTCTTGCAGTTAATTTAATTTTTTCCAATTTTTTTTCTTTTTCGTCTTCTGCTATTTTTTTAACGTTTGCCCTTTACTTTTTTTTTTCTGAGCCTCTTTTTATCCCCTTTTCCCCCCCAAAGATTGGGGTCTCTTCTGATTTGGTTAAAGCACATTTTCCTGGGGTCTTTGCCACCCTTTTAGTATTTTACTTGCTCCTTCATATACTCTTATATGGACAAAATGACAAGGCAGAAAAATTCACCACATAAAAAGAACAACAGGCAGTACTGAAGGCTAGGGATCTAATCAATATAGATATTGGTAATATGTCAGATCTAGAGTTCAGAATGATGATTCTCAAGGTTCTAGCCGGACTCAAAAAAGGCATGGAAGATATTAGAGAAACCCTCTCTGGAGATATAAAAGCCCTTTCTGGAGAAATAAAAGAACTAAATCTAACCAAGTTGAAATTAAAAAAAAGCTATTAATGAGTTGCAATAAAAAATGGAGGCTCTCACTGCTAGGATCAATGAGGCAGAAAAAAGAATTAGTGATATAGACCAAATGACAGAGAATAAAGAAGTTGAGCAAAAGAGGGACAAACAGCTAATGGACCACGAGGGGAGAATTCAAGAGATAAGTGACACCATAAGACGAAACAACAATAGAATAATTGGGATTCCAGAAGAAGAAGAAAGAGAGAGGGGAGCAGAAGGTCTATTGGAGAGAATTATTGGAAAGAATTTCCATAATATGGCAAAGGGAACAAGCATCAAAATCCAGGAGGTGCAGAGAACCCCTCTCAAAATCAACAAGAATAGCTCTACACCCTGTCACCTAATAGTAAAATTTACAAATCTTAGTGACAAAGAGAAAATCCTGAAAGCAGCCCGGGAAAAGAAGTCTGTAACATACAATGGTGAAAATATTGGATTGGCAGCAGACTTATTCACAGAGACCTGGCAGGCCAGAAAGAGCTGGCATGATATATCCAGAGCACTAAACGAGAAAAACATGCAGCCAAGAATACTCTATCCAGCTAGGCTATCATTGAAAATAGAAGAAGAGATAAAAAGCTTCCAGGACAAACAAAAACTGAAAGAATTTGCAAACACCAAACCAGCTCTACAGGAAATATTGAAAGGGGTCCTCTAAGCAAAGAGAGAGCCTAAAAGTAGTAGATCAGAAAGGTACAGAGACAATAAACATTAACAGTCACCTTACAGGCAATACAATGGCACTAAATTCATATCTCTCAATAGTTACCCTGAATGTTAGTGGGCTAAATGCCCCAATCAAAAGACACAGGGTATCAGAATGGATTAAAAAAAAATCTATATGTTGCCTACAAAAAACTCATTTTAGACTGAAGACACCCCCAGATTTAAAGTGAGGGATGGAAAATAATGTACCATGCTAATGGACACCAGAAGAGAGCTGGGGTGGCAATCCTTATATCAGATCAATTAGATTTTAAGCCAAAGACTATAATAAGAGATGAGGAAGGACACCATATCATACTCAAAGTGTCTGTCTAAAAAGAAGATCTAATAATTTTAAATATCTATGCCCCTAACGTGGGAGCAACCAACTATATAAACCAATTAGTAACAAAATCAGAGATACACATCAATAATAATACAATAATAGTAGGGGATTTTAACACTCCGCTCACTGAAATGGACAGATCGTCCAAGCAAAAGATCAACAAGGAAATAAAATGCCACACTGGACCAGATGGGCATCACAGATCTATTCAGAACATTTCATCCCAAAGCAACAGAATACACATTCTTCTCTAGTGCACAAGGAACATTCTCCAGAATAGATCACATCCTGGGTCACAAATCAGGTCTCAACCAGTATCAAAATATTAGGATCATTCCCTGCATATTTTCAGACCACAATGCTCTGAAGCAAGAACTCAATCACAAGAGGAAATTTGGAAAGAACCCAAATACATGGAGACTAAACAGCATCCTTCTAAAGAATGAATGGGTCAACCAGTAAATTAAAGAACAATTGAAAAAATTCATGGTAACAAATGATAATGAAAACACAGTGGTCCAAAATCTGTAGGACACAGCAAAGGCAGTCCTGAGAGGAAAATATATAGTGGTACAATCCTTTCTCAAGAAATACGAAAGATCTCAAGTACACAACCTAATCCTACACCTAAAGGAGCTGGAGAAAGAACAAGAAAGAAACCCTAAACCCAGCAGGAGAAGAGAAATCATAAAGATCAGAGCAGAAATCAATGAAATAGAAACAACAAAAAACAAAAAACAAAAAACAATAAAACAAATAAATGAAACTAGGAGCTGGTTCTTTGAAAGAATTAATAAGATTGACAACCCCTGGCCAGACTTATCAAAAAGAAAAGAGAAAGGACCTCAATCAATAAAATCATGAATGGAAGAGGAGAGATCACAGCTAATACCAAAAAAATACAGACAATTATAAGAACATACATAAGCAACTCCACGCCAACAATTTTCACAATCTGGAAGAAATGTATGCTTTCCTAGAGACTTATAAACTACGAAGAAATAGAAAATCTTAACAGGCCCATAACCAGTAAGGAGATTGAAACAGTCATCAAGAATCTCCAAACAAGGGGCGCCTGGGTGGCTCATTGGGTTAAAGCCTCTGCCTTCGGCTCAGGTTGTGATCCCAGGGTCCTGGGATCGAGCCCCACATTGGGCTCTCTGCTCAGCGGGGAGCCTGCTTCCCTTCCTCTCTCTCTGCCTGCCTCTCTGCCTGCTTGTGATCTCTGTCTGTCCAATAAATAAAATCTTTAAAAAAAAAAAAAAAGAATCTCCAAACAAACAAAAGCCCAGGGCAAGACAGCTTCCCAGGGGAATTCTACCAAACATTTAAAAAAGAAATAATTCCAATTCTCCTGAAACTGTTCCAAAAAATCGAAATGGAAGGAAAACTTCCAAACTCATTTTATGAGGCCAGCATCACCTTGATCTGAAAACCAGAAAAGGATCCCACCAAAAAAGAGAACTACAGTTCTCTTCCAATATCCTTGATGCACACAGATGCAAAAATTCTCACCAAAATACTAGCCAGTAGGATTCAACAGTACATTAAAAGGATTATTCACCATGACCAAGTGGGATTTATTCCAGGGCCACAGGGTTGGTTCAACATCCGCAAATCCATTAATGTGATACAACACATTAATAAAGTAAGAAAAGAACCATATGGTACTCTCCATAGATGCAGAAAAAGCATTCGACAAAGTACAGCATCCCTTCCTGATCAAAACTCTTCAAAGTGTAGGGATAGAGGGCACATACCTCAATATTATCAAAGCCATCTAGAAAAACCCACCGCAAATATCATTCTCAATGGAGAAAAACTGAAAGCTTTTCTGCTAAGGTCAAGAACACGGCAGGGATGTCCATTATCACCACTGCTATTCAACATAGTACTAGAAGTCCTAGCCTCAGCAATCAGACAACAAAAGGAAATTAAATGCACCCAAATTGGCAAAGAAGAAGTCAAACTATCACTCTGCAGATGATATGATACTATATGTGGAAAACCCAAAAGACTCCACTCCAAAGGAATTCAGGAATTCAGTAAAGTGTCAGGATATAAAGTCAATGCACAGAAATCAGTTGCATTTCTTTACAACAACACCAAGACAGAAGAAAGAGAAATTAAGGAGTCAATCCCATTTACAATTGCACCCAAAACCATAAGATACCTAGGAATAAACCTAACCAAAGAGGCAAAGAATTTATACTCAGAAAACTATAAAGTTCTCATGAAAGAAATTGAGGAAGACACGAAGAAATGGAAAAATGTTCCATGCTCCTGGATTGGAAGAATAAATATCATGAAAATGTCTATGCTACCTAAAGCAAGCTATATATTTAATGCAATCCCTATCAAAATACCATCCATTTTTTTTTCAAAGAAATGGAACAAATAATCCTAAATTTAAATAAAATAATAAAATAAAAGGAATATTGAAAAAGAAAGCCAAAGTTGGTGGCATCACAATTACAGACTTCAAGATCTATTACAAAGCTGTCATCAAGACAACGTGGTACTGGCACAAAAATGACACATAGATCAATGGAACAGAATAAAGAGCCCAGAAATACACCCTCAACTCTGTGGTCAACTAATCTTTGACAAAGCAGGAAAGAATGTCCAATGGAAAAAAGGCAGTCTCTTCAATAAATGGTGCTGGGAAAATTGGACAGCCACATGCAGAAAAATGAAATTGGACCACTTCCTTATACCACACATGAAAATAGACTCAAAATGGATGAAGGACCTCAATGTGAGAAAGGAATTTTTCAAAATCCTTGAGGAGAACACATGCAGCAACCTCTTTGACCTCAGTCACAGCAACGTCTTCTGAGGAACATCGCCAAAGGCAAGGGAAGCAAGGGCAAAAATGAACTATTGGGACTTCATCAAGATCAAAATCGAAAGATCCTTTGCTGTGCAAAGGAAACAGTTAACAAAACCAAAAGACAACTGACAGAATGGGAGAAGATATTTGCAAGCGACATATCAGATAAAGGGTTAGTACCAAAAATCTCTAAGAAACTTAGCAAACTCAACACCCAAAGAACAAACAATCCAATCAAGAAATGGGCAGAGGTCATGAACAGACATTTCTGCAAAGAACACATCCAGATGGCCAACAGACACATGAAAAAGTGCTCCACATCACTCGGCATCAGGGAAATACAAATCAAAACCACAATGAGATATCACCTCACACCAGTCAGAATGGCTAAAATTAACAAGTCAGGAAACGACAGATGCTGGCAAGGATGCGGAGAAAGGGGAACCCTCCTACACTGTTGGTGGGAATGGAAGCTGGTGCAACCACTCTGGAAAACAGCATAGAGGTTCCTCAAAATGTTGAAAATAGAACTGCCCTATGACCCAGCAATTGCAGTACTGGGTATTCACCCTAAAGATACAAACATAGTGATCTGAAGGGGCACGTGCACCCAAATGTTTATAGCAGCAATGTCTACAATAGCCAAACTCTGGAAGGAATCTAGATGTCCATCAACAGATGAATGGATAAAGAAGAGGTGGTATATATACACGATGGAATACTATGCAGCTATCAAAAGAAATGAAATCTTGCCATTTGTGATGACATGGATGGAACTAGAGGGTATCATGCTTAGTGAAATAAGTCAATTGGAGAAAGTCAACTATCATATGATCTCCATGATATGAAGAAGTGGAGATGCAACATGGGGGGCAGTTATGGGGTTAGGAATAAATGAAACACGATATGATTGGGAGGGAGACAAACCATAAGTGACTCTCAATCTCACAAAACAAACTGAGAGTTGCTGGGGGGAAGGGGGTTGGGGGGGTAGGGTTATGGACATTGGGGAGGCTATGTACTATGATGAGTGCTCTGAAGTGTGTAAACCTGGTGATTCACAGACCTGTACCCCTGGGGATAAAAATATATGATATATTTATAAAAAATTAAAAATTAAAAAAAAACAACAACACCTGAGTAGTAATACTTATATTGGACAACATGGGCTTTAAAACAAAGAGTATTTGAAGCTAAGAGGGTACTGTGTTGTCTATTGTGGATATTACTGCTACAAACTTTGGGATGCAGTTGTTTCTTAGAATCACTATATTTTTATCTTTGGGATAAATACCCAGTAGTCCAATTGCTGGGTCATAGGGTAGCTCTATTTTCCACTTTGGGAGGTATCTCCATACTATTTTCCAGAGTGGCTGTACCAGCTTGCATTCCTGCCAACAGGATAATTAGCTTCTCCTTTCTCCATGTACTTGTCAACATTTGTTCTTTCCCTACTTGTTAATTTTAGCCATTCTGACTGGTGTGAGGTGGTGTCACATTGTGGTTTTTATTTGAATTTCCCTGGTGCCAAGTGATGTTGAGCACTTTTTCATGTGTCTGTTGGCTATTTGAATGTCTTTTTGGAGAAATGTCTGTTCATGTCTTCTGCCCATTTCTTGATTGGATTATTTGTTCTTTGAGTGTTGAGTTTGATAAGTTATTTATATATTTTGGATAATAGCCCTTTATCTGATATGTTATTTGGAAATATTTTCTACCACTCTATAGGTTGCCTTTTTATATTGTTGACTGTATACTTTGCTGTGAAAAAGCTTTTTATCTTGATGAAGTCCCAATAGTTCATTTTTGCCTTTGTTTCCCTTACCTTTTGATACATGGCTAGCAAGAAGTTGCTGCAGCTGGGATCAAAGAGATTGCTGCTCTTGTTCTCCTCTAGGATTTTGATGGATTCCTGTATCACATGTAGGGCTTTCATCCATTTTGAATACGTTTTTGAGTATTGTCTAAAGAAATGGCCCAGTTTCATTCTTTGGCATGTGGCTGTCCAAATTTCCCAACACCATTTGTTGAAGAAACTCTTTTTTTTCTTCAATTGGCTATTCTTTCCTGCTCTGTTGAAGATTAGTTGCCCATGGAATTGAGGATCTATTTCTGCATTCTGTATTGTGTTCCACTGATCCGTGTGTCTGTTTTTGTTCCAGTACCATACTATTTTGATGATTACAGCTTAGTAATAGAGCTTGAGTTCCAGAATTGTGATGCCCCAGTTTTTGTTTTCTTTTCAACATTCCTCTAGCTATTCAGGAAAAGTTGGTATTTTGATAAGGATTGCACTGAATGTGCAGATTGCTCTAGGTAGCATAGACATTTTCACAATATTTGTTCTTCCAATCTATGAGGGTAGAACTTTTTTTTTTCATTTCTTTTGAGTTATTCAATTTTCTTCATGAATGTTCTATAGTTTTCTGAGTACAAATCCTTTGCCTCTTTGATTAGGTTTATTCCTAGATATCTTATGGTTTTGAGAGCAAATGTATATGAGATCAGTTTTTCATTTATCTTTCATCTTTCTTATTGTTGGTGTTTAACAATGGAACTGATTTCTGTGTATTGATTTTATATTCAGCTACTTTACTGAATTCCTGTATGAGGTCTAGCAGTTTTGACATGGAGTCTTTTGGGTTTTCTACATATAGTATCCTGTCATCTGCAAAGAGTGAGAGTTTGGCTTCTTTGCAGATTTGGATGCATTTTATTACTTTTTTTTTTTTTTTTGTCTGATTACTGAGGCTAAAGCTTCTAGTACTATGCTGAATAACAGCGGTGAGAGGGGACATACTTGCCACATTCCTGACATTAGATAAAAGCTCTCAGTTTTTCCCCATTGAGAATGATATTTGCTGTGGGTTTTCATATGTGGCTTATATTATATTGAGGTATTTAACTTCTATCCCTACACTTTAAAGAGTTTTAATAAAGAAAGAATGCTGTACTTTGTCAAATGCTTTTTCTGCTTCTATTGAGTGGATCATATGGTTCTTATCCTTTCTTTAATTTATGTAGCATATCACATAGATTGATTTGCAGATGTTCAACCAGCATTGTAACCCAGGAATAAATCCCACTTAGTTGAGATGAATAATCCCTTTAATGTACTGTTGGATTCTATTGGCTAGTATCTTGGTCAGAATTTTTCCATTCATGTTCATCAGGGATATTGGTCTATAATTCTCCTTTTTGGTGGGTTCTTTGTTTGATTATGCGATCAAGGCAATGCTGGTCTTATAAAAAGAGTTTGGAAATTTTTGTTCCATTTCTATTTTTTGAAACAGCTTCAGGAAAAGAGGTATTAATTCTTCTTTAAATGTTTGGTAGGATTCCCCTGGGAAGCCATCTGGCCCTGGACTCTTGTTTATTTGGAGATTTTAATTACTGCTTCAATTTCCTTCCTGGTTATAGGTCTATTCAGGTTTTCTATTTCTTCCTGATTCAGTTTTGGTAGCTTATATGTCTCTAGGAATATATCCATTTCTTCCAGTTGTCTAATTTGTTGGCATATAGTTGCTCTTATATGTTCTTATTATTGTTTGTATTTCTTTGGTGTTGGTTGTGATTTCTCCTCTTTCATTCATGATTTTATTAATTTGGGTCCTTTTCCTTTTATTTTTGATAGGTCTAGCCAGGGGTTTATCAATCTTATTACATCTTTCAAAGAAGCCCCTTCTAATTTTGTTGATCTGTTCTACTGTTCTTTTAGTTCCTATTCCATTGATTTATACTCTTATCTTTATGGTTTCTCTTCTTCTTCTGTGTTTAGGCTTTATTTCCTGTTCTTTCTCCAGCTCCTTTAGGTGTAGGGTTATGTGTTTTTGGTACTTTTCTTGTTTCTTGAAAAAGGCTTGTGGTGCTGTGAACTCTCTTCTTAAGACCGCCTTTGATGCATCCAAAGATTTTGAACACTTGTATTTTCATTCTCATTTGTTCTCATGATTTTTTTTTATAATTCTTCCTTAATTACCTGGTTGACCCCTTCCTTCATTCTTTAGTAGGATGGTCTTTAGCCTACACATATTTGAGTTCTTTACAAATTTCCCATTATAATTGAGTTCTAGTTTAAAAGTATTGTGGTCCAGGGGCACCTGGGTGGCTCAGTGGGTTAAAGCCTCTGCCTTCGGCTCAGGTCATGATCCCGGGGTCCTGGGATTGAGCCCCGCATCGGGCTCTCTGCTCTGCAGGGAGCCTGCTTCCTCCTCTCTCTCTGCCTGTCTCTCTACCTAGTTGTGATTTCTCTCTGTCAAATAAATAAAATATTTTAAAAAAAAGTATTGTGGTCCAAAAATATGCAGGGAATAATCCCAGTCTTTTGGTACAGGGTGAGACCTGATTTGTGGTCCGATATGTGATCTATTCTGGCTAATGTCCCATGTGCATTTGAGAAGAATGTGTATTCTGTTGCATTCAGATGGAATATTCTGAATATAACTATGAAGTCCATCTGGTCAGTTTGTCATTCAAAGCCATTACTACCTTATTGATCTTCTGCTTAGATATCTGTCCATTGCAGTGAGGGTTTTTGTTTCTGTTTTGTTTTGTTTTTTAATCTCCTACTATTGTTGTATTATTATCAGTGTGTGTGTGTGTGTGTGTGTGTGTGTGTGTGTGTGCATTTCCATTTTGTTATCAATTGGCTTATATAATTGACTGCTTCTATGTTGGGGCATAAATATTTAAATTGTTAGATCTTCTTGTTGGATAGACACTTTAATTATGTAGTGTCCTTCCTCATCTCTTATTACACTCCTTGGTTTAAAATCTTATTTGTTTGATATAAGGATTGCCATGCCAGCTTTCTTTTGAGGTCCATTAGCATGGAAATGATGAATTGTTTTCCACCCTCTCATTTTAAATCTGGAGGTGTTGTGTGCCTGGTTGTCTCATTTGGCTAAGCATCTGTCTTCAGCTCAGTTCATGATCTCAGGATCCTGAGATTAAGCCCCACATAAGGCTTCATGCTCAGCAGAGAGCCTGTTTCTCCCTCTTCCTCTGCTGCTCCTCTTGCTTGTGCCCTCTCTGTCTGTCTTCCTCTCTGTCAAATAAATAAATAAAATCTTCAAAACAAAATCTGGAGTGTCTTTGGGTATAAAATGAGTCTCTTGCAGTCAACATATTGATGGGTTTTTCTTTTTATCCAATCTGATAACTTGTGTCCTCTGATGGGACATTTTAACACATTTATATTCAGGGTAACTATTGAAAGATATTATTTAGTGTTGTTTTATTGCTTGTAAAGTATCTGTTACTATATATTGTCTCTCTTTCTTTCTGATCTATGTTACTTTGGGACTCTCTCTTTTCTTAGAAGATCTCTTTTAATATTTAATGCCTGCCTCAATTTTCCTTTCGTTAGAGTTTCCATCCTGGTTAGATTTTAGTCTTTTAATTTCTCCAGAAAGAGATCCTCTAGTGTCTTCTATGCTTTTGTCAAGCCCAACTAGTATCTTTATAATCATTATTCTGACATCTTACTTATGTCCATACTTATTAGGTCCCTAGCACTGACTGCCTCTTATTTTCTTTTTTGAGGTGAGTTTTTCCATCTTATCATTCTGACCAGAGAAAAATAGATGTATGAGAGAACAAAATACTAAATTGGCTTCAACCACCCCAGAGAAATATGTAATGAACAAATCGAAAGAACCCTGAAAATGAGGAAAAAGAGAGAGAAGAGAAAGAGAGAGATAATATAATCAAACAGCTGAGCAGATACGATAGAGCAATACATTGGATTCTGTGTGTATTTTGGTATTTTGGTCTGTTTTTTAGAAAACTAAATCCAAAAAAAAATTACAGAAAGAAAAACAAATACAAAAATAAAATTAAATACAATGAAAGGGTAGAATATAACTGTAAAAATGGAAATTAAAAGACAAGAGAAATCAAAAGAGAAAGAAACAAAAATAACAACATAAAGGAAGACATACAAACACACAGGTGATTAGAACAGGACAATACACTATTTCCTGCATGTATTTTGGTCGGTTTGTTAGAGGGAAATATATCTCAAAATTGTAAAGAAAGAAAAACTTATGTAAAAAATAAAATTAAATACATTGAAAGGATAGATTGTAACTATAAAGGTGAAAATTAAAAAAAAACTTTAACAAAGAAAAAAAGCAAAAAAAAACAACAACTAGATAAAACAAAACAAAACAAAAGGAGGATCAAGGAAAAAAAAAAGAGAGAGCGAGAGAATATGATCACACAGGTGAATAGAACAGAGCCATACACTAGATTTTGGTTGTATTTTGGTTTGTTAGAAGAAACTACATCCCAAAATTTTAATGAAAGAAAAACATATATATATATATATATATATATATACAAAAACAAGATTAAATACAGTGAAGGGATAGTAACTGTAAAAATGAAAATTTAAAAAAAAGGAGTTGAAAAATAAGAAATTGGTTGAAAAGAGAAAGAAGAAAATTTTTAAAAGAAAAATTAAAAATTTAAAAATTAAAAAAATATTAAATATTAAAATTAAAAAAATAAAATATTAAAAAATAAGGCTGGAAGACTAAAGAATCATGGGAGAAAAGCCATGAGTTCTATGGGCTGTATTCTTCTAGTACTAGAGTTTTGCAGTAAACTTGGTCTTTTTTATGCTCTTGTTTGTCTGGGGAGAGATTTGTTGCATTAATTAAATGTATTTGCCCCAGGCAGAATTGTACCACCCTTGCCAGGGGGCGAGGCTACATAATCTGTTCCAGTTTGTTCTATGTGACTTTTGTTCCCTGAAGGCTTTCTGTGCAGTTTAAGAGAATGAGAATTAAAATTGGGACCTCCTAATCTCTGGCCCCAGAGCCAAGAGCTCAGGGCCTGACTTCCTAGTGAGCTCTTAGAGGAAATCACTTAATCACTACTATTTCCTTGGTCTCTCAATGTACTCTGTGTTCACCTGGCCTGTGTCCAAGTACGTCTATCTCAGGCACATGACCCCATTTCAAATCTCCAAACCCCACAGTCTCCTGTAGCACACACCCACACAATTCTTCCCTGGGGGAGGAAGGAGGATCTTGCTGGTTATCCTGTCTGCTGGTCCCTTGTTCAGAAAACTGTCAGCCAACTGTCTGCAGTTTCCAGTTTATGGCAACCTCAGACTGAGAGCTCACTCCTGGGCTCACTGATTACAGCCAGCTTCTCTGCTTTGATGCTTAGGAGTTCTGCCACACTCAGGCACCCCCCAGTATTCCTGTGACCCAGAGGATCCTGAGACCACACTGGCCCAACTAGGTTTCTATCCCCACCTAGCAGACTGAGCAACATCCCTCATGGGAGCAGACATCTAAACGTTTTGTTTTTTGTGCTCCACTGATATATTACTTGCCGGTAGCTGGCAAGTCAAGGCTCCCTTCCCCTGTGGTCTGCTTTCCCATATATTGCCTTGGATTTCACTTCTCCACACCTCCTTCCTTGTGGAAAGTAGTGGTTTTTCTATTCATAGAGTTGTAGCTATTTTCTCCTTTGATCTCTGATGGAGTTCACAAGTATTCAAAATGATTTGATAGCTATCTAACTGAATACCTGGGACTAGAATAAATTAAGGTCTACTCCTCCAATATCTTGGACTCTCTCCCTGGTGTAGCCTCTTTGGAAACAGTCTGGAGTTTCCTAAAGTTAAAAATAGACCTACCCTAGGAGCCAGCAATTGCATTAGTGGGTATTTACTCAAATAATACAAAAATACACATTTAAAGAGATAAATGCACCTCTATGATTATAACTGCACTATTGACAATAGTCAAGATATGGAGGCAGCCCAGGTGTTCATTGATAGATGCATGGATAAAAAATATGAATATTGTTCAGCTATAAAAAAAAGAATGACATTTTGTCAATTGCAATGACATGGATGAATCTAGAGACTACAATGCTAAACACATTAATTCAGACAGGGAAAGACAGATACCATTTGATTTCCCTTATTTGTGTAGTTTAAAAAAACAAAGCAAACAAGCAATGCAAAAAAAAAAAAAAAGAGAGAGAGAGAGAGAGAGAGAGAGATTGAGAGAGAGAGAAAGAGTGAGACAAGCCAAGAAACAGACTCATAACTATAGAGAACAAACTGATGATTACCAGTGGGGAGATGGGTAAAATACATGATGAGGATTAAGGAATGCACTTGTGATGAGTACAAGGTTATGTATGGAACTGTTGAATCACTATGTTGTACACCAGAAATTAATATAATGCTCTATGTTAACTAACTGGATTTAAACTTAAACCTTAATAAAATACAAACTCATTTATTGTGTACCATTACAAAAATAGGAAAAAAAATCTGACATGTTTTGTAACTCTTTTGTGTATTATCTCCTATTTAATATTCTACATTTTCATTGGAACATTGAATACACATTTTATACAAGTATCTTTTAATTGCATGTACAAGAGCTAATTTAGTCTCTTTAATAATCAAAATTGTGTGTAAGTAAGAGATTTCTAGAGGTGAATACCAAAAAAAAAAAAAAAAATCAAGGGTGCTTCTTAAAATATAAATTCCTAGACCTACTAGCCATTGAATCAAAACTTTGGGAAAGACCCCAAGAATGTACATGAAAATACAGTTTACACCAATGATTTTTCTTTTTATTTTTTTCACCAATGATTTTTCTAAGCCTCAATTTAGTTATTCATATTGTATTACATCTTGAAAATCAGAAAATAAGAAAAATAAATGTGCCATAAATATATTCCATTTTTCATAATGATTTGTGCATATAAACCAAAAACCCAAAAAGAGTTTCAAAGAAACTCTAATGCTTAAAAGAAATTGTATCCTACACATCTATAGGTTAGATTTTCCTATAATCAATCATGTGTCTCTGAATAATCAAGTTCTGTCAAATTTAAGATTATCATATAAATCAAACCAAACAAAATGCAACAGTAAAAATTACACATATGTGCTTTGTATATATGTGTATATAGTAATTTTTCCTGCAATACTTAAAATTATATATTTATATGATTTTGTATTACATAAATTAAAAATTTTGCAAGGACAGATAAATCAAACAACACAAAAAATATAGGTCAAAGAAAATTATCTGTACATAATAAACAAAATTTTAATGTCAACATACATACAAATCAATATCAAAAATCTGTATATAAAATATGCTAAGGATATGAATAGGACATTTATCACAGAAAATATTTAAAACACATAAAAAATATATATATATCTTTCACCATCAGAGAAATTTGAAATAAGGAATTTAAAATAAAATTCAAATTTTATTTCTCAGATAACAAAAAGAAGTATTGAGAAAGACTGAGTCATAACAAAAGGGTTTTCGCATACACTAATAGTGAGATTATAATTGAAATAGTTTTAGAGTTTATTAAAAAAGTATAAACTCTTTGCTTTACCAATTCTACTTCTAGGAGTCTAAGCCAAGTAGTACTAGTACATAATTACAATGATAACATGTTCAAAGCACTTGTTTGTGATGTTGTTTGAATTATTTAAATATGAGGGGGAAAATCTTTCTACAAATAATGCTTACATGCGCATTGTTTATGCATTACATGGGACTTTTTTTTACTTTTTAAGATTTTATTTATTTATTTGATAGAGATCACAAGCAGGCAGAGAGGTGGGGGAGGGGGGCGGTGGGCAGAAAGCAGGCTGCCTGTTGAGCAGAGAGCCCAATGCTGGGGCTCAATCCCAGGACCCGGAGATCATAACCTGAGCTGAAGGCAGAGGCTTAACCCTTTGAACCACCCAGGCACCCATATTACATGGGATTTAATTTTTGAAAAGTAAAAATAATGAAATAGTTTCAGAAGTACTGCTGTGATGCTTATACTATGTAGTTAGGTTTAAAAGTAAATCATAGAAAATATAAACGCTTGATGCTATTTATGAAAATGGTCTTTGTAACCACACGAAAAAAAAAAGTTGTAGAAGCTTACACATAAGACTAATGACATTAAGCATTACTAAGAACAGAACAAAAGGAGATAGAGTGGGTATTTTCACTTTTTATCTTGTATTTTTTTAAAAATATTAACTAGTAAGTAGATATTGACAATTTAAAAAAATGAAATTTAACAAAAGAGAAATGAAATGAGTTAAACACAAAATGCTTTTCCTTAAATTCTTGGTAAATGCTGGAATGGGATTATTAAATGCAGTGATCAGAGGTTCTCTAGGAAAGAATTAATAAAGGGCTGGACAAAGGGCTCACTACTGCCCCCTCTGGAAAATGGAACAAAATCTTATAAAAACATGAGAATAGGGAACAAAGAATAGTTAACTCTTTACACCAGCTTGCCTAATAGGAATTATAAAGGATCAAAAAAAGTTGACTTCAAAGTTTAGAGGATATCCAGGATTATAGTATCTCCCCCCCAATCCATCATTTTGCTTCCACTGTTTTCAGTTACCTATGGTCAACTGTGGTCCTGAAGCTGTTAATCCTATCTCTGACTTATCAAAAGGTCGGTAGTAGCTTAATGTTGCATCACCATGCTTACTTATGTCACTCACCTCACTTCATCTCAACACATAAGCATCTTGTTTCACATCATCACAAAAGAAGAGTACAATACAATAAGATATTTTAGGAGAGACAGAAAGCTTTTCTAAACGTTTTCTAAAGCTATGTTGCTTGGTATTCTTCAGAAAGAAATTTGAATTCGGTCCATGATTAAAACTATTACAAATGTACTAAGCTCTGAAAACAGGATTATAATGGAAATCCTGACATAACTTTAGCTATAGGGGATGTTAAAATAAAAAATGTCTCTTCTCTGGCTCTGAATCTACTCAGTTAAGTGTAAAATGGCTGTGTTAGCTGAGTGTGCAGTCACACAAAACAGCTCAGTAAATTGTAAAGAAAGTTCTGGCACGATTGCTTGTGTAAATGCAACATTTATTCAGGATTGTACATATTTAAATTTAAGATTAACTTGCTGACTCTGTGTTAACATTTATAAGGTGAAATATAGTTAATGTTTAATTTCCATTTCTACTGTTACAGTCAAAGCTTATTATAACTAAGGTAAAGGATATGTAGTAATACATAATCCCCTTAAAAATATGAATCATATCTACTCAAATGCAAAGCCTATCTATTTGAGCAATATCCTACCTATAAGCAGGAATTGTCCACTGTCACATAGCATTTTGAAGCTCTTAGTAATTATGTCATCTTCAAACCCCAAGAAGTTTGTAAGAGAATGAAGAGTGCATGTCTTTTTAGACCAAATATGTAGGGCTAAGGAAACATACCAATATTAGGAAGAACACAATTTCTGTGGAGCTTATAACTATTTTGGTAATATAGGGAAACAATAGAAGTATGATTCTGTAAAAGTAATCTCTATACCTAAAATGGGGCTCAAACTCACAATCCTGAGTTCAAGAGTCACATGCTCTACCAATTGAACCAGCCAGGTGCTCCTAAAAGTATTTTTTTTTAAGATGTATTTATTTGAGAGAGAGAGAGAGAACGTGCACACTAGCACTAGGAGGAGCAAAGGGAAAGAATTCCAAACAGACTCCACACTAAGCATGGAGCCCCATTCAGGGTTCTATCTCAGGACCTTGAGATCATGACCTGAATTGAGATCAAGAGTCAGATGCTTAGCTGACTGCAGTCACCCCCTTAAAAGTACAATTTTTGAAAAAAAAAAACAAAAACAAAAAAAAAACTAATAACTGACACTCATAGAAATAGGCTGACAGGAAAGAAGTTTCATGGAAATTTACAGGCAGGATTAGATTCTTTGAACTGGCACCTTCAACTTCTCAATGAAGGTTATAAATGCTATATTTATTCAATTCCACACCCTATATTTGGATTAATTTGTCTACCAGAAATTGTCATTTGTGTATGCCAATCCATATACTGATTTTCAGTCTTGATTTTCCCACTTTACTCACCATTTCTACACTTAATATATTCCATTTTTTAAATAGTGGAAGTGTTTTTATCAACCTCAGCAAACTTGCACCACTAAATTTCTCCCTTCCTTAGTACTGTGTACCAAAAAAAAAAAAAAAAAAAAAAAAAAAATGTCCACAAATGTTTCCATGGGTCATGGTGATTTCCAATGAGAAATAACAATTCCCCAAGCAAGTTTTATCCTTTATAAGGACGAGTATTGGGCATCTTTGCATCATTCACCTGAAGGCTGAGCTTTCTCACTTCTCAGATAATCATTTCTGAGGGATTTTGGTGGACACAAGATGATTAGACATCATTTGAGTAAGTCTTGTGCATATTACAAAACATTGCTTCATATATCTCCCTGTGTATTACTATGAGAAAATCCTATCTTTTATCTTTGATTTTCCTCTGATATTATTACTTCCTGTCTATGATACATACTAGATGCTTGGTATGGAAAAATTAATTAGATTCAGTGTTCTTTATTTCAAAATGGGGAAGAACAAAATTTTAGTTGGAAAAGCACAGGATATTGTTTAGAATTCTAAACTTTGCTAATCTGGTTTGAATTTAGACTCTTCCATTTAAAGCTCTGAGACTTGAGAAAAATCCACTTTCTCATCACCATTTTTTAAAATCACATCGTCATTATTAAATTAATAGCTCAAAATTGTAAGCAGTTATTCAGTACCAGGCACTGTCAAAGCATATTTTATTTAATCCATACAACAACACATTGCAACAAGTTGTATTATTATCTTAATTTTATAGTGAGTAAATGAGAATTAGAGAGATTAATTTATTGGCAATCATAAGTATTGGATGATGAGACTTGAATTTATACCTAATAGTCTGGATCCCAACTTTGTGCCCTTAAACTCATGCACTATAGCCACCATTTCTGAGAATTAAGTAGACAATACCTTCAACAAACTCATCCTAATGGTTGGCACACAGGTAGTGTTCAATAAATGATAGATAGCTATAGAATCTTAAATGAAAAGATCAGCAGATTATTTCAAAACTTGAAAACAGAAATATCCCATCAAAGTCTTTCTATTCAAAAACTGAAGTCTAGCCAGATTGTAACTTGGTCAATTTCAAATGAATTTATTATTAAAAAAAAAAAATCAAAGTAGTTAAGCTTAAAGCCACTCACACATTCATTAAATTATCCATCCAAAATAATTATCTAGCAACATATATAGATAAGGTTATCCCCAAGATTTAGTAGGCACATTAAATAAATTAGACATAGGTATTTCCCTCACAAAGTAGGGCCTTAACAAAGACATTTGAGATAATTTGTCATTCTTCAGGTGGTTTATTCAGTTAGCTGATAAGTAGGTTAGTCATTCAACAAGTATTTTCTAAGATTCACAAATGTGACTTTCAGGTATTTTGCTAGACTCTGTGATATATTATTAGTGGACCAATAAATAAATAAATAAATACAATTTATTCTTATGGAAGCAAGAGTCCACAAAAGATTTACTAATAACATGTTTAATGGCTCATAATCAGTCAAAACTGCTTAGGGCAGAAACAACTAGAACATATTTAATGCATAAAATGTTATTTCCAATGGACCTTAAAGAAAGGTAAGATTTGGCAAAGTGGAAATAGGGCTGGGAAAACATTTTTTTAGAAACAATGTAAACCAAAAATTGGTGATGACAAGATGTTGGGCAAAATTTTTAACAATTAAAAATTTAAGAGTTAAACGTGTCTATAATTTAAAACAATGGTTCTTAAATTTTACTAAATAGAGTTCCACCTGAGAAGCTTTTAAAAAATCCCAATGCCTAGATTTCTATCTATACTAATTATTATGTCTGGGAGATGAGCTAGGCATTACTATTGTTTAAAGATCCCCAGAAGATCCAAGTGTGCAGCAGATTTTGAGAACCACTGGTTTAGAATATAAAAAAAATAAAAAATAAACATTCTGAGAGGAAAAACAGGTTTGATTACATTGTATAGGATTTAAATCTCAAGGAAAAGCATTTGCACATAATCCAATAGGACATGTGAAATTATTATAGAACTGGATTTATAGGCAAAAGAGAACTATGTTCCATAAGCAAGAGAAGGGACACCTGACATTGTGATTGTTGAGGAGGAAGGCCTTCCCATACCCTGTGGTCCTTCTAACTGGATTTAGAATCAAATTGATTTGAGACAGATTAATAGGAGAAAAAATAATTAATAGGTTTATACACAAGGAATTTATACAGACATGAAATTTCAAAGACAGTGGGGCAGCATGAAGCTTACCTGAGCTACAGAGAGGGGTAGGGCCACTCTAATGTAGGAGGATACAAAGGAGAGGGAGGCCATTAGTAGGAAGGTGAAAGATGTTAGAAAAACATGTTAGAAAGATGTTAGAAAAAGATGTTTAGAAAAGCAAAAGTTGTGGTATTATGTGCAGCTAAGTCTCTTAGGTAAAGGAGAATTTCTGTTAGTAGTTCTTTTCTGATATAGGCTCTCCTTTTCAATATAAGTTTAGGCAGTTAAGGGGGATTCAGAGCTCTTTTCCTACATCTGCTTGGTTTTGTTTTTACTGCAAACTAATCTTTATGCCAAGGTGGCCCATCTTGGGGCAGCCTGTTCTTGGATCCTACATGATCGAAGACCCAAAAATGTCAAGGAGAATAAGAACAGAAAAGTGACTTATAGAATTTGGCAACAAGAATGCATTTGATAACTTTCAGGAAGCAGTTTCAGAGTAGCAAGGGAAAAAAAGAAACAAACAAACAAACAGAAAACGGGATTCCAAGTGGTGAAGAAGTAGCAAATATTAATACACAACTACTTCTTCTATACCTACACACAAAGTGAAATTTGTAGCTTTTTTTTGGAGAAAAAAAATAGGAAGGAATAGAGAATATACTTGATTATTTTAGTAGGCTAAAATAAATGTAACAGCAAGAGAAAATAGGAATACAGATAATAGGTTACATACTCATATCCCTGAGGGTATATGCGCATTTTAATTGATATTCTTCTAGCAGGAGAACTTATATCAAGGATATGAGTGCAGGTTATTTATCTGAAGACCAATCTCAAAAAGCACAGTGAGGAAACAATAAATTGGGACCAGGAAATAGGAAGATGCAACATCAAAACTGTTTTGGAGGTCACTCATGTGACCAATGGAAGCTTGACTCAGGGAACCCCTGAAAAGTGTCAGGGATGCTTTCCAGAAATATTGCATTTAAGATATGGGAAACAGGAGTGTTTCTTTGTTAGTTGTAAGTGTTTGTGGAGACTTCTAGGGAATTAACTCCTCTTGGAGTTAATTTCTTGGCTGTGCTTGCCCTAGACCCTGTAAGTTCCCAAGTATGTAGAAAACCTTGAAGTAGAATGGAGAAACTAGCTGCATGGGGCAAGTCTGAGTTCTCACAAACGCATGCACTGCCGCTGTGGTTGTAATTAGAGACTCACTGAGGGAAATCAACAGTTAGAGAAGGCTGGTGTTCACACGGGGAATTGCTAGCAGTTGAGATGGCAAATGGTGGGAATGCATTCTATAGAAATGAAAAGTACAAAAAGATTTGAGTGTGGAGATCAGGAAGAGCATTGTTAGAAAAAGGGATTATGACTTATCAATGTAGAAACTAAAAGATGGAGACCAACAGTCTGCTATACACATCAGGTGCTTGCTATAGTCGGTTCTTACCAACTCTTTGTGTTAGGTGTTATTACTCTTATTTTATGTTGAGGAAACTGAGGCTAGAGGCTCTCCTGGAATGTGAATACAGATCTGCCTATCCACAAAGCCTTTAGTAATCCACTTTACTATGGTAATTCCTTTGGATAAAATAATAAGTTCCTGTGTGGCTCAGCTGGTTAAGCATCTGCCTTTGTTTCAGGTCCTGATCTGAGGGTCCTGAGCTCTCTGCTCAGTGGGGAGTCTGCTTCTCCCTCTCCCTCTGTTTTCCTCCTTCTGTGTTCTCCCTCTTGCTCTCTCTCAAATTAAAAGCCTTACCAAAAACAAACAAACAAACAAACAAACAACAACAAAAAAAAACAGTTTATAATTAGGCTGCAACTATATACCATTTCTGGTTAGAGAGAATTTGGTAGTATGAAGATAAAAAATTGATGTGGGTTCTTTTTGTTGTTGTTGCTTGTTTTGTTTGTTTTAGTACTAGTTCATTTGCCATGTCCAAAGGAGAATCCGGAACTAAGAGTCACTCCTGAATGCACTTTTTGTGGGGAGGAGACTCTTAGGAGTAGGGTATGGGAGAAGACTCATGAAGGGGGAAGAGAGAGACAGAATGTCAAAAGCAAGGGCTAGGGAGACAGACAGACTGCAGCCAGATATGTAGGCATGCAAGCTGGAGAAGCAAGGCAGACAGTCGTTCTTAAACATCAATACCAGGAAAAATGTTTTAAGCTGCTTAATTTTCACTGCTGTTAAGTAGTCAACAAATATCATTGAATGATATTATGTTTCTAATGTTGAACAGCACATAACATTCCCCTCAAACATATTTTCTAGCAAGGAGGAAAAAATAAACGAGCATTTAAATAATAAGTGACTTGTAGGAAAGTAAGTGACTTGTAGGAAATGTACAGTATTATGGGGGTTCTTTTCCAGTGTGAGGGATCAATGGAGTAACTCCAGGGTAAGTAAGTGCAATGGAAAACTGGGGTGAAAGCCAAGAAACAAGAGATCTAGCAACAGCTCTGGTATTTGCTAGTTTTTTCCCTCACTCTTCTGTTTTCATATCTGAAAAGTTTTATGAATTATAGTGTAAGTAGAAAAAAATGACTTACAAAATAATAATGTTAAGCAAGAAAAGTTCATTTTTTCCTAGCATGGAAGTAGAAATGCATTCAAATCAACAAACTGAAGTTAAGATTTTATGGAAAACAATGCTCCTGTCAAAATCTGACATTTGCATCACAGACACTTCCTAAGCTGTCACTGGTTTACCAGTCACCCAGAGCAATCATGTCTAATAGGTCTTTCTCAATACTAAGGTAGTGTTTGGAATGCTGAACTTATTAGGGAATAGCAGAAACAGCAAGACAGAAACACAAAAA
Organism: Meles meles; assembly: GCF_922984935.1. NCBI lineage: Eukaryota > Metazoa > Chordata > Mammalia > Carnivora > Mustelidae > Meles > Meles meles. The sequence continues at coordinate 84,229,105 of NC_060073.1, read as the reverse complement.
CATAGAAGCAATATTAGTTGTCATCTGTGTTGTCAGAACTGTTAAGTATAAAATGCAAGATATGGAACCAAATGGATTTCGCTTTTAGTGATTTTTTTAACAGCATGAAATGCTTTGTTCTCAATCAAAAGAAATATAAAATAATAAGGGTACAAATTCTTAAAAAGAATAATGAAACCCTGCACATCATAAATGTTTTGCCTGTGAAAAGCCCCTGGAGTATCATGCAAGTCAAATGCTCCCAAATTCTCTTTCTAGAACAAATTTTCTTCAGCCTCAGGGAATAGCTGTCAAATGTTTACTTGACTAACATTCGGACAAAGCCACAGAGTCGACTGATAACTTTTAATGAATAAAATTAGATTAATAAATGCTTGCTGAATTGAGAAAAAAAAAACTTGTTTCATTGCATTTTAATTTCATATTGTGAAAGGAAAATGGAGAAAGCAAAAGTACCTAAATTAATAACAATCCATATTTTTAGGACTCCTCTATATAGGCAGTCATTCATATCAGGATAACAATAGACTTAGGTGGGTAATTTCTCCATGTATCTTTGTGAAGAAATGAGGTACAGTAATAAATTATTTAAAGGGAATGTAATTCTAATTATGTTATTTATGAAAAAATGAGTTTTTTGTCTTTAAACAATTTTTTATGGGAAACTATTTGTGTTTTGTTGAGAGTGTGTATATAGCCATGAACACTAGAATCAGTGTTCCTACAATTGTGGTAGAAAACTCAGCAATATGAACTCATGGGCCTAACTTTAAGCTATAGCTTTTATCTCACTATTCAAAATCCATAGCATTCCCCAAACTTACTTCAGTATGACTGAACACGAGATGCATATTAACTGTGTTTAACTCTTGATTTTGGAATTCTTAATTTTTATTAACATCATATTTAATTTATTCAACAAAGAAAAGAAGACTACACATATTTTAGAATGCACTTGAGACTATTTCATTGCAATTCCATTTTAGTTACAAGTAAAAATATGTTTTCAAATATTTATTTATTTATTCCCTCATTTAAGAAGGTATACTTTATATGTATGAAGTTATGTTGCATTCTAGAATGAAGATTAAAAAGACACGTGTATTCTATCAAATGATTACAGACAGTTATAATACAGTATGATGAATGGGATAATTAGATGTATATATGGAGACACTCTGCCTCTGTGAGTCATGGACATTTTCCAAGGGCTCAGTATTAAAATGTGAATTAATGTAATAACCAGGGAGTTATCACAAGGAACAGCATGTGCAAAGACTCAGTGGCTTGGGATAACATCGCACATTTGAGGAATACTAAATCATTCTGTATAGCATGAAGAAGATAAAGTTGTAAACAATGATAGGCAGAAAATATTAATTGCACATCACTGGAGATTAATTACTCCTGAAATAGATTAGCCTGGTGTGAGATTCTAGCTCACTCTAAGCGTAACAAAAAATGCAGCCTTTTTTTCTCTAGGTATTTAAATGGGATATGAAAAAAATGGTTAAAACAAAAAAAAATAATATTCTATTCTTATATGGGTCATAAAAATGATTTTTAAAAAAGAATAAAAAATGAGATAAAGCTGAACAATTGTGAATATGGTATGATATCTCACTGGAAATGGAGGAAAAGCAATGTAACATTTATGTATTGAGTCTCCAAGAACAAATGACAATAATAATGACAATCACCATGTTATTCCATGTCCTACATTGGCACAACCACAAAGAACTTCCCACAGACTCACAGCAAGAAATCTCCAGCCTCTGAAATCTACTGGTAATAATTTTCAAATATCCATCTACATCAGTTTCAAAAGGAACCTTAGAAAATGCAAACTTCTAAGATCCACATTAGACTATATGGACCTTAACCTGTGGTTAAGGAACAGGAACTCTGAAATATATAAAATAAAAGAGAAATCTTTAGATTGCTCTATTGTGATGCCAGATTTGGATACTTCAGGATTATAACTGTTGTGTTACTCAGGTATATTATTTGTGTAGTTCAAATATATTATTATTGTTATGCATATGAATCTTTTTTGAATCCATTTCATTTTGTTCTAATGGTTTCTATATCCATAACATTGCATAATATTATGCCTAACACCTATGAATATGTGTTGAATAAATACATTTATTTACTCAATCTATTCAAGAATATATATGTGTGTTTATAAATATATGTCAGTGACAGATTTTTTTCCTTCAGATTATACTTCTCTCAACAGTATAAATGGCAACAATATTTTATTGACTGGTCCTGATATGGTCTTCTGATTATTTGCTGAACAGTTTTCCATAGCCCGGGCTTCAGAATGTCCACCAGGGTTACTCAAGTATAATAAATCATCCTCCTAGCAACTTATCATTGCCTACTAGCATATATGATCTACAGTAAGGTTCTAAGACAGGTTAATTCCATGCTATTGTTTATATCCAGATCTACATGAAGCAAGCATAACCATATTGCACCAAAATGTTAGGTGAAACCATTTTTTAATCTTTAATAATGTTTATTTATTGAGATAAAGATGATAAAAATTAGACTGACTAGGCCTTTGTGTTACAGAAACTAAGATTTTTTTCATTACTATAATCAGAAATAACCTATCAAGAAGCAATAAATTTTTCTGAATAATACTTTTAATTAAATAAAATGTATTCAAAATTTCATGAAATGCAATGAATTGAATTTAGAAACTCCTAAGTACAAAATATCTTTTTTTTTTTAAAGATTTATTTATTTGACAGAGAGAAATCACAAGAGAGGCAGGCAGAGAGAGAGGAAGGGAAGCAGGCTCTCCGCTGAGCAGAGAGCCCGATGTGGGACTCGATCCCAGGACCCTGAGATCATGACCTGAGCTGAAGGCAGTGGCTTAACCCACTGAGCCACCCAGGCGCCCCTAAGTACAAAATATCTTACATTTAGATTTATATACTCATTTAATTCAACACAATAATGACATGAAATTGACATTAAAATTTCCATTTTATAAATTATAAAATGGAATATCTGGCCCATAGTCATGCAGTTATAGCACAGTCAGGATTGGACCTAAATTTGTCTCTTCCACTACATCAACTTCATCCCTTAGGTAATAAATAAGTAGATGAAATCTTTAAGAGAAACCTTAAAATAGTTTAAGATTAGATTGTATATAATTGTTATATGATTGCATGTAATTTATCTGTAAACTTACCTGCAAATATGAAACGGGTTTTAAAAAAATAAAGTACAAATAGGCAGACCCAACCCTAGATTTCCAAATCACTTTCTTGTGCAATTGAATCCAGAAAGCTGAATTTGTACATTTTCCCATAACTGTCTTTTACTTATCAAGCTCAAGGAATTAGAGACTGTGAGAAACTCTGGGTTTCCCAAATACATGATTAATTTCTCACTAAAATTTGTGGAGTTTTGTAAAATAACTATTTGCCTAATAATAAATAATAATAATGAAGTGTAATATATTCTTAATAATTTTTTTTCTATCATCAATTTTGAAAAGGTTTTGACTCATTCATTTCTTTTCATTCTTCAGCATGGGTCAGCACAGATTAAACATTTATGTCATAGGTAAACCCTGTATACATAGTTGTGTGTATTATAGATACATATGTGTATCTATATGTGTTATTTGGTATTATATTATAAAGCTGATGCCATATAGATGTCAATATGTTTGTTTGCCAAAATATATTCTTTGGCTTGGTTTCCCTTGATACAATTTTTCATTCAAAAGAAAATTCTACCTGTTCTGTCAATTTCTACATGTGATATGAAATGAATTAAAGTTTTTCTTAATTTTAGGATTTAATATTATAATTTGCACATAATATTCATATAGTACCTTTACTAATTTCAAAATTATTTCATAGGCTATGTTTAAAAAATATTTGCTAGAATTTTCTTTTTTAATTAAAAAGTTGACCACCATTTTCTATAGGCATGCTAACACGATGATTATATACCATCCTTATTAATTAAATTCACATGACTCAGAACTTTGATTTATATGAAATATTTCAATAAGTCTGATTTCTGAGTATACACAGAATAATGCATTAAAATGAGCTAATAGAGTTGAGTTTTCCTGTTTGTTTATATATTCAAGAATTTTTATCTGTCAAAATCAAATTAATTAAAATATTAAAAGCCAAATAAGTTATCAACATGAATAAAAATTTATAATTTCCTCTATATGCAATTTTCACACTCATGAAAACATCTAATAATTTAGATGCTTTGATTTTTTCCTTTAATGCAGTTTACAATGCCCTTCACAAAATTGTAATACCAAAACTCATCACAGTTTAGCAGTTTAGAATCTCTACCAAAGAGAATCAGAAACATTTGGGCAGTTTTATGTCAACATTTGAAGTAGCATAGAATACTTGTCTTCATAGACCAGAGCAATGAGTTGGAATGGACCTGTATATGTTATGCTTTACTTTATTAATGAAGATCACATGAGGGAAACTGTCAGCCATTAAGACATTCATTTTCATCTCTTAGTAATGCAAATCCCAAACTAGACACATTGATAGTTTGCATATTAAACTGACTCTAGTCTCACTGTGCACTCATATCTCTAGATTATATTTAGTTCATTACAAAGAATTTCAGTTTAAAAATTTTATATGAGGGGCGCCTGGTTGGCTCAGTGGGTTAAGCCGCTGCTTTCGGCTCAGGTCATGGTCTCAGGGTCCTGGGATCGAGCCCTGCATCAGGCTCTCTGCTCTGCAGGGAGCCTGCTTCCTCCTCTCTCTCTGCCTGCTGCTCTACTTGTGATCTCTCTCTCTCTCTGTGTCAAATAAATAAATAAAATATTTAAAAAAATTTTATATGAGATACCTCTTAAAGCCTTGAATTTCTGAGAAATAAGAATTGTTAAATAACATTCTGCATTTTAACTTCCAGTTATAAAATAAATAAGTCACAAGGATGAAAACTATAGTAAAAGGGATATAGTCAATAATATTGTAATAATGTATGGTTACAGATAGTAATTGTATTTATTATAGTAGGTATAACATAAGGTATACAATTGTCAAATCACTATGCTATGTACTTGAAACTAATATAATGTATGTCAACGACATGTCAATAAAAATGTAGTTTGTAACTGTAGATTATCCAAGTTTTAACTACATAAATAAATTCATATTGTTGAATAATTAATTATGTAATAAAATAACCTATTATAACCTGGAAAATGATCTTCTCCCTGACTATCCAAACCTAATCAAGCCTATATAATTAATTTCAAACAAAACACCTTTCGGAATCCACACATACCATTTCAGCTTATACGAATTTCTCCTTAGTCTAAACTCTTAGGAATTAAGATATTATCTAAATTCTTAATCAAGAAATTACAATACACTAATGTGCGGTAATGTCTTTGTAGTTTTATCACATGTAGTTTATTATTAGTCTTATGTCTAGATAGAGCTTGACTTGATAGATATTTGTTGTATACATAATGGGGTGAATAAATGGATGACTGCATGAATCAATGAATATATGAAAGAATGAAAGAATCAAAGTATTTAGGTAGTACATCTGGGTAGCTTAGTCGGTTAAGCATCCAACTCTTGACTTTGTTCAGGTCATGATCTCAAGGTTGTTATATAGAGTCCTGCATAAAGCTCTGTGCTCTGTGGAGAGTCTGTTCCTCTCTCTTTCTCTCCCTCTCCCTCTGTTCTTCCCCCAACTCATGTTCTCTTTCTCTGTTAAATAAATAAATAAAGTCAAAATTCTTAATGATTTTGTTCTCTTTTTTAAAAGAAATAAAGTATAATTATGCTTATTACTCTAATGAGGGTATTTTTCACCACTGTCTATGATTACAGGTCTTACAGTATAAAAAATAAGATCAGATTTGGAGCAAACATTCTCAGAATATTATGAATGCTTAGGAAGTATGCCACATACGATTTGACTTTGTTTTAGCTGTAAAAAAAAAAAAGAGTAAAAAGCATTCACCTTTAGTGATAATGACTTACTTTATATATATATTTTTTAATTTTTTTGTAAACATATAATGTATTTTTATCCCCCGGGGTACAGGTCTGTGAATCGCCAGGTTTACACACTTCACAGCACTCACCATAGCACATATCCTCCCCAATGTCCATAACCCAACCCCCCCTCCCAGCCCCCCTCCCCCAGCAACCCTCAGTTTGTTTTGTGAGATTAAGAGTCACTTATGGCTTATCTCCCTCCCAATCCCATCTTGTTTCATTTATTCTTTTCCTACCCCCAAACCCCCCACATTGCATCCCCACTTCCTCATATCAGAGAGATCACATGATAGTTGTCTTTCTCCGATTGACTTATTTCGCTAAGCATAATACCCTCTAGTTCCATCCATGTTGTCGCAAATGGCAAGGTTTCATTTCTTTTGATGGCTTACTTTAAAAGAGGAAGAAGAAAATGCAAACCTATAAAACTCTTAGAAGATAAAATAGGAGCACCTACTGACCTTGGGTTTGATGATGCCTTCTTATGTATAACATCAAAGCATAATCCATGAAAGAAAGAAATGGCTTTATTAAATTAAATAAGGACTTCATTAAATTAAAGTTGCTGCTCTATGAAAGACATGGTCAAGAGAATAAAAAGAAAAGCACAAACAGGAAAAATGTTTGCAAAGACAAATATGATAAAGACCTGTTTTGCGGGCGCCTGGGTGGCTCAGTGGGTTAAGCCGCTGCCTTCGGCTCAGGTCATGATCTCGGGGTCCTGGGATCAAGTCCCGCATCAGGCTTTCTGCTCAGCAGGGAGCCTGCTTCCCTCTCTCTCTCTCTGCCTGCCTCTCTATCTGCTTGTGATCTCTCTCTGTCAAATAAAAAAATAAAATATTAAAAAAAAAAGACCTGTTTTGCAAAATATGTAAAGAATTCTCAAAACTCAATAAAAAATATCTGATTTAAAAATGGATCAAAAACTTTAATAGACATATCACTAAAGAATATGTGTTAATTGCAAATAAGCATATCAAAAGATGTTCCACATCACATGTCATCAGGATAATGGAAATTGAAACAGCAGAATACCACTACACTCATTTTCAAATAGCCAAAATTCAGAACACTGACATCATATGCTGAAAAATATTTGGAGGAATGCAAAATGATACAGGCACTTTGGAAGACATTTTGGCAGTTTCTTACCATGGAAAAAAAATTGTGTTCCTTGGCATTTACCCAAAGGAATCAAAAGTTCATGTCCATACAAAACCCTACATATAGATATTTATATCAGTTTTGTTCATAATTGCCAAAATGTGGAAACTTCCAAGATATTCTTCAGTAGATGAATGGATGAATAAACTGTGGTATAGCTAAACAATGGAATACTAATCAGCAGTAAGTAGTAACAATCTATAAGACATAAAAAAGCATGGAGGAATCTTATATGAATATTACTAAGTGAAAGAAGCCAATCTGAAAAGGTTACAATTTGTATCATTTCAACTGTATGACATTTTGGAAAAGGCAAAACTATGGAGTTACCAGAAGTTAAGGGAGAGTAACGGATGAATAGGCAGATCACAGACAATTTTTAGAACAATTAAAATACTTTACATGATACTGTATTAGTGGATATACATGATTATAAATTTATTCAAATCCAAAGAATGAACATCATCAGAAGTTTATTTTAATGTAGACTATGGATTTTGGGTAATAATAATATATCAATGTAGGTTTATCAATTTTAACCAATGTACTACTGTGGTAGGGAGTGTTGATAATGAGGGAGACCCTGTAGGTTTGGGAGCAAGGAATATAAGGGAAATCTCTGTATCTTCTGTTCAATATTGATGTTAACCTAAAACTGCTCTAAAAATAAAGTTCATTAGAAGATAAGGGGTAGAAATGAGGTATGAATTTTAGTTTTTAATCCTGGATTTTCCATCATTTACTATCTATGTGACTCTTTCATGTTCTAAAAAGGATAGCAAAGCAGAGGAATATAAAGACTAAATATTCACTGCAACTCTGAAGTTATTGAGCATAGCAGTAGAGAGACTGTAGATTGGATGGGAGTAAGAAATGAATGAAAAAATTTAGAAGAAAAGCTGCAGTTCGGTCTACCCACATATCTTCCTCAATCTCTTATAACCAATTCAGTAATGTCATTCCTTCTGTATCTTTGAGTTCATTATAGGGAGCATCAGTACAGTTTGAAATGGTGTGCATATCATTGATAAAAGAGGAAGTATATGAAACTAATGACAGAGAATAGATGGTACTTGTAAAATTAAAGACAAGAAAAGATTCATGTCAGCTAGTCACTGACTTTCCCCATTAATCTAGGTTAAACCTTGCCGAAGACAGCTCTTATTCCAAGCAAGGTGAAACTTGATGTTCTTCATGTTCCACCATGACAAAGAATATCCTACTCTCTTTTACTCTCAATGTAACAATGACTGAAAAGCCAAAGAAGCCCACCTATAGTTAAAGCAACATATCATACAGATCTATTTTTAATCTAGGTTTATGCATTTTTCCCTTCTTTAGTCATCTTATCATGGGAATGAGTAGAGGAAGGATATCAATGTGGCAAGACCAAGTCTGTTAAGAATTTGAGCATGGTTCTCACATCACTTACATATAAAAACTTGGATTCTTGTCAGGTCTCATCTCTACCAATTTAACTTTATAATCAGGTGCTATTTAATATGTGTACCCTTTGATCAGTCTTATCTAATGCACATTTTTCTTAAAATAAAAGACAAAAATTCTAAAGAGGATAGGATTTTGTCCAATATTTTAGCAGGGGTCAGTTAACTTTTTCTTTTTTTGTGGAAGACCAGTTGTGAATACTTTAGAATATGAGAGCCATATGGTTTCTGTTGCAACTGTTTAACTCTTCTGTGTAATGAAAAAGCAGCCATAGATAATATTCTGATAAACCAATGAAACTAAGTTAAAATTGAACTTGATTTATACTGGTGCCTGGATGACTCAGTTGATAAAGCATGTGAGTCTTGATCTAGCAGTCATAAGCTAAAGCCTAATGTGGGGTATAGAGATTACTTGAAAAATAAAACAAACAAACAAAAAATAACCTTGATTTATAAAAACAGATGGGAAGTTGAATTTGTTCCTAGGCAGTTGTTTACATCTCTGTGTGTTAAGGGTTGAATTGTGTCCCCCATACCCTCAAATTTGTATGTTGAATTTCTAACCCAAGTAGTCCAGAATGTGACCTTACTAATGAAATAATTAAGGTGATCCCTAATCAAATGTGACTGTTGTTTAACATAAAGGGGAAATCTGAACACAGGAGCATGTATAGAAAGAAGACAATATAAAGAGAAATAGAAGACATCTAACTACAAGCTGCAAATAGAAGCCTAGAACAGATTCATCCCTTATTCAGAAGGAAGTGATTTTGCACATTATAATTTTGACTATCTAGTCTCCAGAACTGTGAGATAATAAATTTGTGCTGCATAAGCCACTTACTCTGTTGTACTTTGTTATGGAACCTTAAGCAAACTAATAGTAACATCATAATATTCTAAGGGCTCTCAGTCACCACAATACATTCAACCTATCAAAGAAACCTTCAGCACAATTCAATTTGCTGGATCAGAAGGCTGCAGGGATAGAATTGCAACAAAATAATTAGGTGAAACTCTTCTTGCTAAAAGTTAACTTAAAGTTGGTTTCTTGTTGTTGTTGTTGTTGTTGTTTTTTAATCACCTGTAATTAAGTTGGAAGAGCACACTCAAATATATTTTATTTCCAAAATCCAAAGTCTCTATATACATATCTCTTTTTTAATGATACAGGATCACAGTGAAGCAACTTGCCCTCCACTTGGAAAAGAAAAACATTCTAACATGTTTTTGTGAACAAAAACAAAAAATCTCTGCAATGGGTGGTGTTTACCTTTGTCTCAGAGGAGACATAAATTAAGTGTAGATGATGAATTTTGGGGATGTATTTTTAAATGATTAAGAATTTAACTACCAAGAAAATGTATGCAGGGAAGTAGAGTAAGTTCTACTAGGTACAAACAAGGTGAAGCAGAGAGATATGTGGATATATGGTGGAGGAGCATTCTGGGAAGATGAAATAGTAAATACAAAGGCTCTTTGGTAAAAACATATTGGTACATTTGAGAATACCAAGGAAGCCAATGTGGATAGTTGAATACAGAAGTAGTAGGAGCTGAGGACAAAGAGGTAATAGAACTGGATGTGCAGAATAAGTTATTAAAAAAAATTAGACAGAGTGTAAAGAAAAGCTAAAGAAAAACTTAAGACAGTGGACTGGGAATGACATAGTCTTACTTATCTTTGAAACAAGATGACTCTAGCTACTGTGATTGAAACAGACAAGACGGACAAAGGTAGATAAAAAAATTAGTAGACTATGATAACAATCTAGTTGAGAGGTAATGATGTCTTAGACTAAGGTAGACTAAGTGATGACCATCTTTTCATTTGTCTGTTGGTCTTGGTGATAATCAAATAAAAGAAGCAAGGGCAAGGGAAAAAGAGGTAATAATATATTCTAATTGCATTTAGGATAAAAAAAAAAGGAAAATTAAGAATGACTCCAAATGTTACTGACCTAAGCAAATGGAAGTGTGAGTTACCAATAACTAATGGGGGAGACTGCAGGAATTTCAAATTTAGAGAATACCTGGAATTCCACTGAGAATATATATTTGAGGCAGCTTTTGGACATTCAAAGTGGCAGTTCAAAATAAAGCCTTAAAGTAAAAGATGAAGATGTAGTCTGTAATTATACATAAGAAAGCAATCAATGGGGCACCTGGGTGGCTCAGTGGGTTAAAGCCTCTGCGTTCAGCTCAGGTCATGATCCCAGGGTCCTGGGATCGAGCCCCACATCGGGCTCTCTGCTCAGCGGGGAGCCTGCTTCCTCCTCTTTCTCTCTCTCTGCCTGTCTCTCTGCCTACTTGTGATCTCTATCTGTCAAATAAATAAATAAAATCTTAAAAAAAAAAGAAAGCAATCAATGAATTGATAGCATCTGAGGCCACAAAACCAGAAAATTAGATAAAACAAAGCAAAACAACAAACAAACAAAAACAACAGCAACAAAAATTAAGGTCTGTGCTGTGCAGATACAAAAATCTACAGATAGTGCAGAACAAACCCCAATATCAAAAGCTTGAAAGAGGAGATTTAGAGTGGCCTGAGAAGATGCCAGTGAAGTAAGTGAGGAACTAGTAAAATATGTTCTGAAGGAAAATTTAAAAACAAAAACAAAATGAAACTGTTTCAGTTAGGAGGATGGGAATGTGGAACTGTATCAAATTGTTTAATATGACTAAGAATTTAACAATAAGGAGGTTATTATTGACCTTCACAAGAACAAAATTGCTTGAATAGTAACATAAAAGCTTAATGTTTTGGGGCGCCTGGGTGACTTAGTGGATTAAGCCACTGCCTTCGGCTCAGGTCATGATCTCAGGGTCTTGGGATCAGGCCCTGCCTCCGGCTCTCTGCTCCGCAGGGAGTCTGCTTCCTCCTCTCTCTCTGCCTGCCTCTCTGCCTACTTGTGATCTCTCTCTCTGTCAAATAAATAAAATAAAATCTTAAAAAAAAAGCTTGATGTTTTAATACTATTTTTTTTCGTATAGTTGACATATAATGTTACATTATTTTCAGGTATATGACGTACAATGGCTTAAATTCCCTATATGCTATGTTATATTCACAACAAGTGTAGATACCATATATTATCATAGAACACTATTAAAATATCATAGACTGTGTTCCTTATACTGTGCCTTTTTATTCCCATGACATCTCAATTCATTAATTGGAAGTCTGTATATCCTACTCCCCTTCACCAATTTTGTCCATTCCTCCAAGTCCTTTTGTCTAACAACTATCAATTTATTCTCTGTATTTAAAGCTCTGATTCTCTGATTTTTGTTTGGTTTTTAGTTTCCACATATGAATGAAATATTATGACATTTGTCTTTCTTAGTCCAACTTATTTCATTTAGCATAATACCAGTAGGTCCATCCATATTGTTGCAAATGGCAGGATCTCATGCTTTCTTATAGTTGTGCAATACTCCATTGTATACATATACTACACCTTCCTTATCCATTCATCTATCAGTGGACACTTAGGTTGCTTTTATGTTTTGGCTATTGTAAGTAATGCTACAATAAACATAGAAGTGCATATATTTTAATTGGTGATTTTGTGGTTTTTGTTGTTGTTGTTGTTGTTGTTTGTTTTTTTAGGTAAATACCCAATGTTGAAATTATTGGATTAATATGATATTTCCAATTTTTTTGAGGAATCACCATTCTGTTTTCCATAATGACTATACCAATTTACATTCCCATCAACAGTGTTTGAGGATTCCTTTGTCTTCACATCATTGCCAACATTTGTTCTTCCTTGTCTTTTTCATTTTAGACATTCTGACAGGTGTAAAATGGTATCTACTTGGGGTATTAATTTATATTTCCCTGATGATTAGTGATGACCATCTTCTCATTTGACTGTTGGTCATTTGTAGGCATTCTTTCAAGAAATGTCTATTTACTAGCTGCCTGAGTGGCTATCAGTGAAGCTTCTGCCTTCAGCTCAGATCATGATCTGAGAGTCCTGGGATCTAGCCTTGATTCTTCCTCTCCCTCCCTTGCTTCCCTTCATATGTTTTCTCTCTGGCTCAATCTCTCTCTTAAATAAATAAATAAATAAATATATAAATAAATAAAATGTCCATTCATGCCCTCTACCCGTTCTATAATTGGATTTTTAAAAAAGATTTTATTTATTTATTTAACAGAGCAAGGGAGATCACAAGTAGGCAGAAAGACAGGCAGATAGAGAGGGGGAAGCAGGCTCCCCGCTGAGAGGGAAGCCCGATGTGGGGCTTGATCCCAGGACCCTGGGATCATGACCCAAGCTGAAGGCAGAGACTTTAACCCACTGAGCCACCCAGGCACCCCTGCTTGTTTTTTAGGTATTTTTATATATGTGTTTTATATATTTTGAACATTAATCTTTTATGAGGTATATCATTTGCAAGTATCTTCTCCCATTCAGTAGGTTGACTTTTTGTTTTGTGAAGGCAAAATTTACAGTGCAAAAGCTTTTTGTTTTGATATAACCCCAAAATTTATTTTTGCATTTGTTCCTTATCTTAGGAGACATATCTAGAAAAAATATTGCTACTGCTGACACCAGAAAAATTAATGTTTATGTTCTCTTCTAGGAGTTTTATGGTTTCATGTCTTATATTTACGTCTTTAATCCATTTTGAGTTTATTTTTGTGAGTGGTCTCTGTTAGGGTCCATGATCAAAGGAATGAGACTGACACAAAGCGAAAGTCAAGCAAAGCTTTATTTTGCGCCAAGCATCGAAAATCAAACTGACTGGTCAGGGCAGTCTCTTACAAAGAGGCGACGACAATCAGGACGCCGACCCCAACACGCCACTGACAACTCCCCTACCCGACAACTCCCCTACCCAACGACTCCCGTACCCGACGACTCTGATGCTCCCAATGATGCTGCCCCCAATGACTACCCTGACGACTATCACTACTACGCCCCTGACTCACAGACTAACCTTTATAGAGGTGGTTGAGCCCGGCCCACACACAGGTGGCCAATGAGATTGCAACACACAGGGAACACTGCACAGTCATGCTCGGTTAGCAACACGGGTGGCCAATTGAATTCCAATTCACCATAGCAAATATATGTGCACGCCACTGATTGGATGTCTCCATCCAGCCTGGCCCACCCCTATACCCCGGGTTTGCAAGTAAGTTCCTCTGGGAGGGGCAGGATCAATCTAAACCCACAACAAAATGGCTCCCTCTGGCCAACCAGGCCCTTACAGTCTCATTTCATTCATTTGCATGTAGCTGTCTAGTTCTCCCAGCACCATTTATTGAAGAGGCTGTCTTTTCCTTATTGTATGTATATTTTTTAAGATTTTATTTATTTATTTGTTTGTTTGTTTATGTTTATTTATTATGAGAGAGAAAAAGAGAGAGAGAAAGCATGAGTTGGAGGGATAGGCAGGGAGGGAATCAAGATTCCCCACTGAGTAGGGAGCCCAATGTGAGGCTCTATGCCAGGACTCCAAGATCATAACCTAAGCCAAAGACAAATATACCTAACCAACAGAGCCACCCAGGTGTCCCTTCACTGTATATTCTTATCTCCTTTATCATGGATTCATTAATAACATAATCATGGGTTTGTTTCAGGACACTATTGTGTTCCATTGATCTATTTGTCTATTTTTTGTACCATACCATTTTGATTATGACAGCTTTGTAGTATGTCTTAAAATCTGGAATTGTGATAGCTCCTCCTTTGTTCCTTGTGAAAACCTGATTTACTAGGTTCAAGGGAAAGTATGTAGACAGAAAGTTGAAATGAGTATAGTCAGGCTTTTAAGCAGAGAAATGAGATAATAGAGTGTCAGGATAAAAAGAGAAAAAAGGAGGTTTTGTTTGGTTGTTTTGGGTATGTATATGGGGGAAGTAAAATCATATTTCTTAGAAAGGAAACAGAAAGCTGATGACTAAAAAGGAAGAAGAGAGATAGTCTGTGGGAAAATATTTTACATAGGTATTAGAGATTGAACCTAGAAAAAACAAGATCATGCTTCAATCATTTACAGTGACCAAAAAAGATGACATATATAATATAGACAAAAAATACATATATAATATATAATATATATACATATATATACATATATAATATAGACATATTACATATATAATATAGACAAAAAATACATATATAATATAGACAAAAAATACAGGTAGTTAGATTGTTGTAGTAGAGGAATATCGTGGAATTTCTGACTCTTTTTCTTTCTTTTTTTTTTCAGTGAAATGGGACATCTTCTGAGATGAGGAAAGATAAAAGGTGTTGGAATTTTGGGTAGAAGAGATGAGGTGGAAGATGATCATCCAGGAAAATATTTGAGTGGTTGTACTAGGAATACTAAAGAATGTCTTGCCAATATTTTTGAAGTAATGTTCATAAAGTTTTAGTTAGACTAGTCATCATGGAAGACAAGGAGCCAAGACAATTGGGCATGCTGATTGTTGGAATAATTATCTTCAAAGGTATCAAAATGACCAAAAATATATACAGAATGAACATTGGTGAATGTGTCAAAGGATAATAAATGAACAGACTATATCCTATTTGCCCTCCCATATCAGTGCTTTACTCGTTTCCATTCAGCAATGTGTTCTAAAAGGATTACTTATCAGCATAGCTTCTTCAAAGGATTTATTTTTCTTCTGTAGTTTCTATAAATTCAGTTAATGGGGGATTAAGGGCAGGAGAAAAATGAGACAAGAAATTTTACTTCTCTTCCTCATTTCCCTATGAACTCCTACAATTTGGTTTCCCTCTTTACCCAAAAGCCAAAGCTCTAGTTTCTCACAGACTCTTGGGTTCTATAAATGTTTTCTTACCTTTTGCCTTCAGGCTTAAATTTGCCATGAGCCCAGGGATGAGGCTAGCAGGCTTTGAGCAATAAGTCCTCAGGAGAGCTCATGGGCATGGCACATGAATAGCAGGTTAAGTAGCAACAGTCTGTGCAGCCTTCACTTCCCACAGATGGGCCTGTGTTTATGCTGGGGGCAGGGGAGGGAAATGATACCTGCCAGCTCCCCCATTTTCAGAGAAGTTCCCTAACTTGCTCCAAAATCTGTATGAACAGAACTGTTTTCTATTTCCCCCCAACATTATGCAAACTTTTGTTTTTATGTTGCCTCTCTGCACAGGCTGCTCTCTCCTATAGGTGGCAACCAGGCTATCACTTGTCCCTAGGGCTCAGGGAAAATTTTGTTAAAGCCCCATATGCTCTGCCCAGCCATCCAGTGCACTGCTGTTATTATAAACCCTGTCCAACTTCTAAACAGCAATGAGCCATGGCCTGGAACCTGACACCACTGTGCATCTGCCTCCAGCCATTGGTGCATTGCTGCCACCACTTGCCACACCCAACTGGGCACCCCCAATCAATGCAGTATGCCAAACCTAGCCATGCCTATTTATCTCCTGCACCACTCCAAGCCTCATACCCCAGCCATCCTGGCATGCAGCCCTCAGCCACTGCTGCTCTTTGGAAGATAGGACTAGTGGAACAGTGCAAATTTTGCTAAAACTGCCACCCTGCTCTCAAGTTCCCTGGCAGGCATGACCCCTCACAACTGGCCTGCCATGCCCCCAGTAATACCACAAAGAACAAGCATAGTTCACAATAGAGTCAATACAGATGACTACTGAAAAGAAAAGTGACTCCGACAATAGAAGGGCATAAGCAACAACCATAGGATATTCTCCTGAGGTGCCAGATTCTGAGGAACAGGGGAAACATGGCACTCCAGGACATCTTCTTCATAAAATCACTCCTTCAAGAGCAGAAGACATGACTGCTCTAAACACACATTAACAGAGAATCACACAAAATGAAGATACAGAAATTATCTCAAATGAAGGATACAATACAACTCTGACCAGAGATCTAAGTGAAACAGATATAAATAGCATTCCTGATAGAAAATTCAAAACAGTGATCATAAGGATACTCACTGGACTTGAAAAAGAAAAGTAGAAGGCATGAGTGAGATCCTTAAAACAGAGATAAGGAGCAGTGCCTGGGTAGCTCAGTGGGTTATAGCCTCTGCCTTCAGCTCAGGTCATGATCCCAGGGTCCTGGGATCAAGCCCCGCATTGGGCTCTCTGCTTGGCAGGGAGCCTGCTTCCCCTCTCTCTCTGCCTGCCTCTCTGCCTACTTGTGATCTCTCTCTCTCTCTCTCTCTCTCTCAATCTATAAAAAAAAAAAAGAAAAAAAATTTTAAAAAAAGATAAAAAATAACAAAAAACAGAGATAAGGAATAACATAGAGATAAATGGTCCAATAAACAAAATGAGAAACACACTTGATGGAATAAACAGTAGGCTGGAAGAAACCAAGGAAGAAATCAATGACTTAGAAGACTGAGAAATGGAAAGCAATCAAGCTGAAGGTAAGACAGGAAAAAAAAAAAATATGCAAAAGAACTAATTGACTCCATCAAATATAATACTATTCGTTTTATAGGAGTCCCACAAGAAGAGAGAGAAAAGGGATTAGAAAATTTATTTGAAGAAATAATAGCTGAAACCTTCCTAATCTGGGGAAGAAAAGAGATATCCAGATGCAGGAGGCACAGCGAACTCCTATCAAAATCAACAAAAACAGACCCACATAAAGACATAGTATAATTAAATTGGCAAAATAGAGTGATAAGGAAAAAAAAATAAGCATTAAGACTCAAGAAGACACCAACATGCAAGGG
This sequence comes from Meles meles, assembly GCF_922984935.1. NCBI lineage: Eukaryota > Metazoa > Chordata > Mammalia > Carnivora > Mustelidae > Meles > Meles meles. Next base: position 84,211,743 of record NC_060073.1, on the reverse strand, counting down.
AAAACCCATAAGACTGGGAGGAAATTTTTCAGTAGAAACTTTCCAAGCCAAAAGGGAGTGGCATGATATAGTGAATGTGCTGAATGGGAAAAATTTTCAGCCAAGAATATTCTATCCAACAAGGCTGTCATTTATGACAGAAGGAGAGATTAAAAGTTTCCCAAAGAAAAACTAAATGACTTCATGACCACTAACTCAGCCTAGCAAAAAATATTAAAGGGTGCTCTTTGAGTGGAAAGGAGAGACTAAAAGTGACACTGTAAAGGTAAGAAACACAAAAGCAGTAAAAATGAATATTTCTGTAAAAAAACAGGTCAAGAAACTTACAAAATCAAAAGCATGAACTATAACATGTACCTCAAATGTAGGGAGGAGAGGAGAAAACAATGGACTCAAACTTAAAGGACATACTTAATACAAACTTAATACATACTGATGTATGCAGAACAAGTTATATGCAAACCTAATGGTAACCATGTATCAAAAACAACTAATAAAAATGCAAAGAATAAAGATAACCAAGTATATGGCAAAGACAATCAGCAATTCATGAAAGAGAAAGAGAAAAAGGATCAGAGAAAATCTTCAGAAACAACCCCAAAACAAATAATAAAATGAAAATAAACACATATCTATCAATAAGTACTTTGAATGTAATTGGAGAAAATGCTCCAATCAAAAGACAAAAGACTTAGTGTGACAGAATGGATAAAAGCAAGACCCATCTATATGTTGCCTACAAGAGACTTATTTAGCTATACTAAAGACACCGCGGTTTGAAAGTGAGGAAGTGGAAAAGTATCTACCATGTAAATGAATGCCTAAAGAAAGACAGAGTAGCAATACTTACACCAGACAAATGGACTTTAAAACAAAAAAATTGTAACAAGAGACAAAAAGACAATGTATAATAATAATGGGGACAATTCAATAGGAAGACATAACAATTGTAAATATTTATGAACCCAACCTAGGCAAACCCATAAAACAGTTAATAACAGACATAAAGGAACTAACTGATGTAATAAAATAACAGTAAAGGGCTTTAACACTCCATTTACATTGGTGGGCATATTATCCAAACTGAGTTTCAACAAGGAAACAATAGCTTTCAATGGTAAACTGGGTGAGATAGATTCAACAGGTATATTCAGAAAACTCAATCCTAAAACATCAGAATATACATTTTTTTCAAGAGCACATTAAACATTCTGTAGAATAGATTTATCTATTAGCCCACAAAAGAAACTTTCACAAATTCAAGAAGATGTAAGTTGTACCATGCATCTTTTCTGAACACAACAATATGAACCTAGAATTCAACCACAATAAAAAATCTGGAAAGACAATAAACACATGGAGGTGAAACAACATGTTACTAAACAATAAATGGGTCAAAAAGAAAATAAAAAATGCATGGAAACAAATTAAAATGGAAACAAAATGGTCCAAAACCTTTGGGTGCAGCAAAAGTGATTCCAAGAGGGAATTTTATAACAACACAAGCTTACTTCAGGAAGCAAGAAAAATCTCAAATAAACAACCTAACCTAAAGGAAAATTCCTTTACACCTAAAGGAATTAGAAAAATAACAAAATATAAAATCTAAAGCCAGAAGAAGGGAAAAAAAAAATAAGGTTAGAGCAGAAATAAATGATATAGACACAGAAGAAAGAAGAGAGGAAGAAGAAGATAGAGGAGGAGTAGTAGTAGGAGGAGCAGAACAGGGAGGAGGATGAGGGGAGGGGAAGGAGGAAGAACAAATCAATGAAACCAGTAGCTGGTTCTTTGAGAAAAAAAAGAGAAAGAAAAAACAGGTGGTGGGTGATGGGGAGGGCACGTTTTGCATGGAGCACTGGGTGTTGTGCAAAAAGAATGAATACTGTTACGCTGAAAAAATTAATAAAAAGGGAAAAAAAAAACAACAACAAAAAAAAAGAAAAAATCAATAAAATTGGTATCTCTAGCCAGAATTATGAAGAAGAAAAAAAAATATTCAAATAAATAAAATCACAAATGAGAGAGGAGAAATGACAAGCAATACCATGGGAATGCAATTATAACAAAATATTATGAAAATTATATTCCAACATACTGGACAATCTAGAAGAAATGCATAAATTCCTAGAAACATATAACCTATGTTACAGGAACAGGAAGAAATAGAAAATTTGAATGGACTGATAACCAGCAAAGAAGTAGAATCTATAATCAAAAAACTCCCAACAAAAGTCCAGAACCAGTTGGCCTCACAGGTCAGTTCTACCAAATATTTAAAGAACAGTTAATACCTATTCTTCTCAAACTATCCCAGAAAATCGAAAAGGAAGGAAAATTTGCGAATTTATTCTGTAAGGCCAGTGTTATACTGATACCAAAACTGGATAAAGACACCACTAAAAAACAAAGCAAAACAAAACAAACAAACAAACAAAAAACAGAACTACAGGTCGAATGAACATAGATGCATATCCTTGATGAACACAGATATAAAAATCCTCAGGTACTAGCAAGCTGAATTCAACAATATATTTAAAAAGTCATTCACCACAATAAAATATGATTTATTCCCAGGTTATAAGGGTCATTCAATATTTGGAAGCCAACCAGTGTGATGGATCAAATTAATAAGATAAAGGATAAGAACCATATTGGTGAGGGATAGATACAGAAAAATGTTCACCTTCAGCCCAGAAGGCTGACCTATAACCTGCTTCATTTCAGTAAGGGTATAGTAATTGCTGGTTGCTACATTCTTTTTTTTTTTTTTTAAAGATTTTATTTATTTATTTGACAGACAGAGATCACAAGTAGACAGAGAGGCAGGCAGAGAGAGAGGAGGAAGCAGGCTCCCCGCCGAGCGGAGAGCCCGACGCGGGGCTCGATCCCAGGACCCCGAGATCATGACCTGAGCCGAAGGCAGCGGCCCAACCCACTGAGCCACCCAGGCGCCCTGGTTGCTACATTCTTAATGGTACTCATGACTTCTTGAAAATCTCCCAAATAGTTAATATTGAGATGAATGATAAGCACCAGAGAAATCTTACAAAAATAGCTTTATAAGTAAAAATTCAAAGAAGACATTTATGATTTAATATTCTCTGCACATTCCTTCCCCCTTGAGCACTGAGTATATAGCCAGCAGTTTCATAGAACAAAAGTGCAGCTCTTTATGACCACCGGTCCCATCCCTATGCTATAATTAAAGCATTTTTTTGCACCATAAACATCTAAGAATTCTTTCTTGGCCATCCACTCATAGATGTACATCATTTAGGTGCCAATGTAGAGTCTGTCCTCTCATCTGGACTTCAAGTACTTGGTGCAAATTTGGTGCAAACTTCTTTTGCTTTCATTCCAGGGGCTTTTCAAAGAGTAGGGTCTTTGGGGGAACACTTTCATGTGGATTTCTCAGGATGCATTTCTCTAGCCTGTGGCTACTCTATAGGGAGGAAACTAGTGCCCTGGAAAGAATGGTAGTGAGACGCAGAAACCTGATACCTTCTATCAATCCCTATTTTTATATAAAGTTGTCTTTCTTGAGCATGGGAGAGCCACCTAAGCCAATAGGATAGCTGCCAATCTTAAGACTCCCATGTAAGATTTCCTCCTCATTGATCTAATGTGATCCCCTCTAGATCTCTGGATTAGACACTTATGGTTATGAGATATCTGCCCAGAGTTGACTGAAACCAGCATCCATTTGAATTAAAACTCCACTGGGCACTGTTTCCTAAGGAAGTTGGCTATGAAGACTACATATGTTGGATTGTCACTTAGACCATTATCTCTATTGTTTTCATCAGTGTCCCCTACTGACTACTTAAATTATAACATTGGATAATTTCCCCTTATAAAATGTTTCTAGTGTTTTCCATGGGTTAAAAATGGCAAGTTCTTCATTGCACAGCATGGTCTTTTGGTCCATTCACTGGCACCCATTTGTAGTCTAGAATGCAATGGGGAAGTGGAGAGATTCTGGCATTCCTACTATAAGACTGTGTTCTTGGCATATTTTATTTGAGGGATACCTCCAGTCAGTTTGACCCTAGGAAACTATGACATATTCTTTGTGGGATGCCACCTTGATAATGGGAACCTCTCTACTTTTCTAGGAACATAAGTTCTCCTCTCAATCCTCAAGAACTTTCTCTTCAGAAAACTTTTAACCCACTGGAATCAATTTGAATTGCAAGATTTAAGAAAAAAAGGACTGATCTTCTGTAACACAGCATGATCTCAGTATTCCTTAGGAGACAAGGAAAAATGCTCCATTAATGGGACATTAAGCTTCAATATGATCTATCAGTTAGATCTGTTCTGTAAGAAACAGGGCAAATGGAATGAGGTACCCTATATCCGGACCTTCATGGTCTTAAATCTGGATCCCAACCTAAGGGTTTCTTGAAGAATGTTTGGCCACCAACCAAACTAATAAATGCCCTCCTGTCATATTGGATGATGATTATCAACATAGGCCTCCTCCTAATAAACCCAGGTTGCCAGAGGAAACACAGCCCAATCCTAATAAAGAAGACACTCTCTCACTGTTCCTCCTCCTAATAGATCCAAGTTACTCTCATACGTGAGGTCTCCTCCTATTCATTCCCTGTGTTAAAGGCTATGATAATTAAAACCAATCATCTGTGTTGTCTACCTTGGAATAGGGACTTTAAGGAATATTCCCAGCAGCTTCCAGACTCCTTTTGTTTTGGGGAAGTTTCCTGTCTTCTCTGACCCAACCTGGACTGCCTATTTTCCCTTTTTGTTAGTGGGAAAAAAAAAAATGTCTCCGCTCATCTGTCTGAGCTGATCAGCTTTAGGACCAGATGTCCTCTTTCTCTGCCCTCTGGGCTTTTATCTGCCTTCAGCCCTGCTGGCAGTAAGTCACCTCTTCTGTTTCCCCCTCCCTCTTCCATTTTCTGCACCACCATGAGCAAGGCTTGCATAACCAACTCCTATATTGTCCTCTGTGCCTCCAGTGCCATCAGCTCCTGGTACTCCTGCCCTTGGTAACAAGAGCAAAGAGCATCCTTCCTGGAATTAAACAACCCACTTCATATTTCACCACTTGTTGCCCATGAAAAATTGACAATGGGGAACAAATTGATTAACTTTTGAATGGACATAGGTGCAACTATTCTGTATTAAAACTAGTTTAAGTTTATTAGTTTAATTAAGGTAGACATACCTTTGGCTTTTTTTTTCATTAAATTTAATACTTCCATTCTACTTATGTTTACTAGAAGTCAAATACGTTCATGTTATCTCTGTTGCAATGTGTTAGTAAAAAAAGATGACTTAAAATGATGGTTAGTTTTGCCTGTTTAATAAAGTTTTCATGGGTAATTGTTAAGATAGCTTGTGGTATCTTTGGTAACCTGAAAGGTTTAAGTTTTCTAAGTTAGATGACAAATTGGGTTAAATCCACTTAATATATAACCCTTTTCCAAATAAGATAAAATACTAAAGTTTTGGTTACTGAATATAGGTTTATGCTTTTGGCTTTTTATTTATTTTTTTAAAGATTTTATTTATTTATTTGGCAGAGAGAGATCACAAGTAGGCGGAGAGGCAGGCAGAGACAGAGAGAGGAGGAAGCACGCTCCCTGCCAAGCAGAGAGTTCGATGTGGGACTCAATCCCAGGACCCTGAGATCATGACCTAAGCCAAAGGCAGAGACTTAATCCACTGAGCCACCTGCCTTTGGCTTTTTATTGAAGAGAAGATGAGGATACTTAGTTCTGATGGCAAATATGCTTTATGCATTATTGGAAGATTATAATGGAAAAACTTTTTTTTTTAGAAATTATGAAGTATATTTTTAAATTTGCTGATCTGAAGAATTCTGATATAATAGATGGTTCACAAATTGGTTGCTACTTAATTTTCACCAGAGACCGAGGTTTCTAAGAGTTAAAATTCCACCAAATGTAATTAAGATTAATGGAAATAAGAGAAACAATTCTATATGCAAGAAGAGATGTACTTTTAATAAGAAATATATAAGGAATGGGGATACATTTTATTAAGGGAAAGGAAAGTAATTTTTTTTTCTTTTAAATATTTCATTTAATAAGAACATACTGGATGCAGAAAGGAAAGTAATTTTGTCCTAAAGTGAGACTCATTGTTTTAGAGAAAATGTTTAGGAAAAAAAATCTGAATGAAAAAGAAAGTTTTAGAAGGCAGGAGTAAGGTTTGAATGAATAGATTTTAAAAGTACAATGGCATAAAATGGAAATTGTTTTGTTTAGTTTTGTTTTCTCTCTCTCTTTTAAGAAGACAAAGTTTTCTTGGATTGTCGGTCTGCTCTTGATAAGAAAATATAAACACATTTTTCCTTTTTTTTTTAATCTGCCCAAAACCCAAATTTTTGTGTTTTGTCTTTATCAGAACTTTGATTACTTAAGAGGACTGCAACTTCTCATATTAAAGGAACTAAGTTTCCTAAAAAGTTGTATAACCTCCTGCAGACTATCTTATTGCCAGCATGTGTAAGTAGATAATTAAATATTAAAATTATAATTATCTGGGGGCACCTGGGTGGCTCAGTGGGTTAAAGCCTCTGCCTTTGGCTCAGGTCATGATCCCAGGGTCCTGGGATCGAGCCCCACATCGGGCTCTCTGCTCCGCAGGGAGCCTGCTTCCTCCTCTCTCTCTGCCTGCCTCTCTGCCTACTTGTGATCTCTGTCTGTCAAATAAATAAATAAAAATCTTTATAAAAATATAAAATAAAATAAATTTATAATTATCTGTAACCCTATTAGGGTATGTTCTTTAAATGGTAAATGAAGTTTTTTAACTAATTAGGTTTATTAATTTGGTATGTTAAGATACTTGGAAAATACTGTTAAACCAATAATGATGAGCCATAACTTGCATTATATGGGTAAATACTGTAAGAATTTAAGAATATATATGAAATTCCTGAAGTTTTAATGTGTCCTATTATAAGATCATTATTTGAATTATTGAAATGCTGTGTGTCAAAGAAATATGTGGATTTCTTGGCAATTTCATTATAATGAACTTTCAGATCAGATCTTTAACCATGTCCATTTTTGAGTTTTTTTATTTGATTTTGGTTTTGGTTTTGGCCACATATAGTTATTATTCTGATGCTCTCACAAAATGTGTTTCATCTTCAAGGAGATTCGTAAGAAGGACTTTTGACAAATAAATGTTTAAAATCATAAAACTTAACTGGGTTAGAATTTCTAGGACTAATAGGAAAGCTGCATCCAAATAGAGCAAAAATTAATATCATAGGACTGAACAATTTGAGGGAAATGATAAAATATTCCTTTGCAAACAAATTGAAATTTTTAACTTTTCTCCCTATCTGAACTTTCCAAAATTCAGCAATTCTCAATGAGTATGGCAGTTACAGTTATTTGTATATATTCAATAAAATTTGTTCTCCTTGTAACAGGACACCATTAGAAACATTGGTTATATTATGAGGGTTTTGACTGGAATGTCATATTTGAGAGAGAATTAGAGACAGATTTAGATAAGACCAAACAGATTTAAGGAATTAAGGTTGACTTTATGGAGACAGTGGAGTCCTTTGGAAATATTGGCTTGTAAATAAACCCTGTTTACAGAGAACCCTGTTTACAGAGTTCCCAACAACCTTACCAGATGAGTAAAGAATATCACTTCCTAGAAAGTATAGGAATTTAAGGATCCTTTGGGGACCTCAGGAAGAGGAATTCACCCAAATCAACAGGTAGTGAAGGCAAATCTGATAACAAGTACTTGGCTTGGTTCTGGCCTCAAGAGGCTATTAAAATGTCAATCTAATTAATATTCCTTATAAAAATTCCAGCAAAGCAGTTTTTTAAAGGATCTATATGATTAGTCATTATTCTTGCTGAGGTTATGTAAATAATTAGGTTAAGTTTGTTAAAACTGGGCTTGTTTGGGGCGCCTGGGTGGCTCAGTGGTTGAATCCTCTGCCTTCGGCTCAGGTCATGATCCCCGGGTCCTGGGATCAAGCCCCGCATCGGGCTCTCTGCTCAGCGGGGAGCCTGCTTCCTTCTCTCTCTCTCTGCCTGCCTCTCTGCCTACTTGTGGTCTCTGTCTGTCAAATAAATAGATTAAAAAAAAAACAAAACAACTGGGCTTGTTTAATAAATTAGTCTTGATTTGGCTATCTATGTAAATAAGGGTGAATTTAGAGAGAAATATATTTCAATAATGCATCCTTATGGATGATAGATTCTACTTTTGATTGCCTTTAAATGTTTGCTTAAGCTAGGCAATGTGAGGTAAACCTCAGAAAGTTTGCCATAACAGCTAATGTATAGACCATCTTCCTTCTTGTTACTCTGTGGGTAAATAAAAGGGACTCTATGGGCATATGATTATTTAAATAGCTGGACAATGGGATGCATCTCCCCAGCAATCATATATCTCAGCTATCACCTTGATCAATTCTATGTGGCTGGTATAACAAAATTGCTCCAGAAAAACCAAGGCATACCTCCCTCCATGTGGTTAACTATGGACTTATGGAAATAATAGACTTTTTCCTTATCATTGGATTGGATAATGCACTTGGAGATGCCCTTATCTACCAGAACACATCATCTACTTGCCAATGATTCTTCATAATTAAGATATTAAGACTAGACATCAGGCAAAAGTTTCTTGATGGTTTAATCCCTTAGCAATATTTGTCTTGGGAGTCATGTCTATTGATGTAAAAAGTTAAAGCTTTAGCCAAACATAGAAGCCACCGTTAGCCAAACCCAACATGAAGTCACCCATAAATTTGAAAAGTGACCCTCTAAAACCTAATAGCCCTTGATATATTGACTGCAAGTCAAAGAAAAACTTACTATGCTAATATTGAAAGTAAATATCATGTCTATATCCCCAATGGCCTCCCTAATGTATCCAAAGTTTTATCAGACATACCCAACATACCTTAGTGGTAACCCTTTTTTTTTTTTAATGGGCACAACATTATGCTGAGCTATAAAACCTATCTTTGTGCTTGATTTGTGGCTTACTGCCCATAATAAGCTCTTCATCCCTTGGTTTTCTAAATTAAAAGGTACAAGATTGACATTATTTAAATCAATAAATAACTGATATCATACATCACCACAATTATAGAACATATAGGGATATTTCTATTACTTAAAAAACAAAACAAAACAAACAAACAAAAAAAAAACTTTACTTGCTAGTCCATGGTAAATGTTGCATGAGACAGCCCAGGCCTTAAAAGGCCTTTCTTTTAACCCTGAACTATCAAAATTTTAGTTGAATATGTCAACCCACATATAGGCTCATGACAAATTTCCTATGTAGTTCTTCTTATTGATACACCAGGAAGGATTATGTCAAATATGGGATGCTCCCCCCAGAAGCCTGTGAACATTCCATTATTTTAAAGGCAACCAACTGGTTTGTTACTGACTGCACCAGGTGACCAGGCTTCAAATAGGTAGCACCTAATGAAACACAATTGTTATATGGGTCAAATTTATGACCATGGCTTACATGAGGCTGGATTGTAAGATGCACTATAGGTTATTCCTAGATACACCACTAAGACAATCACTAAGACAATCACTGTAACACTAAGACAATCACAAGTCTAACTAATCTTCCACATCTAAAACAACGATGGACAAGATCTGTGTTCCTTTGGTATAACTTTCTGACATCTATTTGTCTTCCATCAGTAGGTTTAGAAGACTTCATGTGGCACATGGAAACCCTAGATAAATACAAAATGAAGGCTTTAAATGATTCTCAAAATACCATTACATTATTAAAAACTAATGTCACTCAAATGTATAAAGAAATTCTCTAAAATAGAATGATATTAGGTGTTTAACATCACCACAAGGAGCAATATATGCCATTATTAAAGTGGACTGTTTTGTCTACATTCCAAATTATAACAAAAATATGACAGGAATTTTTTACTGATATAAATAACTAAATTGGTGCTTCTAAAGACCCAACATTGTCATTTAATGATTGGTTATATTCCTGGTCAAGAGATGGCTTATGGTCCATGTGGAAAGGGCTTCTCACTGCACTTATTTTTATTTTAATAATAATATTAATGTTTTTGTAAATGTTTTGTCTCTTTTGTTTTGTTCTCTCTTTTTTAAAAAGATTTTATTTATTTATTTGATATACAGAGATCACAAGTAGGCAGAGAAGAACGCAAAGAGAGAGGAAGGTAAGCAGGCTCCCTACTGAGCAGAGAGCTCGATGCAGGGCTCAATCCAAGGACCCTGGGATCATGACCTGACCCGAAGGCAGAGGCTTTAACCCACTGAGCCACATAGGTAGCCCTTGTTTTGTTCTCTTTTATTGCCAAGATACATGCAAGCAGTATGTTCCTTACTACTAGAAACGAATTCACTCCAGTGTCCACTCTTGACTCTATAGTAATGGATTTCCATAATAATTACTCATTTGTTCTTAAATATTATTTATTTATTTATTTATTTATTTGAAAAAGAGAGAGAGAGATCATGAATCAGGGAGAAGCAGAGAGAAAAAATCTTCAAGCAGACTCCCCACTAAATGTGGAGTCCAATATGGGGCTCATTCTCATAACCCATGAAATCATGACCTGAGCCAAAACCAAGAGTTAGACACTATTACTAGTATGTCAAAGAGGTTACTGCCTGTTTATTCTCTTAGGATTTTTGTTGAAGCCTCACATTTAGGTCTTTGTTATTGGTTAAACACTAACCCAGGGTTAGACCCAGGTGTCCCCCATAATAGTTACTTGTAGGAAGAGATAATGACCAATTCCAGTCCATAGGTAGGGACACCTCTATGGCCCCTCTCAGCTTGGAGAAATTACATGAAATAAGCTCTTCACCCTTCAATAACCTTAGACATCTATGGACAAAAATTTAGTCAGAGAGGAAATGATGACGGTTAGAAGCAGAAAAAAATGTTGACCTTCAGCCCAAAATGCTGACCTATAGCCTGTTTCATTTCAGTAAGGGTCTAATAAGTGCTGGCTGCTATTATCTTTAAAGGGTCTCATGACTGCCTGAAAATCTACCAAATAGTTAATATTGAGCTAAATGATAAGCACCAGAGAAGTCTTGCAAAAGGAGTTTTATGAATAAAAATTCAAACAAGACATTTATGATCTAAATCTCTTCATGTTCCCTCCTCTTTGAGCACTAAGCATATAACAACTGGCTTCATACAGCACAAGTACAATTCTTTCTGTCCATGGTTCCCAACTCCAAGCTATAATAAAAGCACTGAAAATGGGGCGCCTGGGTGGCTCAGTGGATTAAACCGCTGCCTTCGGCTCAGGTCATGATCTCAGGGTCCTGGGATCGAGCCCCACATCGGGCTCTCTGCTCCACGGGGAGCCTGCTTCCTCCTCTCTCTCTGCCTGCCTCTCTGCCTACTTGTGATCTCTCTCTCTGTCAAATAAATAAATAAAATCTTTAAAAAAGAAAAAAAGCACTGAAAAAAAATTTTTTTTGCACTGAAAATGTCTCAATGTTTTTTTCTTGACCATCCGCTAACAGCCCCACATTACATATGATCATTTCAATAGATACAGAAGAAATTCAATGAAGTACATCAATTCATAATTAAAAAAATATACCCACAAACAAGTAAGTTTAGTGGGAACATACCTCAATATCATAAAGGCCACATACGGGAAAACAAAACAAAATAAAACAAAAATATAGCTTTCATCATCCTTCAAGGGGAAAAACAACAACAACAACAACAGCTTTCTCCTAAGGTCAGAAACAAGACAAGGATGTCTACCCTCTTCAATTTTATTTATTATGGTACTGAAAGTCTTAGCCACATTGATCAGGAAAATAAAACAATAATAATAAATAAAAGGCATTCAAGTCAGTAAGGAAGAAGTACAACTGTCACTATTTGCAGATGACATGATACTGTTTATAGAAAAACTGAAAGATTCCACAAAAAACTGCTATAACTGATAAACAAATTCAGTAAAGTTGCAAGATACAAAATCCATTTACAGAAATCTGTTACATTTCTATTCACCAATAATGAAGCAGTGAAAGAGGAAATAGGAAACCAATCTCATTTACAATTATAACCAAAACAAATTTAACAGAAGAAGTAAAAGATCTGTACTCTTAAAACTATAAAACATTGATGAAAGAAATTTAAGATGACACAAAGAAATAGAAAAACTGTCTATGCTCGTGGATTGAAAGAACAAATATTGTTAAAATATCTATACTACCTAAAACAATCTACACATTTAATACAATTCCTATTGAAATACCATGAGCATTTTTCACAGAGCTAGAACAAAAATCTTAAAATTTGTGTGGAGCCAATAAAGATCCCAGATAGCTAAATCAACCTTGAAAAAGAAAAGCAAAGCTGGAAGCATCACATTTCCAGACTTCAAGCTCTATTGCAAAGCTGTAGTAATCAAAGCAGTGTGGTACCGGCACAAGAACAAATACACAAGTCAACAGAACAGAATAGAAAACCCAGAAATAACCACCCAAATATATGGCAAATTAATCTTTGACAAAGCAGGAAAGAATATCTAGTGGGAAAAAGAGTCTCTTCAACAATGTTGAGAAAAATGAACAGCAATATACAAAAATAATTAAATTAGACCACTTTTTTCACCATATGTAACAATAAACTAAAAATGGACAAAGACCTAAATGTGAGGCCTGAACAAAAATCCTGGAAGAATAAACAGGCAGTGACCTCTTTGACATAAGCCATAGCAACTTCTTTCTAGATAAGTTTCCTGAGGCATGGGAAGTAAAAGCAAAAAAATAAACTTTTAAACTACATAAAAACAAAAACAAAATAAAAAACAAAAACAAAACAAAACAAAAACCAAACCTCTGCACAGTGAAGGACACAATCAAGTAAACTACAAGTCAGTGCATGAAATGGGAGAAGATATTTGCAAATGACATTTCTGATAAAGGGTTAGTATCCAAAATGTATAAGGAACTGATACAACTCAACACAACAAAAATAAATAATTTCAATTTAAAAAATGGGCAGAAGATATGAACAGATATTTCTCCAAAGAAGACATCCAAATGGCCAACAGACACATGGAGAGATATTCATCACTACTTATCACCAGGGAAATGCAAATCAAATCTGCAGTGAGATATCAGCTCACCCCTGTCAGAATGACTAAAATCAACAACACAAGGAACAACAGGTGTTGGTGAGAAGAATAAAGAATGCTTGTGGTCTTTTAGTCAGAATGCAAACTGGGAAAGCCATTCTAAAAAACAGGAGGGTACTCAAAAAATTGAAAATAGAGCTACTCAATGATCCAGGGATTGTACTTCTAGCATTTACTCAAAGAATACAAAAACACTAATGCAGAGTGTTACATGCACACCTATGTTTATAGAAGGATTATTTACAATAGTTAAAATATAGAAGCAATCCAGTATCCATCAATTGATTAATGGATAAAAAATACATGACACTCACATGCATGTGTGTGTGTGTGTATGTGTGCATGTGTACACACACATAGATAATGAAATATTATGAAGTCATAAAAAAGAATGCAATTTTGCCATTGGCAAGGACATAGAGCTAAAGAGTATAATACTAAGCAGAATAAAGAAAGAAAGACAAATACCATATGATTTCATTCATATGTGGAATTTAAGAAGCTAAACGAGCAAAGAGGAACAAAAGAAATAAGGACAAACCAAGAAACAGACTCCTAATTATAGAGGAAAAAAAGAATGGTTAACAGAGGGGAGAGTGATGAGGGGATGGGTAAAATAGGTGATGGGAATTAAGGAGTGAATTTGTAAAGAGCAATGGATGTTGTTGTGTAGGTGTTGAATCACCTGAAACTAATTTAATACTGTATGTCAACTAACTGGAATTAAAATAAAACCAAAATATAGATGCAGTCTTATAACTATCAAAATTTTGAACATATAAATAAAAAAAAAAACCTTTAAGAATGAAAATTAGGGGCAAAAACCATCCAAAAAGTATTTCAGTACCTTAAACAAAATATTAGTAAGAAGATTAGAAAGAAAAAAATAAGTGAATACTTATTTCCAGTGGAATCCATCCCAATAACACAACAAATGTTAAACATTAAAGCAAAATTAGCCAAAATGGTAATGTTTATTCTAGGAACACAAGAATGGGTTAGAATTTTTGAAATATCAATCAATATAATGCAACATATTAACATAGTTAAGATAAAAAGTTATAGCATAATATTCGGTGCAGAAAATAAATCTGACAGATTTCATGAGCACTATAGTATGAAAACTTCCAGCAACATAGGGATAGAGGGAACTCAATCTGACAAGTATTATCTACAAATATTACCTACAATAATATTCAGTGATGTAATAGTTCAGTAATTTCCCCTGAGGTCTGAGGTTTGGAATAAGGCAAAGGTGGTTACTACCATTTTTCTTATTTGGACTTTGATGAAATTCATAAATAGCGTATTAAAGAAGAAGGAAGAGGAGGAGGAGGAGAAGGAAAATATGGAGAAGAGGAATTTTATATATTAGACAGGAAGAAGTACAGCTGTCTGTGTTTGGGAGTGATATGTTGTGTATAACAAATATACAAAATAATTTACAAGTGGAGGGGAGGTAAGAAGGTGGAGGAGTAGGAGACTCTCTTTCAACCAGTCCCCTGAATTGAGCTCGATATCTACCAGAACACTCTGAACACCCATGAAATCAGACTGAGATGTAAGAATATACACTTCTGGATCTCTACAGGGGCAGAGGCTCATCACTGGAGAGGTGCAGAGGAGTTGGGAGTGCACAGACAGATATCAGAGGATAAACAGAAAAGGGAAGGAACCATTGGAAGGTAATATCCCAGTGCAAAAGTGCCCTGCACCTAGGGACAAGCAATGGCTTGGAAACAGTAGCTGTGAGATTTGAAGGAACTGATAACAACTCTCTAACACAACAAAGGGACTTAAGGGACAATTGCTGGGACCAGATAGCTGCAGGCGCACAGTCCCACAGCTGCAAGATGGCTACAGGGTCTGCCTGCCCACGTGGGCTTGGGTCAGCAGTTCCTGCAGCTGGCAGCTGCTATGGCCACCACAGCTGCCTCTGCTGCCTCTAGAGCCACTTCAGTTGAGGGCACCCACCCTGGGCTTGAGTCAGCAGTCCCAGGTAGGAATGGCAGTTGCTGGGAGCAGGCTTGCCTGGACCAGTATCACTCATGGTTTTGGTGGCACGGGGTACAGAGACAAGTGGGGGGCCTCAGGTGACCACGAAAACTGTGGTTGGGGGTGCACACCACCTGTAGGAGGCTGTGGTGCTCAATGGAGTTTGCAGAGGGGGAGTCTGTGTTTTGGACCATTCGGAAAGGAGCAGACTGTGGCTTCTCTCTGAAGTGGAGGTCTGTGTGCAGTCAGTTTACTTTGCTCTGACCCTCCAAAAGGTTGTGAGAAGTCACCAGAGAACAACAACCTCCAGAAAACCAAAGCCAAAAAAACTGGCCCCCTTAGAATCCAGCCCCTTGATATGGGACAGAGCAACTTTGCCCAAGCAGGATTGACCGAAAAAAAAAAATGCAGCAAGCCCCTCTCCCAGAAGACCAGCTAAAAGAACAAGAGAGCAACAACCACAGGGTTCCCATAAAACTGTAAAACCCCAACACTAAGGGAAAATAATATACTAAGCTCCCAGTGTTGCCTCACAGCCTGTATATTTCTTAGATACAACTTCTCTCTCTCTGTCTCTTTTTTTAATTTACTCTCATGATTCTTGTTCTTTTATTTTTGTTCTATGTTCTTTTTATTTTTTTACCTACTTACCATTTCTTTTTTTTTTAAATATTTTATTTATTTATTTGACAGAGATCACAAGTAGGCAGAGAGGCAGGTAGAGAGAGGAAGGGAAGCAGGCTCCCTATAGGAGCAGGGAGCCCAATGTGGGGCTCGATCCCAGCAATCTGGGATCATGGCCTGATCTGAAGGCAGAGGCTTTAACCCACTGAGCCACCCAGGTGCCCCCTACTTACCATTTCAACTGAATGTTTAATACATGATATTCCATAGTAACTTATTAACTTGAACTTTTTCATACATAAACTTTTTTTCTTTTTCTATTTCTTTTATATATACATAGATATAAGCTTCAATGTAGTCATTTTTTTCCCTATTCAATACAACCTCTCTCTATATATACCACTTTTAATTTCCCTGTATCTCTGGAAAGTTAAGTCCTCTTAAAAAAAGAACAAGATACACCCAGAAAGAACTGAAATACCCTTCTTTGTCCACATTGAGAGATTATAACCACCTTCCATCACCCCCTTCTTTATATTTTTTGTGTGTGTGTGTTTTTTTTTTTTTTTTTTGTTTTGTTTTGTTGGTCTGTCTTTTTGTTTTGTTTTTGTACTTTATAAATCTTATCCTTGAGGTTCATTTTTGCTGGGTCTTTCTTACTTAGTTTCTTTCTTTTCTTTTTTTTTTTTTTTTGGTAGGTCTTTATGTGTGTTTTTGTTTTTATACTTTATAAATCTTATTCATGGGGGTCATTTTGGTTGTTTTTCTTTTTTCTTTTTCTTTTTTCTTTCTTTTTTGTGCTGACTTCCAATTGTTCTGAAACTTTCCAGGGTGCACCTTGCCTGGATCATGGTTGATATTTTTAGCTATGCATCCCCTCAACTCTTTTCACCAGAATGACTAGGAGGAGGAGACCCCAGCAGAGGAAAAATTCAGAGACTGTGACCTCTGTCACATAACTATTGGATATAGACACACAAACAATATATCAGAAATAGAATTCAGGGTAACAGTTATGTAGACAATGGCTAGGATGGAGAAAACCATTAGTGGTAACATAGAATCTCTAAGGCAGAAATGAGAGCTGATCTGGCAGAACTTAAAAATGCTATCAAGGAGATCCAATCTAAACTAAATACTCTAACAGCTCAGGTTAATGAGGCAGAAGATTGAATTAGGATCTAGAAGACAAACTGATAGAAAAGAAGAATCAGGAAGAGGCCTAGAACAAACAGCTTAGAATCCATAAAAATAGAATTATATAAATAAACGATGTCATGAAACATTCCAGTGTCAGAATTATTGGGATCCCTTGGATAGAGAGAGAGTGTGTGTACTAGAAGATATCGTTGAGCAAATCCTAGCTGAGAATTTCCTTAATCTGTGGAATGCTACAAATCTTTTCCCCAGGCCCAAGGGAAGTTGTTTTAGTCTGTGACATCTTGTTACCCTGTTCATGTTGACTTGACATGTTTTAGATATACTGGTAACTATGATAACACACAGTGAAACAGAATTTTCTGCTACTGAAAACTGCCTTTTTACAAAATGACTGTACATATTTGTAAAATAAAAACAACTTGAAGTTCAAAGGGAAAGCTAGAATTGTGTAACAGATCCTGGAACTGTGTCCATGAGCACAGGAACCCCTGATGACAGAACGATCATTGTATTCAATCAAAAGTGACACTGGTCCAGTCTAGGGGAACCTGGAAGATGACCGTACATATTCAGCTTCCCTAGGGAGAGCATCATTATCCGTGTAGGTAATAGGTCTGCTTGATTTATTATTAAATCATTACAGTAGTGATGCCGTTTTCTCTCTCTTAAGCCCCATTTGAAAGGCTAGAGAAGGGGATATATAAAATATATTCAAGGTTTGTAAGATTGTTCCTGTACATAATTCGATTGCAATAAAAGTTTAGATACATGATGTAAACGCAGCCCACTAAATGGGCAGGTTACAACACAACTGTCAGCAGCCGCAAGCACTCCATGAACTACTTACTGAAGGTGCACTTGTGTTAAGTCGGTCACGGTACAGTCAGTGACTTATTTCCTGGAATCCTCCTCCCAGGGAAAACCATGGAAGCTCAGAGACAGGGTGGTGAAAAGGGACATCTAGTGAGTACGAGTTAAGTTACTAAAGAATATTTATGTATTCTTTAGTTTTACTGTCCTAGAAGCAGAGAGGGCACATCCCCCCGCCCCAAGATTCAAGAGGGCAGAGACACCTACCAAAATGTGATTGTGACATTTGTGAATCATAAAATCAAATAAAATATCTTAAGGATAGCTAGGGGAAGAGATTTCTTGGGTATGAAGGGGAACATCAGAATAACATCAGACCTATGCACAGAAACCTGGCAAGCCAGAAAGGGCTGGCAAGACATATTAAGGGCATTAAATGAGAACATGCAACCAAGAATACTTTATCTGGCAAGGCTGACATTCAGAATGGATGGAGATAAAGAACTTCTAAGGTCAGTGAAGATTAAGACAATATGTGACCACCAAGCCAGCCCTACAAGAAATATTAAGTGGGGTTCTGTAAAAGAAGAAGGACCCCAAGAGTGATATAGAACAGAAATTTACAGAGACAATCTATAGAAATAAGGTCCTCACAGGCAACATGATGACAATAAAAACATATTTTTAAATAATCGCTCTCAATGGAAATGGCCTAAAGGTACCCATAAAATGGCACAGGGTTGCAGATTGGATAGAAACACAGAACCCATCCATATGCTGTCTATAAGAGACATTTTGAACATAAACATACATCCAGGGATTCCTGGGTGGCTCAGTCATTAGGTGTCTGCCTTTGGCTCAGGTGGTGGTCCCAGGGTCCTGGGATCAAGCCCCGTTTGGGGTTCCTTGCTCATCAGGAGGCCTTGTTCTCCCTTTCTCACTCCCCCTGCTTGCTTTCCCACTCTCGCTATGTGTCTCTCTGTCAAATGAATAAATAAAATCTTAAGAAAAATAAAGATACATCCAAATTGAAAGTGAAGGGATGAAGAACCATCTTTCATGAGAACAGACTTCAAAAGAAAGCTGGGGTAGCAATTCTCATATTAGAAAAGCTAGATTTTAAGCTAAAGACTGTAATCAGAGATACAGAAAGATACTACATCATTCTTAAAGGGTTTATCCACCAAGAAGGTCTAACAATTTTAAATTATTTGTGCCCCCAACATGGGAACAGCCAACTACATAAGCCAACTGTTAAAATGAAGAGATATATTGATGAGAATACATTAAGTGTAGGGGATCTTAACATGTCACTCTCAGTAATAGACAGATCATCGAAGCAGAAAAATCAACAAAGACACAAGAGCTTTGAATGATACATTGGACCAGATGAACCTCATAGATACATACAGAGCATTCCATTCTAAAACAACAGAATACTCATTCTACTCAAGTGCAAATGGAACTTTCTCCAGAATAGACCACATACTGGGTCCCAAATCAGGTTTCAACTAAAATCAAAAGACTGAGATTATTCCTTTTATATTCTCAGACCACAGTGTTTTTTTTTTTTAATATTTTATTTATTTGACAGAGAGAAATCACAACTAGGCAGGGAGGCATGCAGAGAGAGAGGAGGAAGCAGGCTCTCTGCTGAGCAGAGAGCATGATGTGGGGCTCAATCCTAGGACCCTGGGGTCATGACCTGAGCTGAAGGCAGAGGCTTTAACCCACTGAGCCACCCAGGCGCCCCCAGACCACAGTGTTTTGAAGCTGGGACTCAGCCACAAGAAAAAGTTTGGAAGGAATTCAAACACTTGGAAGTTAAAGACCATCCTGCTTAAGATGGAGCAAACAAGAAATCAAAGAATAACTTAATTCATAGAAACCAATGAGAATGAAGACACATTGGTCCAAATCCTCTGGGAAATGGAAGAGGTGATCCTAAGGGGGAAATACATAGCCATCCAAGCCTCACGTAAAAAACAAAACAAAAAAATCCCAAATACTCAAACTCTTTACACTTTAAAGAACTGGAGAATCAACAACAAATTAAGCCTACCTCATGCATAAGAAGGGAAATAATTAAGATTAGAGCAGAGATCAATGAGTTAGAAACCAGAGATACAATAGAACATGTCAAAAAAACTAGAAACTGGTTCTTTGAAAGAATTAATAAGATCAGTAAACCACTGGACAGACTAATCCAAAAGACAAGATAAAGGACCCAAATTAAATTATCAATGAAAGGGGAGAGATCATGACTAACACAAAGAAAATAGGAACAATCATCATAAATTATTATCAACTGCTATATGCAAACACGTTAAACAAACTAGAAGAAATAGATGCATTTCTGGAACCATAAAAACTTCCAAGAGTGAAAAAGGAAGAAATTGACAATCTGAGTAGACCAATACTAAGAATGAGATTAAGGCAGTGGTCAAAAACTTCCTCCAAAACGAGAGTACAGGACCTGATGGATTCCCTGCCAAACATTCAAACGAGAAATAATACTTATTCTCCTGAAGCTCTTTCAAAAAATAGAAACAGAAGGAAAAATTTCAGACTCTTGCTATGAGGCCAGCATATGGATCCATATGAGAGCCCAGATATGGACCCTCAACTCTATGGTCAGATAAGACCTGATGGATTCCCTACCAAACATTCAAACGAGAAATAATACTTATTCTCCTGAATCTCTTTCAAAAAATAGAAACAGAAGGAAAAATTTCAGACTCTTGCTATGAGGCCAGCATATGGATCCATATGAGAGCCCAGATATGGACCCTCAACTCTATGGTCAGATAATTTTCAACAAAGCAGAAAAAAATATCCAGTGGAAAAAAGACATTCCTTTCATTAAATGGTGCTGGGAAAATAAAACAGCTATGTATAGAATAATGAAACTCAACTATTCTCTTATACCATACACAAAGATAAAGTCAACATGGATGAAAGATCTCACAGGCAGTAACCTCTTCAACACTGGCCATAGCAACTTCTTTCAAGATATGTCTCCAAAGGCAAAGGAAACAAAGAGGTTATTGCTTATGTTCTCCTCTAGGATTCTGATGGATTCCTGTCTCACATTGAGGTCTTTTATCCATTTTGAGTTTATCTTTGTGTACAGTGTAAGAGAATGATCGAGTTTCATTCTTCTACATATCACTGTCCAGTTTTCCCAGCACCATTTATTGAAGAGACCGTCTTTTTTCCACTGTATATTTTTTCCTGTTTTGTCAAAGATTATTTGACCATAGAGTTGAGGGTCCATATCTGGGTTCTCTCCTCTATTCCACCGGTCTATGTGTCTGTTTTTATGCTGGTACCACGCTGTCTTGGTGATCACAGCTTTGTAGTAAAGCTTGAAATCCGGTAACGTGATGCCACCAGTTTTGTTTTTGTTTTTCAATTTCCTTAGCAATTCGGGGTCTCTTCTGATTCCATACAAATTTTAGGATTATTTGCTCCAGCTCTTTGAAAAATACTGGTGGAATTTTGATCGGAATGGCATTAAAAGTATAGATTGCTCTAGGCAGTATAGACATTTTAACAATGTTTATTCTTCCGATCCAAGTGCATGGAATGGTCTTCCATGTTTTTGGACATGGGGAGATGGAGAGGAGAAGGGAGTTGAGGGAAATTGGAAGGGGAGATGAACCATGACAGACTATGGACTCTGAAAAACAACCTGAGGGTTTTGAGGGGTGGGGGGGGGTAGGAGGTTGGGGGAACCAGGTGGTGGGAAATAGGGAAGGCTTGTATTGCATGGAGCACTGGGTGTGGTGCAAAAACAATGAATACTGTTAAAGCTGAAAAGAAATTAGAAAAAAATTTAAATTAAAAAAAGAAAATTTAAATATGTAAAAGAAAGATTATTTGAAAGTGAAATGATAGAAACTCTGCAAGCATTAATAAAAATAAGACTAGCTGTCAGATAAAGTAGGTTTTTTTTTAATACTTTTTTTATTTATCCAACAGACAGAGGTCATGAGTAGGCAGAGAGGCAGGCAGAGAGAGAGAGAGGAGGAAGCAGGCTCCCTGCCGAGCAGAGAGTCTGACACGCGGCTGGATCACAGGACCCTGAGGTAATGACCTGAGCTGAAGGCAGAGGCTTTAACCCACTGAGCCACCCAGGTGCCCCTAAAGCAGATTTTAAATCAAGAAGTAGTACTACATAAAAGTAGGGATATTTAATAGGAATAATTGGGTCAATCGATAAAAAAGATATCAAAATCTTCAATGTCCACTCAAAATAACATCAAATTATATAATGAAAACATTTACAGATATGAGGAGAAAATAAACTTAAAATCAGTAAGAAAATTTAATATACTTATCATTAGCTAATAAGATGAATGAATAGACAACAATAAGTAAATGTTTTAAACAACCCAAGTCACAAACTTGGCTGAATTTACCTACATAGAACTCTATACTTAGCAACTGCTGAGGATATTAAAATTTCAAGTACACATGGGATATTTAAGAAATTGGCATTTTCTGCTCATAAAACATTTTACAGCAGTTTGGAAAACAAGTCCAAATTTGAAAGTTACAAAATTCATAGAATATTGTAGAAGAAACTATTTTTATGATCTTGTAAATGAGATATTTTGAAGCAGGACACACCCACAAAATTTATCAGGGGAAAAATAACAATTTACTACTAAAATTAAGAATTACATGTCAATCCTGGTCTCTAAGTCAAAGGACCTTGTAAAATAATATACACCAGGTGATTGAATATATAGTTTTAATGATAGGTGGGGTTTAGTTATTAAATCACCAAGTTATGCCTGAACTATATAAATCCTTTTCCTTTACTGGTAAAAAATAAAATAAAATAAAATAAAATGAATCAAAGAATTGTTTGCAACAAATCATGTGCTATTATTGCTTTATAGACACAGTAAAGTACATTTACTTTGTGTGTGTGTGTGTTTTGTTAATGATCTATTGGATATATTAGAAAAATAGTAACATTTTGACCAAGACAGTTAACTACAAAATTTAGTTGCTTATTTGTCCACAAAGTGAGACTGCCGTGCTGATCAATAAAAAACAATGATGAATAAGTCTTATTTCTTCCTCTGTGTCAGTATATGAGCTTGCTGGTACAAGCAGTGAGACCACCATTAAGAGCAGCTTTATTAATAATTGCTGCTTACATAAGGGTGCTTCATTTATCAACTTCATTGACTGCAACAAAGTGCTTATGCCACTGGCAAAGGCTGGTTCAACCAAGGGGCAAAGAAATAGCAACTGCAGAAAAGTCACTTAAAGAATTGGTCCTGCTTGAATCAACCAACTTAGAGATGTCCCTAATTGTTTAGCTGAAGATAAGGAATATGCAATCTAAAGTCCTAAGGTATTTTTTCTCATAAATTGGTATTCTTAAAGATGGCTGTAATTATAATTATATAAGTAGAGAAAAAAGGATATATTGTTGTCTTAGTTTTCTGATTCATATTATAATTCAGCAGAATTATTTGAATATCCTCAGCATTTTGATGCTGTTTGTTTATATAACCAAGGGACAGTAGAAAATTTGTTCCCATATGGTGTAAGAAGTTCCCTGAAAATCCGATGTCAACTCATAGATCATTTGATCATCAAGGCATCTCCATTGGGAAATGGAGAGGAGAAATGAGATGGGGGAAATGGGAGGGGGAGACAGACCAGGAGAGACTGTGGATTCTGAGACACTGAGAGTTTGGGAGGGGAGAGCGGTGGGGGATTGGATGAGCCTGGTGGTGGGTATTATGGAGGGCACATATTGCATGGAGCACTTGCTGTGGACATAAACAATGAATGCTGGAACACTGAAAAGAAATAAAATAAAATAAAATGGAAATAAAAAAGATGTGGATTTGATTTAGTCTATTATGTTGAGAACTGTGGTGACCTGATATAATGCATTCTTAGGCATCATAAAATAAATGAAGATGAGAATCTCCTTATTTCAGAGTAATCAATGGAGGTAATTTTTAAAAGATTTTATTTATTTATTTATTTGAGGAAGAGAGACAGTGAGAACATAGGTGGTGGAGAGGGGCAGACAGAGGCAGAGGAAGAAGCAGACTCCCCACTGAGCAGGGAGCCCAATGCAGGGCTAGGTCCCAGGACCCCTCCCAGGACCCCGAGATCATGACCTGAGGCAAAGGCAGAAATTTAAGTGACTGAGCCATCCAGGTGCCCCAATAGAAAGGCAATTTAATTTAGTAAAAATTTCTGTGTTATAAGATATACTTTAAAAAATAAGCCCATATTTTATTAATTTGGGAATATAGATAAACATAAAAATATAGCTGTATTAAATAGGAAACTATTCTACCTTAGTGGTTTTAAGAAATTGGAAATTATTTTTGTCTTTCTTTAGATTAGTCATAGCTAAAGTTCAGCTCAGTTCATATTTTTTAGCAATTTTTCCATTAATATAATAATATTTGAATTAATATCCTTTCAGGGTGTTTTAACATCTAGTCTCATTTTTTTTGTTAATACTTGCAATGACTTTCTTTGCATTGTTTTCAAACACATACATAAACACAGTATTGAATTATGTCGTTTTTATTTTTTGAAATACTTTATTTATTTGGGAGAAAGAGCACATGTGGTGAGATGGGGGGAGCAACAGAGGGAGAGGGGATGGTAGACTCCCCACTGAGCAGGGTGCTGCACTACCACTATCCCACAGGGCTCAATCCCAGGATCCTGGGATCATGACCTGAGCCAAAGGCAGACACTTAACAAACTGAGACACCCAGGTGCCCCTTATGTCTTCTTTATAGTGTCCATTTGTTATTTGATATATTTGGAACCTTCAAATATGGACAAATATAGGAAGTACTATTTGTGTTTTTTATTCCTATTTTATTTTTATAATTATTTTCTAACACATATATACAAATTATGTTTAAGAATAACACTCACATCCCCATACTTTAATAAGTCCTAAGTGATGTCTGATTCCTTTTATACTACTAAAAAAGGATGACAATATTTTGAATCATCCCCTCACCAAATCCAGGCTGTGTTCAGGAGACTCTTCTCCCTGCTAGAAATGTCACTGAAATCAAGACTTCATCTCTGGGGACAGTGCCAAATCCATGATGCTTTTGGATACTTTCTCCATTGCCATCACTGTCATCCTCATCATAACCACACTGACATCCATCCCTGTCACAACACTATGGTTATGACATTGCCACTCTGACATTACTGCCCTCCCTTCCTTGCCTTGAGGGCACTGACAGTATCAGAACTGACGCTCTCTCTGAACAGATAGAAACGGATTTAGCTAAAAGGAAAACAACACAGTTTAACTTTTCTTAGGACACAAAAGACTTTTAGAGTTTTCTGCTCTATAAACAAGCAGGCTCAAAATACCATGCACTCCTGCCTTATGTTTCATTGCCCTGTTTTCCCCTCACTGGAACAGGGCTGTAACAAGCACCTTACATTTCTGAGAGGGGGAAACTGCAGTTTGGGGAGTGATTAGTTTGGAGAATACATTAGATCTTGAGTAGAATTAGAGCAACTCTGCTGCAGACACTTTTTTTTCCCCCCAATTTTCAACTTGCTTCCCATTTATTTCAACTGCTTCTGTGAACATCATTTCCTTTTCCTTAAGCAAGTAGTTTTTTCAGCCCTCAATAAAATTAGAATCAGTTGAGCTAAAGGAGTAAAAAATAAATAAATAAATTAATTAATTAATTAATTAAAATTAAAATTAAAAATATAAAAAGAGGATCTAATTGGTATCTGGATTTGTAGTTATAGAATCATATATAATTATTTTTAATTATTTTTCATCTCTGCATGATGTGTGCAGTTGTAAGACAGATCCTCTGTATAATCATTCCTGCTAATAGCTCCAGAGAATAAACATGGAGTTTGAACATTTAGGTTCTTTACATACTGAGAAGATCCCTAGTGCCAGATTTTAAAGTCCCTTAACCAAGCTCAGTTTAAATAAAGTATTACTAAATAGCAAATGCTTTACTGCATTGCACTTATTGTATTCATACTTTTATTTAATTTTTTGGTTTAAAGAGAATAATGTATCCTTAACTGTAAATTCCTTAAAGGCAGGAATGCATCTAGTTTTCTTTGGTGTTCCACTGATGTACAGAAAACAAATTACTAATATGAATAACCAATAAATAAATGACATTTATATCCCAGCCTTAATCTTATTTGAGCTTTAGATTCACATACTGATCTGCTTATAGATTTCCCCCATAGAATATCTAACCCAACACTGTCTCACCTTGCCTTCATTCCTAGAAAATCTCTTCTCAACCACGTCCTTATTATTCAGTTGCTGAGGCCAAAAATGTGTCAGCCAACCTTGATCTCTCCCTCCCGCTCTCTTTCATTATCAATAATAAATTCTTTAGTAAGTTTTGCCAGCTATTTCTCCAAAATAAATCTGGAATTAATTCACTTTTTTTTTCTATTCCCACTGTTACCACTATAATCATTTTTAAAGGATTTTATGTATTTATTTGACAGACAGAGAGAAAGATCAAAGCAGGCAGAATGATAGGGATAGAGAGAGAGAGAGAAGCAGGCTCCCTGCTGAGTGGAGAGCCCAATGTAGGGCTCAATTCCAGGACCTGGGATCATGACCTGAGCCTAAAGCAGATGTTTAACCAACTAGATGCTTAACCAATTGAACCACACTGGTGCCCCAGTGGTCAGTGTTTTCTTTGTATCTCACTGGACTGCTGAAATTATATCATATGTACCCTCTCAGTTCCATGATTTCCCCCCACTAATCAATGCACCAAATAGGAAAAGCCGCCTAAAAAAAACAAAACAAAACAAAACAAAAAGATGTTTTACTGATTTATGATTTTCATATCATTCACCTATTTAAAGTGTTCAACTTAGTGCTTTTTAGTATACTCACAGACAGTTGAAACCACATCACAGTCAATTTTAGAAAATTTCCATTATCTCAGAAAGAAACTGCATGCTCTTCAGGGATAATTTCTATATTTCCCCATCCCTGACTCCAGCCCTAAGCAACCTCTAATCTACTTTCTGTCTGTAGATTTCCCTGATCTGGATGTTGATGGGAATTGAGTAATGTAGTATGTTGTCCTTTGAAATGGGTTTCCTTTACTTAGTATACTGACCTTAGGTTTATTGATGCTATGTATCAATACTTCATTCTTTTTATGGCTGAATAATATTCTGTTGTATAGATAAATTGTGTGTGTTTATACATTTGTCCATTAAAAGACATTTGGGTTGCCTTTACCTTTTGACTATTATGAATCATGTTGTCATGAATATTTATGTATATGTTTCTGTGTGGACATATGTTTTCATTTATCTTGTGTATATGCCAAAGACTGAAAATATTTATCAGATCATATGGTAATCATTTGAGTGTTTATCATTCGAGAAACTATCACACCATCTTCCAAAACACTTGCACCATTTATGTTTTCAAGCAGTGTATGAAATTTCTGACTTCTCTACATTCTCACCAAAACGTTTTATCTAACTTTTTGATTCTAGTCATTCTAGTGAATGTGAAATGATATCTTATTGTTGTTTTGATTTGAATTCTCCTAATGACTCAAGACTTGAGCATATTTTTATTTACTTGTTGAAAAGTTATCTTTTTAATACCTTAATCAAAAGATGCTACTCTAGGGACACTTGGGTGTCTCAGTTGGTTTAGCATCTGACTTGATTTCACCTCAGGTCATAATCTCAGAATTGTAAGATTTAGCTCTGCCTTGGGCTCCATGCTGGGCATTGAGTCTGCTTGAGATTTTCTCTCTCTTTCCCTCTCCCTCCCCTCAGGCCATGTTCTCTCTCTCCCTGTACAGAAAATAATAATAATAATAATTAATAATAATAATAATAATAATAAAAGGTTGTTACTCCTTCTCCTTGTCCTCACTCTATCCTCAGTGCTTAAAATACTGCCTGGCACATCATAACAGATTAATAATTAATATTTAATTATTTAATCAATATATGATAAGCGAATAAATGACAAATATCTACATAGTATTGTAGAGTGCCTCATCAGAATCAGAACAATTAAAAGTACAGCTAATGAGACCATTTTTTTTCTTTTTTTAGGTTTTTTTCAAGAAATAAGGATAAAGGTGAGAAAACTTGAGTAGAAAATATCTAGATATTAAAAGATTGCTCCAAAAGACAAATGATAATTTAATAATTTGCTACTCAAATTTGGTCCACAGACCACACTATTAGCATCACCTTGAAATAGTTAGAAAGGACCTTAAGGTTTAAATTATACCTGGAAAAATGGGACATGGCTGTAGTATTTAGTTCCTGATGTTTCCATTATCACCTCTAGTCCTTCTGTTAGATAGTACTGCTGCCAAATGTTGGTCCTCTATACTCAATATAGCACTGCTATTATTGGAAGGATCAAAAGTGTTCTCTCTGATTTTCTCACCATTAAGCATATTTAAAATAAAGACTTGCTGATAATTTTCTGCAAAATGTATCAGGAGTTACTCATCTGATGCATAGCACAGTAATCTTTGAGAATCCACCTACTTCACTCATATAAATACTCAAAACACCTTCATCATCTAAACTTGCTTAAAGCTACATCCTTCTAGCCTCCTTTTTATTATATTTCAAAGACAAGTGCATATTTATCCCATTAAGGGAGGTGAAACTTCCAAATAGAGGACTGGATAAGGGATGTTTTCTGCCAATTTTCAGGCACTGAGATATAAAAGCCACTAATACTTCCTTGGGTTCAGTGAGCCCATAAGTCAGAATATAAAGATTTGCCATGCCAATTTAAATATCTGGAAAATAGAGGTTTATAAATATTCATTTTTTTCACAAGTCATATATTTAGCAAGTAGAATAGTCATGATTTTAAACAGTTTATCTGATTAATAGCACATTCCACTATGATGCAGTGAAACATACTTTGTTTCTTTTTCCAGAACAAAGTTTCCTCAGAATGAGTTTTATACATTTTCCTTTCCATATTTTTTGCTATGACCTATCAACATGAAATACCTTCCTGCTATTTCTACTGAAATAATTAATTTTATGTGTCAGCTTGGCTAAGCCACAGTACCCAAGTATTTGGTCAAACACTTGTCTAGTGTTGCTGTGAAGAAATCTTTATATGAGATTGACATTTAAATCAATAGATTTTGAGTAAAGCACATTAGCCTCTTAAATATTGTGAATAGACCTCATCCAACCAGGTGAAGGCCTTAAGAGAAAAAAGGTAGACCTCACCAAGAAAGAGGACTGAATGACCTACCCTAGAAGATGATTGATTCCCCCAAGAATTCTACCAGTAAAGTGATTTTCTCCTTGAGTGTATCTCTAAGCTCTTGTCCATCCTATAGATTTTGGGTTTACTAACCCATCATGTCATCCAATTCCTTAAAATCAGTCTCTCTTCTCACTTTCCTTCCACCTTTCCTTTCTCTCTAATAATAATTTCACTGTGAAATGTCAGAAAATTCACTAATCATCTTAAAGACTAGAAAAATTTTTGAATAAAATTGTTCATTTCAGAAATTAATGATTATATCAAAAACATCAGTTTTATTTTTTGCCACTAGAATGTGGAAATAAATATATTATAATGGTAAGAGAGATGGATTTTTTCCACTATTGAGAATATGTTGATAGGTTGTAGGATATAATTATTTTTCAACATAAAAAGGACTTTCACATGTGTCAAATATGAAATTTAAATTTAATATCTAATGGATATAATTATAAACTTCTGTTGTCCTCATGGTGTGCTTATTCGGTTCATTATTGCCTCCAATTTCTGCACATGTCAGTATGTTCTTTTACACATCTAACAGCCCATATTTTGTAAAATAATGATTGTTTATCTTTTTTAGTGCATTTCATTTATTTTAATTTTATTTTTTTGCTCAGAATGTTTTGTTTCTTAAATTATACATATGAGTGAAATCATATATTGTCTTTCTCTTACTAACTTATCACACTTAGCATACTTTCTAGTTCCATCCATGTCTTTGCAAATACTAAGATTTCATTCTTTTTATGGCTGTGTAATATTCCATAGATTATTTACACCTCATCTTCTTTATTCATTCTTCAGTCAATGAACATTTGGGCTGTTTCCATAATTTGGCTATGGTACGTAATGCAACTATAAACAGGAGTGTATGCATCCCTGTGAATTAGCATTTTTTTTACTTTGGGTAAATACCTGGCAGTGCAATTGCTGGGTCATAGCTTTTTATTTGTTTGCTTGTTTAACCTTTTGAGGAACCTCTATACTGTTTTCCAGATTGGCAGCACCACTTTGCATTCACAAAAACAGTGCAAGATTATTCCACTTTATCCACATCCTTGCCAATACCTGTTGTTTCTTGTGTTGTTGCTTTCAGCCATTCTGTCAGTTGCGAGGTGATATCTCATTGTCGTTTTGATTTGTATTTCCCTGATGGTCAATGATTTGAGAACCATTTTAGATGTCCTCTTTGGAAACATGTTTATATTTTTTGAATTACTAATTAGAATATTCATTCTTTGGATGTTGAGTTTTATAAATTCTTTGTATATTTTGAATACTAATCCTTTATCAGGCACATCATTTGCAAATATCTCCTTCCATTCTTAAATTGCCTTTAGTTTTGTTGTTTCTTTTGCTGTTCAGAAGCTTTTTATTTTGATGAAGTCCCAATACTTATTTTTGCTTTTATTTTCCTTGCCCTAAGAGCCATATCTAGAAAAATCTTGCTATGGCCGATGTCAAAGAGGTTACTGACTGTGGATTTTTTGGCTTTAGTTCTCATAATTAGGTCTTTCATCTATTTTTAATTAATTTTTGAGCTTGTTATAAGAAAGTAGTCCACTTTCATTCTTTTGCATATTGCTGTCTGGTTTTCCCGTGCTCGCTTTGGCAGCACATATGCTGTCTGGTTTTCCCAACACTGTTGAAGAGACTCTTTTTTCCAATAGATATTCCTTCCTGTTTAGTAAAAGATTAATTGGCCATTTAATTGTGGATTCATTTCTGGGTTTTCTATTTTGTTCCATTGATCTATGTGTCTACTTCTGTACCAATACCATACTGATTTGATCACTACAGATTTGTAATATAACTTGAAGTCCAGAACTGTGATTCCTCCAGTTTTGCTCTTCTTTTTCAAGGTTGCTTTGGTTATTTGGGGTATTTTCTGGTTCCACACAAATTTTAGGATTGTTTCTTCTAGATCTCTGCAAAATGTTGGTGGATTTTGATAGGAATTGCTTTAAAAGTGTAGATTGTTTTGGGTAGAATAAATATTTTAACAATATTTGTTCTTTCAATCCCTGAGCATAGAATGTGTTTAATTTCTCTGTGTCATCTTCAATTTCTTTCACCTATGTTTTATAGTTTTCAGAGGACAGGTCTTTCATTTATTCTGTTAGGTTGATTTTGGTTACGATTGTAAATGTGATTGTTTTCTTAATTTCTTTCTGCTGTTTTGTTATTGGTGTATAGAAATGCAACAGATTTCTGTTGCATTTATTTTGTATACTGCTACTTAACTGAATTTGTTTATAACTTCTAGCAGTTTTTTTGCTGCAGTCTTTCATGTTTTCCATAAGTATCATGTTATCTGTAAACAGTGAAAGTTTTGCTTCTTCCTTCTTGATTTGGGTCTTGTCTTGTTCCTGACTGTAAATGAAAAGATCCTAGCTTTTCCCAATTGAGAATGATATTAGCCATGAATTTCATATGTTGCCTTGAGGTATGTTCCCTCTAAACCTACATTGTTGAAGATTTTTATCACTATTTGGTTCTGTGTTTAATCAATATTTTTAATGCCTCTACTGAAATGGCCATATGGTTTTTGTCTTTTCTTTTTTTTTAATTTTTAAATTTTTTTATCCTTTCTTTTATTGGTTTGGTGTATCATGTTGATTGATTTGTGAATACTGAACCAGTCTTGCAACTCAGGAATAAATCCCACATGATCATTGTGAAAGACATATTTTTAAAGGTTTGTTTATTTATCTGTTGGACAAAGAGCACAAGCAAGAGGAGTGTTAGGCAGAGGGTAAAGGTGGCTCACTGCTGAGGAAGAACCTCAATATGGGACTTGATCTCAAAACCCCAGGATCATGACCTGAGCCAAAGGCAGATACTTCACTGACTGAGCCACACATGCATCCTAGTGAACAATTTTTAAATATATTACTGGATTCAATAAACTAGCATTTTATTGAGAATTTTTAAAACTTTTTTTTTTTTTTTTTGAGAGAGAGAGCACACAAACAGGGAAGAGATAGAGGAAGAGGTAGAAGCAAACTCCCCACTGAGCAGAGAGCCTAATGGGGGTTTGGTCCTAGGACTCTGGGATCATCACCTGAGCTGAAGGTAGGTGTTTAAAAGATTGAGCTACTCAGATGTCCCTTATTGAGAATTTTAAAAATATTTATTTACTTACCTGAGAGAGGGAGTGGGAGAAAGAACATGAGTGAAGGAGAGGCAGAGGGAGAGGGAGAGGGAGAGAGAGAAGCTCAAGCAGCCTTGCTGCTGAGCACAACCGCTGATGCAGGGCTCAATCCCACAAACCTGAGATCATGACATGAGCTAAAACCAAGAGTGAACCAACTGAAACACACAAGTGCCCCTATTAAGAATTTTTGCATCTATGTTCTTCAGGGCTTTTAGGGGAATATTTATCTGGTTTTGGTATCAGAGTAAAGCTAGCCTCATAAATGAATTTGAAAGTTTCTCTTCCTTTTCTACTTTATTATTTATTTTGGGGTGGGGATATTTGGGGAAGCATACCTATTAACTATTCTTTAAATGTTTGGTAGAATTCACCTATGAAGTCATCTGGCCCCGCACTTTTGTTTTTTGGGAGTTTTTGATAATCAATTAAATCTTTGATGATTTTTGGTCTGCTCTAGTTTTCTATTTCTTCCTGTTTCAGTTTTCATAGGTTATATACTTCTAAGAATTTATATATTTTTCTAGCTTATCCAATTTGTTGGCATATAATTTTTAATAATATTCTCTTATGATCATTTGTATTTTAATGGTGTTTGTTGTTATTTCTCTACTCTCATTTGTGATTTTACTTATTTGGGTTCTTTCTCTTTACCTTTTGATAATTCTGGGTAGGGCTTCATCAATTTTATCATTTTTTTCAACAAACAAGCTCCTGGTTTTATTGATTTGTTCTAGTGGTCTTTTTTTTTTTTTTTTTTTTTTAGTGCATTTTAAAGGAACTTAATTGTATTGGCTCCCATTCCCATTTTGTTGATAAACTTAGAAAAATATACTTGCCTTTTCCTTCTCCTCTTCTTCTTCTTCCCCTTCTTCCCCTTCCTCCTCCTCCTCCTCCTCCTCCTCCTCCTCTTCTTCTTCTTCTTCTTCTTCTTCTTCTTCTTCTTCTTCTTCTTCTTCTTCTTCTTCTTCTTCTTCTTCTTCTTCTTCTTCTTCTTCTTCCCATCCCATGCCTGATCTTTTCCTGCTGCTTCTGGATCTAATTGGTTGTGAATTAGTTCTTTCATCTCACAGCATGGAATAGGTGCCAGATTGGTCATTTACACAGCAGACTAATTTTCGGTGAGGCGGGGAGGAGAAGAATTGATTCAACACAAATGGAAAGAAAAGAAACAATCCATTGTTGTCTATCTGTTTATTAAGAGAATATATTTCTGCAGTAAGGATTCAGAAGCTGTTAAAGTCAAGCTAACATCTTAAGCACTAGCTACATGTCAATATTAATACCTAATAATACTTTATATTCCTTTAACACTTACTACTTCTCAGACACTGTGTCCAGTGCCTTAAATAGCTTTGTGATCTTTTAATCTCCGAAACAACCTTCTGAGGTAAGATTTTATTATTATTATTATTATTATTAATCACCATTTTGCACACCATAATACTAAATTTTACAGAGTTTAAATAATTTACCCAGTGTCAGCAAGATGGCTGAATAGACAGCTTTCACCTTCTCCTCACACAGATCATGTCCCTTTATGACAAATTAGGAAACTAATTGGGAGGCCACTGCACCCCTAGGATGTGTGAAGTCAGCCACATTGAAACAAGTGGAACAAGTCTCCACATCTGGTACAGTGTCATGTGATCAGGAGAGAACCCCTCAGTTCCCAAGTGCTCCCTGAGTAGTTAAGGAGTTGGGTTCACATCTAAGTCTTCAAATTTCCTAGGTGTTACCAGAGGGATTGGTTTCTATCCCATCTGTTTCAGAGAGCTGATCAACACTTGCAACCAAGTACCCTGGAGACTACAAAGAACAAAGCATGCAAACACTCACCACAGCTTCCACACTTCCCCTGCCACCCCCCTACCAGCCCACACATTCCCTGCAGAAGGAGCTGGATTTTTGTTATTACGTGAGAATAACCAGCATGACTGATAACAAAATCTAACAGATAAAATTGTCCTGTGACAAGTCGAGCAAATACAATGGGTAGAAATAGTTTAACATTTTATTATTTATTTGGCTTCTCTGAAAAAATGTAACAAGCCTTCTGCTATTCTGTTTAATTAGTTAAAAGAAACTGTGAGGTCTTTAAACGTTAATTTATGACTCCACAGACATATTCCTGACAATTCTCATCTAATTTTATTTGTTCATTAGAAACACTGAGACATAATTCTAAGAAAACCCATGCATCTAAGTTGCTAACTGCCTGATTGTGTCATTAGAAATGTTATTTTTTATACTTTTAACTTTGTAATTAAATCTTCATTAATTACCTCCTTTGGGAAACAAATAGTGGTGATAATTAATGAGTAGATTTTTATGGTTATTTTCATATGTTATTTGGATTAGACAAAGAATGACATGCCTAGGTAAATTAGAATATTAGACTATCTATCTATCTATCTATCTATCTACCTATATATATATAGCACCTGGGTGGCTCAGTTAAGGGTCTGTCTCTGTGTCAGGTCATGATCCCAGGGTCCTGGGATCAAGCCCAGCATCAGGCTTTCTGTTCAGCCGGGAACCTGCTTCTCTCACTACCTCTCTCCCTTGCTCAAAGTCTCTCTCTCTCACTCTCTCTTTGCCTGAAATAAATAAAATGTTTTTTTAAAAAAGAACATAATAATATACAGCATGAATATGTAATATGCACATTATACATTATACGTGCAACCAGAGATAATTTCGAAGTTACATTACCTCTCAGAAATCAAAGTATAATTCTGCAATCAGGAAGAGGGGCAAGATGGCAGAGAAGTAGGAGACCCTGTTTCAACTGGTCCCCTAAAGTGAGCTAATAATCTACCAGAACACTCTGAAGACCCAAGAAATCAGCCTGAGATGCAGGATTATACATTTCTGGATCTCTACGGGGGCTGAAGACATCAGTGGAGAGGTGAAGTGGAGTGGGAACACTTGGACTGATATTGGAGAATAAACAGAAGGGGGAGGGAGCCACCAGAAGTGACACAATGGAAAGTAATACCCCAAAACAAAAGTGCCCTGTGATTGGGGACCAACATTAACTTGAAATCTGGTTAAAAACATTAAAAAAATAGCAAAAGATCTTAAGGGGCAACTGGTGGAATCAGGCAGTCATGGACACGGGCCTAAGTCCACGGACTCAGGACAGCTACTGTCAACAACCACCCAGGCCA
This sequence comes from Meles meles, assembly GCF_922984935.1. Taxonomy (NCBI): domain Eukaryota; kingdom Metazoa; phylum Chordata; class Mammalia; order Carnivora; family Mustelidae; genus Meles; species Meles meles. The sequence goes on along the minus strand of NC_060073.1, from coordinate 84,176,338 downwards.
GAGAGAGTGTGGCAGAGCCTCCAGTTCCTGGTCCCTGAGGCCCTGGAGTTGCATAGCTTGCACCACCATCAGCCGGGTGCACTTCTGCCCACTCCCCCCACCCCCCCCACCCCCGATGAGGGAGTATGATTTGGGTGACAGCCTGCACTCTCTAGAACTATAGATTTTTGTGCTCTGTGAGCACTGCACAACTGGGGTCTGACCCACTCCATGACTGCACCTGAGAAAGCTCCATGTGGGCACTAACCTGTGACCTCTAAGACCTGCTGAGGGTCTGGATTCCCCCAGCATGGGCCTGAAGGAACTCAGTACCATCTCTGGTCATAATCCCTCAGTGACGACCTGTGAAATGCTGAGATATGGGCCCCAGACAGGAGTACTGGCAAAGGCAGTAGCTGGAAGGAGGCTCCCTAGAGCATGCAATATGTGCCCTCCTTAATGCACATCACTGGCTTCACCCAATTCCCTAGCCATGCCCCTCCAAAACCATCAGTTTGTTTCTCAGAGTCCACAGTCTCTCATTGTTTGTCTCACTTCCGATTTCCCCCATTTTACTTCTGCTCTCCATTTCTCAATATCCTCCATGTTATTCCTTATGCTCCACAAATAAGTGAAACCATATTATAATTGACTCTCTCTGCTTCACAATCTCTTCCAGTCCCATCCACATTGATACAAAAGTTGGGTATTCATCCTTTCTGAGGGGAGCATAATACTCTATTGTATATACGGACATATCTTCTTTATCCATTCACCTGTTGAAGGGTATCATGGCTCTTTCCATAGTTTGGCCATTGTGGTCATTGCTACTATGAACATTGGGGTACAGATGGCCCTTATTTCCACTACATCAGTATCTTTGGGGTAAATGCCCAGTAGTGCAATTGCAGGGTCATAAAGTATCTCTATTTTTAATTTCTTAAGGAATCTCCACACTGTTTTCCAATGTGACTGCACCAACTTGCATTTCCACCAACGGTGTAAGAGCGTTCCCCTTTCTCTATATCTTCTCGAAAACTTGTTGTTTAAGTCTTCTTAATTTCTTAACTGGTGTAAGATTGCATGCAAATGTGATTTTGATTTGAATCTCCCTGATGGCTAATGATGATGAACATTTTTTTTCATGTGTTTGATAGCCATTTGTATCTCTTCTTTGGAGAAGTGTTTGATCATGTCTTCTGCCCATTTTTTGACATGATTATCTGTTTTGTGTGTGTTGAGTTTGAGGAGTTCTTTAGAGATCTTAGATATCATCCCTTTACCTGTGATGTCATTTGCAAATATCTTCTCCCATGCTGTGGTTTGCCTCTTTGTTTTGTTGAATGTTTCCTTTGCAGTGCAGAAGCTTTTGATCTTTAGGAAGTCCCAAAAGTTCATTTTTGCTTTTGTTTATTTTGCCTTTGGAGACAGGTCTTGAAAGGAGTTTCTGTGGCCGATGTCAAAGAGTTTACTGCCTATGGTCTCTAGGATTCTGATGGATTCCTGCTTTATGTTGAGGTCTTTTATCCATTTCGAGTTGATCGTTGTGTATGGTCTAAGACAATGGTCGAGTTTTATTCTTCTATATACAGCTCTCCAATTTTCCCAGCACCATTTAATGAGGATGCTGTCTTTTTTCCACTGTATATTTTTTCCTGCTTTGTCAGAGACTACTTTACTATAGTGGTGAGGGTTCATTCTGGGCTCTCTACACAGTTCCATTGGTCTATGTGTCTGTTTTTGTGCCAGTACCATGCTGTCTTGGTGATCACAGTTTGTAGTAAAGCTTAAAATCAGGCAACGTGTTGCTCCTAGTTTCGTGTTTCTTTTTCAACCTTTCCTTAGCAATTTGTGGTCTCTTCTGATTCCATACTAATTATAGGATTGTTTCTTCCGGCTCTTTGAAAAATGCCAGTGGAATGTTATTGGGATGGTTTTGAAAGTATAGATGGCTCACACAGTATAGACATTTTAACATTGTTTATTCGTCCAATCCATGAGCAAGGAATGCTTTTTTATTTTATTTTATTTTTTTTAAATTTTTATAAACATATAATATATTTTTATCCCCAGGAGTACAAGTCTGTGAATCGGCAGGTTTACACACTTCACAGCACTCACCATAGCACATACCCTCCCCAATGTCCATAACCCACCTCCCCTCTCCCAACCCCACCTCTCCAGAGCAGCCCCCGGTTTGTTTTGTGCAATTAAGAGTCACTTATGGTTTGGCTCCCTCCCAATCCCATCTTGTTTCATTTATTCTTCTCCTATCCCCCTAACCCCCCATGTTGCATCTCCATGTCCTCATATCAGTGATTTCATATGATAGTTGTCTTTCCCCGATTGACTTATTTCACTAAGCATGATACCCTCTAGTTGCATCCACGTTGTCCCAAATGGCAAGATTTCATTTCTTTTGATGGCTGCATAGTATTCCATTGTGTATATATACCACCTCTTCTTTATCCATTCATCTGTTGATGGACATCTAGGTTCTTTCCATAGTTTGGCTATTGTGGACATTGCTGCTATAAATATTCGGGTGCACGTGTCCCTTCAGACCACTACATTTGTATCTTTAGGGTAAGTACCCAGTAGTGCAATTGCTGGGTCATAGGGTAGTTCTATTTTCAACATTTTGAGGAACCTCCATGCTGTTTTCCAGAGTGGTTGCACCAGCTTGCATTCCCACCAACAGTGGAGGAGGGTTCCCCTTTCTCCGCATCCTCGCCAGCATCTGTCATTTCCTGACTTGTTAATTTTAGCCATTCTGACTGGTGTGAGGTGATATCTCATTGTGGTTTTGATTTGTATTTCCCTGATGCCCAGTGACGTGGAGCACATTTTCATGTGTCTGTTGGCCATCTGGATGTCTTCTTTGCAGAAATGTCTGTTCATGTCCTCTGCCCATTTCTTGATTGGATTGTTTGTTCTTTGGGTGTTGAGTTTGCTAAGTTCCTTATAGATTTTTGGATACTAGCCCTTTATCTGATATGTCGTTTGCAAATATCTTCTCCCATTCTGTCAGTTGTCTTTTGGTTTTGTTAACTGTTTCCTTTGCTGTGCAAAAGCTTTTGATCTTGATGAAATCCCAATAGTTCATTTTTCCCCTTGTTTCTCTTGCCTTTGCCAATGTTCCTAGGAAGATGTTGCTGCTGCTGAGGTCGAAGAGGTTGCTGCCTGTGCTCTCCTCAAGGATTTTGATGGATTCCTTTCCCACATTGAGGTCTTTCATCCATTTTGAGTCTATTTTCCTGTATGGTGTAAGGAAGTGGTCCAATTTCATTTTTCTGCATGTGGCTGTCCAATTTTCCCAGCACCATTTATTGAAGAGGCTGGGTTTTTTTTGTTTTTTTGTTTTTTTTTTTTTTTCCATTGGACATTCTTTCCTGCTTTGTCAAAGATTAGTTGACCATAGAGTTGAGGGTCTATTTCTGGGCTCTCTATTCTCTTCCATTGATCCATGTGTCTGTTTTTGTGCCAGTACCATCTTGTCTTGATGATGACAGCTTCGTAATAGAGCTTGAAGTCCGCAATTGGGATGCCACCAACGTTGGCTTTCTTTTTCAATATTCCTTTGGCTATTCGAGGTCTTTTCTGGTTCCATATAAATTTTAGGATTATTTGTTCCATTTCTTTGAAGAAAATGGATGGTATTTTGATAGGGATTGCATTAAATGTGTAGATTGCTTTAGGTAGCATAGACATTTTCACAATATTTATTCTTCCAATCCAGGAGCATGGAACATTTTTCCATTTTTTGTGTCTTCCTCGGTTTCTTTCATGAGTACCTTATAGTTTTCTGAGAATAGATTCTTAGCCTCTTTGGTTAGGTATATTCCTAGGTATCTTATAGTTTTGGGTGCAATTGTAAATGGGATTGACTCCTTACTTTCTCTTTCTTCTGTCTTGTTGTTGGTGTACAGAAATGCAACTGATTTCTGTGCATCGATTTTATATCCTGACACTTTACTGCATTCCTGTACAAGTTCTAGCAGTTTTGGAGTGGAGTCTTTTGGGTTTTCCACATATAGTATCATATCATCTGTGAAGTGTGAGAGTTTGACTTCTTCTTTGCCAATTTGGATGCCTTTAATTTCCTTTTGTTGTCTGATTGCTGAGGCTAGGACTTCAAGTATTATGTTGAATAGCAGTAGTGATAATGGACATCCTGCCAGGTGCCTGAACTTAACAGAAAAGCTTTCAGTTTTTCTCCATTGAGAATGATATTTGCGGTGGGTTTTTCATAAATGGCTTTGATAATATTGAGGTATGTGCCCTCTATCCCTACACTTTGAAGAGTTTTGATCAGGAAGGGATGCTGTACTTTGTCAAATGCTTTTTCAGCATCTATTGAGAGTATCATATGGTTCTTGTTCTTTCTTTTATTAATGTGTTGTATCACATTGATTGATTTGCGGATGTTGAACCAACGTTGCAGCCCTGGAATAAATCCCACTTGGTTGTGGTGAAGAGTCCTTTTAATGTACTTTTGAATCCTATTGCTAGTATTTTGGTGAGAATTTTTGCATCTGTGTTCATCAAGATATTGGTCTGTACTCTTTTCTGGTGGGATCCTTGTCTGGTTTTGGGATCATGGTGATGCTGGCCTCATAAAATGAGTTTGGAAGTTTTCCTTCCATTTCTATTTTTTGGAACAGTTTCAGAAGTATAGGAATTAATTCTTCTTTAAATGTTTGATAGAATTCCCCTGGGAAGCCGTCAGGCCCTGGGCTTTTGTTTGTTTGGAGATTTTTGATGACTGTTTCAATCTCCTTACTGGTTATGGGCCTGTTCAGGCTTTCTATTTCTTACTGGTTCAGTTGTGGTAGTTTATATGTCTCTAGGAATGCATCCATTTCTTCCAGATTGTCAAATTTGTTGGTGTAGAGTTGCTCATAGTATGTTCTTATAATTGTCTGTATTTCTTTGGTGTTAGTTGTGATCTCTCCTCTTTCATTCATGATTTTATTGATTTGGGTCCTTTCTCTTTTTTTTTCATAAGTCTGGCCAGGGGTTTATCAATCTTATTGATTCTTTCAAAGAACCAGCTCCTAGTTTCATTGATTTTTCCTATTGTTTTTGTTTGTTTGTTTGTTTGTTTGTTTCTATTTCATTGATTTCTGCTTTGATCTTTATGATTTCTCTTCTCCTGCTGGGTTTAGGGTTTCTTTCTTGTTCTTTCTCCAGCTCCTTTAGGTGTAGGGTTAGGTTGAGTACTTGAGACCTTTCTTGTTTCTTGAGAAAGGCTTGTACTGCTATATATTTTCCTCTCAGGACTGCCTTTGCTGTGTCCCACCGATTTTGAACCTTTGTGTTTTCATTATCATTTGTTTCCGTGAATTTTTTCAATTCTTCTTTAATTTCCTGGTTGACCCATTCATTCTTTAGAAGGATGCTGTTTAGTGTCCATGTATTTGGGTTCTTTCCAGCTTTCCTCTTGTGATTGAGTTCTAGTTTCAGAGCATTGTTCTCTGAAAATATGCAGGGAATGATCCCAATCTTTTGATACCGGTTGAGACCTGATTTGTGACCCAGGATGTGATCTATTCTGGAGAATATTCCATGTGCACTAGAGAAGAATGTGTATTCTGTTGCTTTGGGATGAAATGTTCTGAATAGATCTGTGATATCCATCTGGTCCAGTGTGTCATTTAAGGCCTTTATTTCCTTGTTGATCTTTTGCTTGGATGATCTGTCCATTTCAGTGAGGGGAGTGTAAAGTCCCCTATATTATTGTATTATTGTTGATGTGTTTCTTTGATTTTGTTATTAATTGGTTTTTATACTTGGCTGCTCCCACGTTAGGGGCCTAGATATTTAAAATTGTTAGATCTTCTTGTTGGACACACACTTTGAGTAGGATATAGTGTCCTTCCATATCTCTTATTATAGTCTTTGGCTTAAAATCTAATTGACCTGATATAAGGATTGCCACCCCAGCTTTCTTCTGATGCCCATTAGCATGATAAATTGTTTTCCATTCCCCCACTTTAAATCTGGAGGTGTCTTCGTGTCTAAAATGAGTTTCTTGTAGGCAACATATAGATGGGTTTTGTTTTTTTATCCATTCTGATACCCTGTGTCTTTTGATTGGGGCTTTTAGCCCATTAACATTCAGGGTAACTATTGAGAGATATGAATTTAGTGCCATTATATTGCCTATAAGGTGACTGTTACTGTATATTGTCTCTGTACCTTTCTAATCTACTACTTTTAGGCTCTCTCTTTGCTTAGAGGACCCCTTTCAATATTTCCTGTAGAGCTGGTTTGATCTTTGAAAATTCTTTCAGTTTTTGATGTCCTGGAAGCTTTTGATCTGTCCTTTTATTTTCAATTATAGCCTAGCAGGATATAGTATTCTTGGCTGCATGTTTTTCTCATTTAGTGCTCTCATTATATCATGCCAGCTCTTTCTGGCCTGCCAGGTCTCTGTGGATAAGTCTGCTGCCAATCTAATATTTTTACCATTGTATGTTACAGACTTCTTTCAGGATTTTCTCTTTGTCTCTAAGACTTGTAAATTTTACTATTAGGTGATGGGGTGTGGGCTTATTCTTGTTGATTTTGAGGGAGGTTCTCGGCACTTCCTGGATTTTGATGTTTGTTCCCTTTGCCATATTAGGGAAATTCTCTCCAATAATTCTCTCCAATAGACCTTCTGCTCCCCTCTCTCTTTCTTCTTCTTCTGGAATCCCTATTATTCTAATGTTGTTTCATCTTATGGCGTCACTTATCTCTTGAATTCTCCCCTCATGGTCCAGTAGCTGTTTGTCCCTCTTTTGCTCAGCTTCTTTATTCTCTGTCATTTGGTCTTCTATATCACTAATTCTTTCTTCTGCCTCATTTATCCTAGCAGTGAGAGCCTCCATTTTTTATTGCAACTCACTAATAGCTTTTTGATTTCAACTTGGTTAGATTTTAGTTCTTTAATTTCTTCAGAAAGGGCTTTTATATCTCCAGAGAGCATTTCTCTAATATCTTCCATGCCTTTTTTTAGCCCAGCTAGATCCTTCAGAATCGTCATTCTGAACTCTACATCTGACATATTACCAATGTCCGTGTTTATTAGGTCCCCAGCCTTTGGTACTGCCTCTTGTTCTTTTGTTTGTGGTGATTTTTTCCACCTTGTCATTTTGTCCAGATAAGAGGATATGAAGGATCAAATAAAATACTAAAAGGGTGGCAAAGACCCCAGAAAAATGTGATTTAACCAAATCAGAAGAGACCCCAAATTTTGGGGGGGAGAAAAGGGATAAAAAGTGGTTCAGAAAAAAGAAAAAAAATTAAAAAATAAAACAAATAAAGAAAAAATATAGAAAAGAAAGAAAAAATATATATTTTAGATAAACTAGTCAAAAAACGTTTAAAAAGAAAAGGGTAAAAGTTTTAAAAAATTTAGTAGAAGTAAAAAAAGAAAGAAAAAAAATTGAAAAAAAAAATTGAATTAACCGCAAGACTAAAGAATCATGGGGAGAAAGCCATGAGTTCCGTGCTTTGCTTTTCCTCCTCTGGAATTCCGCTGCTGTTCTAGGTATTGAACATGCTTTCCTTCATAGATGAACTTCTTCCTGGCTGGATATTTTGTTGATCTTCTGGGGGAGGGTCCTGTTGTAGTGACTCTCAAGTGTCTTTGCCCCAGGCGGAATTGCACTGCCCTTACCGGGGGCCGGACTAAGTAATCCTCTCGGGTTCGCTTTTGGGAGCATTTGTTCCCTGAACACTTTCCATAGAGTTCTGGAGGACGAGAATGAAAATGGCGGCTCCCAGTCTCTGACCCGGAGGAGTTTAGACCCCAGGGCCCCATTCCCCAGTGTACCCCCAGAGGACAGCACCCAATCACTCCCGTATCCCCAGCCTCCAGCTGCGCTCTGAGCTCACCGAGCCTGCGACCTGTTCAAGGTAACCCTGAGCTGAGAGTTCAGTCTGAGGCTCTGTCTATGTAGCTGGCTTCTCTGTTCTAACACCTGCGAACTCTGCGACACTCAGACACCGCCGATCCTTCTGTGACCCTGCAGGACCTGGGGCCATGCTGACCCTGCATGGGCTTCACCCCGGTTTAGCCTCTGGAGCAATGTCCCTCAGTGGAACAGACTTAAAAGTCCTGATTTTGTGCTCCGTTGCCCTGCCGTTTGCCGGGAGCCGGCCCCTCTCCCTGCGGTCTATCTTCCCATTGTTTTGGATTCACTTCTCCGCCGGTTCTACCTTTCTGAAAGTGATTGATTTTCTGTTTCTAGAATTGCTGTTCTTCTTCTCTTTGATCTCCCATTGGATTTGTAGGTGTTTGCAATGTTTAGATAAGCTATTGAGCTGATCTCCTGCTACCAGATGTAGTCTCAGTCTGCTACTTTTCCACCATCTTGACTCCTCCCTGAGCAAGGTATGCTTTTACATCTTTTTGTGTTCAGTTTCTTTCATGAGTGTTCCGTAGTTCCTTGAGTACAGATCTTTTACCTCTTTGGTTAGGTTTATTCCCAGGTAACTAATGGTTCTTAGTGCTATAGTAAATGGAATCAATTCTGTAATTTCCCTTTTTATATTTTCATTGTTCATGTATAAGAAAGCAACACTTTTCTGTACAATGATTTTGTATCCTGCCACATTACTGAAATGCCGCATGAGTTCTAGTAGTTTGGGTGGTGGAGTTTTTGGGTTTTCCATAGGAAGCATCATGTTATCTGCGAAGAGAGTTTGACTTCTTCTTTGCCAGTTTGAATACTTTTTTGTGTGTGTGTTGTCTGATTGCTGTTGCTAGGACTTCTAGTACTATATTGAACAAGAGTGGCAAGAGTGGGCATCCTCGTTGTGTTCCTGATCTCAAAGGGAAGGCTATCAGCTTTTTCCCATTGAGGATGATGCTTGCTGTGGGTTTTTCATAGATGGATTTTATGAAGTTGAGGAATGTTCCCTATATCCCTTTTCTTTGAAGTATTTTAATCAGGAACAGATGCTGTGTCTTGTCAAATGCTTTTTCTGCATTAATAGAGAGGACCAAGTGGTTCTTCTCTCTTCTGTTATTGATTCGTTCTACAACATTGATTGATTCGCAAATGTTGAACCACCCTTGCATCCCAGGGATAAATCCCACCTTATCATGGTGGATAATCTTTATAATGTACTGTTGGATCCTATTAACTAGGATCTTGTTGAGAATCTTGGCATCCATATTCATGAGGGATATTGGACTGAACTTCTCCTTTTAGGTGGGGTCTTTGCCAGTTTTGTGGATCAGGGAAGCTGGTCTCATAGAAAGAGTCTGGAAATTTCCCTTCTGTTTCTATTTTTTGAAACAGCTTCAGGAGAATAGATATTATTTCTTCTTTGAATGTTTTGTAGAATTCTCCAGGGAATCCATCAGGTCCTGAGCTCTTTTTTTTTGGGAGATTTTTGACTGCTTCAATCTTGTTACTAAATATTGTTCTATCCCAGTTGTCAATGTCTTCCTAATTCAGTTTTAGACATTTATAGATTTCCAGGAATGGATCCATTTTTTCTATGTTGCTTAACTTATTGGCATATAGCTGTTGATAATAATTTCTGATGATTTTTTTCTATTTCCTTTGTGTTAGTCCTGATTTATCCCTTTCATTCATAATTTTATGACCTTGGGTGCTCTCTCTTTTCTTTTGGATTAGTTTGGCTGGTGGTTTATCGGTCTTATTGATTAATTCAAAAAACCACCTTCTAGTTTTGTTGATGTGTTCTACTGTATCTCTAGTTTCTATATCATTGATGTCTACTCTAATCTTGATTATTTCTTTTGTTGTGTATGGGGTTGGCTTTTTGTTATTGATTCTCCAGTTCCTTAAAGTGTAAAGAGAGCTGGTGTATTCTGGGTTTTATTTATTTATTTATTTATTTTTGAAGGAGGCTTGGATGGTTATGTGTTTCCTCCTCAGGACCTCTTTTGCCATATTCCATAGGTTTTGGACTGAAGAGTCTTCATTCTCATTGGTTTCAATGAACTGCTTAAGTTCTTCCTTGATTTCCTGGTTGATTCATACTTTCTTAAGCAGAGTGGTCTTTAGCTTAAATTGGTTGAATTTCTTCCAAACTTTCTCTTGTGGTTGAGTTCCAGTTTCAAAGCATTGTGGTTTGAGAATATGCAGGGAACAATCTCAGTCTTTTGCCATCAGTTGAGACCTGATTTGTTTCCCAGTATGTAGACCAGTACGTGGTCTATTCTGGAGAAAGTTCCATGTGTACTCAAGAAGAATGAGTATTCTGTTGTTTTAGGGTGGAATGTTCTGTATATATCTATGAGGTCCATCTGGTCCTATGTGTCATTCAATGCTCTTGTTTCTTTAGTGATTTTCTGCTTGAATCATCTATCTATTACTGAGAGTGGCATGTTAAGATCCCCTACTATTGATGTATTCATATCAATGTGAGTCTTTATATTGATTAACAATTGTCTTATGTAGTTGGCTGCTCCCATATGAATGCACAAATATTGATAATTGTTAGAACTTTTTGATGCATAGACCCTTTAAGAATGATGTAGTGTCCTTTATCTCTGAATATAGTCTTTAGTTTAAATCTAATTTATCTGATATGAGAATCGCTACCCCGGCCTTCTTTTGAGGCCCATTGGCATGAAAGATGCTTCTCCATCCCTTCACTTTCAGTCTGGGTGTATCCTTAGTTTTAAAATGGGTCTTTTGTAGACAACATATGGGCAGGTCCTGTCATTTTATCCAATCTGCAACCCTGTGTCGTTTATGGGCACATTTAGGCCATTCACGTTGAAACTGATTATTGAAAGATACATTATTTTATCATGTTGCCTGTAAAGTCCTTGTTTCTATAGATTGTCTCTGTAAATTTCTGTTCTATATAACTCTTGGGTTCTTTCTTTTACAGAATCCTTCTTAATATTTCTTGAAGTGCTGGCTTGGTGGTACCATACTCTTTTAAACCTTGCTGGTCTTGGAAGTTCTTTATCTCTGCATCCATTTTGAATGTAAACCTTGCTGGATAAAGTATTGTTGGTTGCATGTTCTTCTCATTTAATACCCTGCATATGTCTTGCCAGCCCTTTCTGGATTTCCAGGTTTTGTGGACAGGTCTGACATTATTCTTATGACATTATTCTCTTCCCCCAGCTCCCTTCAGAAGCACTTGTTTAAAATTATGATTTGTCAGTCTCACAATTAAGTGTCTTGAGGTGTTTCTAGATTCATTGATCTTGGGGGGATATCTTTCCACCTCTAGGACAGGAATGCTGGTTCCATTCCCCAGAATGGGAAAATTTTCATCCAGAATTTGTTCAACAATGTCTTCTAGTCTTCTCTCTTTCTCCACCTCCCCAGGGATCCCAATAATTCTGACATTGGGACAGTTCATGATGCCATTTATTTCCCTAATTCTGTGTTCATGACTTCCAAGTTGTTTCTTCTATGCCTCCTCCTGATCCCTTTTCTCTATGTGTTTGTCCTCTAGATCACTAATTCTATCTTCTACCCTGGTTGCCCTAGCTGCTAGAGTATTTAGTTTAGATTGGATCTCATTGATAGCATTTTTAACTTCTTCCTGGACAGTTTTTATTTCTGCCTTTAGAGATTCTATGTTGTCACTAATGGTTTTCTCCACCCTAGCCACTTCCTGGATAATTGCTACCCTCAATTCCCTTTCTGACACACTGTTTATGTCCATATATAATAGTTCTGATGGAGAGGGTACAGTCTCTGAATTTTTCCTCTGTTGGGTGTTCCTCCTCCTGGTCATTTTGGTGAGAAGTTGTTGAGGGGATGTATAGCTGAATATATCAACCATGATCCAGGCAAGGTATACCCTGTAATGCTCCTAAGCAATCAGAAGTCACCACCAAAAAGAAAGAAGAAAGAAAAGAGAGAGAGAGAGAGATAGGGAGAGTCAAGATGGCGGGGAAGTAGAAGGAGGCGCTGTTTCAACCTGTACCCTAAAGTGAGCTGATTACCTACCAAAGACCACCCATGAAATCAGCCTGAGATCAGAATTATACACGTCTGGATCTCTACAGGAGCAGAAGACGCCAGTGGGAGGTAAAACTGAGTGGGAACATCGGACTGATATCGGAAGATAAACAAAAGGGGGAGGGAGCCACCAGAGGTGACTGATTGGAAAGTAATACTTCAATACAAGAGTGCCCTGCATCTGGGGACCAGCATTAACTTGGAGTCTGGTTGAAAGCACTCAAAAAACAAAGAGCAAAAGATCGTGGGGGGAAAGAGTGGGAATCTGGGTGGTTAGGGACAGGGACCTAAGTCCCCAGACCCAGGACAGCCTCCACTGGTGCTGAGCCAGAGAAAGTGCTGAGGAGAAATCAGTTCTCTGTCCCTGAGCTGCCAGTGCACCTGAGCCGCCAGCGCCTGAGAATGAGTGAGGTCCGGCTCCCGTGAGGGGCTGGGAGCCTGGCCAGATGGCAATCCTGAAACGCTCTCGTCCCACACCATCCCTTGGGAGAGGTGCTCAAAGGTGCTAGCCTGGAGCTCTGGCATCGGGAAAATCCAGACATTCCCAGCCCGGGACAGCAGGAAAATCTCAGTGTGCGATCTCTGCTTGGAACCTCTCTCGTGGTCTGGAGCTGCCTAGACAGCTGCCGCTGCCCTAGTATTGGGTACAATGAGGAGCTCCTGCATCCCCAGGGACCAGGACTCAGAACCGACTCTGCCAGCAGCTCTGCAGAGCATTCTGAGGGTTCTCTCTGAGAGGGAGGTTGAGGTGCAGTTTGCTCTCCTCCAAAACTCCAAAAACCATCAAAAGCTGTCAAGGCGAGAGAAAACAGATGAAAGAATATAAAACCCCCCAAAGAACAAAAGCCTGAAAAAAACAGTTTCCTCAGACCCCACCCCCTTGAGGGGAGTGGGAGGACCTAACTCAGGGAACATCATTGTCTGAAAACCCACGTGGCAGACCCCTCCCCCAGAAAACCAACAAGGAAGGAAGAAAAAAAAAGATTACAAGAGAACAACCACAAATACATAAATGCAACTTTTATTTTTAACTCTTTACCAATATTCTTGTTCTTTTTTTTTAATACATACAGATAATGTTTTAACCTATTTACCATCACACTGAGATTTCCAGTACATCAAATTCCTTAATAACCTTCTAACCTGAAATTTTTGATACATACAACCGTGTTTTTCTTTTGCTTTTCTATTTTTTAAATTCTTTTTTAATTTTAACTTAGTTTAATCTAGTTTATTCTTTTTTAATTTTTATTTTCTACTATACATATAGAGTTAATCTTCAAGGTAATCCCCTTTCCCCAGTCAATGCTACCCCTATAGGCAAACCAGTTTCTAATCCCCCTGTAACTTAGGAAATTTGAGTCCCTTAACAAAAACATCAAGATACATCCAGGAAGAATCAAAATAGCCTTCCTCGCCCACACTGAGAATTTATAACCACTCTCCCAATTTTTCCTTCTGCCAGTGTTTCTGTGAATTTCTGTTTGTCCTGATAATGTATAAATCTTATACTTGGGGTTCTTTCTGATGAGGTTCTTCCCTTTTTTGCTTATATATATATTTTTTCTCTTGTCATATATTTTATCAGTATTTTTGTTTGTCTGTTTTTGTTTGTATACTTAATAAATCTTACCTTGGGGCCCATTTGGGCTGAGCCTTCTCTTTTACTTCCCTTTTTTTCCTGTCTTCCTCTCTCTCTTTTTTTTTTCTTTTTTCTTTTCCTTTTTTTTTTCATTCTTCTTCTCTATTTCTTTTTCTTTTCTTTTTTCTCTCATTTGGGTGGGGAATCCTGATTGCACAGAAGCATTCCAGGGTGCACCTTGACTGCACCACAATCGAAAAATCCAGCTGCTTCTGTTCAGTCATCTCTTACCAAAATGACTAGGAGGAGGAATACCCAACAGAAGAAAAATAAAGAGGATGGACCTACTGCAACAGATCTAATGGCTATCGACATAGATAATATGTCGGAAAAGGAATTCAGACTAACAATTATCCAGGCAATAGCTAGGTTGGAGAAAGCCATGGATGACCAAACAGAATTGATTAGGGCAGAACTGAAAGCCACCAGGGATGATGTTCAAAATGCTCTCAATGAGTTCCAATCCAATCTAAATTCTGTAAAAGCTAGGGTAACTGAGACAAAAGATAGAATTAGTGATCTGGAGGACAAACAGATAGAAAGGATCAGGAGGAAGCCTGGAACAAACAGCTCAGAAGCCACAAAAACAGAATCAGGGAAATAAATGATGCCATGAAACGTTCCAATGTCAGAATTATTGGAATCCCTGAAGGGGAGGAAAAATAAAGAAGTCTAGAAGATATAGTGGAAGAAGTTGTCTATGAAAATTTTCCCAATCTCACGAATGGAAACAACGTTCATGTACTAGAGGCAGAGAGGTTTCCTCCCAAGATTTTAGATTCTTGAAAGTCCTCACAACACCTTATAGTTAAAATGAGGAATTATGTTTCAAGACAGACCCTCTTAAAAGCAGCTAGGAGAAAGAAGCTCCTTACATACAGAGGAAAGCCCATTAGAATAACGTCAGACCTTTCCACAGAGACCTGGCAAACCAGGAAGGGCTGGCATAATATATTCAAGTACTAAATGAGAAGAACATGCAGCCAAGAATACTCTAATCAGCAAGACTGACATTTAAAATGGATGGAGAGATAAAGAGTTTCCAAGACCGGCAAGGCTTAAAAGACTATGCAACCACCAAGCCGACACTGCAGGAAATATTAAGGGGGGGGGGTGTTCTATAAAAGAGAAAAAATCCTAAGAATATCATTGAACAGAAATATAGAAAAAATCTACAGACAGAAAGACTTCAGAGGTAACACGATATCAATAAAAACATATCTATCAATAATCACTCTCAATGTGAATGGCCTAAATGCACGGATAAAACGACAGGGCTGCAGATTGGATAAAACGACAGGACCCATACATATGTTGTCTACAAGAGACCCATTTTGAACCTAAGGATACACCCAGACTGAAAGTGAAGGGATGGAGAAGCATCTTGCATGCCAATGGGCCTCAAAAGAAGGCCGGAGTAGTGATTCTCATATCAGATAAATTAGATTTTAAACTAAAGACTATAGTCAGAGATACAGAAGGACACTACATCATTCTTAAAGGGACTACAGACCAAGTTGATCTAACAATTGTAAATATCTATGCCCCCAATATGGGAGAAGCCAATTACATAAGAAAACTATTAATCAAGATAAAGAGTCATATTGATATGAATACACTAATAGTAGGAGATCTGAATATGCCTCTCTCAGAAATAGACAGATCATCGAAGCAGAAAATTAATAAGAAATAAGAGCATTGAATGAAACATTGGACCAGATGGACCTCATAGACATATACAGAACATTCCACCCTAAAACAACAGAATACTCATTCTTCTCAAGTGCACATGGAACCTTCTCCAGAATAGACCACATACTGGGTCACAAAGCAGGACTCAACCGATACCAAAAGACTGAGATTATTCCCTGCATATTCTCAGATCACAATGCTTTGAATCTGGAGCTCAATCACAAAGAAAAGTTCAGAGAGAATTCAAACACCTGGAAGCTAAAGACCACCTTGCTTAAGAATGCTTGGATCAACCAGGAGATCAAAGATGAACTTAAACAACTCATGGAAACCAATGAGAATGAAGACACTTTGGTCCAAAACCTATGGGATACAGCAAAGGCGGTTCTAAGGGGGAAATACATAGCCAACCAAGCCTCCCTCAAAAAAACTGAAAAATCCAGAATGCACCAGCTGTCTCTACACCTTAAAGAACTGGAGAATCAACAACAAATCAAACCAACTGCACATGCAAGAAGGGAAATAATCAAGATTAGAGCAGAGATCAATGAGGTAGACACCAGAGATACAGTAGAACGTATCCATGAAACTAGAAGCTGGTTTTTTGAAAGAATCAATAAGATCGATAAACCATTGGCCACACTAATCCAAAAGAAAAGAGAGAAAGCCCAAATTAATAAAATTATGAATGAAAAGGGAGAGATCACAACTTACACCAAGGAAATAGAAACAATCATCAGAAATTATTACCAACAGTTATATGCCAATAAGCTAAGCAAACTTGATGAAATGGATGCATTCCTGGAAAACTATAAACTCCCAAAATTGAACGAGGAAGAAATTGACAACCTGAATAGACTGATATCTAGTAATGAGATTGAAGCAGTGATCAAAACCTCCCAAAAACAAGAGCCCTGGACCTGAATGATTCTCTGGGGAATTCTACCAAACTTTCAAAGAGGAAATAACACCAATTCTTCTGAAGCTGTTCCAAAAAATTGAAGCAGAAGGACAACTTCCAGACTCTTTTTATGAAGTGAGAATTACCCTGATCCCCAAACCAGACAAAGAGCCTACCAAAAAGGATAATTTCAGATCAAATATCACTGATGAATATGAGTGCTAAGATTCTCCACAAGATCCTAGGAATCAGGATCCAGCAGCACATTAAAAAGATTATCCACCATGACCAGGTTGGATTCATCCCTGGGTTACAAAGTTGGTTCAACCTTCGCAAATCAATCAATGTGATAGAACAAATCAATAAGAGAAGAGAGAAGAACCACGTGGTCCTCTCAATTGATGCAGAAAAAGTATTTGACAAAATCCAGCATCCATTCCTGATTAAAATTCTTCAAAGTATAGGGATAGAGGGAACATTCCTGAACTTCATAAAATCTATCTATGAAAGACCCACAGCAAATATCATCTTCAATGGGAAAAAGCTTGCAGCTTCCCATTGAGATCAGGAACACGACAAGGATGCCCACTCTCACCACTCTTGTTCAACATAGTATTAGAAGTCCTAGCAAGGGCAATCAGACAACAAAGAGAAATAAAAGGTATTCAAATTGGCAAGGAAGAAGACAAACTCTCTCTCTTCACAGATGACATGATTCTTTATATGGAAAACCCCAAGGACTCCACCCCCAAACTACTAGACCACATACAGCAATTCAGTAACGTTGCAGGATACAAAGTCAATGCACAGAAATCAGTGGCTTTCTTATACACTAACAATGAAAATACAGAAAGGCAAATTACAGAATCGATTCCATTTACTATAGCACCAAGAACCATAAGATACCTGGGAATAAACCTAAACAAAAAGGTAAAGGACCTGTACCCGAGGAACTACAGAACATTCATGAAAGAAATTGAAATAGACACAAAAAGATGGAAGACCATTCCATGTTCTTGGATTGGAAGAATAAACATTGTTAAAATGTCTATACTGCCTAGAGCAATCTCTACTTTTAACGTCATTCCGATCAAAATTCCACCGGTATTTTTCAAAGAGCTGGAGCAAATAATCCTAAAATTTGTATGGAATCAGAAGAGACCCTGAATTGCTAAGGAAATGTTGAAAAACAAAAACAAAACTGGCGGCATCCTGTTACCCGATTTCAAGCTTTACTACAAAGCTGTGATCACCAAGACAGCGTGGTATTGGCATAAAAACAAACACATTGACCAGTGGAACAGAGTAGAGAGCCCAGTTATGGACCCTCTACTCTATGGTCAAATGATCTTTGACAAAACAGGAAAAAAATATACAATGGAAAAAGACAGTCTCTTCAATAAATGGTGCTGGGAAAACTGGACAGTGATATGTAGAAGAATGAAACTCAACCATTCTCTTACACCGTACACACAGATAAACTCGAAATGGATAGAAGACCTCAATGTGAGACAGGAATCCATCAGAATCCTAGAGGAGAACATAGGCAGTAAACTGTTTGATATCAGCCACAGCAACTTCTTTCAAGATATGTCTCCAAAGGCCAAGGAAACAAAAGTGAAAATGAGCTTTAGGGACTTCATCAAGATCAAAAGCTTCTGCACAGCAAAGGAAACAGTCAACAAAACAAAGAGGCAACCCACGGAATGGGAGAAGATATTTGCAAATGACAGTACAGACAAAAGGTTGATATCCAGGATCTATAAAGAACTCCTAGGGGCACCTGGGTGGCTTAGTGGGTTAAAGCCTCTGCCTTTTGCTCAGGTCATGATCCCAGGGTCCTGGGATCGAGTCCCACATCAGGCTCTCTGCTTGGCGGGAAGCCTGCTTCCTCCTCTCTCTCTCTCTCTGCCTGCCTCTCTCCCTACTTGTGATTTCTATCTGTCAAATAAATAAAATCTTTAAAAAAAAGAACTCCTCACACTCAACACACACAAAACAGAGAATAATATCAAAAAATGGGCAGAAGATATGAACAGACACTTCTCCAACAAAGACATACAAATGGCTATCAGACACATGAAAAAATGCTCATCATCACTAGCCATCAGGGAGATTCAAATTAAAACTACATTGAGATACCACCTGAAACCAGTTAGAATGGCCAAAATTAGCAAGACAGGAAACAACGTGTGTTGGAGAGGATGTGGAGAAAGGGGAATCCTCTTACACTCTTGGTGGGAATGCAAGTTGGTGCAGCCACTTTGGAGAACAGTGTGGAGATTCCTCAAGAAATTAAAAATAGAGCTTCCCTATGACCCTGCATTTGCACTGCTGGGTATTTACCCCAAAGATATAGATGTAGTGAAAAGAAGAGCCATCTGTACCCTAATGTTTATTGCAGCAATGGCCATGGTCGCCAAACTGTGGAAAGAACCAAGATGCCCTTCAACGGATGAATGGATAAGGAAGATGTGGTACATATACACAATGGAGTATTATGCCTCCATCAGAAAGGATGAATACCCAACTTTTGTAGCAACATGGACAGGACTGGAAGAGATTATGCTGAGCGAAATAAGTCAAGCAGAGAGAGTCAAGTATCATATGGTCTCACATATTTGTGGAGCATAACAAAGAACACGGTGGACATGGGGAGAGGGAGAGGAGAGGGAGTTGAGGGAACCTGGAAGGGGAGATGAACCATAAGAGACTATACTCTGAAAAACAACCAGAGGGTTATGAAGGAGCCGGGGGGTGGGAGGTTGAGGAACCAGGTGGTGGGTAATAGGGAGGACACGTACTGCATGGAGAACTGGGTGTGGTGCAAAAACAATGAAAACAGTTACACTGAAAATAAATAAATTAAAAAAATAGTTAAGATAAAAAAAAAGAGAGAGAGAGAGAGAGAGAAGATCCACCCAGAATGGGCCTCACAGGTAAGATTTACAAGGTATAGAAACAAAACAGACAAACAAAAAGACTGACAAAAGTAAATGACAAGAGAAGAAGAAAATAACCAGCCAAAATGAACCTCAAGGATTGGATTTATATATAACACCAGAAGAACAACAACAGCAACAACAATAACAGCTACAAATACACAGAAACACTTACAGAAGATAAAGATGGGAGGGTGGTTATAAATCTTGGATGTGGGTGAGGAAGGTTAATTAGATTCTTCCTTGGTGTTTCTTGATATCTTTGTTAAATAACTCAACTTTTTAGATATAAAGGGAGATTAAAACTTGTTTATATATAGGGATAGTATTAATTAGGGAAAGAGGATTACCTTGAAGCTTATATCTACTTTATATTTAAAAAATATAAAAGAAAAAGAAAAACACAAGTATATGTATGAAAAAAAGTCCAATTTAAATTGTTATTATGGAATATGTTGTATTAAATCTCTAGTTGTAATGGTAAGTAGGTTAAAAATTTTAAAAAGAACAAGAATAGTGAGAATGAATGAAAAATAGAAGTTGTTTCTATGAAATATATGGGTTTTAGGGCAATACCAGGAGCTTAATATACTGTTTTCTTCTGATATTGGGGTTTGAGAATGGGATTATTCTTGATGAGAAAGTGTCAGTTTGTCTAGTCAGCACACACTGAGGTGTGAATGTTAAATATTGCTACTTTCTTGCAGATAGTTTAAGAACTAGGTAAGTCAGTCACATACGGAGACTGTGTAGTTTGTTATGTACACCTCTCCAGGAAAGATGCAATCCAGCTATTAAGGATCTATAATTCCATTATTTTGGGAGACTAGAGAAAGGCATTTGAAATTCTCAGGCCAAGTCTACAAGGTGTGAAAAGAATGACTTGATACTTTTTACTGCCTGTTGATCTATTTTGCTGTTGTTCTTTCCAATCTTTTAATAAAATCTTTTGACTGTTTAAAAACTGATGTAACAAGATGATTGTCAATGAAAAGAAACATCCTTCTGACAGGACTCAGTGTTGAATTTTATAGAAGTCTGAAGACTAGTGAAAAAAACAGCTTAGAAGAATGTGGATTTTGTTTTTCATGTGTAACAGAAGAAAATAAGATTAAAAAGAAATGATATGCTTTGACAGCGGAGAAGATGAAGTGATACTGAAAATAATATTTTTTTAAAAATTGAAGGAAAAATGGTGAGAAAATTCTACATATAGTTTATAAAACTAAAAAGATAAACATTGCAGAATATTGTCATGTGAAGGTTTGCAAAAATCACCATTAGGGTGAATAGAATATATATTTGCTGGCATTAGTGTTTTGGAATATTGTATGTGTGTGGCTTCAATAAATGGAAGGGAAAAGAGTCCAAATCTGATAAAATTGTTTGAAATAACAAGGACACATTCAAGAGGGGCAACTAGCATAAGGGGAAGAGACTTTGATACATTCTTATAATTCAGTTTATTTGTATATATGATGGGGTCATTTTGCAGTCTGTGTGGGGAAATTTATATTTCAATATCTGTATTTTGTTAGGACTCAGAAAAAATTGTGAAACAACCCTTAAATTCTGCCTTCCTATGACAAAAATAGAATGTACTCTGATAATTACTTTTGAAAAAGAGAAATTGACAATAGGCTAAAAAAATACATTCTTCCATTAATGAGAATCAGTATAACAAAGACTAGTTGCGTACAATCTGTAGGCATCTGTTTGAATTCAAAACCAGTTTCAATTACTAGCAGGGTGATTTGGGGTAATATGTATAATTGCTCATATTTTTCTTACTTATAAAGTTGTAGCTAGTCATACTATTTTCATAGGCATACTGTAGGTTTAAAATAAATAAAAATGTGTGAAGTACTTAAAACAGTTACAGGCTCATAAGAGTTATTGTATAAGTGTTTTATTTTAGTATTTTCATCATCAGTTAGGAAAAAAAAAATAGTCACTTACTATGGAAATTGGGATATTGAAGCAAAAGACAGAGAGGAATATAAATTTGGTAATTTGAAAGGAAAAGCAGAAAAGAGTAGGTTAAAAAAAAAAGATCCAATCATGTGTAAAGTGTTTCAGGATGAGAAAATTAAATAGATCATTTGGAGACTGAAAGGTTTTTTAGAAGAGACCAGACTCTCACAGAGCAAACACATGGAGAAAAACAGTAGAATATTCAGAAATATGAGAGAAAAATATGGAGCAGGGATAAGAGGGTAAGAAGAGTTCATTGATAGTGATGAATATGAAATACAAAAATACTTTGGAGGGGTGCCTGGGTGGCTCAGTGGGTTAAAGCCTCTGCCTTCGGCTCAGGTCATGATACCAGGGTCCTGGGATCGAGCCCGTGTGGGGCTCTCTGCTCAGCAGGGAGCTTGCTTCCTCCCTTCTATCTCTCTGCCTGCCTCTCTGCCTACTTGTGATCTGTCTGTCAAATAAATAAATAAATAAATAAAATCTTTAAAAAAAAGTACTTTTGAGATCATTTGGCCAAGATTACATCTAAAAAAACTGATAAATGCATCTTAAAGCAGAAGTAAAACTACAAAAAAATTATGATATGACAAGAAAGCCAATGTTTTGGAGAGTAGAAATACAGTTTATCATTGTAAGAAAGATTTAAAATGGCATAATATTACTCTAGAATTTAGTATCCCTTATCTTCAAATCAAAACAAACTAAACATGTACCCTGCTTGTCAACTGAATAACATTATTTCAACTATAATAAACCTCAATTTCTTCATTTATAAAATGAGGATATGATATCTTCTTCAGGGTAGTATCATAAATATAAAACATGATAATAGATATAAATAGCCAGAATGACAGTAACAGTAGAAATTACTGTAAGTAATATTATTAAATCTTTAATAAGTAATGAAAGCATAGAATTATAAGATGAAAAAATAAAATATAAGAAAAATAATAATCATGTGACTAAGTTGAGTTTATAAAATACTAACAATATTTATATTTAGAAATTTTATCTACTGATCAAAAATAGAATCTAAGTATGTTAATATTCTTTATAATTAAAAACTCATTGCATAAATAATATATGGTATCTGAAAATACTTAAAAGTGTAAAGAGGTGTTAAAATATATTGGATAACTAGGTACTAAGTTCTTAAATTAAATAGGGCAATTAACAGATGAAAGAACAGCTGTAGTAGTTGAAATAATATGACTTTGAAGATAAAACTTAAATATATTATGACATAATGAACAATATCCCAAAAGTAAGGGAGAAAGAAGCATTATTTTTGAAGGAATTTTAAGGACTTTTTTGGAGGTATTTCAATAATTTGGTGAAAAATTTTAAGAAAGTGTTCCTAGTCTTTAAGAAGTCTTGGAAATGAATATGCCCATCGTAACAGTCAAAATAGTGACTATACTAATTACTCCAAGTTTCTTTGTACCCATTTGTATTCCACCATTTCTCCTTTCCCCACCACTCCTACATTTCTCAGGAAACAACCAATTCGTATCTGCCACTATAGATTAGTTTGAATTTTCTAGAATTTTATAGAAATGAAATTATACAGTATATACTTTTTTGTAAATGGTTTCTTTCACTCAATAAACTTATTTTGAGATTAACTCATGGTAAGCATGTATCATTAGTTCATTCTTTTTTGCTGTATTTGAGTATTATTCCATTGTATAAATATACCATCAAATGTTTATCCATCGTTTCTTCATTGATGATTATTTAGATGTTCCTCATTGGGGCTATTGTAAATAAAGCTTCTACAAATATTCATGTGAAGTTTTTGTATGAACATATGCTTTTATTCTTTGGATAAATACCTGGGACTAAAATGACTGGATCATAAGATAGTTGTATATTCAAATTTTAAAAAAGGCAATATGTTTTCTACATGTGTTGTAATATTTATATATATTTTTTAAAGATATTATTTATTTCTTTGACACACAGAGATATAGAGACACGAGAGAGGGAACACAAGCAGGGAGAGTGGGAGAGGGAGAAGCATGGTTCCCACCAAGCAGGGAGCCTGATGTGGGGCTCAATCCCAGGGCCCTGGGATCACGACATGAGCAGAAGGCAGACATTTACCAACAGAGCCACCAAGGAGCTCTTGAAATATTTATATTTCATCAGAAGCATGAGAGCGCCAGTTTCTCCATATCCTTACTATTGTTCAGTATATCACTCTTTTTTTTTTTATTTTCTTTTCAGCATAACAGAATTCATTGTTTGTGCACCACACCAAGTGCTCCAGGCAATACATGCCCTACATAATACCCATGACCTGACTCCCCCAACGTCCTACCTCTGCCCCTTCAAAACCCTCAGATTGTTTTCAGATACAATAGTCTCTCATGGTTCATCTCCCCTTCCAATTTCCTTTAATTCCCTTCTCCTAGCCATCTCCCTATGTCCTCCATGTTATTTGTTATGCTCCACAAATAAGTGAAACCATATGATAATTGACTCTCTCTGCTTGACTTATTTCATTCAGCATAATCTCTTCTTGTCCCATCCATGTTGCTACAAAAGTTGGGTATTCATCCTTTCTGGTGGAGGCATAATACTCCATCGTGTATATGTACCACATCTTCCTTATCCATTCATCCGTTGAAGGGCATCTTGGTTCTTTCCACAGTTTGGCGTCCGTAGCCATTGCTGCGATAAATATTGGGGCATAGGGGGCCCTTATTTTCACTACATCTGCATCTTTGGGGTAAATACCCTGTAGTGCAATTGTAGGGTCATAGGGAAGCTCTATTTTTAACTTCTTAAGGAATCTAAACACTGTTCTCAAAAGTGGCTGCACCAACATGGATTCCCACCAACAGTGCAAGGGGTTCCCCTTTCTCCACATCCTCTCCAAGACATGTTGTTTCCTGTCTTGCTAATTTTGGCCATTCTAATTGGTGTAAGGTGGTATCTCAATGTGGTTTTAATTTGAAACTCCCTGATGGCTAGCAATAATGAACATTTTTTCATGTGTCTGATAACCATTTGTATGTCTTCATTGGAGAAGTGTCTGTTCATATCTTCTGCCCATTTTTTGACATGATTATCTGTTTTGTGTGTGTTGAGTTTGAGAAGTTCTTTATAGATCCTGGATATCAGCCTTTTGTCTGTACTGTCATTTGCAAATATCTTCTCCCATTCCGTGGATTGCCTCTTTGTTTTGTTGACTGTTTCCTTTGCTGTGCAGAAGCTTTTGATCTTGATGAAGTCCCTAAAGCTCATTTCGCTTGTGTTTCCTTTGCCTCTGAAGACATATCTTGAAAGAAGCTGCTGTGGCTGAAGTCGAAGAGGTTACTGCCTATTTTCTCCTCTAGCATTCTGATGGAATCCTGTCTCATGCTGAGGTCTTTTATCCATTTTGAGTTTATCTTTGTGTACGGTGCAAGAGAATGGTTGAGTTTCATTCCTCTACATATAGCTGTCCAATTTTCCCAGCATGGTTTATTGAAGAGACTGTCTTTTTTCCACTGTATATTTTTCCCTGCTTTGTCAAAGATTATTTGACCATAGAGTTGAGGGTCCATATCTGGGCTCTCTACTCTGTTCCACTGGTCAATGTGTCTGGTTTTATGCCAGTACCATGTTGTCTTGGTGATCATAGCTTTGTAGTAAAGCTTGAAATAAGGTAACATGATGCCCCCAGTTTTATTTTTATTTTTCAACATTTCCTTAGCAATTTGAGGTCTCTTCTGATTCCATACAAATTTTAGGATTATTTGCTCCAGCTCTTTGAAAAATACTCGTGGAATTTTGATCAGAATGGCACTAAAAGTATAGATTGCTCTAGGCAGTATAGACATTTTAACAATGTTTATTCATCCAATCTAAGAGCATGGAATGGTCTTCCATCTTTTTGTGTCTTCAATCTCATTATTAGATATTGGTCTATTCAGGTTGACAGTTTCTTCCTGGTTCAGTTTTGGGAGTTTATAGTTTTCCAGGAATGCATCCATTTCATCTAGGTTGCTTAGCTTATTGGCATATAACTGTTGGTAATAATTTCTGATGATTGTTTCTACTTCCTTGGTGTTAGTTGTGATCTTTCCCTTTTCATTCATAATTTTATTGATTTGGGCTTTTTCTCTTTTCTTTTGGATTAGTGTGGCCAATGGTTTATCAATCTTATTGATTCTTTCAAAAAGCCAGCTTCTAGTTTCATTGATACATTCTACTGTGTCTCTAGTTTCTATCTCATTGATCTCTGCTCTAATCTTGACTCTTGTGTGTGGAATTGGCTTAATTTGTTGTTGATTCTCCAGTGTTTTAAGGTGCAGAAACAGCTGGTGTATTCTGGATTTTTCAATTTTTTTGAGGGAGGCTTGGATGGCTATGTATTTCCCCCTTAGGACAGCCTTTGCTGTATCCCATAGGTTTTGGACCAAAGTGTCTTCATTCTCATTGGTTTCCATAAATTGTTTAAGTTCTTCTTTGATCTCCTGGTTGATCCAAGCATTCTTAATCAAGGTTGTCTTTAGCTTCCAGGTGTTTGAGTTCCTTCCAAACTTTTCCTTGTGATTGAGTTCCAATTTCAAAGCGTTGTGATCTGAGAATATGCAGGGAATAATCTCAGTCTTTTGGTATCGGTTGAGTCCTGATTTGTGCCCCAGTATGTGGTCTATTCTGGAGAAAGTTCCGTGTGCACTTGAGAAGAATGAGTATTCTGTTGTTTTAGGGTGGAATGTTCTGTATATATCTATGAGGCCCATATGGTCCAATGTGTCATTCAATGCTCTTGTTTCCTTATTGATTTTCTGCTTCGATGATCTGTCTATTACTGAGACAGGTGTGTTGAGAGATCTCCTGCTATTAATGTATTCATATCAATATGACTCTTTATTTTGGTTAATAGTTTTCTTATGTAATTGGTTGCTCCCTTATTGGGGGAATAGATATTTACAATTGTGAGATCATCTTGGTGGATAGTCCCTTTAAGAATTATGTAGTGTCCTTCTCTGTCTCTGACTACAGTCTTTAGTTTAAAATCCAATTTATCTGTTATGAGAATCGCTACCCTGACCTTCTTTTGAGGCCCATTGGCATGAAAGATACTTCTCCATCTCTTCACTTTCAGTCTGGGTGTATCTTTAGGTTCAAAATGGGTCTCTTGTAGACAACATATGGATGGGTCCTGTCATTTTATCCAATCTGCAACCCTGTGTCGTTTTATGGGCGCATTTAGGCCATTCACATTGAGAGTGATTATTGAGAGATAGGTTTTTATTGACATCATGTTACCTTTGAAATCTTTCTTTCTGTAGATTGTCTCTATATTTCTGTTCTATGATATTCTTAGGATTTTTTCTCTTTTATAGAACCCCCCCTTAATATTTCCTGCAGTGTCAGCTTGGTGGTTGCATACTCTTTTAAGCCTTGCCAGTCTTGGAAACTCTTTATCTCTCCATCCATTTTGAATGTCAGTCTTGATGGATAAAGTATTCTTGGCGGCATGTTATTCTCACTTAGTGCCCTGAATACATCTTGCCAGCCCTTTCTGGCTTGCCAGATTTCTGTGGACAGTTCTGACATTATTCTAATGGGCTTTTCTCTGTACATAAGGAGGTTCTTTGTCCTAGCTGCTTTGAAGAGATCCTGTCAACATTTTTGATTCCTAATTCTTACTATAAGGTGTCTTGAGGACTTTCTAGATTCTATAATCTTGGGGGGAGACTGTTTTGCCTCTAGTACAAGAATGCTGGTTCCATTAGCGAGATTGGGAAAATTCTCATGGACAACTTGTTCCACTATATCTTCTAGTCTTTCTTTCTCCTCCCCCTCAGGGATTCCAATAATTCTGACATTGGGAGTTTCATGGCATCATTTATTTCCCTAATTCTGTTTTCATGGCCTCTAAGCTGTTTGTTCCAGGCTTTCTCCTGATCCGTTCTCTCTGTTTGTCCTCCAGATCACTAATTCTATCTTCTGTCTCAGTTCCCATAGCTTTTAGAGAATTTAGATTAGATTGGAACTCATTGAGAACATTGTGAACATCATCCCTGGTGGCTTTCAGTTCTGCCCTATTCAATTCCATTTTGTCATCCATGGCTTTTTCCAGCCTAGCTATTGCCTGGATAATTGTTAACTTGAATTTCCTTTCTGACATATTGTCTATGTCAATAGCCATTAGCTCTGTTGCAGAAGGCCCAGCGTCTGAATTTTTCTTCTGTTGGGCATTCCTCCTCCTAGTTATTTTGGTGAGAGATGACTGAATGGATGTAGTTGAATATATCAACCGTGGTGCAGGCAAGGTGCGCCCTGGAACACTTCTGAGCAATCAAGAGTACCTACCCAAATGAGAGAAAAAAGAAAGAGAGAAAAAAGAAAAAAAAAAGAAATGAGAAGGAGAGAGAGAGAGAGAAGAAAAAAGAAGAGAGAGAGAGAGAGAGAAAAAAGGGAAAGATAAAATAAAAGAGAAGTCCCAGCCCAAATGGGTCCCAAGGTAAGATTTATGAAGTATACAAACAAAAACAGACAAACATAAAGACTGATTAATGTAGATGACAAGAGAAAAAATATATGTGAAAGCAAAACAGAAAAAAATCCTCATCAAAAAGAACCCCGAGGATAAGATTTATATACTACCAGGACAAACTCAAATACACAGAAACACTGGTCGAAGAATAAGATGGGAGAGTGGTTATAAATTCTTAGTGTGGGCGAGGAAGGTTATTTTGATTCTTTCTGGATGTATCTTGATATCTTTGTTAAAGGATTCAACTTTCCTAAGATAAAGGGGGATTAAAAATTGGTTTACCTATAGGGGTAGCATTGATTGGGTAAAGGGGATTACCTTGAAGTTTAAGTCTATAAGAATATTAAAAAATAAAAAAAAGAAAAAGAATAAACTAAACTAAACCAAAATAAAATAAAAATAAATAAAATAAAAAAAGCAAAAGAAAACCATAGGTATATCTCTAAAAAAGTTCAGGTTAAAAGGTTATTATGGAATTTGATGTACTGGGCATCTCACTGTGATGGTAAATAGGTTAAAAAAATTATCTGTATATATTTTAAAAAGGAACCAGAATGGTGGGAATGAATTAAAAATAAAAGTTGTGTGTGCCTGGGTGGCTCAGTGGGTTAAGCCTCTGCATTTGGTTCAGGTCATGATCTCAGGGTCCTGGGATTGAGTCCCACTTTGGGCTCTCTGCTTGGCAGGGAACCTGCTTCCTCCTCTCTCTCTCTGCCTGCCTCTCTGCCTACTTGTGATCTCTCTCTGTCAAATAAATAAATAAAATCTTTAAAAAAATAAATAAAAGTTGTATCTATGAAGTAGCGGTGGTTGTTCGCTTGTCTTTTTTTTTTTTTTTTTTTTTCTCCCCCTCCTGTTGGCTTTCTGGGGGATGTGCCTGACACGTGGGTTTTCAGGCAGTGTTCCCTGAGTTAAGTCCTCCCACCCCCATCAAGGGGGTGGGCTCTGAGGAAACCAGTTTTTCAAAAGATTTTCAAAAAATCAAAAGCTTTTGATTTCTGGAGGTTTTTTTGTTTGTTTGTTCGTATGTTTTCTCTCACCTTGACAGCTTTTGGTGGGTTTTGGAGGTTTAGAGGAAATCAAACTGCACCCAGACCTCACTCTCAGAGAGAAGCCTCAGTCTGTTCCCCTCTGGGTGCTCCAGAGCACATAAATTCCCCCTTGGCCACTGGCAGAGCACGTTCCCAGTCGCGGTCCCTCGGGATGCAGGGACTCCTGCTTGTACCCAAAACCACAACAGTGGTGGCTGTATGGGCAGCTCCAGACCATCAGAGATGCTCCAAGCGGCAATAGCACACTTAGATTTTCCTGCTGGCCTGGTCTGGGAGTGCTCAGACTTTCTGGGTCTGAGAGTGCCAGGCTGGTGCCTGCATGCACCTCTCTCAGGGGGAGGTGTGGGGTGCGACTCAGACTCTGATAACACAGCACAGCATGCATTTGGAGTGTGCATAAGGCTGTGGTTCTGCTGGCTGGCAAGGCTCCCATCCCCTCATGGGAACCACCACCCAGGTGTTCTCAGACACACTTGGCTCATGGCTCAGGGACTAAGACCTGGTTTCTCTGCCGCACTCTCTCTGGCTCAGTGCCAGTGGTGGCTTCCCTGGGTCCAGGGACTTAAGCCCCTGTCCCCAACCACCCCAATTCCCACAATTTCCCCCCCATGATCCTTTGCTCTTTTTGAGTGCTTTCAACCAGACTCCCATTTAATGCTGGTCCCCAGTCACAGAGCACTCTCATGGGGTATTACTTTCCAATGGGTCACTTCTGGTGGCTCCCTCCCCCTTTTGTTTATCTTCCAATATCAGTCCGATGTTCCCACTCCCCTTTGCGTGCCTGCTGGCGTCTTTTGCCCCTATAGAGATCCAGAAGTGTATAATTCTAATCTCAGGCTTTCATGGGTGATCAGAGTTCTTTGGTAGGTGATCAGCTCACTTTAGGGTACAGGTTGAAACAGCACCTCCTCCTAGTTCCCCACTATCTTGTCTCTCCCCTTCAGTATACCACTCTTTTAAAACATATTCATTCTAATAGTTGGTAATGTTATTGCAATATGTATGTGTATGTGTGCATTACTGTTGAGATCTTTATTGAGATATAATTACAGACCACACAATACACTAATTATAAGTATACACATCAATGAATCTTAGTAAATTTAGTAAATTGGGCAACCATCACCACAATCCCTTATGCCCTTTTACAATTATTCTCTTTTACCACCTTCTGTCCTGGACAAATGATAATCAACTTTCTGACTTTATAGATTTGCATTTCATTGACATTTAATATAGATAGAATCATATGTAGTCTTTTGTGTGTTCCTACTCCCCCCTCCTTTTTTTTTTTTTTTTTAAGATTTCATTTATTTGAGAGAGACAGTGAAAGTAAGGGGAGGGGCAGATAGAGAAGCATACTCCCTGCTAAACAGGATGCTGGATGTGGGACTCAATCCCGGGAGCCCAAGATCATGAGCTGAGGCAAAGACAGACGGTTAACTGAATGAGCCACCCAGATATCCCACTACTTTCTTTTTATTTTTTTAAGATTTATTTATTTGAGAGAGAGAGGTTGAAAAAGAGTAAGGGTGTGAGGGAGAGAGAAATCCAAGCAGACTCTGTGCTGAGAGAAAAGCACACGGCAGTGCTCCATCTTATAATCCTGAGATCATGACCTGAGGATAAACCAAGAGTCGGATGCTCAACCAGCTCTGCCACCAAGACACTCTATGTCTGCCTACTTTGCATTAACATATTTTTGAGTTTCATTGATATCGTAACATACTATCAATACTTTCTTTATTACTTAATAGTATTTCATTGTATGTATATATGACCTTTTGTTAAGGAATAAGGTTAAAAAAAAAACAACAGTGTTTATCCTGAGATTCCACCATTTTTTAAAATAAATATTTCATGAACTTATTCAAATTTTTGGTTAACTACTACGGCTCTAAAAATATATATGATTTTGACAGTTTGGGCCAATGTTCTCATTGTTTTATGGAGGAGTGGATATTTGGAAGTCCTTCTTCCACCATTACAAAAGTTTTATTTCTTATATGATAAATTTATATTGGCAAACTGTTCTTAAAAAATAAAATAACACAAGTATATATTTTTTACTAGCAATGCAGGATTGTTCAATACAGTTTTAGTTTGTATTTATTGCCCTAATGATTAATATGTTTGAACATGTTCACATGTTTATTTGCCACCCCTCAAGCTTTTTCTTATAAAATTTCTTCTAAAATATTTTGGCCTTTTATTTTTAATTTGGGCCATATGTTTTTTTTTTCTTATTATTTAGTTTTTAGAACACTTGTAGTATACATTTTTAAAAATATATATTTACTTCTTAAATTATGTTTTCCTGCTACATTAGACCTTATAATGCTATATTACTATTTTTCCTTCTTACTTCCTACTTTTGTGTTATTATTCTCAAACATTTCATTATTCATATGCTGTAAACATACAGACACACAGAACTACTAATTTGATTTCAAGAGCTAGTCTTATGGGGCACCTGGGTGGCTCAGTCAGCTAAGCATCTGCCTTTGACTCAGGTCATTATCCCAGGTCATTGTCCATGAATTAAGCCCTGTGTTGGGCTCTCTTCTCATTGGGAATCTGCTTTTCCCTATATCTATGTCCCTCCCCCAATTTGTGCGCTCTCTTTGCTTGCTCATTTTTTGTCTCTCAAATATATAAAATCTTTTAAAAAAGGAGTCATCTTTTAAGGAAATTAAGAATAATGTAAAAATGTTTTTATTTTATCCCCATTTTCAACACTCTTCATTTCTCTAATTAGATGCAGGTTTTTGACTGATATCATACTTCTTCTGCCTGAAGAATATTAGCTATTTCTTGTAGACCATATCTGCAAGCAAAGAATAACCTCAGTTTGCTTTTCTAAGAAAGAAATTATTCTCTTTCAATTTAGACTTATTGTTATAGGCACTAAGGAGAATGCAAATTTAGCCATGCATATATCTTCAAGGAATTTATTATGTAGTGAACTAATTATGTAAGCAAAAGGTTAAAATAAGAAATGACTGTGACTATGAAGAAATGCTAGTAAAATTACTTCATCAGATTAAGGACCATAACATGTTTCCTAAGAAATACAGGATAACAAAAATAGCAATAGCAACAACAACAACAACAACAGAAAGAAAGAAAGAAAAAAAAAAAAGGACAAAAAGAAACAATGAACTCATTATTTTTCCGTAGATTAGATATTTATTCATGAATACATTTTCAGTTTTGGAGAAGTTACCTTCAAAAGCAAAAAGGCAAAAGCACTATGGAAGATTCCTCACAGAAAGAACAGCAAAGTCTTACCTTTGGAAATGTATTCAAACTATAAAAAGAGTAAAACAATCACACAGCTTTTGCCAATTTATAATTTATAATTGCCCTTTCCTAAGAAGATCTCTTCTAATCTAGAGATAATGCCTTCTTTTTGGAATATTAAAATGTCTTTTGCACAATAATCACTAAATCGGATGTCAGATTTTCAGTTTACCTCATGCTTTCTTCCCTTCAGTATTCATACGTGGCAAAATTAATTTGCCAATTTGATGGCTGTCCTAGAATCACAGAAATGTTTGTGTAAGAGTGTGTGTACGTGTATTTTTTAAAAACTAACTCAGGAAATAAAAATACTTGGAATTTACGAATTTTAAAATATTCACCTGGGAAAACAATAAGTATACTTATCCTGTATTGTTATCACTAGTATAGTTTATATATCAGAAATATACACAAAAAGTATGAATATTAAGGAAACTGCTTGCCAACTATTTAAAAGAAGGAAAAAGGAGAGAACTGAAAAATTTCTATTCTGTTTGTTTGTTTTGGTGCAAAATACCTTTGAAAATTTCCTATTCTCTAAGATAGTTGAGTCTAATTCTATAGGCTGAGATAGAACTGAACCACAACATATACATAATTGGAATGCCTGGGAAAAAAAAGAAGAAATGCTGGCATATTTTGTAGCTTCCATGTTAGATTCTGTCATAATTTCCAATGCATCCTGCCTGAACAATATCATTAATTTTCATGTTGCAGCTACATTATACTAACAGCCGTCAATCTGTATTTCCACTCCAATGTTTCTTCTAAGTTTTACTACTGTATTTACAAATGTTCACTAGGTAACTTTAGTGATTATCCCATAAGTATATGAAAATCAACATAGTTCAAACAAACTCATTAATCTATTGGCTTCCAATAAATACTCCCTTAAAATAGGATTAATGTTATCATCATTCATTTAGCTTCCCGAACAAGAAAACCTGATGTCAGTCACATATTCACCATGATCAGTCTTCAAATCCAATATGACATTAAATCATATTATAAATTAATCCTAAATATCTTATCAAATTCACTATCTCTTTACAAATCCATTATTAATATCATAATTTCTATTATCATCATCTATTTCCTGTAATATTTAGATAGCTTTTAACTAGCTTTTCCTTTCACAAGTACCTCCTAACATTGACCCATTCACATTCCACAAGATTTATCTTTATGAAAAATAATTTCCTTGCTTCATGACTTTTGGTATTTCCTCTTTGCCCACAGCTAAACTTCAGGCTCCTAGGAAAAGTATTTAAGGGCACTAATGGTATGGTTCTACATTTATTCTTATAATTCCTATTTCAACTCCTTCACTATAGCTATTCTATGATAATATCCTCATTATATATGACCTTTTGTCAATACTATTCAACTTAGAATATATTCTTTCTCACATAAAACATAATAAACTCTGACAGCTTGGACCCATCCTAAATGCCATCACATCCATAAAAACCACCCTTATCTCTTTCATAATTAGTCATGTTCTTGTTTATACATTAATTAATAACACCAATCATCATGTAATACAATTATTAATATTTTTGCTTTTTGTTTGTTTACTTGGAACTCTGCAAATAGTAAATGGAATTTTTCATTTTATCTTCCCAGCTTGGCCAGAATTGCCAGCAAAAAAGAAGCACTTAATATGTGTTTATTAAATGAGTTATACAAATAACAATCCTGCTGTATTATCATCCCACCTTACCTTATTATTTCAATCATTATTAAATGACATTTAATAAATGCTAAAATGCTAATATCTTCCAGAAATACACTCACATACTCAGAAATAATGTTTAACCAGATATTTAGGCATATCATGATCCAGTTAGGTTGATATGTAAAATTACCATCACAATAGTAACATTATCCAAAGTGATTTACAGATTCCAATCTCTTTTAAAATTCCAGCTACCTCTTTTGAAGAAAGTCAATTTCTTCAACTTGCCAAAGCTGGTTATAAAGTTTATATGGAATTACAAGGGACTCAGAATAGCCAAAACAGTCCTTATACAGAAGAACAATACTGGAGGACTTCTGATTCGAACATTTACTACAAAGCTACAATAATCATAATATTGTTGTATTGGCATGACAGCAGATATGTAAATCAATTGAACAGACTTGAGATCCAGAAATAAGTGGTTAATTGGTTTTGGACAAGAGTAAGGAAACAATTCAATGGGGAGAAACAGTCTATTTAATAAATCATGTTAAGATAATTATATGGCTGCAATTAAAATAATTATTTGAATTTCTGTCTTTCACCATATATAAAAAATTAACAAAAGTGAACAATAGATCTAAATTTAAAAGCAAAACCTGGCAGAAGGAAAATAGGGGTAAATCTATATGAGATTTGATAGAATGTGGATCATATTATAAGATAGCAAAAATATAGCAATAAATAAATATAAAGTGGATTTCATCAAATTAAGTGTATATATATGTATATATGTATGTACATGTATATATGTATGTATGTATATATGTATACATATACATGTATACATATACATGTATACATATATATACATAGACATGTATACATATACATGTATACATATGTATGCATGTATACATATGTATGTATATATGTATACATATGTATACATATGTATACATATGTATGTATGTATGTATATATGTGTGTATATATATATATATATATACACCTTTGGCCTAGAGTCTAAGATGGTGGAGCAGTTAGAGAAATTAGTTTTATCTGGTCCCAGGAATTAAGCTAGAGTCATTGAATCATTCTGAACACGTGCCAACTCAATGGGAGATCTAAGAAAATAATGGCTGCAATTCTACAAATAGAAAAGTGACCACTTTTTGCATGGAAGGAGGTGCAAAGACCCGAATCAGAGGTGATATATCAGAAGATAAACTGCAGGGGCGCCTGGGTGGCTCAGTGGGTTAAAGCCTCTGCCTTCGGCTCAGGTCATGATCTCAGGGTCCTGGGATCGAGCCCCGCATCGGGCTCTCTGCTCAGCGGGAAGCCTGCTTCCTCCTCTCTCTCTGCCTGCCTCTCTGCCTGCTTGTGATTTCTGTCTGTCAAATCAATAAAATATTTAAAAAAAAAAAAAAAAAAAAAAAAAAAAAAAGATAAACTGCAATGGAGAGAGGGCTTTTGTAAACCAGCTACCAGAAATAATATAATAGTGGAGCACAAGATCAGAGCTTTTAGAAGTCTGCTCCAGTGAGGGACATCCCTGCCTGAAAGTTGCTAAAAAAAAAAAAAAAAAAGTAAAATCCTAGGTGAGACAGTGTTGTCTCAGGATCCTTTAGGTAACAGAGAGAATGGCAATGCCAGAGTGTGATAGAGTTCCCAGTAGAACATATCAATGAAACTAGGAGCTGATTCTTTGAAAGAATAAGATTGATAAACCCATGGCCAGACTTATCAAAAAGAAAAGAGAAATGACTGAAATAATAAATAAATAAATAAATAAATAAATAAATAAATAAATAAAATCATGAATGAAAGAAGAAAGATCACAGCCAACACTGAAGAAATACAAACAATTATAATAACATTATCAGCAACTATATGCTAACAAATTAGACTATCTGAAAGAAATGGAGGCATTCCTAGAGATGTATAAACCACCAAAACTGAAACAAGAAGAAATAGAAAACCTGAGCAGACCCATTACCAGCAAGGACACTGAAGCAGCAATCACAAATCTCCCAACAAACAATAGTCTCTGGCTTCTCAGGAAATTCTACCGAACATTTAAAGAAAAATTAATACCTATTCTTCTGAAGCTGTTTCAAAAAAATAGGAAGAGAAGGAAAACTTCAAAATGCTTTTTATGAGTCCGGGATTGCCTAGATTCCAAAAGCAGGCAAAGACCCCACCAATAAGGAGAGTTACAGATCAATATACTTCATGACCATGGATGCCAAAATTCTCACCAAAATACTAACCAATGGGATCCAACATAACATTAGAAGGATTAGTGATATATATTCCTGGGCTGCAAGTCTGGTTCAACATCCACAAATCAGTAAATGTAATACACTACATTAATAAGGAATGACAAGAACCATAAGATCCCCTCAATCGATGCAGAAAAATCTTTGACAAAGTATAGCATTCTTTCCTGATTAAAACTCTTCACAGTGTAGGGAGACAGGATACATATCTAAATATCATAAAAACCATCTACAAAAAGTCCACCGTGAATACAATCCTCAATGGGGAAAAACTGAGAGTTTTTTTCCCTAAGGTTAGGAGCATGACAAGGATGTCCGGTATAACTACTGTTGTTCAAAATATTACTAGAAGTTCTAGCCCTCAGAAATCAGCCAAGAAAAAGAAATAAATGGCACTCAAATTGGTGAAGAAGAAGTCAAACTCACACTTCATGTATAACATGATACTCTATGAGGAAAAAGCAAAAGACCCCAACTCAGATGTCCACTGGTAGATGAATGGATAAAGAATATGTGTGTGTGTGTGTGTGTGTGTGTGTGTGTGTATACTCAGCCATCAAAAATGAAATGTTGCCATTTATTTTGCCATTTGCAATGACATGGATGGAATTATAGAGTGTTATGCTAAGTGAAATCAGTCAGCCAGAGAACTACAATTATCATATGATCTCACTTAAATGTGGAAATTAAGAAACAAAAAAAAATGTTCATAGAGGAAGAGAGGGAAAAATAAAACAAGACTAAATCTGAGAGGGAGACAACCATAAAAACACTTAATCATGAGGAAGGCCAGAGTAGGTGCCCTTTTATGGATTACTGCTGAAACATCTGTGATAAATAGCCATTTTAAAAACAATTGCTCTGACCCTCCCTTTGCCAAAGGCTTTCTTGTAAGATAAAGCAAGAATGTACCCACCAGAAACCTACAACCACCTCTGCTAAACAAAAATCCCTGGAAATTGAGAACTTTGACTTCCCTATCAAAAATTTCCCAGACAATTTCCAAATTCTGTACTCACCTCTTTTCTTGGTCTTACCTCATGAGGGCAAATCACACTCCTGATTTGTAGATCTCTTACTCTAAAAATGCTTAAAGGGCAAATGTTTCAGAGACTATTTAAAGAGCTTGACTTTGTGGACTAGGGAATCTGTATGTGTGGGAAAGGCTTCAATATACAAACCAAGTTGATAAGGGAAGTAGGACAAATACTGGCCTGGAGTTGGCACAGAGAATTTTCTTCCTCTAGGTTGCCATGTACCTAAAGAGGATCTGGCCATTAAGATCACTTAAAAAATATATCTGTCAAGATAGATGAATAGAGCTTATTTTATGTAATAGTTCATTATCTTAATTATAACTTTGGAATATTGAGACATGTGAAATGTGATCCTTTATTTATACTTTTGCCCTAATTCAAGGAAATTACCAGGGTAGATGTGACAATCACCATTTATGGTCAATATTCATCCATTCATAAAGCAATTATTTATTAAGTTACTATCATGTGCCAGACACTGCTTTAGGTGTTGAGAATATAGCAGTAAAACAAAACAAATGGCATACACTTCATAAACTTTTGTTTTCTGAGGAAAAATTGGACGATATTCAATAAAGTTAAACATGCTCATATCAAATGCTACAGAATTCTAAACATGGAAACCTATTTTAAATAATATCTTACATTTATACATATGTAAAAACACTTGTATAAAAAATAAAAATAACATAAATGTCCATCAACAAGAGATTGACTCAATAAAATACAATATTGATAACTGCAATATTATATAGTAATAAATCAAATCACTTATAAGATGAATATGTTCTGGGGATATAATATACAGCATTGTGATAACAGTTAGTAATACAATATTGTATACTTGAAAGTTGCTGAGACTGGATCTCAAATGTTCTTATAATACACAACAAAATGATTACTATATGAGATGATGGATGCAGTCATTAGCTTAATTGTGGTAATGATTTCACAAGGTATATGTATATCATATCACCACACTGAACATCTTAAATATATACAATTTTTTGTTAATTACACTGCAATAAAGCTGGAGGGGAAAAAAGAGGGAAAAAAGATCAACATAAATCAAATAAATGGCATATAATTTCTGAAAATATATTCATTATAATATTTAGATAGGATTTAGAAACATGCATAACTCTTAGAATTTATATAAATTGAATTTAACTACATATAAATCCATGGAAATGATAAAACTTTGTATTTAGATAATGTTTACTCTGGCAGACAGGATCAGTAATGAGATTCAATAGGGAAAAACTGCACAAGAACATCCAAACATTATGGTTATGTGTTATGGCTATTGATATGATAGGTGTTCATTGTCATTCTTTACTTCTTTGTCAATCTTAAAAAAATAGAAATTAAAAAAGAATAAAGACTATGAAGCAAATTATATTGGCTTCAATAAGCAGCTTACATACTTACCCAGCAAAGTATTTGAACCAATAATAACCTATAATGATTGGATTTATGATAGCTATTAAGATTATTTTTTTCCCTATAGTAGAATGACAGTGATGGTACAGTTCTGTTCTGATGATTGAAAGGTTATGTTCATGGTCCTAGAAGAGTGTGGAAGAAATAACGCTGAGTAGGTTAAAGAAAAATAATTCTAGGAGAACAGATTAATTATCTGGGGGATTTAAAAATCTTCACAAGAGGCACCTGGGTGACTCAGTGTGTTAAAGCCTCTGCCTTTCTCTTGGGTCGTGATCCCAGGGTCCTGAGATCCAGCCCAGTATTGGGCTCTCTGCTCAGGGGGAGCCTGCTTCCCGTCCTCCCTCTCTGCCTGCCTCTCTGCCTACTTGTGATCTCACTCTGTCAAATAAATAAATAAAATCTTTAAAAAAAGTCATCACAAACTATCATGGAATTAAATTCTACCTACTTTCAATAGTTATTTTGATGCTCTCTCTATGTCTCTCTATGTATCTCATTCCCATCTTTCTCTTAATTTATTCTGCTTTAGAAAGATGGAAGGATAATAATGTGTGAAAAATGATACCAATTTTTTAAAAGATTTTATTTATTCATTTGACAGAGAAAGAGAAATCACAAATAGGCAGAGAAGCAGGCAGAGAGAGGTGGAAGCAGGCTTCCTGCTGATCAGAGACTCTGATGTGAGACTCAATCCCAGGACCCTGAGATCATGACCTGAGCTGAAGGCAGGGGCTTTAACCCATTGAGCCACCCAGGCACCCAAAAATGATCCCAATATTTAAGCAACATATAGAGGAGAAGAATATGCAAAGTAGTTTTAAGGACAAAGCCAAGTTTCTATGAAAACAAATGAATTATTTAGTTAAAAAAAAAGGAGCGGGTTGCCAGATTATCAGTTTAGAATAACATAGAGTACTAACTAGCATTGGAAAAGTTTAGATGGGCAGAAAACAAAGGGAAGATCTCTTGGAGACTATACATAGAGGGACTATATCATTCTCTTGTCTATGAGAATTTTGGAAAATGTAGGAAGTCACTTTTGCACAATATACACAGTAGAAATTTAAAATACTTTGCATTTTTAAAATATTCTTTTTTTTTAATAAAGTTTTTGTTCCTTAAGTAGGGGATGGAAGTTTGTCTTGATCTCTCATAACCTTCATAGTTAATGTTATGTCATCTTGCAGTAAATAAATGTTCAATAAAACTTATTACAGAAATATGTAACTGTTCAGTGTTTTAGTAAATATCCTTGATAGACAATTCTTAGTGCTATTACAGAGTACCAACATGTACTAAAGATAGTAATAAATTATAATTTCAAAAAAGCTCACAGAATTATGACTATTCTTATATTTACTGATATGAACTATTCTAATTCCAAATAAATTTAACTTTATGAAAATAAAGATAAATTAAATGAAAATAAAATAAAATAACCACTTGATATCTTTCCAGAAATAAGCCAAAATACAGAATATCGATATCTTGAATTAAAAAAAAATTGGAGTGTAATGATTCATTTATTCATTTAATTGTTTTTACAGTAAATATTTATTGTCTGCTCAGTGTATACTAATAACTTAAATGGATTTCTAGGCAGATGTAAAATTGTATAACCAAAAAAGAGAGAAGGTAAGAAACCAAATTAGTGAATTCCTTAGTCTCTAACTCTGTGAGATTTAAGAGATAGATGAATTTCTTGTTTATATTTCTTCTATTTCCATAACACCCTTCCACAAAATAGTTAAACCCATTGTACTTCTGATAAGTTTTAAACATGGCCTTTTTTTTTTTTTTTTTGGATTGGAGACGATGGCTCCTTTTTTTTTTTTATTTTTTTTCCATTTTATTTATTTTTTCAGCGTAACAGTATTCATTGTTTTTGCACAACACCCAGTGCTCCATGCAATACGTGCCCTCCCTATTACCCATCACCTGTTACCCCAACCTCCCACCCCTGACCCTTCAAAACCCTCAGGTTGTTTTTCAGAGTCCATAGTCTCTTATGGTTCGCCTCCCCTTCCAAATTTTTTTTTTTTAAATAAACATATAGTGTAAACAGACCTGTACCCTTGGGGATAAAAATACATTAAACATGGCCTTTTAATGTGTTATGACAAATCAGAGCTTAGGGAGCTTATTTCTGACATTATAAATGTCTCTGTCTTTAATAAACAGTGTCCAATCTACTTCTGTTCATTTCCAAAGTCTTAATTTAAGTTTACTTTCTCATGGAAGTTGTTCACATAAAATTATTATTTTAATACTTCAGAATAATCTGGCATCTTTATTTCTTATTTATTACATGTAACACAGTTTGTATGCTGACATCCATCATGTTCTCCTTTGGCTGCAGTAAATTTATTTTAAAATTACATTTCAGATTCATTGAGGTCAGATGCTTTTGCCAGAAAGGTTTCCTTCCTCGGGTTTACAAAACTCAAAAATGGCTTGTAACATAATTTTTCTTTATGCTATTTCAATGAAAAACTGTCAAGAACTACTACATCCTTATATTCTTCATGGAAACTTTACATTTATTTTGAACCCAACCTTAGATTTATCAAACTTTATGATTAAATTAGCATGTATATGCATATGTAGGTATGCAGCCGAATACCTGAATGATTGCTTCAAAAGCCATATTTTCCGGATCACATGGAATATGTATGTAATTTTGGCACTGTTAAACTGTGATATTTATAACAATCTACATTTCAGAGTTAAATACATACAGGAACTCCAGGTACAAATATTTTAATTTATGTTATCTACTGTACTAGTGAAATATCATAGTACTGAATCTATGGATAGAGTTTTAGAGGTCATTAAGACCACACTCTTAGCTGGTGCCTAAATTATCCTAGCAATATTGTGCCTGTGCTTCTGTGATCAGGATTTTCCATTTGAATCTCTTTTAGATAGAGAATTGATCACTTTTCCAAAGCAGAATGTTATGTTTCTGTACTGATCTACTATTATTAAAGAAGGTCACAAATCTGCTTATCCTCTGATTCTGATATAGGAATAACGAGTCTAATATTTTCTTTTTGTGCTACATCTACTCTAATTTCTGAAGCCAGCAGTCTTATCATCATCTATATCAGTCTACATACCAAATAATCATTTTAAGCCATTTCTTAAGCTCAGGTCATTTAGTTTTTTGTTGTTGTTGTTTTGTTTTTTTTTGTTAAAGCTCCTTAGATTCTTCTACACCACTTGTGTTTACATACAAGAGAGGTGTCTCTCATGTTGATCACATCTCAGAATAAAAGGTAAATACAAAACATGTAATTAATGTATTAATGTTCCATGTATCCATTTCAGTTTCAAAAAAGCCCTCTGTAACCCCACTTTTTTCCTTTATACAAATTTTTTTCCATTATACATTTTTTACATTTAATTTGTGTGTGTGTGTTCCAAAATTCATTGTTTATGCACCACACCCAATGCCCCATGCAATATGTACCCTCCTTAATACCCACCACCAGGCTAACCCAACCCCCACCTCCTCCTCTCCAAAATCCTCAGTTTGTTTCTCAGAGTCCACAATCTCTCTTGGTTGTCTCCCACTCTGATTTCCCCCACATCACCTCTCCTGTCTCCCAATGTCTTCCGTGTTATTCCTTATGCTCCACAAGTAAGTGAAACCATATGATAATTGACTCTCTCTGCTTGACTTAACTTTCATTTTTTCCTTATAGGACTAAAAACATGGTTTTTTGTTTGTTTGTTTTGATTGGTTGGTCGTTTTCTCTTTAAAGGAGATATGTAAACACTTTTGGAGGCAAATACCCTATCTTATTTATGTTTATATTTCCAGAGTGTAAGGATATGCTTTGCATATTAAAGATATCCCCATTACTTCCTCTTAAGTAATATTTATAAGTGCACTTGAATCTCTATAAAAATAAAATACCATATTACTGAGCTTTGAGTAATTGGTCATAATCTATAAGAACTACTTGATATTCTTCTAATTAAATTTTTTTGAAAATAAAAATAACATTTTACATTCTATCTCTATGATTTATTTGTAGGAGAAAACCTCTGTTTAGTCTTATTTGAATGTACCAAAGCATGTGAACTACCAGAAACTACTATTCTATTCTCATGAAGAAAATAAGGATGTATATACAATGTTGATTTATAGGTAAAATGTTTCTGATTTGTCTGATTAAAAATCTGGTAGATAGGGGCGCCTGGGTGGCTCAGTGGTTTAAGCTGCTGCCTTCGGCTCAGGTCATGATCTCAGGGTCCTGGGATCGAGTCCCGCATCGGGCTCTCTGCTCGGCGGGGAGCCTGCTTCCCTCTCACTCTCTCTGTCTGCCTCTCTGTCTACTTGTGATCTCTCTCTGTCAAATAAATAAATAAAATCTTAAAAAAAAAATCTGGTAGATTGAGTGTTATTTTTCTCTAATGGAAATAATAAAGTATTTTTGGATTTACAGTACAAATACTTGTGGGATATTGGCCTTCATTTATTCACATGTCACCCTTATAATTTCTGCCACATTTAATTACTATGGTTATGAATATTTTCTTAATACTCCTTTAGAACTGAAATATCTTTTAAAAGATTCACTCTAAGCTTTGGTGTTTATGAAATTATGTTTTCTGTATCAATTATATTTATCTTAATATGTGTTAAGGTGGTTATATCATCATTGCAAATTTTTTTTAATATTTTATTTATTTATTTAACAGAGAGAGAGGTCACAACTAGGCAGAGAGGCAGGCAGAGAGAGAGGAGGAAGCAGGCTCCCCGTGGAGCAGAGAGCCCGATGTGGGGCTCAATCCCAGGACCCTGAGACCATGACCTGAGCCGAAGGCAGAGGTCTAAACCACTGAGCCACCCAGGCGCCCCTCATCATTGCAAATTTTAAAAATGCTCATCTCTAGCACATAAAATAATCTCACATATCACCATTGGTATTCATATGTAAGAAAACGTGAAGAGAGATTTTTTTTTTTCTTGCCCTACAATTGTCTGTTGTGGCCTAAATCTGAGAACAATTATATTTTAAATGTTTCCTTTTATAAAGAAAAATATACAATAGGAGTGACAAAACACTGGTTGCAGTCACCTCCCTTTAATACTACTAAGAGGTGATTACACACTGTCTGATAACCACAGCATTACTCAAACAAAAGCCTGAAAAAGAATCTTGACTTATTTCAGAGAGAGTGTGCATGTGAGCAAGTCGGGGCAGTGGCAGAGGGGGAGAAAGAGGTTCAAGAAGACTCCACTCAGGTCACAGAGCCCAACACAGGGCTTGATCTCATGACCCTGAGATCATAATCTGAGTTGAAATCATGGGTCAGGGACACAACTGACTAAGATACCCAAGTGTTCCTGGGTGAACTTTTAATAACTGATATAGAGGTGAGTTTTGGAATATGCTCAAGATATTATTAAATGAACTTCTTGCCCATTGAGTAACAGGTTGACATGATAGTTAAGAAAACAAATGATGAAAATAATTTCTTATGGTTATAGCCCATTGAATTTAGGTAATTGGGTAATTTGGTTGCAAAATGAAAAAAAAAGAAGGAAGGACATAAGATTAGAATATGGTTTGGGGAATCAAATACACTTAGATTGAAACAATTTAGCTCACAGATTTATTTGAGTATAGACACATAAATTAGATGGGGAGAGATGGTGGTGAGGATGAATAAATCAGAAAATAACTTTAAAAAGTCTGAAAAAATGTCTGTAACATGTTAGACACTATATTACATTCACTATTATTATTACATATGTTGAAATCTTACTCTTCATTTTCTTTGCATAAATAATAATGATCCCATTTAATCTAAAATAAATATAAACTGGGTTTATGATATGTGCCTGATGCTATACTAGGTGTTAGACCTGCAAAAAGATGTCTCCTGAAATTATAGATCTAATATTGTGGTAGGGGAAAAAAAATGCTGCCAAATGAATTGTATTCAATGTGATCAAATCAAGAACTGACAGGCTTATTCAATAAGACACAAATATTAGCTATGGATATAGATGGCAGTTAAGTTTCCTCCATATTTTTCTTTCAAATTATTATAAAAGCAAATCTTACATCGAATTCTTCTACACAAATATTT
Organism: Meles meles; assembly: GCF_922984935.1. Taxonomy (NCBI): domain Eukaryota; kingdom Metazoa; phylum Chordata; class Mammalia; order Carnivora; family Mustelidae; genus Meles; species Meles meles. The sequence continues at coordinate 84,131,840 of NC_060073.1, read as the reverse complement.
ATTAAGAAGTAAATGCAAAATGACCATATAATTTGCTCTATAGTATCAATTATGTCTATACATCTGTTATTTTAAGTAAACAATCACACTAAATGGAAGATTCAAAACACAGAGATCAAGAACTTTCTGGAGGCAGAATTCCCATAACAGTTGGCAGCCTGTAAGCACAGAGAAGTTTAGGAATCTATTGTCAGGAAACCTCTCAGGAGGTTAAAAAAAAAATAGAGAGAGAGAGAGAGATTCTTGTGTGTTGCTTTGTTCAAGAATGGGGAACTATTTTGGAGATAGTCCTCTGTTTAATCAAGAAAACTTTTCTATAATTAATAATATTAGCAGGTATATTCATAGAGATAAAGACAAATACTTCCAATAACACTCTCTTTGAATTTTCTTCTGTTTTATTTTATTATTATTATTCATTTCAGTGGGAGAATTCAGTGACTTATCAGTTGCATATAACACCCAGTGCTCATTACATCAGGTGCTCTCCTTAATACCAATCACAGAATTGCCCAGTCCCCCCACTCACCTGCACTCCAGTAACCCTCATTTTGTTTCCTAGAGTTAAGAGTCTATCATGGTTTGCCTTCCTTTCTGTTTCCATCTTATTTTATTTTTCCATCTCTTCCCCATGTTCATCTGTTTTGTTTCTTAAATTCCACATATGAGTGAAATAATGTGGTATTTGTCTGTCTTTGATTGACAATTTCATCCTCTAGTTCCATCCATACCATTGAAAATGGCAAGATTTCATTCTTTTTGATTGGCTTCTTTATCCATTCATCTGTCCATAGATATCTCTGCTCTTTCCTTATTTTGGCTATTATAGATGTTGCTGCTATAAGCATTGAGGTGCATGTGTCCCTTTGAATCATTATGTTTGTATCATTTCTATAAATGCCTAATAGTATAATTGCTATTTTTAAGTTTTTTAAGCAACCTCCATACTGTTTTCCAAGAGTGGCTGTATCAGTTTGCACTCCCACCAACAGTAAAAGAGGCTTCCCCTTTCTCTGCATCCTCCCCAAAATCTATTGTTTCCTGAGTTATTAATTTTAGCCTGTCTGACTGGTGTGAGGTGGTGTCTCATTGTGCTTTTGACTTGTATTTCCCAGATCCCAAGTGATGTTGAGCATTTTTTTCATGTGTCTGTTGGTCACTTGTTTGTCTTCTTTGGATAAATGCCTGTTCATGTCTTCTGCCCATTTTTTGGCTGGATTTTTGGTTTTTGAATGTTGAGTATGATAAGTTCATAAAAATAACATCTATAAATGGGAGATCAAGGACCTCCACAAAAAGTACCGGCACATCATCAAGACCAGGCCTGACTGAAATGGCTTATACTGAGTTTTTGAGTTCTCCCAGTTGGAGGCACTGCTGGATGACAGCAAGAAATTGCAGCAGTTTAAGGTGGTGTCTGCCAAGGCGACCTGGTGTCCCAGGGCTTCACTGAGTTCACACTGAGGATTTTCACAACAGGTTCATGGACCTGGTCCATCAGGTATAGAAGTAGATCTCCATAGCCAACCTCCTGGCCTCCTTCAATGACCAGAGTACCTCAGAATACCTGGTGATGTACATGCAGCTGCTCACCTCAGGCTACCTGCAGAGGGAAAGCAATTCTTTGAGCACTTCTTGTAGTTGGAGGATGGAGGATCAAGGGGTTCTTTCAGCAGGAGGTGGAGCCTATATATGAGGAGAGGGACCACATTCACATCACTGCACTGGCCCAAGTCCTCCATGTCTCCATCCTGGTGGAGTACATGGACCTTTACAAGGGACACACCACCAAACCACACATCTTTCCTGAGAGATCCAAGCCAAAGGTATACCTCCTCTATCAGTCTGGAAACCAGGATATCCTCTAAAAACAGGACTGGCCAGGTCTGCTACTGCCCTGCCTGCCCTCCCCTTTGCCAGGGCCTAGACAAGTACAGAGAATTTTTTGTGATTGTAAATGGCCATATTTTACTCCCTGTCCCTTTGCCTAGATGCAACCTTCCACATTTTATTAAAGGGGATACTGGTGATGGAAAAAAAAATAGCCTTAGTGAAAGAGTTGCACAGGCTGCAGTGGTGGTAGCAGCTCTTGCCCTCTACTCCACTCTCTAAGTTTTAGGTACTAGCCATTTGTCTGATAAGACAATTGCAAATATCTTCTCCATTCCATAGCTTGACTTTTAGTTTTGTTGACTATTTCCTTTTCTGTACAAAAGCTTTTTATCCTGAGGAAGTCCTAATAATTCATTTTTGCTTTTGTTTTACTTTGTCTTTAGAGACAAGTATAGCAAGATGATACTGTGGCTGAGGTCACAGAAGTTGCTGCCTGGGTTCTCCTCTAGGATTTTGATGGATTCCTTTCTCACATTTAGGGCTTTCATCTATTTGAGTCTATTTTTGTGTATGGTGTAAGAAGATGGTCCACTTTCATTCTTCTGCGTGTGGTAGTTCAATTTTCCCAAAACATTTGTTGAAGAGACTCTCTTTTCTCCATTAGATACTGTTTCCTACTTGTACAAATATTAGTTGACCACAGAGTGAGGGTCCATCCCTTGGTTCTCTATTGTGTTCCATTGATCGATGTATCTGTTTTTGTGCCAGTACCATGCTGTCTTGATGATCACAGCTTTGTAATAGAACTTGAAGTCCGGATTTGTGATGCCACCAGTTTTGGTTTTCCTTTTCAAAATTTCTTTGGCCATTCAGGATCTTTTCTGTTTCCATACAAATTTTAGGATTATTTTTCCAGCTCTGTGAAAAATGCTGATGGTATTTTGATAGGGATTGTATTGAATGTGTAGCTTGTATTGGGTAGTATAGACAATTTAATAATATTTGTTCTTCCAATACATGAGAATGAAACATTTTTCCATTTCGTTGTGTCTTCCTCAATTTCTTTCATGAGTGTTTTATAGTTATCAGTGTACAGATTCTTTATGTCTTTGATTAGATTTAGTCCTATGAATCTTATGTGGTTTGGTGCAATTGTAAATGGGATTGTTCTTTCTTCAGTCACATTGTTAATGTACAGAACTGCAATTGATTTCTGTGCATTGGTTTTATATCCTGCCGTACTGCTGAATTGCTGTATAAGTTCTAGCAATTTTGAGGGGGAGTCTTTTGGGTTTCTACATATATCATGTCATCTGTGAAGAGTGGGGATTTGACTTCTTCTTTTCTGATTTGGATGTCTTTTATTTCTTTTTGACTAGTTTCAACAATGAGACTAGGATATCCAGTACTATGTTGATAAACACTGGTGAGAGTGAACATCTCTCCCATCTTCTTGACATTGGGGGGAAAGCTGTCAGTTTTTCCTTGTTGAGGATGATATTTGTGATGGGGCTTTTGTATATGGCCTTTATGATGTTGAGTTATATTCCCTCTATCCCTACATGGTGGAGGGTTTTTATGAAGAAAGCTTGCTGTATTTTGCCAAATGCTTTTTGGCATTATATGAGAGGATCATATAATTCTCGTCCTTTCTTCTATTTATGTGGTGTATCACATTCATTATTTTGCAGATGTTGAACCACTCTTGCATCCCAAGAATAAATTCCACTTGGTTATGGTGAATAATCCATTTAATGTACTGTTGGATCTTATTGACTAGTATTTTGGTGAGAATTTTGGCATCCATATTCATGAAAAATATTGGTCTGCAATTCTCCTTTTTAGTGGGGTCTTTGTCTGGTTTTGGAATCAGGGTGATGTTAGCCATGTGGAATGAATTTGGATTTTTTCTTTCCATTTCTATTTTTTGGAACATTTTTCAAACAATAGATATTAATTCTTCTTTGAATGTTTGATAGAATTCCCTTGGAAAGCTACCTGGTCCTGGACTCTTTTTTGTTGGGAGGTTTTTGATTACTGTTTCAATATCTTTGTTGGTTGTGGGTCTATTCAGGTTTTCTTATCTTCCTGTTTCAATTTTGGTAGTTTAAATGTTTCTAGGAATTTATCAATTTCCTACAGATTGCTTAATTTGTCTGCATATAATTGCTTGTAATATTTTCTTATAATTATATTTCTTCAGTGTTGGTTTTGATCTCTCCCCTTTCATTCATGATTTTGTTTATTTGGGTCTTTTCTCTTGTCTTTTTGATGTCTTGCTAAGGGGTTATCAGTCTTATTAATTCTTTCAAAGAACCAGCTCCTAGTTTCATTGATCTGTTCTACTGTTTTATTTTGTTTTGTTTTAAATTAATATGTCATTGATTTCCACTCTAATCTTTATTATTTCTCTTCTGATGGGTTTAGGTTTTATTTCCTCTTCTTTTTCCAGCTCCTTGAGGTGTAAGAATAGGTTGTATATTTGAAGGTTTTCTTCTTTCTTGAGGAAGTCCTATATTGTGTTTTCATTTTTATTTACTTACCTCTATGTATTTTTAAAAATTCTTCTTTAATTTCCTGGTTGACCTATTCCTTCTTTTGTAAGATATTCTTTAACTTCCACATATTCATAGTCCTTCCAAATTTCCTTTCATGGTTAACTTCAAGTTTCATATATTTGTGGTCTAAAAATATGCATAATATGATCTCAATCTATTTGTACTGGTTGAGACCTTAATTATGACTCAGTATGTGATCTATTCTGGAGAATGTTCCATGTGCACTCAAGAATAAAGTGTATTCTGTTGCTTTAAGATGGGATGTACTGAATATATCCATGAAGTCCATTTGGTCAGTGTGTCACTCAAAGCCCTGTTTTCTTGTTGATCATTTGCTTAGATAGTCTGTCCATTGCTATGAGTAGGATGTTAAAGTCTCTTACTATTATTATATTATTATCAATGAATTTTTTAAAATTTGTTATTAATTGGTTTTTATATTTGGCTGCTCCCATGGTAGGGACATAACTATTGACAAGTGTTAGATCTCCTTGTTGGATAGACCCCTTTATTATGATAATGTCCTTCTTCATATCTTCTTACAGTCTTTGGATTAAAATCTAGTTTGTCTAATATAAGGGTGACCACTGTAGCTTTCTTTTGATGTCCATTAGCATGATAAATGGTTTTCTAGCCCCTCACTTTCAATATGGAGGTGTCTGTGTCTAAAATGCATCTCTTCTAAGTAGCATATCAGTGGATTTTTAAATCCATTTTTATACCCTATGTCTTTTGATTAGAGTATTTAGTCCATTCACATTAAAAACAATTATTGAAAGATATGAATTTAGTGCCACTGTATTACCTGTAAAGTCTCTGTTCTTGTAGATTCTTTCTGTTCCTTTCTGGTCTATTTTACTTTTGGTCTTTTTCTCTGCTCAAAAATCCTCTTTATTATTTCTTTAAGAGTTGCTTCAGTGTTCACATATTCCTCTAGTTTTTGTTTGTCCTGGAAACTCTCTCTTTCTATTCTGACTGACAGCCTTGCTAGATAAAATATTTTGTTCACATTTTTTTTTCCAATCTAGTACATTGAATAAGTCATTCCAATCCTTTCTGGCCTGCCTGTCCACTGTGCACAGATCTGCTGCCAGGTTTATGTGTCTACACTTGTAGGTTAAGGACTTCTTGTCCTGTGGTACTTTTATATTTTACTCTTTGTCTTTGTAATCTGCAGGCTTCACTGTAATATGTCAAGGTGTTGATCTATTTTTCTTGATTTTGAGGGTGTTTCTCTGTACCTCCTGGACTTGAATGATTCTTTCTTTCACCAGGTTAGGGAAGTTCTCAGCTGTAATTGTTTAAATAAAATTTCTGCCCCTTTCATATGCTCCTCATATTCTGGAACCCCAATAATGCAGATATTACTTCACTTTATGAAATTATTGACTTCCTCTATTCTATCTTCATGATTTAAGAGTTTTTTTTTTTCCCTCTTCTTTCTGGCTTCCTTATTTTCCTTCTTTTTCTCTTCTATATCATTAATTCTGCTTCACTCATCCTAATTTTTATGGCCTTCACTTTGGCCTGCATCTCAATAATAGCATTTTTAACTTTAGCCTGACTAGATACTAGTTCTTTCATCTCTATAATAAGGGATTCTCTAGGGTCTTCTATGCTTTTTTCAAGCCCACCTAGTATCTTTATAATCATTGTTTAAATTCTAGTTCAGAAATCTTACTTATATTCATATTGATTAAGTCCCTGGAAGTTGAGTACTAGCTCCTGTTCTTTCTTGGGGGTGAATTTCTTCATCTCACGTTGTGTCCAGACAAGAAAGGAATAAAGGAAAAGAAAAACAACTGTAACAACAAAAACTTCAGAAAGTGTTTCTAGTGTGTGCTGTGTAGACTCTTCTGTTGCAATTTGTCAGCTCCTTCCCTCTGGCCCATCTTCTACAGAGTTCCTCTTTGCTTATAGTGGGTAGTATTTGGACTTTAACTAGATGTGCTTTGATTTGTCTATTGAAAGAAGCATGGAAAAGGGAAAAAAAGGAATTAAAAAGAAAAAAAGCCCAATCCAAAACAGGAGAATGGGAAAAAAGAACAAAAATGCAAACAAAGAGACAAAAAAACTATAAGTCTGATTCCAATGCATAAGAAAGAAGGATAAAAAGAGTAACAAAAGAACAAAAGAGGGGAAAAAAAGAAGCTTGATTCAAAAAATAAGAGAATTAAAAAAGCAAACCAACAAATGAACAAAAAATTGTAACCCTGATACAAAAAGATAATAATAATAATAAGAAGAAGAAGAAGAAGAGAAGAAGAAAACCCCACCTATTTTCACGTGAAGCTGACTGTATGAAGCATTCTTTGATCTGTAGAATTGGTACATTTAGGAATCTGTGTTGATCTTCTGAAGGAAAGGCCTGCTGGGCTGGCTCACAAGTTGAATTGTCCTCTCATCGTTGTCCTTTCCAGGTGCAGGGCAGTGGGGTTTAGTGTAAGGCACTGCAGCCTCCCCTGGGGGCACTGATTTCTATCTGAAGTCTGAAGATGTTGGAGGGGAGGGCTAGATTGTGTTGGTGGAGGAGGAAAAATATGGTGTCACCCCACCCTCCTATCCCCAGGGAGGGGAACCCTTGACCATCACTGTTCAGGAGGTCTCACAGAAAAGTGAAAAATTTCCTATGTCCTGGGCTTTCATCACTTCCTTACCCTGTCTGTGCCTGGACCATCAGCATGTGTGGCACCACAGATCTCCTATATTTTATCTCTGCCTGGTTTGCTGGGATTCAAAACTCCAAGTTTCAAAGAGCCTGGCAAGGTGCAAACCCACTCCCTTTCCACAGAGGAGAGCTTTACAGCATGCTCAACATTGTCCTGTCCCAGAAAAGCAGCCACACAGTTTATACATAGAGGCTAAAATTTATTGTAATGCTTACAATAATAAAACTTGGAATCAGGCTATCTTACATCTATGAATGATTCAGTATCTACCCATTCTGTCCCAGAAAAACGGTTACGCAGAGGCTTGAATCTACTGTGGCAGACAGCAGAAAGCAGTGGCCATGTTAATTGCAGTCTGCCTGTGTGTTTTTTGTCTCTGCTCAGTTCTGCCTCAGAAAAACAGCCACTAGGTGGGTCCAATGAGGTCTAAGTCTATTGTGGTTCACAGTGAAAAGCTGTCAAGAGGTTTTCTGCCCTCTGCACAAACTTCTGACCCTACTGTTGAGTGCCGCTCAATGACTCCCAGCTGGCCTTTTTCCTTGGAAAGGGAAAATATGTTCTCTCAAATATACTTCTGAAAGAGAAGTGATCTCTCTGTGTGACCCAGGGGATCTCCTTAGTGCAATGTAATTTGGGATCCCTACCCACTGTGCTCTCTCCCTCTCCCTGACTGCTTCAGGAAAAGGGTTCCATCCTATTTGCAGCTCTGAAGCTTTCTTCTCTAATTCACTACTTCAAAACTTATGTCTGCCATGTTCTCTCCTTCCAACTATGCAGATTATTTTCACAGTCCTAAGATCATTTTCCTAGTTATTCAGAATAGTTGGATGTTGATTTATTTGTGTTTGAAAGATGAGGCAATCTCAGGGTCCCCCTATTACTCCACCATATTAACCCCCCCAAAAGCCTTGAATTTTCTTTTAAAATCTGACTGAATACCCTTAAGCATAAAATTTTGGTTTGTATATCTCACTCTTCTTATAATATAGCTTAACTTAAATTAAAACAAATAATACAACATTTCCTAGGCTGGAGAACTTTAAAGAGATTGCCAACATCATAGTAGGCAGTTCTCTGATATAAGTATGGAATTAATACTGGAGAGTTACAAATGACTAAGCTGATTAAGTTCTCTCTTATAAAACTAAGATCATCTGTTTTATTATCCAAACATTACAGCTAAATAATAAAATCGAGATTTGGGAAATTAACCTCTGTAAATTATACATTTGGTAAACTGTATAACTGAGTGTCTACATGTGATCTTTCAAAATCTCACTGTCTCATTAAATCACTCTATAAAGAGACATTGACATTGAACATTTTTTACATCCTCTTATATTTCTTCATTCCACTACATTCTAAAAGCCATGTCATGCAAATATATTTTGGATAAAGAGGCTTATTAAGTTATTATTTTTTGAGGTTCACCAAATCGTTAAGCAAGATTATACAAACAATAAAATATAATTTACAGCTAAATACTCTTGTTAACAGTTGTATATTTAAAAGTACTTTCAAAAATTTGGAATCATTTGGTCTGTTGTCTTGACTGTAGTAAGTAATTGCTTCAACAAGAAAGACAATTCTAGGGCACCTCAGTGGCTCAGTCAGTTAAGCATCTGCCTTTAGCTCAGGTAACAGTCCCAGGAGCCTCAGCTGGAAACCAGCTTCTCTCTCTGCCTCCTGTTTGTGCTCTCTCTCTCACAAATAAATAAAATCTTTAAAAAAGAAAGACTATTCTAATATCAGAATTCTAGATTCCCTTAAGCCATTTCAAGAATTTCCTTCTGATAGCATTTAGTTAAAGTTGCTTAGATTTGTCTACATATTTTAATCCTTTTCCATTAGATATTTTTTGCTATTATGTTTATAGACTTTTATAATGTAGAATTCAAAATCCTAAATCTCACGTATTTAAATAAAGCTAGATTTAAATAAATGAACAGATATAATATTTTAAGAGTAGAAAAACTTGAGGGAGAAAATAACCTATTAACACAAGATTTTTACTATTCAAAATAATGAAAAAATTATAAGTGCCTTGGAAAATTACAGGAATCTTTTGTATCAGTGTTATCCTAATCTTTAAACCAGATAGAGACGTTTTAAACTTTAATTGCTAAACTCATCACAATCATTTCCTGAACCTTGTCAATCTCTGCCTCTTGGCTTATAAAACAAACCCTCCCTTCATTCATATGTATCTCACTAAATTACATAGGTTCTTAAATCAATCTTATGCCATTTGTGAGAACAAAAGAAAACTAGTTTTGCTATATGCAATTTAGATTAGTCTTTGATGGACAATAATTACCTCCAAATGGTTTTGAGGTGGATTGCTATTCTACAATGTGAAAAGAAGATGTAATGAAAGCAGATTTCTGGGGAAGATGGCAGAGTAGGAGGACCCTAAGTTCTACTCAATTCATGGTTGTAACTAGATAACACCCACATCAGTGTAAATAACTCAGAAATGGCCTGCAGACTTGCAGAACAGACACCAAGGTGAATGTACAGAAGAAGCCACACTAAAGAGGACAGAAAGGGGAGAGATGTGGTCAAGAGCTAAACAGACCTGTAGGGAACCCAGGACATAGAGAAGAGAGATAAATAGACCTTAGGAACCCAGTCACTGGGAATCCACATAGACATCATAAATCCCCATAACATTTGGGTTAGCAAAACCAGAGAGGCTGAATTTCTTGAGTTCTTAAAATCAGTGGAGCTTAACACTTAGAACTTTAAAATAATCATTGGTCTCGTGGTGCCTGGGTGGCTCAGTGGGTTAAAGCCTCTGCCTTAGGCTCAGGTCCTGATCCCAGGATCCTGGGATTGAGCCCCGCATTGGGCCCTCTGCTCCGCAGGGAGCCTGCTTCCTCCTCTCTCTCTGTCTGCCTCTCTGCCTAGTTGTGATTTCTCTCTGTCAAATAAATAAAATATTAAAAAAAAAATCACTGGTCTTTCTCTGGGAGAGCCAGGGGGGTATAGGAAAGATTTCCTGCCTTTAAACTGACATCACAATAAACAGTCCCACAGAGATACTGTGGGATACACAGTATCAGAGATACAGCATAAAAGCAGCAGTCTGAAAAACATGTGGGGTATACAGGAAGATTTATTAACTATTCTCAGAGACTGGCTGGAAGGGAAGGAACTTTTAGAAGACTTTTCCAGGAACAAAGAGATTTGTAGGTATCATTTCTCTCCCCAACCCCTAGCATAAACATACAGATATCTACAGGAATTAGCACAGTACAAAAACTCTCCACTTAACTAGCTAACAGTATGCCCCACCTCTACACTCTCTTGTGGACTCATTCCCTACAGTGCTGCAGCAGGAGCTTTCTAAAACTGCTCCAGGTCACCTCCCATAACAGACATGTGCAAATATTGCTATCACCATGCACCTTACCCCATATGCCCTGGAGTTCTGTTTCACCAATATGCCCATCCAAAAAGATTCCACAGGATGGTCAGTATGCAAGGAGCCCTGAGAGAGGCCAGGCCACCTCTTAAAGGGATTCCTGCTCTGGAAACAGGGAAAGATAACAACGAACACCAGTTTTACTGTGGTCCCAGCAGTGGGTGGGGGAAGACCTATGGTCTCACTGTAGGTCTGATCCACCAATAAAAGCTTCTTAGGGGACAACACAAGGAAATCACCCAGCAGTGTTGCGTTACTGTATATGCCTGGTCTCACTCAATTCAAGTCCACGGTGATCCCAGAATTTCCCGTTGACAACACAGGGACCAGATGTTGCCCACACAAATAGAGACATTGCAAATGACTGGACCCAAAGAAAAAGTGGCTCCGTGATAATACAGTGCACACCACACACATAGGAAACACCATCAAAAGGCCTGTGGTGAATAGAGAACATTGTACTGCAGAGCATTGCTGGCTCTCTTCTTCATAAGGCCATTACTTTCAAGAGCATGAGACATAGTTGACATTCCTAACACATAGAAAGAGACAGACATTTAGACAAAATGAAGATACAGAGGAATATGTCCCAAATGAAAGAATAGGGGAAAAATATCACAATAAGAGAGCTAAACAAAACAGAGATAAGTAATATGCCTGATACAGTATTTAATGTAATGATCATAAAGATATTCATGGGACTGGAGAAAAGACTGAAAGATTTCCATGAGACGCCCAGCAAAGAGATAGAAAGCATGCTAAAGAAACTATCAGAAAGGAAGAATTCAATAACAAATTCAAAATACACTAGACAGAGTAAATAGTAGACTACAGGAAGCAGAATAATGGGTCAGTACCTAGAGGATAGAGTAGTAGAAAACAACCAAACTGATATGGAGAGAGAGAGAGAAAAAAAAATAATGAATGAAAATGCATGTAGGGAACTCAACACCACCATTAAGTGTAATAATATTTGCATTATAGGGATCCTAGGAGAAGAGAGAGTAAAGGGGCAGTCCATTTATTTGAAAAAAATATATATAACTGAAAACTTCCCAAATCTGGAGAAGGAAAAAGAAATGCAGGTAGAGGAGACACAGAGAGCCTCCAATAAAATCAATCCAAGAAGGACCGTATCAAGAAAAGTAGTAATAAAAATGTCAGAAAGTAGTGATAAAGAGAGAATTTTAAAAGCAGCAAGAGAAAAGAAAACAGGTCCAAAGTGAATTCCATAAAACTTCAGCTGATTCTCAGGAGAAAATTTGTAGGCTGAAAGTGAATGGAATGATATTTTCAAAGTGATGGAAGAAACAAACAAAAAAACTAAAACAGAGTCAGAAATACTCTATCCGGCCGTATCTGAGTGGCTCAGTGGTTAAGCCTCTGACTTTGGCTCAGGTCATGATCTCAGGATCCTGGGATTGAGCCCCACATTGGGCTCTCTCTGCTCAGTTCAGGGCCTGCTTCCCTCTGCCTACCTCTCTGCCTACTTGTGATCTCTCTCTTTCTGTCAAATAAATAAAATCTTTAAAAATAATGTTCTATCCAGCAGGATTATCATTCATAATAGAAGAAGAGATAAAGAGTTTCTTAAACAAAGCTACGGGAATTCATGACCACTAATGAGCTTTACAGAAATTGTAAAAGGGGACTTTTTAAGTGGAAAGACTATAGGTAGGCATAACAAAAGCAGAAACACAAAAGCTGTAAAATTAAATATATTTATAAAAATCAGTGATGGAATTCACAAAATAAAAGGATGTAAAGTATAGCATCATATACCTAAAACATTGGGGTGAGAGGAGTAAGAATAAGTTCAAAGTTAAACCATCATCAACTTAATATAGAATGCTACATGCATGAGATACTCCATATAAACCTAATGGTAACCAAAAATCAAAAATCAGTAACAGATATGCAAAAATAAATAAATAAATAAATAAATAAATAAAAAGAAAAAAGAAAAAAGTTCAAGTATATCATTAAGAAAGTCAGCAAACTATGAAAGAAGGTAGTAAAAGAAGAAAGAGACAGAGAACAACTGGAAAAACACTATAAAACAAGTAATAAAATAACAATAAGTATATCTATCAATAATTACTTTGAGGGTAAATGAATTAAACGCTCCTATCAAAAGATATATGGTAATGGAATGCATTTAAAAAATACAAGACCCATCTTTATGCTGTCTACAACAGACTCATTTAAGACCTAAAGAAAGATTAAAAGTGAAGGGATAGAAAATAATTAATCATGAAAATGAAAGTGAAAAGAAAACAAGAGTAAAAATACTTACATCAGACAAAACAGAATTTAGAACAAAGACTAAAAAGAGACAAAGAAGAATGCTATGTAATCATAAAGGGAACAATCCACCAAGAAGACATAACAATTGGAAATATTTATGCGTGCAACAGAGGAGTATCCAAATACATAAAGTAGATAAGAGCACACATTAAAGAAGTAATTTAGAGTGATACAATAATACTAGGGGACTTTAGCACCCCATTTACATCAAAGGACAGATCATGCAAGCAGAAAACCAACAAGGAAGCAATGGCTCTGTATGACACATTGGACCACATAAATCTAACTGATATATTCAGAACATTCCATCCTAAAACAGCAGAATACACGTTCTTTTCAAGTGAATATGGAAACTTCTCCAGAATACATTTCACATATTAGGTCGCAAAACAAATCTCAACAAATTCAGAAAGATTGAAGACATACTAAGCATCGTTTCTGACCACAATACTATGAAACTAGAAATCAAACATAAGGAAATATCTGGAAAGAACACAAATACATGGAGCTCAAATAGCATGCTATTAAGCAATAAATGGACAAAAAGAAATCAAAGAGGAATGAAAAATACATGGAGACTGAAAATGAAAACACAATTGTCCAAAATCTTTGGGATGCAGCAAAAGGTATTTTAAGAGGGATGTTTATAGCAATATAAAACTACCTCAAAAAGCAAGAAAAATCTCAAAGAAGCAACCAAATGTTATGTCTAAAAATGCTATAAAAAGAAAAAAATCAAGACACAAAACTAGGAGAATGAAGAAAATATTGAAGATTAGAGTAGAAACTATGAAATACAAACTAAAAAAACATACAAACAGTAGAACAGATCAATGAAATCAGGAAATATTTATTCTAAAAGGTCAACAAAATTGATAAAATTTTACCCATACGTATTGAGAAAGAGAGAGAAAGAGAAAAAAAAAAACCTCATAAACAAAATCAGAATGAAAGAGGAAAATAACAATCAGCACCACATAAATACAAAGGAGTATAAGAGAATATTATGAAAAATTATATGCCAATAAATTGGGCAATCTAGAAGAAATGAATAAATCCTACAGACATATAACATTTCAAAACTGAATGTGGAAAAAAAAATTGGGGAGGGTATGTGCTATCATGAGTGCTATGAAGTATGTAAACCTGGCGATTCACAGACCTGTACCCCTGGGGATAAAAATACATTATATGTTTATTAAAAAAAAAATTGGAAGGGGAGGCAAACCATAAGAGACTATGGACTCTGAAAAACAACCTGAGGGTTTTGAAGGGTCAGGGGTGGGAGGTTGGGGGAACAGGTGGTGGGTAATAGGGAGGGCACATATTGCATGGAGCACTGGGTGTTGTGCAAAAACAATGAATACTGTTACGCTGAAAGAAATAAATAAATTAAATTTAAAAAAATGTGTAAACCTGGCGATTCACAGACCTGTACCCCTGGGGATAAAAATACATTATATGTTTATTAAAAAAAAAATTTGGAAGGGGAGGCAAACCATAAGAGACTATGGACTCTGAAAAACAACCTGAGGGTTTTGAAGGGTCAGGGGTGGGAGGTTGGGGGAACAGGTGGTGGGTAATGGGGAGGGCACGTTTTGCGTGGAGCAAAACGTTGTGCAAAAAGAATGAATACTGTTACGCTGAAAAAATAAATAAAATGGAAAAAAAAATGAACAGACCAATTACCAGCAATGAGATTGAATCTGTAGTCAAACACTTCCTGACAAACAAGAATCCAGGGCCAGATAGCTTCATAGACAAATTCTACCAAACATTTAAAGAAGAGTTAATACCTATTGTTTTGAAATTATTCCAAAAAATAATAGAGAAAGGAAAACTTCCAAATTCATTCAATGAGGACAGCATTTCCATTATACCACAATTACATAAAGACAAAAATACTTGACAAAGTACAACATAATTCATAATAAAAAAATTCTCAATGGGGATGGCTGGGTGGCTCTGTCTGCTAAGTGTCTGTCTTTAGTTCAGGGCTCAGGTCATTATCCTGGGGTCCTGGGATCAGGTCCTTCATCTGGCTCCTCGCTCAGCAAGAAGTCTGCTTCTCCCTCTGCTTCTGCCTGCTACTCTCCTTGATTGTTCTCTCTCTTTCTCTGTCAAATAAAGTAATAAAATCTTTTTAAAAAATTATCAGTGAAGTAGGAGGGAACACACCTCCACACACACACATACTTAATAAAGACCATATATGAAAAATCCACAGCTAACATCACCTCTAATGGGGAAAAAGAGCTTTTCTCCTAAGGTCAGGAATAAAACAAGATTCATTCTCATCACTTTTATTCAACATAGTACTGGAAGTCCTAGTCACAGCAATCAGACAAGAAAATGGAATAAATGTCATCAAAATCAGTAAAGAAAAAGTTCAAGTTTCACTATTTGCAGGTGACATGATACTATACATAGAAAACCCTAAAGACCACACCAAAAAAACCCAAATGAATTCAGTTAGGTCACAGGATACAAAGTCAATATACAGAAATACATTAAATTTCTATATACTAATAATGAAGTAGCAGAAAAAGAAATTAAGAAAACCATCTTATTTACAATTGCACCAAAAACAATAAAAGATCTAAGAGTAAATTTCACCAAAGAGGTGGAAGAACTATACTCTGAAAATCATAAAACACTGATGAAGAAATTGAAGATGACATAAAGAAGTGTAAGGTACACTGCATCAAAAACTAATCATGTATTTTATAGTGACTAACATAACACAATTTAAAAAAAAAAGAAAAAATGGGAAGATATTCCATGCCCATGAATTTGAAGAAAAAATATTGCTAAAATGTACTATGCAAAACAATCAACAGATTAAATACAATCTTTATCAAAATACCAACAGCATGTTTCATAGAACTAGGTCATATAATCCTAAAATTTGTGGGTAATCATACAAGACCCCAAATAGTAAAAATAATCTTAAAAGATAAAAAAAAATGGAGCTATCACAATCCCAGATTTCAAGATAATACCACAAAGTTGTAATGACCAAAACAATAAGGTAGTGACACAAAAATACATTAAAAATATATAAATACATAAAAAATACATAAAAACACATTAATTAACAGAACAAACAAAAAACCCCATAAATAATCCCGTTATTAAAATACCAATAAATAAGTCAATTAATCTTTGTCAAGAGGCAAGAATATGCAGTGGGAAAAGGAGGGTCTCTTCAAGAAATGGTGTTGGGAAAATTGTACAGTTGTGTGAAAAACAAGGAAACTGGGCCACTTTCTTACACTATACCCAAAAATAAACTCAAAATGGATTCAGGGCCTTAATGTGAGACCCCAAACCATAAAAATCCTAGCAGAGGTCTCAGCAGTAATTCCTCTGACATTGGCAGTAGCAACATTTATCCAGATATGTCCCCTGAAGCAAGAATAACAAAAACAAAAATAAACTATTCAGACTATATTAAAATAAAAAGCTTCTGTACAGCAAATGGAACAATTAACAAAATTAAAAGACAACCTACAGAATAGGAGAAGATATTTGCCAATAGCATGTTTGATAAAGGTGTAATAGTAAAAATATAATCAAGAACTTACACAACTAAACACCAAAAAAAAAGAATAATCTAATTAAAAATGGGCAGAAGGTATTAACAGACATTTCTGTAAAGAAGACATACAGATGGCCAACAGACACAAGAAAAGATGCTCAACATCACTAATCATCAGGGAAATGCAAATCAAAACCACAATGAGATATTACCTTACACCAGCCAGAATAGCTGAAGAGAAAACACCAGAAGCAACTATTGGCAAGCATTGGAGAAAAAGGAAATCTCATGCACTGCTGTTGGGAATGCAAACTGGTGCAGCCACTATAGAAAACAGTAGGGAAGTTCCTCAAAAAATTAAAAATATAATTACCATATGATCCAGTAATTTCACTACTGGGTATTTACCCAAAGAATATGAAAACATTAATTTGAAAGGATGCACACATAGCTATACTTATTGCAGCATTATTTACAACAGCCATGTTATGAAAGGAACCCAAGTGTTCATCAATAGATTAATGGATGAAGATGTGATAAAATATATGAGATATATCTATATATGTTTATAGATACACAGATTGTGTCTGTATATCTATATCTATACACTTACATATATCTATATGTGCATATATAGATATCTATCTATATACATAGAGAGATATACACAAAAATACACATACATACACACAATGGGATGTTATTCAGCCATAACAAAGAATGAAATCTTGCCATTTGCAACAACATGGATGGATTTAGATAGTAGGATGCTAAGTGAAATAAGTCAGTGAGAGAAAGACAACATGATTTCACTCACATGTAGAGTAAGAAACAAAAGAAACAAAGAAAGAAAAATAAAAGCTAATCCAAAAAACAGGTTCTTTCCTGTAGAGAACAAACTGATGGTTACCAGAGGGAGGTGGGTGGAAAGGCTGATGAAGTAGGTAAAGGGGATTAAAAGTATGCTTATTATAATGAGCACTAAGTAATGTATAGAATTATTGAATCACTGTATTCTACACCTGAAACTAATATAACACTATATATTAATGATGCTGGAATATAAATTAAAGAAAAAAAGGTAGAAACATTTTAAAAAGATATTATGAAAACAAACCTCAGTATAAATTATGCCTCATATACATTTTTTGAACAAACATCTATTAATCCTTCTATCCTTTTAGGGTCACAAAACACCACCTATCAGAAAGATTCATTTATGTCAGAAATGATAACATTTACAGAGCAAATGCAATGTTATCTTTATACTATGAAACAAGTAATAAGAAAGCATCTTCAATAAATATTTGCACATAGAAACATTTGGGTTTTGTGTCTCAGATCTCAATCTAAAATATATCTGTGTTTAGGCCTTGTGAGAACTTTTTTCCTATGTCCTTGCAAGACTAACACTATCGCTGAAGTATTTTTAGTCAATTTGTACACATGGAATGACTTTAACTTCACAAATGAGAAATATTTCTGACATCTCTCATTCTGATAAACAAGCCACTTTAGTTTACCAATAAATTTTTCTCACATAAATTATGTTAATTACAAGCTTAAGTTACAGATAACAGATTTGTAGCAACCTTTTTTGGAGTATCATTTCCAGATTCTAACATTAGATGACTCTCTCTGAACTATGAGTCATTTTCAAAATATCTTTATTGAGATATATTCAAATCATAAAATCTTCCCATTTATAAGTGCACAATTTTATGTTCTTAGTATATTTAAAGTGTTATGCAATTATTACCACAATGTATTTTAGAGCATTTTCATAAACGCCCACCTCCTCCAAAACCCCATACCCATTAGCCCCATACCCATTAGCAATTACTCCTTTGTTTCACTCCTCTCTCCCCTCTCCATCCCTAGGCAACCACTGATCTCCTTTATGAGTCCAAAAATGACTATTCAGACATTTCAGATAGAATTATACAATATGTAATCTTTTGTGATTGGCTTCTTTTATACAGCCCATTGTTTGCAAGGTTCATCTCTGTTATAGCTTCAGTACTTCATATTTTTATTGCCAAATAATATTCTATTACATGAATAATACAAGATTTGTGGGGGCATTTCTTTCATTTCTCTTGGATATGAGTGGGATTGCTGGGTCATATGGTAACTTTATGTTTAATTGCTGGGTGTTTGCAAACTGGATGGACCACTTTACATTCCCAAAAGCAGTGTATGTGGATTCCAATTTCTCCACACTCTCATAAGATTTGTTACTGTCTTTTGATTATAGTGAAACTACTATTTGTGATGTTGTATTTAATTATGGTTTTGATTTGTATTTCCCAGATGAATAATAATGTTGATCACTTCCATATCTTTTTTGAACAATGTTTATTTAAATTATTTTCTTTTTTTTTAAAAAATTATTGGCTTGGGAGAGTTCATATAAAGAATTCTGGATTCAAGTGACTTATCAGATAATGGTTTTCAAATATTTTCTTCTATCTTATGGGCTTTTCTATTTTCTCAGTGGCATCCTTTGAAGCACAAAAGCTTTTGGTTTAGTTGAGGTCCAATTTATCTTTTTGCTGTCATAATTTCTAATGCTTTGGGTTTTATTCTGAGAATCCATTGCCTAATCTAAGTTTATAAACATATGTGTATATTTTCTTCCAAGAATTGTAAAGTCTTGGGTCTTACATTTAGGTTTCATCATTTTGAGTTAACTTTGTATGTAGTGTTGAAAAAGTATTTAAATCATTCTTTGCATGTGGATATCTAGTTGTGCCAGTACCTTTTGTTGAACAAATTATTTCCTTCACTGAAATGTCTTTAAACCTAACCAAAAATCAGCTGACCATAGATTCAAATATTTCTGGAGTCTCAATTTTTTTTTTACTTATCTCTATATCTACTCTTATGTTAGTGCCATACCATCTTAATTTTACTATACATTTTGTAGTAAATTTTGAAATCAGAAAATGTGAGTCTTTCCAATTTGTTTTATATCAAAATTATTCAGGTTGTTCTGGGTTCCATGCAGTTTCACATACATTTTAAGATCATTTTGTTAATTTCCTAAGAATCCAGCTGGGATTTTGATGTGGATTGTTTGACCCTACAGATGAATTTGGGGATAATTGTTATCTTAGCAAAATTATATTTCTGGTGTATAAAGGTAACTGTCTTTCCATATATTTAGGTCTTCTTTAATTCCTCTTTTAAAAAAATTATTTTTAAAAATATGTATATATGTTAATGTACAAATTTTGGATTTATTTTCTCAAATGTATTCCTAAGCATTTTTGATGCTATTGCAAATAAATTATTTTCTTAATTTCATTTTCAGATTACTTGTTGCAAATATACAAAAATATGTTTCATGTTTACATGATCTTAGATCTTGAAACCTTTTGAAGTTAATTGTATTTATTTTAGTTATTTATCTAAATTTTTATTTTAATTATCATCTATTTATTAAGTCTAATAGTTGTTATGTGGGCTCCTTGGGACTTACTATATTGGAATCTGCCACTATAACTTTATAACTTTACTTTCGCTTTTCCAATTGTGGGTAACTTTAATTTCTTTTCCTTGTTCAGTTGCACTGACAAGAGCATCTACTCCAGTGGTTAAAATGGGGATCCTCTTCTTATTCCTATTAGCAGCAAAAATTCAGCCTACCACAGTTAAACATGGTGGCAGCCGTGGGATTTTCTGAGATACCCTTTATCAGTTTGATGAAGTTTCCCTCTATGTCATTTCAGCTTTTAAGAAGAGGAGCTGAATTTTGTTAAATTCTTTTCTTCATCTGTTCAGATGATGATGTGATTATTTGCTTATTCTGTAAGGATGGTATATTAATTAGGCTTTGGATGTTAAAGCAGCCTCACATTTTTTTTTCTCAAGTCAGAAATCTGGAAATCATATTTGAAATCCTATTCATTGTTCTAAACCCTAAAATTCTGTTTATTCTACATGAATAACATATTTTCTCCATTTCCAATGTCTCTGCCTCAATTTATTCCCTGTCAATTCATAAGTAGATTACTGCAAAATCCTCTTAAATTTTGGCTTTACACTTCTTTTGTGTGCTTTTTCTTCCTAATATATTATCTATAATGATGTTCAAGTAATCATTTTAGATCATAAAAGTGATCATGTTTCTATAATGCTTAAAATCCTCCAGTGGCTGGCTTGCTCGCTCTTTCTCTTTCTTTCTTTCTTTCTTTCTTTCTTTCTTTCTTTCTTTCTTTCTTTCTTTCTTTCTTTCTTTTTATTTTTCTTTTTTTTTTTTTCAATAGAAAGCATGAATTCCTAAGGTCTTTAACAAATTTTGTTACAAATTTGACTTTCTAATTCCTGTAATTCTGTAAAGAGTCTA
Organism: Meles meles; assembly: GCF_922984935.1. NCBI lineage: Eukaryota > Metazoa > Chordata > Mammalia > Carnivora > Mustelidae > Meles > Meles meles. The sequence goes on along the minus strand of NC_060073.1, from coordinate 84,111,154 downwards.
CATTTGTTTGAAATGCTGGTGAGTTAAAACATCTATTTCCCACAACAACAGTCAAATGGGGTTATTTTCTTTCTTTCACACCTGATCACAGGACTCAGCAATGAGAACTAGACTGTAATAGTTACAGCTGTGGTTTTAATTATAAACCAAGGGAGAGAGAGATAAACCATTGATTTAGATGTTCTGGAGGAAAAAAAATGGCATCATTGTCTAGCAGTGGTAGTGTGTTCTACATGTCCTGCAACATCAAGGACAGCACATTGAAGAGAACTTTTCTACTAAGAAGGAATAAGTTATAATTCCTTCATTTTGGCCTTAAATAGCAGTTCAATCTTTTGTTTTCTAATTCTCTCCTTTCCCCTTGATTCTGTGAACATTTGATATTGTTCTAACAGGAAGATAATGTCTTAATAATAATATTGCATGGTTTCTATTATTTGCAATCCAACAATTTAATATCTGGATGTTCCATATGTCTTTAAGATTATCTTTACATATTCCTTTTCACCTCCTGCCTATACTCCAGCTACATTAAGATACTTTTTATTTATTATTCATTTTCCTTTCTTCTCATATCTCTATGATTTCACACATTCAGTAAGCCTATAGGTTTCTTCATCCCACATTTTGCCCTAGTAATTTCTATTGACTATTTACACCCATCTCATTTAATTATCTCTTTCATTCATCATATGTTTTCTGAGACTCCAGCACTTGCCAACATCTATATTATTTGCTATTGACACACACAATAAAACCCATAAAATAAAATAGCATATTTTCTGTTTCCTGGATTATAATCTAAATGTGAAAAAAAAGATAAAATAATGCATTCAGATTTCCATAGAGCTACTGATATTATGGGTGATGAATAAAAGCCAAAAAAAAAAAAAAAAAACCTACCAAGGTGAGATGAAGAAAATCTATCCAAAGAGGATTTTGGGAAGCTATTTCCTGATCCATGTTCTATACACAACATTTGGGTTTGGTGTCCTACTCTGACCTTCTTTACCATTATCCTGAGGATATCTCTTCTTATCATATTTTCCAACTGTTAATTTATTAGGAATCAGAACTAAGTATTATTTGTCTTTGTTTATCCAAACAATAAAAAATGATTATATGAACTCTATGCTACAATTATGTATAAGAAAAACATGCTAGGAGCACTTGGGTGCCAGAGTTTGCTAAGCATCTGACCGTTGTTCTTGGCTCACATCCTGATCTTGGGGTAGTGGTGTAGAACCCTGCATAGGACTTCATGCTCAGCATAAAGTCTGCTTGAGATTCTGTCTCCCTCTCCCTCTGCCCCTCCTGTTTGTTCTCTCTCTCTCTCCCCCTCTCTTTCCCTTAAAAAAATAAATAAATGACAAATAAATAAATAAATAAATCTATCTTAAAATAAGAAAAATGTGCTACAGCAAAATAAAAAACTTCTGCATAACAAAAGAAAGTATCAACAAAATGAAGGCAATTTAATGAATAGGAGAAAATATGTGCAAATTGTGTATTGATAAAGGGTTAATATCTATAATATATAAGGGACTCTTAAAACTCAATTGGAAGAAAACAATCTGATTTAAAAAATGCGCAGAAAATCTGATTACACATTTTTCCAAAGAAGACATACAAATGCATGAAAATATGCTCAATATCAATTATCAAGGAAATATAAGTCAAAGTCACAAAAGATATCACCTTATACCTGTCAAAATGGCAGTATCAAAAAGACAAGAAATAACAAGTGTTGGTGAGGATGTGGAAAAAGAAAAAGAATTTTGTGCACTGTTGGTGGGAATGTAAAGTGGTGCAGCCACTATAGGAAACAATATGGAGGTTTCACAAAATATTAAAGATAAAACTTGCACATGATCTAGCAGTTCCACTTCTGGGTATATATCCAAAGAAAATAAAAACACTAACTCAGAAATATATGTGAGTTGCCATGTTTATTGCAGCATTATTTAAAATAGCCAAGATGTGGAAACAATCTAAATGTCCATCAGTGTATGAATGGATAAAAAATATATACATGTATAATGGAATATTATTCAGCCATTTAATGACAAGTTTTGTCATTTACAACAGGGATGAACCTTGAGGATATTGTTGTATTGTAACTGAAATGTCAGACAGACATGGAGACTTTAGTTTATAAAACTACATTATATTTTTGAAAGTTGTTAAGACATATAATCTTATAATTTATAATAAAATAAATTTGTAACTAGATATGGTGATGAACCTTAACTAGGAGCAGTGGGATGATCATTTTTCAATATATACAATTATTGAATCATTATGCTGTACAATTGAAACACAATATAATGCTTTATGTCAATATCATTTAACTGAAATGATTCTGTCTTTTACTTTATCAGACAACAGAATGTTCTGGAATTTACAGTTTCAGTTTGCTTATTTCTAAACTACAACTTGCTTGTAACATTTGGACATACCATTATTTATTTTTATTCTGAATCCCAACAATACTCTTGGAATACCATCTTTTTTAGGAAACTTCATGTCTATGTCATCATTCAACATGGAATTCCTTTCAAATGCTTCTTTATGTGAATAAGCCCCTTTTATTTGTCAATCAAAAATCTAAGGTAATTTTCTTTTTTTTAATTTAATTTTATTTTTTCAGTGTTCCAAGATTCATTGTTTATGCACCACACCCAGTGCTCCATGCAATAGGTGCCCTCCTTAATACCCACCACCAAGCTCAACCATCCTCCCACCCCCTCCTTTTCAAAACCCTCAGTTTGTTTCTCAGAGCCCACAGTCTTTCATTCTACCCCCCCTCCCGCAATTTCCCCCAATTCACTTTTCCTTTCCTTCTCCTAATGCCCTCCATGTTATTCCTTAGGCTCCACAAGTAAGTGAAACCATACAATAATTTACTTTCTCTGCTTGACTTAATTCACTCACCATAATCTCCTCCAGACTCACCCATGTTGATACAAAAGTTGGGTATTCATCCTTTCTGATGGAGGCATAATTCTCCATTGTATATATGGACCATATATTTTTTATCCATTCATCTGTTGAAGGGCATCTTGGTTCTTTCCACAGTTTGGTGATTGTGGCCATTGCTGCTATGAACATTGGGGTACAGATGGCCCTTCTTTTCACTACATCTGTATCTTTGGGGTAAATACCCAATAGTGCAATTGCAGGGTCAAAGGGAAGCTCTATTTTCAGTTTCTTAAGGAATCTCCACTCTGTTACCAAAGTGGCTGCACCAACTCACATTCACACCAATAGTTGAAGAGGGTTCCCCTTTCTCCACATCCTCTCCAATTGTTTTTGTTTCTTGTTTTGATCTGCATGAGGTCTCTAAATTCTCTTGCTTTGTTCACCCAAACAAATTTGTTCACCTAATAGGAGTCAGCCTTCCCTCTTTTACAAAATAAAATGTTTGTGTTTTGTTAGTATGTGTAGATATTTTCACTATTAACCTGATTATGAAGTTCTCACAGTGTCTCTACTTTATTTAATCTTTATATCCCCAAAGCACTTGGCATGGAACTTTGTAAATAATTAAATGTTAAAAAAAAACCTCAATAAAAATTTGTGACACAAGTGGAAAAAAAAATAACCAGCATTATTTAGTAACAGTTGCGATGTAAAATAGAACTTGATAATTTTATAGTAGAAAAGTCAGTATAGATATTAAAAAGCAGTTCAATAATTGTTTATTACACTAAACTAAAATTGTTTAGCCAAAATACAACCATTTCCCCACACCTATATTTTAGTAAAGGTATTTGTATAATTTTCAAGAATAAATCTGCTTTAATAATATCTATATATATAGATATATCTATACACATATCTATCTATCTATATATAGATAGATAGATACATATAGGTACAAAGATATATATATATAGATAGATAGATAGATATCTAGATATATGTAGATAGATAGATATATCTTTGTACCTATATTTTTCCAAATCCAACAGGCATGTCCTTTTCTCTAATATTTTAAGTTACGTGACTGTATCACTGTTTTAATGGGGGGAACTTTCCTTTTTTGTTTTTTCATGAAACTAAATATTACTGAGTACTGATTATGTATCAGAATTACAAAGGAATATCTAGTTTAAATTTATGGATGTCATAGTCCAAAACATTGACACACATGTTTAAGGAAGAAGAAGAAGGAGGAAGAAGAGGAGAAAAAGGAGGAGGAGGAGGGGAAGGAGGAGGAGGAGGAAGAGGAGGAGGAGGAGGAGGAGAATGGATGAGAGAGCTGTGGATTATGCAGGGAAAATGTATCACGATACTCTTAATATAGTGCAGTCATTCTTGAAAGGAGGAATTGGTACAGACATTATGCAAGAGATTATGGCTAAATCTTGAAAGATCAAGTCATTGTATATGGAGTATGTACTCTTTGCTTTGGTTTTGCTAGGAACATTTCCTGTTACATATTAGTGAATTCTCTCTAACACCATACAGAGTAAGTTTCCTATTACTTATTGATTTTTAGTTAAAGAAATGAGATTTGATATAGTTTAAATAACCTGCCCAATATCATTTAACTTATTAATGGCTAACCTAATACCCAACCAAATTGAACTGTACATGAAGTCCACATTCTTAAGCATTTCATGCTTTTCTGTCTTTCTGAAGGGGCACTTCTGTTTATCTTTTGTTTTTGTTTTTTATTTCTTGATAAGGGAGAAAGTATTCAAGACAGTAATAAGTTGTAAAAACATTCAAGAAGATATAAAATATATGGTTTGTAAATATATGGGAAAAGATATGAGCAAGATGGTAAGCATAATTCTAATTACTTATCTTGAAGCTTGTTTCTTTCTAACTTAACATACGTGAAATAAATAGTGCAACACTTAGCAAGTAGGATCTACTTTAGAAGAGACTGAATAATTATGCTACAATAAATAACAGAATGACCCAAATGTCTGCCAGTGGGTGAATGGTTAAAGAAAATGTGAAATTTCATCCAACAAAGATTTCATCTTAACATGGAAATTCTACTATTTGCAACAGCACTGATGAACCTGGAAGACATTATGATCAGTGAAGTAAGTCAAACACAGTAAGGCAAATACTGTATGGTTTCACTTATATGTGGATTCTAATAAAATCTACCATGCAGAAACAGAATAAACAGTAATTGTCAGAACTAGGGATGGGATAATGGGAATTTTTTGGTCAAAGAGTAGAAACTTTCAATTATAATATGACTAAGATCTGGGGATCTAATATACAGCATAATTATTATAATTAATAATGCCATGTTGGGTACTTGAAAGTTGTTGAGAGTAGATTGTAAGTGTTCTCAAAAAAAATGGTATCAATGTGAAGTGATTAACTGGATTGTCTTATAATGTATACATAAATTAAATCATTATATTGTATACCTTAAATACATGCTGTTTTGTTTATCAATTATCCTTAATACAGCTGAAAAATATAATGGAAGCTTTCAGTAGTATTTGAGCTTTCACAGTGTACAAGGTGGTATACTAAGTGCTTAGGCCTAAAAAATTATTGAATCCCCACAAATCTGTATGAGTATAGAGTGTGATAACCATTTTACAGGAAAGAAAACTTTGATATGGAGAAAGGTATATAGTTATTAAGTAGTAGAGTCAGTATTTGAAACTAAGTAGTCTGTTTCTATAACTGACTTTCTGAACTTCTAAACTGTATTGTTTTTCAAATGAGTATGTGTCATCATTATTCTTCATCTATTTTTTCTAAATATTACATATTTCAAGAAATCACTGCTTTATTTTCTTCCTTATTGATTATTTTTCTAATATAGGTCTGAATTTTTAAGAATAAATTTGATGAGAATGATATAGAACTTAATTAAATGTGCTGAGGCTGTATAGAAGACAATGCCATTTTGATATACTCCTTAGGGCAAAACATGTGTAAGGTAGTGGGCCTTTGAATGAAAAGATGATTTAGTGCCATGATACCAGAGGTAAGACTCTTTAAATATAAGTAAAATTCATTAGTTTAATTATCAGCAGCCATAACAACTAAATAATGCAGTATTCTTTTTTCTATTAACAAAGATTATAAAAATCTACACAAATAAAAATATAAGGGTTCCTGTGTGGTTCAGTTAAGCATCTGCTTGTGATTCAGGTCATGCTGGCAGGGTCCTAGGATTGAACTCTGAATTAGCAGGGAGTCTATTTCCTGCCCCCCCACTATCCCCTCACCTCATGCCCTCTCTGTCTCTCTCTCTCTGTCTTTCTCTCTCTCTCTTAAATAAATTTCAAAAAATCTTTAAAAAATAAAAATGTTTGCTTTTCATTGAGGTCTTACTAATCTAAACAAATGTTACCACTCTGATGCATCTATGCAAATGATAGAAAAATGGATATGAAAGATTTTTTTTTACTGAAAAAGCAATAAATGTTTACATATAATGGGCATGACATATAAACAATTACAACAGATTTGCTGATTTCTATGAATTCAGGAAGCATGGCTGTGTGTGTTTGTGTGTGTATATGTGTATGATTATGCATGCATTATGCCTTATCCTTGTTACAGTTCAGTATAGTAAAGCATGTCCCTTTTTGTTCTAATATAAATGCTTTCTGCCATTAGAAAAAAAATGCTGCAAGTTGATAATCAAATACCCCTTATATGTTGAAAATAGCGATTTACACAAAATACTATCTTCATCAAAGTAAAATAATTCAATGAATTAAAAACACATTCCATGTTGGTTTAAATGTGTTCCTCACCCTTACCTGCACTAACGGGCAAAACTTATGAAGACCAAACTGTCTTGGATTGCTGTAACTATTTCATGAACTCAATTTAATTGCTGTCATGTTCAATAGCTTCTTTTTGTGGAAGAGAAGAGGAGAGGTGCTGTTGTCTTTCTTAGAGTACAGTGGCTATTTTATTGTTAACATTCAACTTTTCAGACATCGTTATCTCTTTTAGAATAAATACACTTTTACCACTTTTGATCAGAATTGTTAAATATTTACAGAACTTTCTCCTTCAAGGCTTAAGTAAGACACAGATTCAAAAGAACAAAGAATATATATATGTCCCATTGAAAGTCCAGTATGTTTCAAAGTCATAAAAGAAAATAATGCTATGTTAAATGTTTTTCTACACAATTTATTATGTTTTAATGAAATAAATATACAAACAAATATTTCAAGCAAGAAAACAAAATGTACTATGTACATTAAATGTACATTACTTAATGATAAACCTATATTTAAATTTTCAAACTTCCAGACATGTATTTTCTGATATGAAACTATTTTGTTCATGTCATTGTCAGTGATGAGTTCTTCTCCAGTACCATCCATGTTTTACAAAAGGTTTATTCAATATCAGTTTGAACTCTAGGCAAATTTATAAATCCTCTCATTCACATTTTATTCATTAAAAAAATCCACCATAATAAAAATAAATACTTAAAAACTTATCTTGCTTTCTTAGTATTTATTTCTGAGTTATTTCCTAAAAATATGGTCACATACTTATCATAATTTGATTTATTTTTAATTCTTACAAACCAAAGCAATTGAAAACATGCTATAAGTTATTTAATTATTTTTATTTCTGTACTTATTCCTTGAAATTTCAAGATATTGATGAATAAGAATGTTTTGATTTCTGTCCACAGATTTAGGTATTAAAAAACAAAATAATATAATATAATCTTATCAAAGTAGATAAAGTCTATAAGGGCTAGCAATAAAACATTAGAATATCAGAATGGAAACAACAGCAACAACTTGTTTTTAACTAGGAAACTTCATCTAAATGAGAGAGCAAGGTCAGAAATCTTGAGAATGGGTAGTCTGAACCTGGGGCAAGGTTCCAGGATTCAACTAATAGAAATATTAGTTATTAGCATTGGCTTTGGGTGCAAATAAACCTAGTTTAAAATTCTACCACTGTACTTGACTGGATTAAATGTGGTTGTTCAATTCAATTATTAATTGTCTCTTCATAGACAGCAAGAGTTGCTATTGCAGTAATGACTTCTGTTTTGCTTATATGGTGATTAAGGACTAAGACAGTACTAAGAATACCATACCATGAGATACCCTTATTGAAAAACTCTAAGAAAAAATACTAAATATTTGGTATCGAGATTGTTGAAATAACCAGGTCATATTCACATCACAGAAACTATGATATATAAAATGTAGAAACCTGTTTTGTATCACCTTTTACTAATATAACAGCCAAAAATTGAGTTTTTTTGGTAGCAGAGATAAAATATATATTTCAAAATCTTTTGAGGATTTTAGGTTTTTCCATTTTCCCTTCGTTCAAAACTATTTTGTTTGAGACCACTCTATTTACAATCGTCTTTTAAGACATCATATTTCCAATTGACAGGAAATCTAAAACCAAAATTCCCTGGGACACTGGTGTAATTGACTTTTCAGAAAATCTTATCATGTAAAAGTTGCCATCTCTTGCATGAAGATTTATGGGAATATATGTATCCAGACTTTTCACATCTTGCCATGTTTCCATGCTTTTTCATTTTCTAATCTTTAAAATATGTATAATGCTTCGTCATTACATATAAGTTTATTATGAACTTTACTAAATTGTGGTGCCTGGAATCAAGAGATAGTCTTATTTCCAAACATCCTGATATTTTGTAGTTGTACATTTTCCCTTTCTATCAAATTTCAGATAATTTTTCAAACAATTTAGTGAGTCAAAAGGTCAGTTTACCAGAAATGATGGATTTTTTTTCATTGCATCCTTGAGTTTGATTGAAGGAAGGACTAAATATATAAATATTTTAACACATAATTGAAACCAAGTTTATTGCTTGTTTGTTCTTTAGTAGATTTTATAACCTTCTGTCTCATAATTAAACAAGTACATAAACTGCAGTTATCTCCCTATGGTCAGGCAGGCTGTTCAGGCTTGCTCAATATTTCTTTTGTCCACTGATTCATTTATGTCCCAGGTTTCCATTGAAGAAACTTCAAAAATGCCCAGAGTACCAAATGAGTTTGTCTGGCATGGGATTCCAGAACTTGGTTGATTTTGTTGGAAATGATTCATTTTTATTGATATTTATAAATAGAGTTATAAGGAATAAAAAGGAATAAACACAATAACAACTAATATTTAATGAATCTGATATAAGAAAAAACATAATGCTATATAAAACTCAATAAACACTCAATAGAAAACAACTAATGATTGTCATACTATTATTATTCTTTATTTTTTTATTTATTTTTTATTTTTTTTCCCATTTTATTTATTTTTTTAGCGTAACAGTATTCATTGTTTTTGCACAACACCCAGTGCTCCATGCAAAACGTGCCCTCCCCATTACCCATCACCTGTTCCCCGAACCTCCCACCCCTGACCCTTCAAAACCCTCAGGTTGTTTTCCAGAGTTCATAGTCTCTTATGGTTCGCCTCCCCTTCCAAATTTCTTTTTTTTTTATAAACATATAATGTATTTTTATCCTCAGGGGTACAGGTCTGTGAATCGCCAGGTTTACACACTTCACAGCACTCACGATAGCACATACCCTCCCCAATGTCCATAGCCCCCTCCCCCTCTCCCAATCCCACCTCCCCCCAGCAACCCCCAGTTTGTTTGTGAGATTAAGAGTCATTTATGGTTTGTCTCCCTCCCAATCCCATCTTGTTTCATTTATTCTTCTCCTATCCCCCTAACCCCCCATGTTGCTTCTCCATGTCTCATATCAGGGAGATCATATGATAGTTGTCTTTCTCTGATTGACTTATTTCACTAAGCATGATACGCTCTAGTTCCATCCACGTCGTCGCAAATGGCAAGATTTCATTTCTTTTGATGGCTGCATAGTATTCCATTGTGTATATATACCACCTCTTCTTTATCCATTCATCTGTTGATGGACATCTAGGTTCTTTCCATAGTTTGGCTATTGTAGACATTGCTGCTATAAACATTCGGGTACACGTGCCCATTCGGATCACTATGTTTGTATCTTTAGGGTAAATACCCAGTAGTGCAATTGCTGGGTCATAGGGTAGTTCTATTTTCAACATTTTGAGGAACCTCCATGCTGTTTTCCAGAGTGGTTGCACCAGCTTGCATTCCCACCAACAGTGGAGGAGGGTTCCCCTTTCTCCGCATCCTCGCCAGCATCTGTCATTTCCTGACTTGTTAATTTTAGCCATTCTGACTGGTGTGAGGTGATATCTGATTGTGGTTTTGATTTGTATTTCCCTGATGCCGAGTGACGTGGAGCACTTTTTCATGTGTCTGTTGGCCATCTGGATGTCTTCTTTGAAGAAATGTCTGTTCATGTCCTCTGCCCATTTCTTGATTGGATTGTTTGTTCTTTGGGTGTTGAGTTTGCTAAGTTCCTTATAGATTTTGGATACTAGCCCTTTATCTGATATGTCGTTTGCAAATAACTTCTCCCATTCTGTCAGTTGTCTTTTGGTTTTGTTAACTGTTTCCTTTGCTGTGCAAAAGCTTTTGATCTTGATGAAATCCCAATAGTTCATTTTTGCCCTTGCTTCCCTTGCCTTTGCCGTTGTTCCTAGGAAGATGTTGCTGCGGCTGAGGTCGAAGAGGTTGCTGCCTGCATTCTCCTCAAGGATTTTGATGGATTCCACTAAATTCATATCTCTCAATAGTTACCCTGAATGTTAATGGGCTAAATGCTCCAATCAAAAGACACAGGGTATCAGAATAGATAAAAAAACAAAACCCATCAGTATGTTGCCTGCAAGAAACTCCTTTTAGACGCGAAGACACCTCCAGATGTAAAGTGAGGGGGTGGAAAACAATTTACCATGCTAATGGGCATCAGAAGAAAGCTGGGGTGGCAATCCTTACATCAGATCAATTAGATTTTAAGACAAAGACTATAATAAGAGATGAGGAAGGACACTATATCCTACTCAAAGGGTTTGTCCAACAAGAAGATCTAACAATTTTAAATATCTATGCCCCTAACGTGGGAGCAGCCAACTATATCAACCAATTAATAACAAAATCAAAGAAACACATCAATAATAATACAATAATAGTAGGGGACTTGAACACTCCCCTCACTGAAATGGACAGATCATCCAAGCCAAAGATCAACAAGGAAATAAAGGCCTTAAATGACACACTGGACCAGATGGACATCACAGATCTATTCAGAACATTTCATCCCAAAGCAACAGAATACACATTCTTCTCTAGTGCACATGGAACCTTCTCCAGAATAGATCACATCCTGGGTCACAAATCAGGTCTCAACCGGTATCAAAAGATTAGGATCATTCCCTGCATATTTTCAGACCACAATGCTCTGAAGCTAGAACTCAATCACAAGAGGAAAGCTGGAAAGAACCCAAATACATGGAGACTAAACAGCATCCTTCTAAAGAATGAATGGCTCAACCAGGAAATTAAAGAAGAATTGAAAAAATTCATGGAAACAAATGATAATGAAAACACAACAGTTCAAAATCTGTGGGACACAGCAAAGGCAGTCCTGAGACGAAAATATATAGTGGTACAAGCCTTTCTCAAGAAACAAGAAAGGTCTCAAGTACACAACCTAACCCTACACCTAAAGGAGATGGAGAAAGAACAAGAAAGAAACCCTAAACCCAGCAGGAGAAGAGAAATCATAAAGATCAGAGCAGAAATCAATGAAATAGAAACCAAAAAAACAATAGAAAAAATCAATGAAACTAGGAGCTGGTTCTTTGAAAGAATCAATAGGATTGATAAACCCCTGGCCAGACTCATCAAAAAGAAAAGAGAAAGGACCCAAATCAATAAAATCATGAATGAAAGAGGAGAGATCACAACTAACACCAAAGAAATACAGACAATTATAAGAACATACTATGAGCAACTCTACGCCAACAAATTGGACAATCTGGAAGAAATGGATGCATTCCTAGAGACATATAAACTACCACAACTGAACCAGGAAGAAATAGAAAACCTGAACAGGCCCATAACCAGTAAGGAGATTGAAACAGTCATCAAAAATCTCCAAACAAACAAAAGCCCTGGGCCAGACGGCTTCCCAGGGGAATTCTACCAAACATTTAAAGAAGAACTCATTCCTATTCTCCTGAAACTGTTCCAAAAAATAGAAACGGAAGGAAAACTTCCAAACTCATTTTATGAGGCCAGCATCACCTTGATCCCCAAACAAGACAAGGATCCCACCAAAAAAGAGAACTACAGACCAATATCCTTGATGAACACAGACGCAAAAATTCTCGCCAAAATACTAGCCAATAGGATTCAACAGTACATTAAAAGGATTATTCACCATGATCAAGTGGGATTTATTCCAGGGCTGCAGGGTTGGTTCAACATCCGCAAATCAATCAATGTGATAGAACACATTAATAAAAGAAAGAACAAGAACCATATGATACTCTCAATAGATGCTGAAAAAGCATTTGACAAAGTACAGCATCCCTTCCTGATCAAAACTCTTCAAAGTGTAGGGATAGAGGGCACATACCTCAATATTATCAAAGCCATCTATGAAAAACCCACCGCAAATATCATTCTCAATGGAGAAAAACTGAAAGCTTTTCCGCTAAGGTCAGGAACACGGCAGGGATGTCCATTATCACCACTGCTATTCAACATAGTACTAGAAGTATTATTATTCTTATTATATATTTATATACTGCTTATTTCCAAAAGAAATTGAGACAGTTTATAAAACTGATATAACAGGGGTGTTTGGTGGCTCAGTTGGTTGAACATCTGACTCTTGATTTCAGCTCAGGTCATGATCTCAGGGTCATGAGATAGAGACCTGGATGGATTAATACTGGGCATGGAACCTGCTTAAGATTCTCTCTCTCTCCCTCTATCCCTCCCCTATTCTCATTAAAAAATAATAATAAGATAAGAGGAAGGGAGATGATACTTTTCCCTCTGTGTATTGGAGGATGCCTGATTAGTTTCCATCCTTACTCAAGGGGAGAATAAAGCTATTTAAGTAATTCAGCTTAGGGGGGAAAAAAAAAAACCAACTTACAAGTTAATTCAGGAAATAAAGGAATTTTCCAAAATGAAAAAAAAATAATAATAAAATTTAAAAAATAGAAAACTGATATGATGTGTATGTATTTTGTTGAATTTAATTTTTCCTCCTTTATACTTATTTGTGTTTGTGGACTTTGTATGGTTTATAAGCCACATCCAATTGATATTGGCAGCATAGTACCCAAAGACATATATGTATATATATGTATGTATATATAATTTCATGTGTAATTTATTTTTCGACTTTTTGGTTATTAGGAAAATAAATTATTGAATTAAAATTGTAACAAATATAATCTTGAAGTCATCTTGTTTCCTGAAGTGTTCCTGTGTCAAATTCAAAAGATTCAATAGTGGGGCTCCTTTTTTTTAATAGAGAATGGATAATTTAAAAAACTATGAATTTATTTTTAACAATACCTAGATGTTGTCAGACATTTTTTTGTCTGCATTTGATTATTTATTTTTTAAATTTAATTTAATTTTATTTATTTTCAGTGTTCCAAAATTCATTGTTTATGCACTACACCCAGTGCTCCATGCAATACATGCCCTCCATATTACCCACCACCAGGCTCACACAACACTCCCCCCCCAAACCCAGTTGGTTTCTCACAGTCTACAGTCTCTCATGGTTTCTCTCCCCCTCCCATTTCCCCCATCTCACTTTTTCTCTCCAACTCCCAATGTCCTCCATGTTATTCCTTATGTTCCACCAGTAAGTGAAACCATATTGACTCTCTCTGCTTGACTTACATCACTCAGCATAATCTCTTCTAGTCCTGTCTATGTTGATATAAAAGTTGGGTATTCATTCATTCTTTCTGATGGAGGCATAATGCTCCATGGTATATATGGACCATATATTCTCTCTCTATTCATTGAAGGGCATCTTGGTTATTTCCATAGTTTGGCAACTGTGGCCATTGCTGCTATGAATATTGGGGTACAGGTGGCCCTTCTTTTCACTACATCTGTATTTTTGGAGTAAATTACCCAGTAGTTCAATTACAGTATCATAGGGAAGCTCTATTTTTAATTTCTTAAGGAATCTCCACACTGTTTTCCAAAGTGGCTGCACCAGCTTGCATTCCCGCCAACAGTGTGAGAGGTATCCCCTTTCTTCACATCCTCTCCAACACTTGTTGCTTACTGTCTTGTTACTTTTGGTCATTCTGAATGGTGTAAGGTGGTATCTCAATGTGGTTTTGACTTGAATCTCCCTGATGGCTAATGATGATGAACATCTTTCCATGTGTCTGTTAGCCAATTGTATGTCTTCTTTGGAGAAGTGTCTGTTCATATCTTCTGCCCACTTTTTGACACAATTTGTTTTGTGTGTGTTGAGTTTGAGGAGTTCTTTATAGATCTTGGATATCAGCCCTTTGTCTGTAGTGTCATTTGCAAATATATTCTCCAATTCTGTGGGTTGATTCTTTGTTTTGTTGACATTTCCTTTGCTGTGAAGAAGGTTTTTATTTTGATGAAGTCCCAAAAGTTCATTTTTGCTTTTGTTTCCTTTGCCTTTGGAGACATATCTTGAAAGAAGTTGCAGTGGCCAATGTAGAAGAGTTGACTGCCTATGTTCTCCTCTAGGATTTTGACAGATTCCTGCCTCACATTGAGGTCTTCTATCCATTTCAAGTTTATCTTTGTGTATGAGGTAAGAGAATGGTCGAGTTTCATTCTTCTCTACATACCTGTCCAATTTCACCAGCACCATTTAGTGAAGAGACCGTCTTTTTTCCATTGTGTATTTGTTCCTGTGTTGTTGAAGATTAGTTGACCATAAAGTTGTGGATCCATATCTGGGCTCTCTACTCTGTTCCACTGGTCTATGTGTCTGTTTTGTAACAGTACCATGTTGTCTTGGTGATCACAGATTGTAGTAAAGCTTGAAATTAGACAACGTGATTCCCCCAGTTTTGTTTTTGTTTTTCAACAATTCCTTAGCAATTCAGGGTCTCTTCTGGTTCCATACAAGTTTTAGGGTTGTTTGTTCTAGCTCTTTGAAAAATGCCGGCGGAATTTTGATTGAGATGGCATTGAAAGTACAGATTGCTCTTGGCAGTATAGACATTTTAACAATGTTTATTCATCCAATCCATGAGCAAGGAATGCTTTTTCATCTTTTTGTTTCTTCTTCAATTTCCTTCATGAGTATTCGGTAGTTTCTTGAGTACAGATCCCTTTCTCTTTGGTTTGGTTTATTCCCAGGTATCTTACGGTTCTTGGTGCTATAGTAAATGGAATAGATTCTCTAATTTCCCTTTCTATATTTTCATTTTGAGTGTGAAATAAAGCAATTGATTTCTGTGTATTGATTTTGTAACCTGCCACATTACTGAATTGTTGTATGAGTTCTAGTAGCTTGGGGGTGAAGTCTTTTGGATTTTCCATAGAAAGTATCATGTCATATGTGAAGAGAAAGTGTTTGACTTCTTCATTGCCAATTTGAATACCTTTTATTTCTTTTTGTTGTCTGATTGCTGTTGCTAAAGACTATTTGTCAACCAATAGTGCACTATGTTCTTAAACATAAATCTTGAGGAAAGCTTTTATCCATAATGATAATTTTCCCTTTATATCTGTACAGATCACAGAATAATTTCACATTTTTTTATTTGAAATTAACAGCACCTTATCTTGTAGAAAAGATAGTTTTGGATTCCCCATTACAAAAATGAAAAAAAATGAGAATCTAAAACAGATGATTCACCAATCACAAACAGTACAGATTTCCATGCACCATGGCTCAAAAAAAAAAAAAAAAATGCCATTTCAACTATAATTGCCTGTGTTTGCTGTGGTGTTTTTATTTTTAATCTGCCTCTGAGAATAAATGGAAAATTTAATTAAAAATCTTAAAATGTTCTAGAGCTATCAGATGGCAATTATAATTTTATTATCTATTTCCAAGGCTGTTTTTATTTTCCCAAAATGATAGGCTTCAGTAGAATTTAGAAGTTTATAAAACTCCAGCCTCCAAACTTTGACATTCATTCAATCCATCAAAAGCTATGTAGTGCCTAATATATGGGAACATGTTGCTAGGCTCTGTAAGAAAGATAGTTTTTTAATCAAAGAATTTATTTCTTGCCTCTAAGAAAACTATTTTCTTTAAGAGAAAATGTAATTTTAATAAGACAATAACTAAATAACATTTGCAATCTTGACATTACCAGTCATATATATATATATATATGTGTGTGTATATATATATATATATATATATATATATATATATTTGTTTGAATTCCTGAATACATTAAGACATGGTATCTATTGTGTGAAGGTCAAAAGTCCAGACATTTTCTAGGCAGGAAAAAAAAAAAAAGGCATTGCGAATACTGCATCCTCTGAAGCTTGACCTGGCAGGATCAACACAATGGATCACATATATACAAGTAGAGCGCACATGTCTTATTCTACATTTCCTATAAGAATTGAAGCCTCTAAGAAGTGACTGTGTGAATGCTTTAATTTATTTGTGAAGGGATCCTATGGAGTATAAATGGAGTCTGCCGAAAGCCAGGCTAAGGGAAAAGGAAGAACAGTAAAAATGTATATTCTCAAGTTTGGTCACCACAATGGGCAACTGTAGCTGAATTCCACCAGGACCTTCTAAATAAATGTGTACAGTGTATCTTAGTACTTCCTATGTGTGCAACAGAAGTTGGTAATATATATTCATCTTTTCTTCCACTGAATAATGAGTTAGTCATGACTCAATCATTTCACCATGCTTCTAGGCTGCACCTGCATGAGTACCAGGTATTTCCTAGTAACATCACATAATGGATCAGAGAAGCACTGTACAGAACATAAGAGACAAGTATCACAGTTGATGGGAAATGCCATTAGGTAATGTCTTTTAAAAGCTATTCCTTGCACAATGTCTGGTGTAGAAAGTTTGCCAGTAGAATGTGAGGAGGAACCCAAGACATTTCTAATATAACACATGATAGGAAGGCAAATTATGAATCTATTTAAACAACACTGATTTTGATGATAAGGGCCAGAACTAGCTCATTAAGCAAAAAATTACTGTTAGCATCTACTACATGTTGAAACATTCACTAGAAGTTTTATCACAAAGAAAAATCAAAATCAGTCCTTGCTTTCAAAGGGCTCAAAGAAAATTAAGAGAGAAATTGATTTGAAAAAGCAAAAACTTAATGAAATTTTAAGATAATTTAACTAAAAATGTAAATCCCTAAAAGGTTTGAGAAATATTTTATAGGTAAACTCATCAAGACATGGTGACTAAATGTAAATAAAACATAAACAAAGATAGGATAAATATGTCTTCAAGTTGAGAAAAAAAAAGTGAGAGAAAAATTGGAAGTTTTATTTTCTAGTAGTGCTGCCTTTAAGAGCCCATCCTAGTCTAAAATCATCTATCTCTCTCCCAAACTCAATTTTCAGTTTCCAAACTAAAATAATTAGCTGAAAGTTAGTCACATGTGTTCTCTGAGAGACTCTCAAAGAAAAAACAACTTAAGAACATAAGGAGTACCTGAAAGTTAACTAGCTCATGCCAATTAAGTTTTTCTAAAGAGGACTAAAAAAACTCATGCTGGTACATAAAGTACTTAGAAATAACTTTTTAGG
This sequence comes from Meles meles, assembly GCF_922984935.1. Lineage (NCBI taxonomy): Eukaryota > Metazoa > Chordata > Mammalia > Carnivora > Mustelidae > Meles > Meles meles. The sequence goes on along the minus strand of NC_060073.1, from coordinate 84,093,504 downwards.
GGAGGAGTCAAGATGGCGGAGAAGTAGCAGGCTGAGATGACATCAGGTAGCAGGAGTTCAGCTAGATAGCTTATCTAAACATTGCAAACACCTACATATCCAATGGGAAATCAAAGAAAAGAGCAAAAATTCTAGAAACAGAAAATCGATCACTTTCTGAAAGGAAGGAACTGCAGAGAAGTGAATTCAAAGCAATGGGAAGATAGACTGCAGGGGGAGGGGCTGGCTCCCAGCAAGCAGCGGAGCAATGGAGCACAAAATCAGGACTTTTAAAAGTCTGCTCCACTGAGGGACATCACTCCAGAGGCTAAACTGGGGTGAAGCCCATGGGGTGTCAGCAAAACCCCAGGTCCCACGGGGTCACAGAAGGACCGGGGTGTCTGAGTGTTACAGTGCTTACAGGTATTAGAGCGGCGAAGCTGGCTACAGCAACAAAGCTGAGGAGTGAGACTCTCAGCTCAGGGTTACCTTGAACCAGGCACAGGCTGGGTGAGCTCAGAGCGTGGCCATAGGCCACGGAGATGGAAGCGAGTGCTTTGCTCCAAGCGTGAGTGATCGGGCGCTTTTCTCCAAACATGACCAGAGACCAGGGAGAAGGGAGCAATGGGGTGATTTTCTCTGAGGGCACACTGAGGAGTGGGACCCCGAGCTCTTGGCTCCTTCGGGCCAGAGAATGGGAGACCACCATTATCATTCCCACCCCCTGGAACTCTACAGAAAGCGTTCAGGAACATAAGCTCCCAAAAGTGAACCCAAGCGGATTACTTAGGCTGGCTCCTGGGGCAATTCTGCCTCTGGCAAAGACACTTGAGAATCACTACAACAGGCCCCTCCCCCAGAATATCAACAAGAAACCTAGCCAAGATCAACTTCACTTACCAAGGAGAACAGTGGAATTCCAGAGGAGGAGAAAGCAAAGGAAGGAATTCATGGCTTTCTCCCCATGATTCCTTAGTCTTGCAGTTTTTTTTTTTTCATTTCTCTTCAGCTAAACCTTTTTAACTTATACCCTTTCCTCTTTTAACTTTTTTTAACTAGTTCATCTTAACAATACCTTACCAAAAATTAATAATAATAATAATAATAAACTTTTTGAACCTTTATTATTATAGTTATATTTTATCCTCCATTGTATCTAACTATATTTTTGTGTATACATATATTTTCTTTTTTAAATATTTTTTCCTTAAATTTTTTTTTTAATTTAGCCCCTTTCTCCCTCCCACGATTTGGGGTCTCTTCCGATTTGGTTAAAGCACATTTCCCTGGGGTCTTTACCACCCTTTTAACATTTTCTTTGCTCCTTTGTATATTCTTATCTGGACAAAATGACAAGGCAGAAAAACTCATCACAAAAAGAAGAACAAGAAGCAGAACCGAAGGCGAGGGACCTTATACAGGCTTGGTAATATGACAGATCTAGAGTTCGGAATGACAATTCTCAAGGTTCTAGCTGGGCTCGAAAAAGGCATGGAAGATAATAGAGAAATGCTCTCCAGAGAGATAGAAGCCCTTTCTGGAGAAATAAAGGAAATAAATCTAACCAAATTGAAATTTAAAAAGCTATTAAAGAGGTGCAATAAAAATTTGAAGCTCTTAGTGCTCAGATAAATGACACAGAAGAAAGAATTAGTGACATAGAAGGCCAAATGACAGAGAATAAAAAAGCTGAGCAGAAGAGAGAGAAACAAATACTGGACCATGAGGGGAGAATTCGAGTGATAAGAGACACCATAAAACAACACAACATTAGAATAATTGAGATTCCAGAAGAAGAAGAAAGAAAGAGTGGAGCAGAAGGTAAATTGGAGAGAATTATTGTAGAGAATTTCCCTAATATGGCAAAGTCCATAATTTTCCCTAATATGGCAAATATCAAAATCCAAAAGTTGCAAGGAATGCACCTCAAAATCAATAAAAATAGGTCCACACCCCGTCACCTATAGTAAAATTTACAAGCCTTAGTGACAAAGAGAAAATCCTGAAAGCATCCTGGGACAAGAAGTCTATAACATACAAGGATAAAAACATTTGATTGGCAGCAGACTTATCCACAGAGACCTCGCAGGCCAGAAAGAGCTGGCATGATATATCCAGAGCACTAAACGAGAAAAACATGCAGCCAAGAATACTCTATCCAGCTAGGCTATCATTGAACATAGAAGGAGAGATAAAAAGCTTCCAGGACAAACAAAAACTGAAAGAATTTGCAAACACCAAACCAGCTCTACAAGAAATATTGAAAGGGGTCCTCTAAGCAAAGAGAGAGCCTAAAAGTAATAGATCAGAAAGGAACAGAGACAATATACAGTAACAGTCACCTTACGGGCAATACAATGACACTAAATTCTTATTTCTCAATAGTTAATGTTAATGGGCTAAATTCCCAAATCAAAAGACACAGGGTATCAGCTTGGATGAAAAAAGAGAAACCATCAATATGCTGCCTACAAGAAACTCATTTTAGACCCGAAGACACCTCCAGATTTAAAGTGAGGGGGTGGAAAATAATCTATCATGCTAATGGACTCCAGAAGAGAGCTGGGGTAGCAATCCTTATATCCGATCAATTAGATTTTCAGCCAAAGACTATAATAAGAGAAGAGGAAGGGCACTATATCATACTCAAAGGGTCTGTCCAACAAGCAGACCTAACAATTTTAAATATCTATGTCTCTAACGTGGGAGCAGCCAAATATATATAAACCAGTTAATAACAAAATCAAAGAAACATATCAACAACACACTGGACCAGATGGACATCACAGATCTATTCAGAAGATCCCATCCCAAAGCAACAGAATACACATTCTTCTCTAGTGCACATGGAACATTCTTCAGAATAGACCACATCCTGGGTCATAAATCAGGTCTCAACCAGTTTCAGAAGATTGGGATCATTCCCTGCATATTTTCAGACCACAAGGCTCTGAAGCTAAAACTCAATCACAAGAGGAAAGCTGGAAAGAACTCAAATACATGGAGACTAAACAGCATCCTTCTAAAAAATGAATGGGTCAACAAGAAAATTAAAGAAGAATTGAAAAAATTCATGGAAACAAATGATAATGAAAACACAATGGTTCAAAATCTGTGGGACACAGCAAAAGCAGTCCTGAGAGGAAAATATATAGTGGTACAAGCCTTTACAAGAAACAAGAAGGTCTCAAGTACACAACCTAATCCTACACCTAAAGGAACTGGAGAAAGAACAAGAAAGAAACCCTAAACCCAGCAGGAGAAGAGAAATCATAAAGATCAGAGCAGAAATCAATGAAATAGAATTTGAAAAAAAAAAAACACAAAACAAAACAAAAAACTATAGAACAAATCAACAAAACTAGGAGCTGGTTCTTTGAAAGAATCAATAAGATTGATAAACCCCTGTCCAGACTTATCAAAAAGAAAAGAGAAAGGACCCAAATAAATAAAATCATGAATGAAAGAGGGGAGATCACCACCAACATCAAAGAAATGCAAACAATTGTAAGAACATATTATGAGCAGCTCTATGCCAACAAATTTGACAATCTGGAATAAATGGATACATTACTAGAGACATATAAACTGCCACAACTGAACCAGGAAGAAATAGAAAACCTGAACAGACTCATAAACAGTAAGGAGATTGAAACAGTTATCAAAAATCTCCAAACAAACAAAAGCCCAGGTCCAGATGGCTTCCCAGGGGAATTCTACCAAACATTTAAAGAAGAACTCATTCCTATTCTCCTGAAACTGTTCCAAAAAATAGAAATGGAAGGAAAACTTCCAAACTCATTTTATGAGACCAGCATCACCTTGATCCCAAAACCAGACAAGGATCCCACTGAAAAAGAGAATTACAGTCCAATATCCTTGATGAACACAGATGCAATAATTCTTACCAAAATAGTAGCCAATAGGATGCAACAGTACATTAAAAGGATTATTCACCGCGACCAAGTGGGATTTATTCCAGGGTTGCAAGGTTGGTACAACATCCACAAATCAATCGATGTGATACAACACATTAATAAAAGAAAGAACAAGAACCATATGATACTCTCAATAGATGCTGAAAAAGCATTTGACAAAGTATAGCATCCCTTCCTGATCAAAACTCTTCAAAGTGTAGGGATAGAGGGCACATACCTCAATATTATCAAAGCCATCTATGAAAAACCCACCGGAAATACCATTCTCAATGGAGAAAAACTGAAAGCTTTTTTGTTAAGGTCAGTAACACAGCAGGGATGTCCGTTATCACCACTGCTATTCAACATAGTACTAGAAGTCTTAGCCTCAGCAATCAGACAACAAAGAAAAATTAAAGGCATCCGAATTGGCAAAGAAGTCAAACTATCCCTCTTTGCAGATGATATGATACTATATGTGGAAAACCCAAAAGGCTCCACTCCAAAACTGCTAGAACTTGTACAGGAATTCAGTAAAGTGTCAGGATATAAAGTCAATGCACAGAAATCAGTTTCACTTCTTTACACCAACAACAAGACAGAAGAAAGAGAAATTAAGGAGTCATTCCCATTTACAATTGCACCCAAAACCATAAGATACCTAGGAATAAACCTAACCAAAGAGGCAAAGATCTTATACTCAGAAAACTATAAAGTACTCATGAAAGAAATTGAGGAAGACACAAAGAAATGGAAAAATGTTCCATGCTCCTGGATTGGAAGAATAAATATTGTTTAATATTAATATTGTTTAAATGTCTATTCTACCTAAAGCAATCTACATATTTAATGCAATCCCTACCAAAATCAAATCCATTTTTTTCAAAGATATAGAACAAATAATCTCAAAATTTATATGGAACCAGAAAAGACCTCGAATAGCCAAAGGAATATTGAAAAAGAAAGCCAAAGTTGGTGGCATCACAATTCCATACTTAGAGCTCTATTACAAAGCTGTCATCATCAAGACAGTATGGTACTGGCACAAAAACACATAGATCAATGGAAGAGAATAGAGAGCCCAGAAATAGACCCTCAACTCTATGGTCAACTAATCTTCAACAAAGCAGGGAGGAATGTCCAGTGGAAAAAAGACAGCCTCTTCAACAAGTGGTGCTGGGAAAATTGGACAGACACATGCAGAAAAATGAAATTGGACCACTTCCTTATACCACACACGGAAATAGACTCCAAATGGATGAAGGACCTCAATGTGAGAAAGGAATCCATCAAAATCCTTGAGGAGAACACAGGCAGCAACCTCTTTGACCTCAGCTGCAGCAACTTCTTCCTATGAACATTGCCAAAAGCAACAGAAGCAAGAGCAAAGATAAACTATTGGAATTTCATCAAGATCAAATCTTTTGCACAGCAAAGGAAACATTTAACAAAGCCAAAGTACAACTGACAGAATGGGAAAAGATATTTGCAAACGACATATCAGATAAAGGGCGAGTATCCAAAATCTTTAGTGTTTAGCAAACTCAACACCCAAAGAACAAATAATCCAATCAAGAAATGGGAAGAGGACATGAACAGATATTTCTGCAAAGAAGACATCCAGATGGCCAACAGACTCATGAAAAAATGCTCCACATCTCTCGGCATCAGGGAAGTACACAATGAGATACCACCTCATACCAGTCAGAATAGCTAAAATTAACAAGTCAGGGAATGACAGATGCTGGTGAGGATGCGGAGAAAGGGGAACCCTCCTACACTGCTGGTGGGAATGCAAGCTGGTGCAACCACTCTGGAAAACAGTGTGGAGGTTCCTCAAAAAACTGAAAATAGAGCTACCCTATGACCCAGCAATTGCACTCCTGGGTATATATCCTAAAGATACAAACATAGTGCTCCGAAGGGGCACGTGCACCCGAATATTTATAGCAGCAATGTCCACAATAGCCAAACTATGGAAAGAACCTAGATGTCCATCAGCAGATGAATGGATAAAGAAGATGTGATTTTATATATATATATATATATATATAATGTGATTATATATATATATATATAATGTGATTATATATATATATATATAATGTGATTATATATATATATAATCACATCTTCTTTATATATATACACATATATATGTGTGTATATATATATATACACACACACATAAAGATATGTGTGTATATATCTATATACACACACACACACACACACACACATACAATGGAATACTATGCAGCCATCAAAAGAAATGAAATCTTGCCATTTGCGATGACGTGGATGGAACTAGAGGGTATTACACTTTGCAGAGTGAGTCAATTGGAGAAAGACAAGTATCATATGATCTCCCTGATATGAGGAAGTGGAGATGCAACATGGGGAGTTTGGGGGGTAGGGAAAGAAAAAGTGAAAGAAGATGGGATCAGGAGGGAGACAAACCATAAAAGACTCAATCTCAAAAAACAGACTGAGGGTTGCTGTGGAGAGTGGGGATGGGAGGGGGTGGTGGGGATATTGACATTGGGGAGGGTATGTGCTATGATGATTGCTGTGAAATGTGTAAACCTGGCAAGTCACACACCTGTACCCCTGGGGATAAAAACACATTATATGTTTATTAAAATTTTTGAAAATTAAAAAAATATTTTATTACTTTTATATTCATCTATGATAATTCCAGATTCATCAAATAAAGAAAACATCTATAAGTAAAACAAAACAAACAAACAAACAAAAAAGCAAGAAATAACTTTTTAGTTCAATGTACACCCTCTTACACCCCTCCAAATATTAATCTTGTAAAAGAGAGATTTGATAATTATCATCTTAGATTATGAAGAGCTTACTCAAATGAAATGTATTGATATATATACACTTCAAGACTTAAGAATGTCTATACAGTCATATCTCAAAGATATTACTGGCTCAGTTCCAGACCACTGCAGTAAAGTATATTCACAATAAAGTGAATCAAATGAGGTATTTTTTATTCCCAGTACATATAAGAGTTTTATCTACACTATACTATAGTTTAAATGTTAATAATGTTACACCTAAAAAAAAGTACCTTAATTTTAAATACTTTATGAATCACAAACCTATACCCCTGAAACAAATAATACATCATGTTAATTAATTGAATTTAAATGAAAATAAATTTAAAAATACTTTATTGCTAAAAAAATTTAACCATCATCTCTGATTTCAGCAAGTCATAATCCTTTTGCTGGTGTAGAGTTTTGCTTTGATGCTGATGGCTGCTGACAGATCAGAATAGTGGCTTATGAAGGTTTTGGTCGCTGTGGCAATTCTTAAAACAAGAAAATAATGAAGTTTCCTATATCAGATTGACTTCCTTTCATGTACCATTTCTTTGTGGCATGAAATAATATTTGATGGCATTTTACCCACAGTAGAACTTCTTTTAAAATTGGAGTCAGTCTTTTCAAATGCTTCTACGTCTTTATGAACTAACTTTATGTAATATTCTAAGTTCTTAATTATAATTTAAATAAAGGTTTGAATAATGTTCACTGTATTTTCAGTCAGAGTAGATTATATCTGAAAAAATCTCTTTCTTTGTTCATCCATAAGAAGCAACTCCTTATCCACTAAATCTGTATCACAAGATTGAGTCAATTTAGTCACATTTTCAGGCCACATGTCTAATAGTAGTTCTTTTTTCTATTTCCAGTACATCCACAATCACTTGTCTCACTGAAAGATTGAACCCCTCAGAGTTATCCATAAGGGTTGGAATCCACTTCTTCCAGATTCCTGATAATATTGATATTTGACCTCCTCCCATGAATTGTAAATGTTCTTAGTGGCATGTAGAATTGTGAAGCCTTTCCAAAATGTTTTCAATTTTTTTGCCCAGATCCACCAGAGGAATCACTACTATGGCAGCCATAGTCTTATGAAATGTATGTCTTAAATAAAAATACTTTAAGGTTACAGAAAGGATGTTATGTTAGCAGGAATGAAAACATTAATCTCATTGTACCTCTCCATCAGAGTTTTGGGTGACCAGTTGCATTGTCAGTAAACAGTGATATTTTAAAAGGTATATATATATATATCTATATATATCTATATATATATATCTGTATATATATATATTTTCCCTGAGCAATAAGTTTTAGTATTAGGCTTAAAATATTCAGTGACATATTGTAAACAAATGTGCTGTCATCTAGGCTTTGCTGTTCCATTTATAGAGGACAAAGTAGTTCCAGCTTAATTTTTTAAAATATTTATTTATTTGAGAGAGAGAGAGAGAGAGCGAGCATGAGAGGGAAGCAGACTCCCTGCACAGCCAGGAGCCTGATGTGGGACTTAATCCTGGAACTCCAGGATCATGACCTGAGCTGAAGGCAGTCCCTTAACCAAATGAGCAACCCAGGTGCCCTGATCCGGCTTAATTCTTAAGGACCCCAGATTTTCAATAAATGAGCACTGGTTTCAACTTAAAGTCACCAGCTGAATTAGCTTCTAATAAGAGAACTCAGCCTGTCCTTTGAAGTTTTGAAGTCAGGCATTGCCTTCTCTCTAGCTGTGAAAGTCCTTGATGGCGTCTTCTTCCAATAGAAGGTTGTTACATCTACACTGAAAATATGTTTTTGTTGTTTAGTGTAGGCCCTGGATCAATTCTGTTAAGCCATATTTCCTGGATAACTTGCTGCAGCATCTACATAAGCACTTGCTGCTTTACCTTTCACTTTTGTTATGGAGATACCATCTTTACGTAAACCTCCTGAACCAACTTAAGCTAGCTTCAAAATGTTCTTCTGCAGGTATCTCACCTCTCTCAGGGTTCATGGAATTAAAAAGGGTTAGGGCCTTACTCTGGATTAGGCTTTACTTATGGGAATATTGTATCTGGTTTGATCTTTCCATGCTACTAAAATGTTCTCCATATTAGCAATAAAGTTGTTTCTCTTTCTTATTATTCATATATTCACTGGAGTATCTTTTAATTTCCTGCAAGAACTTTTTCTTTGCTTGTGCAACTTGGCTAACTGGAATAAAGGGTTTAGTTTTCAGCTTATTTTGGCTTTGAACAAGTTTTCCTCACTAAGCTTAATCAATTCTAGCTTTTGATTTAAAATGAGTGACATACAACTCTTTTTTGTTTGTTTGTTTTTGTTTTTGTTTTTTTCACTTGAACACTTAAAAGACTATTATAGGTTATTAATTTGCCGAGTTTCAATACTGTTATGTCTCAGGGAATAGGGAAGCCTAAGAAGAGGGATAGAGATGGGGGCCAATCAGTGGAGCAGTGAGAACACACACAAAATTTATCAAATAACTTTTTGTCTTATATAGGTACAGTTCATGGTGTTCCAAAACAATTAGAATAGTAACATTAAAGATCACTGATCTTTAATTTAAAAATTAAATTAATTTAAAAATTAAAATTTTTTTAAAATTAAAATACTATAAGGATTACTAAACCATGACACAGAGGCACAAATTGGGCAACTGCTAATCAGAAAAAATGGTGACAATCCACTTGCTCAATACAGGGTTGCTACAAACTTGTAATAATATATGCAAAGTCAAAAGAGTAAGCTATGCTTTTCTGATTAGACTTGTCCATTTATTTTGAACAGTTCAGAAATAGGAGGTTATAGACAAGCAAATCCCACCCAGTTCCTTTAAATCTTGGACTTTTCAGGTTAATCTATGGCTAATTCTTGGTTTTCAGAATACGATGTACTCTTGATTTTTCTTTACCTTTAGTTATGATTCTTACTGGATCTTCTTGTTCTTTGCCTCTTGATGGAATTCCCAGAGCTCACTACTTGGGCCTCTGTTTTTTGTTGTTTATTCTCATCCCTTTGTGATTTTGTTAATTTTGAATGCCAGCAGTATGCCCAAAACTTCCAAATTTGTATTTGCATCATCAACCTGAATTCCATACTGGTATCCTAATGTTAACTATACATTTCTAGTTAGATGTAAAATAGGCATCTCTAAATTAGCTTTTCCAACATAAAACTTCATACTTCCAACTATCCCCCAAATTCTCCTCCATCTGTGGAGTTCCCACACAGTTTATTGAAATTCCCTTTTTAGCAAATTCCAATTGCTATACCAGAAACCTTGGCATCCTCCTTATTTTCCCTCTTTATTTCACATCTCCTCTTCAATCAATTAAGACATTCTGCTGCTCTCCCTTCAAATAAATTACAAATTATATCATTTCTTAATTATCTCCATGGATGCCAGCCATCCAAGTACCATAATCTTTCTATCGAGATATTCCAAAAGACACAAAATACCTTCCCATTATTTATTTTGACTTTCAACATGGTTGCCAGAATGATCTTCTAAAATCTTCTAAATCTTTGTCAGTCACTGTCATTTCTTTCCTTATAAATTCCCAAGGGCTTACCATTTCCTGAGAGTAAAAACAAAACAAAACAAAATTATAATAGCCTGAAAAGCTGTGTTCCTTCTTAGAACTCTGGTCTCATCTCCTATAATAATCTCTTTGGCTATACTACCCTCCATATTGTTTTTGGAAAATACCAGGCATTCACTTGTTCCCCTTGCTTGGTACATTCTTGTTCCATATACCCAAACTTTTTCTGCATAAATATTGACTTCTCAATGAAGCTATCCTAGCAATACTATAAGCCTTCTTTCACTGTTCTGATGACTTTTTCTGTTTTCGTTTTCCCATAACATCACTAATGTTATTATTAAAGACCACGGAATCACTTAAATGTTATGCTTATTTTAATCATTGACATCTGCTCATTAGAAGTTAAGTTTGTTGAGGGAAGAGTTTTCACCATTCATTTTATTCTCCCTTATGCCTAAAACAGTGTCTGGTATATATTAAACACTCCATGAATCCAATGCATGAATGAAGAGGTTGCTGAAAGTATATACAAAATGGACTATTCTCACTACAATATGTTTTTCTTTTTTTTCCTGTAGATTTCTTTTTCATGGTACCTAACATAATGGCCAGTTTGGTCAAAAATTTGCATTTAAACTTTATCCTTTAAATGTTTATGAAAACGTTACCTGGATAGTTTGACACATCTTCTTATCATATAATACGTATTTTATTAACTTATTGTCATAAATTAGGGCAGCCAGCCATAGTGAAAATGATATTTTCTAGGAAATGATATTACTAGGAAAAAAGATAAGAAAGATAATGCTAAAGTGTGATAATTTATGCAATCTAAAAATCTGGACAGTTCTGGAATACACGCACACACACACACACACACATACACATACTCTATGGCACACACTCCAAAAGAAATTGATTGTGCGAATATAAAATAATAAGCCCTTAAAATCAGGTAGAAATAAAATTGATGAATTCAAAATCTTGAGTGTCAAAAGTATTTGAACCCAGTGAAATAATGGAGCCTTTGCAAAATAAATACTTTAAATGTTTGCATATTACTTATATTATCTACTGAAGAGACCTCACCAAAAAGTATTTACTACCAACATGAAATCCACAAAAGCATCCATCACATAGTCAGCTTTATCTAAATGAAACATAGGAAAATATTGATATTTCTAGAAATGATATTAGGTATGTAAATGCACATCACCAAGTACATGAACTGACTTTGAGTTCACAGTGGTAGTTATAAAGTTAGTAGCTCAAGCCCTGTTAAATTACATTCAAATCACTAAAATCGGAAGTAGTCAAGACAAGCTTGAAGGGACAAAATATTACACTTATTAAAATGATCCATAACTGGTTGAATCAAATAGCTTTCTCTACTGAGATATTAATGTGTTGTTTGAATTGTTTATACATACAACTAAAACTTCACATTTTATAGTGTGTTATCATTATGATATATCATACAGGTAAAGATATGTATTTGTTTAATTAAAATGATATTCAGAGAACATTTTTAGGCATGACAAAAATTTAAAAGTTGAATAAAGGATGAACAGTTATCATTAAGGAACTTAAAATTCATTAAAATTTGGAATATATATATATGGAAAAATAAAATGTTATGTAAATCAGAGTTCTATAACTTTAAGACTACCTAGAGATAATGTATACTAAATATACTATTTTTAATACTAAATACACTCTGATAAACATTTTATATACATTATCTCATCTGATCCTAGTTACAAATCCAAATGCAAGTCTATTATTAGCCCCATTGCATAGATGAGACTATCAGTGTTAGAGTAATATAACAAGCCAGTGATAGTGTGTGTTAGAAGGACATGAATTTAAATCTGGTAGTCTGATGACTATGTTGTCATGAACTAAAATATTTATTCCAAAAACATGCACATTCAGAAATATTTTTAAGGTGGAAAAGACCTGTTTTCTTCTTTTTTTTTTTTTTTGGAAGGCAAATGAGAAATGCCTCTATATTCAAGTCTTAGAAAATGATGGATTTGGGTGAAAAAACAAAACCTCTGAGCATTCAGAAAGTGATTAATTCACATCAGAATCTTTCAAAGAGAATGCCTGTAATTTAGTAATGTCAAAGCTACTGCTGGAGTTTCAAGACTAGAGAAATTCACAAGAATTGAATTCTATTTGGAGGTATTATACCAGGAAATCCAGTTCTTGTAACTAATATGATAAAAGAAAGAATGATCAGTACTAATGGGCAGATAGTGAAATTTTAGCCATGAAAAATAGGCTGAAACTTTCTTAACTTACCCTAAAATCCTTATGTCATTGAAATATTTTGCATACTCTTTGAATACATTTTTCAACATTTAGACAATGTCACAATCAAGTGTTGTTTAGAAATCTTGATTTTTAACTTACATGTGAAAAATTTCATTTTTTCTCTTTATATTTTTTGACACTATCTTATATTTTGTGAAATTTCTTTTCCTATGGACCATTTTTCTTTTCTTTTTCTTTTTACTTAATTTCTTGTAAGAGCAGTTTAATTGGAAAAATCAAGTGTTTAGTGACACTACTAACTGATGATAACTTTGAGGCATTTAGCCTGTGGCAGATAAAGCAAACTCATTGTCTATACTATGTAGCCATATGGTCAAGTGAATTGAGAATATACATCATAAAGTGAAATAATCTTTGTCTAACTTTTAGCAAATCTCTAGAGACCATTACCTTTATTTAAAAGTAACTAAAGGCCATAATCCTCTAGGTAAAGTAATTGTTAAACTTTTAGGATGTTGGAGAAAAATGCAATTTTGTGAGCAAAGTATAGTGCTGCACTATCTGCATAAAATGTTTGTGGTTTATCTCAGATAAATTATGCTGTCAAAGGAGAATTATACTAAAATAATTTCTTATATAAAGTACTAGACACTGAAAAAAAATGCTCATTTGTTTATAACAGTAAAAAGTAGGAGGAATGACATCATTGGATGCAGAAAAAAAGCAATAAAATATTCTCTTAGATTTTCCATTTACATAATTATATAATTATATCTATAATTATATAATAGAATGTCTCCTGTATGGTGATGGCTGTGCATTCAGCTGTAAGTTCACTGTTATTACTACAGCAAAATTGTGCCATTTGTAGTTATAAAATGTGATAGAAAAATGACAAGGATGTAGAATATCAAGCATTACTAGGAGAGCAATTTATTATTTATCCATGAAAGGACTTGAAATAGCAGAGCAGTAAGATAAGATGGAGGTTAAGATTAATTTTGTGAGGAATCAGGAAATCAAATGGAATTTATAGAAACACAATAATGGTTAGTAAAAGAAAGAAATAAGTGAATTATGGAGAAGAGCTTGGATATAAAACAGTGTTTGCAAAATCTTTGTCAGTTTAGGTTTCTATATGGAATGAAACTTTTATGATGGTATCCAAATTACAAAAGAAGACATGATCTGGCTTGATGTTTGGACCCACATAAGGTTAAACATAGATGTAGTGATGTTCTATGCATAATAAAATTCCACAAAGCACATTGAATAATCTATAATATGTCTGAGATATATGTGACAGTTGCAAGTGTAGCAAACTTATGTTAACAACATTTGTAAAAGTGAGAATGAGAGAATTCACACTGATTATTTTTCCAGAAGTAATTTATATGTGTTTATCCATGATAAATATGTGTTTATCCATGATACTCTTATGTATATTAGATTCTAGTAGGTTTTTACCCTAGGTAAGGATATATGGATATGTAAAATGTCATTTCAGATAACACCAAATTAGAAGAATACCATAATATAGTAGATAAAGTTGAGAGAAGTTTTGCAAATTTGCATGTGCAAATATTTATTAAAGAAGAAAAACTAATTTTGTTTTTTAGCTATACTATTAATAGTTAATAATGTTTTCACTGATTTATGATAATAGTTTCAATATAAATTTATGCTCAGAAGGTTTGTAATAAAAGCACTTCCTAATCTGGAGAGCCTTGGAAAATAAACCTCTACAATAAGAAAACACCCTAAATCACTTGTAAGATAGTAGGGTAATTGGATTCACAGGTGAGAGAAAATAAAATGGTATTTCAATCCAAAGTTAGCAAAGAGGAGATTGTTGCTTCAAGTTCTTTAGCAAATTTAATGATACAGATACTAAATAAACTGTGTTCAAATTATACAATGTCACATTATGTAATAACAATTTTTTATTTTATTTTTTAAAATTTATTTTAAATATAGTTAAAATAGTCAAACAATAGGGTAATTAGAGAAAGGTATATTTGTCAAAATGTTGTTAGAATATCACTCTAAGTATTTCAGAGGATTTTAATGTATAAAATTAGGTGCAAAAGTTTTAGAAAGATGTAAGTGAGAAAAGTGAAGAAACGTTTCTCAATGATGAGGAACTGCAAGGAACACTATCCTTTTTGAAGTAAAGAAAAGTAATAGGCATGTTGCCCAGAACCAATGTCCTTGCCATTCAGGCTTCTAGGGCATCTGTGAGTTTTGTGGCTGTTAGAATAAACATTGTTAAAGTTTTGCAGAAGCCAAAAGTCTATAATCCCATTACGCTCATTAGGCCTTTCAGTCTCAGATTACTAAAAGTTTTTACTGTTATGGTTACTGCAGAAGTTAGTCTACGGACTCTGCTACTGAGATTAATATGTTCACTCTCTGAACCAACTTCATTGGAACTATGCTGCTAGCTGAGGCTGCGGGGAGGTCCTTCAGCTGTTCTTACTGGCACCACACTTCCTAAGGAAGAAGTTGCCATTTTTGTTACTGGACACTACAACAGACCAGAAAAGAACAATTCTTTTTTTCATCCTTTCACTTCAGATCTTCATTTACTGCCTCTGATTGGTTAGCAAGGAAGTATGAGGAATGTAATTTTCGGTTTCTACACACTGGTGATACTGAGGTGAGCATGTAAAGGCAGTTATGGAGATGAGACCCAAAGACAAATAACAAAATACAGTGTATCAATTACATATGGGAGAATTGAAAAATAAAGACAACTATGTTATGAAATCCACGTTGACTGAAATATTGACATCTCTAACAGACTAGGCACAGTGGCTGGTAGAGGTAAAAATTACATGGTATAGGGTGGCAAAAATAATACAGCTATAAATAAAGATTCAGAACAGTAAAGAATCAGTAACCTGAGAGTCTCAAGGTATTTACTATGAATTCTAGAGAAAATCAATTTGAATAATAAAGAGCAAAACAAAATAAAAATCAGACCTAAAGGATGAAGAAAAAATCCCAAGGAAGTTAAGTCACAAAAAGATCGTGATGAGCATACTGGGAGAAACAGAGATCATGTGAGTCAAGCAAAGGCTTGTCAATTGTCTAGATTATTAGAGTTGAGGGCCAGAGAAATTCTTCAACTTGAGATCCTGAAATTATTTATACAAGTAGCTCTGTTAATGCTCTGCAAAATGGTAGTTTTCATCTTATTACCTAATTTCTGGCACTCCTTTATATTCTATGAAAATATTTCATTGATTACATAACCTACTTATCTCCATATATGAAGATAATATCATAAGAATTATAAAGGAAAAAAAAAGGGAAGAGTTAATCAAAACAAGATTAATTGCATTCCCTAAGTAGCAGTTCGATGATGACAATGGTAGAAGACTTAAAGATATAATAGATAATACAGATATATTGTATTATGTATATCCTACTTGCTACTCCATATTTCTACCCCATCATCCCACATCATGTATATTGCCTCAGAGGAATAACTCTCATGAGATATATTATAACATTCTTTCTCTTATGACTTTTGCTGTAAATTGTCAATCAGTGCAAGGCACCAGCAGGGGTCAGGAGAGGGAGAAAAGGAGATAAGATGTTTATTTTCCTTGTTTCTATTTCTGTTAATTTGTCACATGTTTGTTGCATCTCTGTACAAAAAAAAAAGCACGTCTTTCTTCAAACTAACATCCTCTCCAGGTTTTAGTAACTGTTATCTTCCTTATCATTTATGTCTATGGTGGTATTGATGCCTTAAATTTATAATTCCTGGATTACTCTGCTATTCCTATCTTCCTCCCAAGACCTTGTCCAAAATTTTTATTAATTTATTTTAATTCCAATATAATTAACATATATTAGTTTTAGGTGTATAGTGTGGTGATTCAACAATTCTATACATTACTCATTCTCATCATGATAAGTGTACTCTTTAGTCCCCTTCCCTATTTCACCCATCCCCTCGCCCCTCTCCTCTTTGGTAACCATCAGTTTGTTCTGTGTGTTTGGTTTGTTTGTCTTTCCTTATTTTTTTTTTCCTTTGCTGGTTTCTTTTGTTTCTTAAATTCCACACATAAGTGAAATCATATGGTATTTGTCTTTCTCTGACTGACTTATTTTGCTTAATATTATATTCTCTAGATCCATTCATGTTATTGTAAATGGCAAGATTTCATTCTTTTTACTGGCTGAATAATATTCTATTATAGATGTCTATATGGGTATAGATATATAAATTATATATATATCATCTCTATATATCTACATCTATATATAGATATATCTATATAGTTACATATTTTTATGGGATTTTATAATATTCTTTGTAATACAGAACATTTGATTAATACAAATGGATTTTACCAAATTATTCATTAACTAGATTGACTTATGGAAACATGAGTGCATAGTTATTGAGAAGCTACACATTTTATACTTTATCTAATTTTCTTCAAAGTTTATTTAAGTTCCAGTTAGTTAACATACAGTTTAAATTAGTTTCAAGTGTAGAATTTAGTGATTCATCATTTATATACAACACCTAGTGCTCATCACAAATTTCCCTTTAATACTCATCATGTTTGGAATGTATCCCCCTACACTCTTCCCCTCCAATGACCTCCAGTTTGTTCCTTTCTATAGTAAAAATTCTGTTTCCTGGTTTGCCTCTCTTTTTTCCCTTATGTTCCTCTGTTTTGTTTCTTAAATTCCATGTATCAATGAAATCATATACTATGACTTGTTTTGCTTAGCATAATGTTCTCTAGCTCTATCTATGTCATTGTAAATGGCAAGATCTTATTCTTTTCTATGGTTAAGTAATATTCCATTATATATAATATTCCATTATATATAATTCATTATATATAATTATATATAATTCATCCATTCCATTATATAAATCCATTCCATTATATATAATATTATATTTCATATATATATGAAATACAATTAATTTTATATCAATTAAGCTGGAACCCATGGGGTGTGTGTGAGAGAGAGAGAGAGATGGAGGGAGAAGGAAAGAGAGAAAGGGAGGGAGAAAGGAAGAAAGAAGGAGAGTGAGAGAGAAAGATAATTTGTATTCAATTTTTCACTTCATTTGTTCATTCTTATTCATCCTGTACCAATTTATTTGATGTGCTGGATATATAGCCTGGCTCTATACAGCCATGTCTTCCAGAATCACATTGAACTTAATTTATTTTCAAGTTTTCATTTTACATAACGTTGTCGTAAACTTTAATGTACAAGAGCAGTGATATTTCAAGAAGAGTTTTAAACAACAAAGTTCTCTACTCAGTCTCAATTTATAGTAGTACAGTGTCCTACGTTTTGCACTCTGCAGACAGATTTGTCATTGGCTCATGGTTGGTATGAAACATGGCTATGTCAGTGCCTTTGGTTTGAAAGCCACTCTGATGTGTCACAGAGACAGGAAAAAGAAAACTCACTTTTGATCAGGATCTCATATGATTTTTAAGTTTATATTTAAATTCCAGGTTTTAACATACAATACAATGTGAGTTTCAAGTGTACAATTTAGCTAATTCAATGCTTACATCCAACACCTGGTGCTCATCACAAGTGAACTCCTTAAACTTAGATTTCACCTAACCCCTAACCCCTATTAGTTTTATTTCTTGAATTTCACATATGAGTGAAATAATATGGTATTTGTCTTTCTCTGACTGACTTATTTTGCTTAACAAAATACTCTAGGTCCAACTGTAGCATTGTAAATGGCAAGATTTCATTCTTTTTTATGGCTGATTCCATTATATCTTCTGTATCCATGCTTCAGCTGATGGATATTTAGCCTGATTTCATAATTTCGCTATTGTAGATAATGCTGCTATAAACATCAGGGTGCATGTATCCGTTGAATTAGTATTTTTCTTTTCTTTGGGTTATATAATTTTTAAAAGATATTTGAATATTTGATAGCATGAATTGATGTATAATCACTCTGTGTTTATTAAAGGATATGTTATTAATGCTGTCAATCCATTTGAATGCATACCAAAAGTTTTGTGGAAGATTATTTAAACATTTGCTTTAGGAATTTGTACTTTTTAACATTCTGTTATGGAAAATATTTATCTTATAAAAAGGTGAAAGAATAGGTTAATGAATGTCTATATTCATACCACAAAAATATTATAATCTTCAAATCCAGCCATTCTTTTTCCATTATATCCCTACCCACTCTTCCTGGCCTATATTATTTTGAAACAGATTCAGTACTTCATATTATTTCATATGTAAACATCTCAGTAATTAATCTCTAAAAATAGTTTCTTCTTAAAATGCTAGCCATAATATCATTAGCATACATAAAATGTCATATTATACATATAGTATATTATATATATTTATATATATACAGTCCTTATGTTTTCTTATCAGATAAATGATAGATATTTTGAAAATTTAAGTGAATTGTGATTCAAATTGTTTAAATATATCTTAAATCAAATTATTTTTTTAACAGACCAGTAATATAATTTATTATTTAAGCTTTACATACAAACCATGAATGTCCAGGCATCAACAGAGTTGCTGGATTAAAAACAAGGTCATGTACAATGTGTTAACAAATGATACACCATACAATTAGACAGAATAATAAAAGAGCAGTTCTTCTTTTTTCCATCAAATTTTTTTTTTAAGATTTTCTTTATTTATGTGACAGAGAGGGGGGAAGCAGCAGGCAAAGGGAAAGGGAAGATCAGGCTCCCCACTGAACAGAGAGCCCAAAGTGGGGCTCAATCACAGGACAGTGGGATCATGACCTGAGCTGAAGGCAGCTGTTTAAGGATGGAGCCATCCAGGTGCCCGTAAATACATCTTAAGTCTTTTTAATCTGCAGATCCTTCTTCTCCCTTTCACTTAAAAATAAATAAATAAATAAATAAATAAATATTAAACATTTTATTTATTTTTCTGACAAAGAGAGATAGAGAGCACAAGCAGGGGGAGCATCAGAGGGAGAGGGAGAAAGTAGGATTCTATTGAATAGAGAGGCCAACACAGGGCTCGATCCCAGGACCCTGAAGTTATGAGGTGAGCAGAAGGCAGACACTTAGTAGACTAAGCAATCCCTGTGCCATGAAATTTATTTGGTGGTAAAATTGGTCTGTTTCCCATAAATACAACTTCCTTCCCTAGAGGACAAAATGAAAATGATTTGGCAGGTTTATATTCCACCCATCCTGTAATCCATCCATTCAATATTAATATGTGTATCTATCTACTTCTCATCTATTATCTATTATCTATTTTGATATATATATATTAGTGTATATCAGTTAATATTTAAGTGTGGATACAGAGAAAACAATGAGTAAAAACAATGGAATATCATGCTTTGATGACATTATGAGGTTTATGTTTGTGGGAAAAAAGCAATTATTCCTAGGCTTTTCCCAATCATTCCAACCAAGAAAGATTCTGTCTTTGGTTACTTGATATTTTTATTTCTTGAATGCTAAGTTACCTTTGACAATTTTTTGAATAATATCTGATACAGAAACTGGAAGAAATAACAAACCGTGAAAAGGAAGTGTTTAAAGTCTAAAAATGGAAACAATTAAGTCCTAGTGATAGGTTATAGATTCTAGAGTAAATTGGAAAATATTAAATGTTGTGGGAAGCCAATATGTAGTGGTAAATCAGAGAACAAATAAATATTGCTTTCAGTGAGTTTGTTTAGTGGTAACAAGAAATTAATAGTCTATAAGAATGTTTCCTGGATAGGTAATATTATTCAAAATTCTAGTACAGGGGCGCCTGTGTAGCTCAGTCATTAAGTATCTGCTTTCAGCTCAGGTCATGACCTCAGGGTCCTGGGATGGAGCCCTGGCTCTCCCTCTCTCACTCCCCTGACTGTTTTCCTTCTCTTGCTGTGTCTTTCTCTGTCAAATAAACAAATAAAATCTTTAAAAAAAATTCTAGTATAAGAGGAATCACTTCTGTACAATGACAAGGATTAAATATGAATTTGAGGGTTATAAGTGGGAAGAAGTTGGTAGATGACAGAAATTAGGGAAGTGAAAAATGTAAGGTTCTATGCTAAATGAATTTTAATTGTCCGTAGGGAAGTGCATGTTCCATAATGATGCACAGGCCAAAAATATAAAGGAAGACTGTAAAGATATATGGACACCCAGATATGTAAATTGAAAAAAAAAAGTTGAGGAAACATAATTACATATATTTTTTTAAGATTTTATTTTTATTTATTTGACAGACAGAGATCACAAGTAGGCAGAGAGGAAGGCAGAGAGAGAGGAGGAAGCAGGGTCCCTGCTGAGCAGAGAGCCCGATGTGGGGCTCGATCCCAGGACCCTGAGATCATGACCCAAGACAAAGGCAGGTGGCTTAACCCACTGAGCCACCCAGGCACTCCCATAATCACATATTTTTATGCACAAAACGACATGAGGTAGAAGGTGGATAGCAAATCATGACAGCCCAAAACAAAAGAAAACAAAACAACAACAACAACAACAATAAACAACAAAAAGCTTTGTAAGAAATTGTAGAGAAATAGAACAGGAATGGAAATATGAGAAAATTCTGACCCTGCCTCCTTGTTTCTAAGAGAAATCAAATATAGAAATATAAATGGATTCGACTTAAAATCGGGTTTCAGAAGGACTTGTGCCTTCATATTACAGATAGGATTCAATTAATATAAACAGTTACAAAGAGCATGGAATTAAAGAAGATGGAATTAAATTTATAATTGAAGAATCTTAAATCCAGCCCTCTCCTCATTCCAGCCATATTATTCTCATGATGAGCCATAGCTGTGATCATTTCATTAGAGGAGCAGTTTTCTACTTTCACTGCAATTTGCAGTAATCTGATGATGTTTGGTTCTCATCCCCAGATTCCTCCTTTAATTTGTCTGTAGAATAGCCAGGATTTGAGAACCATTGATCCACCATGTGAGTTCCTAGTGACCAATTTTTTTTTAAATTAATGTATAATGTATTATTTATTTCAGGTGTACAGGACTGTGAATCATCAGTCTTACACAATTCACAGCATTCACCATAGCACATACCCTCCCTAATGTCCATATCCCAGCCACCCTATCCTTATTCCCCACCCCCCAGCAACCCTCAGTGTGCTTCCTGAAATTATGAGTCTGTTCTGGTTTGTCTGCCTCTTGATCTCATCAAACAAAAAAATGAAACCTTTTTTTTCCTCCCTACCCCCATGACTCCCCACCCTGTCTTTCAAATTCCTCATATCAGAGAGATCATATGATAACTGTCTTTCTCTGATTGATATATTTTGCTCAGCATAATACCCCTTAGTTCCATCCACATCATTGCAAATGGCAAAATTTAGGGTTTTTTGATAGTTGCATAGTATTCCATTTTATATATATATATATATATAGAGAGAGAGAGAGAGAGGGAGAGAGAGAGATAAGAAGATATGAGATATATGTATATATCTCATATCTTCTTTATCCATTCATCTGTTGATGGGCATCTAGGTTCCTCCCATAGTTTGGCTATTCTGGACATTGTGGTTATAAACATTCCATTTGGGTATATGTGCCTCTTCGGATCACTACATTTGTACCTTTAGGGTAAATACCCAGTACTGTGATTGCTGCATCATAGGGTAGCTCTATCGTTAACTTTTTGAGGAACCTCCATACTGTTTTCCATAGTGGCTTCACCAGCTCGCATTCCCACCAGCAGTGTAGGAGAGTTCCCCTTTCTCTGCATCTTCACCAGCATCTGTCATTTCCTAACTTGTTAATTTTAGCCATTCTGACTGGTGTGAGGTGGTATCTCATTGTATTTTCCTAATGCCGAGTGATGTGGAGCACTTTTTCATGTGTGTTTTGGCCATCTGGATGGTCTTCTTTGCAGAAGTGTCTGCTCATGTCTTCTGCCCATTTCTTGACTGGATTATTTGCTCTTTGGGTGTTCAGTTTGATAATGTTCTTCATAGATTTTAGATACTAGCCCTTTATCTGATATGTCATTTGTGAATATCTTCTCCCATTCTGTCAGTTGTCTTTTGGTTTTATTTACCATTTCCTTTGCTGTGCAAAAGCTTTTGATCTTGATGAAGTCCCAATAGTTCACTTTTGCCCTTGCTTCCCTTGCCTTTGGTGATGTTTCTTGGAAGAAGTTGCTGCAACTGTGTTCTTTTCAAGGATTTTGATGGATTCCCATCTCACACTGAGGTCTTTCATCCATTTTTTAGTCTATTTTTATGTGTGGTGTAAGGAAATGGTCTAGTTTCATTCTTTGTCATGTAGCTGATACATTCCTAAGATCTACATACTCAAGATTTATCATTTCCCTGGAATACAGAAATCTTTAAATATATATGCATGCATTCTTGAAATAATTATACAAATCTAACCTAAGTGAAACCCCAGACCTAGTGTGTACTGAGAAAGCAATGGTTACTATGATTAATGAGATTGTCACTTTCTCCTTTTGGATTATACTGGATTGATTTAAAAGACTTTCTTTCACTCTGTCAATATATACCTCTGAAATATTGTACCAAGAAATGTGTTATAATAGTTTCTGCCTAAAGCTAAAAGATTGGTTCCAGCTCCTCAGCTTTTGAAATTTTAAAAGATGCACCTTCACTGGGACAGAGATTGGCAGAAAAATAATAGTAATAATAATAATAAATTTAAAAAATAGAACTTTAACCCAGGATCTATAACATTCTATTACAAATGTTGCTTATTTGATGTAATTATATCCAAATTCCACAAAGTATGAAAATTATGTTTGTATAAAATCTACAGTCTAAAGAGATTTAGATAAAAAACATAATGGACATTTTTCAAAATCACTAAGAACATGCATTTTAGGGTCAAAGGTAAGTTTAATTTCACCTTCTACTTTCCAGATAGAAAAGTTTTATTATATGTGAATCTTTGTTCCTGGCTTATAAAATGACAATATGGATACATTGTTCATTTGACTGCTTTGGAAAACAAATAGTAAACGTGAAATAAATTAATGTTGGGCTAAGTAATTTTTAAATCCTAAATATTAATATGGATGCAAAATTTAAGACCATGTCTAAGCTCTAAGGTCAAGTAATAGGATTATAAGAATGTTTCACAAAGGTTACTTATTAACTCAAAAAATATTATGAAATATTTACACAAGATGCCCTGTTTTATGAAGCTAAGCTGTAGTTAAAAAGACAGAAAATTACCATGAAATCATTTAAACTTATTTATAACTATAAATTGAAGGAAAATAACTTAGTGTTAGCAAATGAAAATGAATTTTTAAGATTTTGTTTATTTAGAGAGAGAGTGCAAGAGTGGGGAGGAGGGGCAGAGGGAGAGAAAAATAATCTGAAGCAAACTCCATGAGACTTGGTCTCATGACCCTGAGACCACGAATTGAGCTGAAATCAAGAGTCAGATGCTTAACTGACTGAGCCACCCAGGTGTCCATAAGGAAAAAAAAAATATTTCTATAGTAGAAAATAACAAAGAAAACTGAACTAAACTATATGGGGGTGAATCAGAATATTTTCTTAAGGAAGTCATACTCAAATTAAAGTATAAATATGCATGAGTTCAGTAAATAAAGGATTGAGTGTGTGTGTGTGTGCATGTGTGTGTGTTTAATTCATTTAATTGAGCTTCCCAAAACAATTTGAAGATTTTGTTTTCTGCAAGTCCTTTTCATAATACACACACATTTAAAAAATACAGCTGAGAAATCACGTTTGAAAATTCTTTATCTGAATAATTTCCATGATAAGGAAAGAATAAGTGGGAGAGATCAAGAGGATATGGAGGTCTTTTTTTTTAATATTTTATTTATTTATTAGTCAGAGAGAGAGAGAGCACAGGCAGACAGAGCTGCAGGCAGAGGCAGAGGGCGAAGCAGGCTCCCTGCCAAGCAAGGAGTCCAATGTGGGACTCGATCCCAGGATGCTGGGATCATGACCTGAGCCGAAGGCAGCCGCTTAACCAACTGAGCCACCCAGGCGTCCCAATATGGAAGTCTTAATTGGAAAAGGAATGAGAATATTTACAAAGACAAGAGTATGATTTAAGTATAAAGATAAATATGAAGAGAGGAAAAACAAAATGAAATTCACATTGGAAAGTGAAAGTTAATATATCAGCTGAAATGGTTTTAAATAAGCATTGAATTAATTTCTTCCAAGTTGGTGGAAACCAAAATCTAAGTGGTAGACAAAACTTACAACTCTAACTCTACATAAATTGAGGATAAATATTTATCCCCATCATAATGTGAATCAAGCCATCATTTTTTTTAAAGATTTTTATTTATTTATTTGACAGACAGAGATCACAAGTAGGCAGAGAGGCAGGCAGAGAGAGAGGAGGAAGCAGGCTCCCTGTGGAGCAGAGAGCCCAATGTGGGGCTCGATCCCAGGACCCTGGGATCATGACCTGAGCAGAAGGCAGAGGCCTTAACCCACTGAGCCACCCAGGCGCCCCATGCTATCATTTTAACTACATCTTCATGTCTTCAAAACAACTTATTTCCCCTACACTTTGTATTCAAGGAAACAGTTTTATTATATTATAGGATTCATTCAGGAAAATTATTTTGATAATTTAAAACTTTATTATTAAATGGGTTATAGGATGCAATTTTGTACAAAAAGATCACCTAATATGCATAGGATTTTTTTCCAAGACCATTTACGATTCAACTGATTTTTATGAAAGCTTTAAGTAAAGAAAGAAGAAAAAAGTCCATTTTCTTTATCTCAAAATTGCAGCCATCACTGAGATATCATGTAACAGCTGCTTCACAGATCTGTAGACTGGAAACCACAGGGAGAAATTTGGCAGGTGGAATGCAATTATCCAAACTGGAACTTATCCAGGTACATAGGGCAAACACCTTCTTGTTCATACAGATTGGTTTCAAATCTTTAATAATCTTAAAAAGATTAGTGATCTCACCTTTTTCGTTTCACTCAAAATTTATCTAGCTTAGTCACACTGAAAGAAAAGTAAAATTAGTTGTTTTGTGCTAAGAAGTAAGACTATAGTAGTAATAATAATAATAATAATAATACCATTTCACTGTTGGAGTATGCTTACATAATAAAGAGTAGACATGTGTTATGCCTTTATGTAATACTAACTCTCTCTCTCTGTATATATATATACCGAGTGTTGTATATACACACACACATACACATATACACCTTCTGTGTATATAAATATTATATATAGTATATAATAAATTACATATATGCTTTCCATATAAAGACATGATGAATTACAAAGAAATTTCTTTTTTTTTTTTTCAGGTTGCAACATGAGCTCTTCAAAAGAAGTCATTACTTCCAAGGGATAATAGTTATTACCTGAGATGGATATAAAAATGATGTATTTTTAAATTATATATTTTATACCATAGTGGGACATTAATTTTTTTTCATGTCTTGATAGACTGTTCATCACTTCACAATCAATCCTCCCCTTATGTACTGATTACTAGTGTAATTCTAATTAAGGAAACAAATCTCTTATGCCTGGATTTTGGAAGAAAATGGACTGGTTTTGATGCAGCTTCTGCCACAATGAGACTGGGACAGATTTTTCACATTTCCTTTCCTCTTTGTCATGTCACTTCCTATACGTGCTTTTGGACTCTCATTTTACATCCTAAATTTGATAATTTGCTTTTTTTTCAGAGGAAGAGAGTATTTTTTTAAAATTTAATTTTGTGGACAATAATAAATAAATATTTGTGTTCAAAAGATTTTTAAAATATTCATAGAAATTACAATAATGAAAGATTTCATACAGATATTGGTCTCCAGGAGGATTTAAAATCAAGTTGTTTTCCTTTTTTTTTTCTCTTACACAATATCTTCTTTTCTGACCATACCTTACTTAGATTTCTTTGAAGAATGTATTCTGCAGCTTTTTACCCTTTGTTTTATGCTCATTTAAATTTGTTTCACCCACTTTATTAACTTGTACCCTATCTGATTTTAATTTTTTCCTGTGATTATATTTATTATTTCTTAAACATACATCAATTTTTGTCCATGTCAGCCTTCTTAATTCTTAATTTAATATTGTTTGAAATTTGAAACAGGTTTTTTACTCCTCCAGTTTATTATAAGAAGTTGGAATTCAGAGCAAATTTGGTATTATCACTTCAGCAACTTTCCAAAAGCTTCCTAAATTGACTTCATTTATAGGAATTATTATTTCCTGTTTTTGTTTTAATTCTACCTCTATCTCTGAAAGTACAATTTTTTCAAAGATTTATTTATTTATTTGACAGACAGAGATCACAAGCAGGCAGAGAGGCAGGTAGAGAGAGAGGAGGAAGGAGGCTCCCTGCTGAGCAGAGAACCTGATGTGGGGTTCGATCCCAAGACCGTGAGATCATGACCTGAGCTGAAGGCAGAGGCTTAACCCACTGAGCCACCCAGGCACCCCTAAAAGTACAATTTTTAGTGTGGAAATTATTTTAACATCTAGAGTGATAAATATAAAGTTCACAGTAAGTGCATTAAAATGTAAACACCATGACAGTGGATGGGGTGGTATTTACTCTGTTTAAGTTGATTCTACTTTTGTACCTGATACCTTTGTCCTTTCCCATTATTTTCTTTCTTTCTTTTTTTTAAGATTTTATTTAATTTAGAGAGAGAGAGAGAAAATGAATGGGTGGGAGAAGTAGAAAGGGGCAAGGAGAAGCAGTTTTCCCACTGAGAAGGGTGGCTGATGGACTTGATCCCAGGCCCCTGGGATCATGACTTGAGCTGAACATAGATGCTTAACTAAATGAGCCACCCAGGTGCCCCTTATCCCATTATTGTCTTATTTATTAATATCCCCATCACACAGACTTTTTTCCCCACTAAAAATGAAACTGGTTGCAGTTTTGTTAATTGCCAACATTATGTTTGTTTCTGAATTTTCAGATTTACCTTAGAATAATGGTAAGTGGTTCGAGATGTTTATCCATTCTCTTAATTTCCTAAGAATCTTGTCATCTGGACCTGCTGATTTGCATATGTTAAATTTCCGAACTATTTCCTTACATGATTTTTGTCAAAAGCTGTTTGCAAAGTCTTCATTACTCTCTAATTGCTTTAATTTTTTTATAATTTTCACAAAATTTAATTGGCACAAAGTCATCATTTTTTTCCAGTCCTAACATGCTAACATTTTTCCAGTCCAAAAATAGCCTTTATAAAGCAAACTAATTTATTAATAAATGTAAATAACAATATTTTGTTTTGAACTGACAACCTTTGAACAATGATGATGGTAACTGATTTTTACACTATCATTACCTTATGACATGTTTAGAAAATATCTACCAGACCATTTTGAAATGAATTTTTCATTCAATGAAATATGGAATTACATTGTATACAAAGAAAGATCTCTGTTTTGGGGCACCTGGGCAGCTCAGTGGGTTAAAGCCTCTGCCTTCGGCTCAGGTCATGATCGTAGGGTCCTGGGATGGAGTTCCACATCAAGTTCTCTGCTCAGCAGAGAGCCTGCTTCCTCCCTTTTCTCTCTGCCTGCCTCTCTGCCTACTTGTGATCTCTGTCTGTCAAATAAATAAACAAATCTAAAAAAAAAAAAAGATCTCTGTTTCATAGAAATATTCACTTAAACACTTGAATTGGGGTAATTTAAAAATAACCAAATTACCTGTTATATTCTGTAGATTGACGAGGATGCTGTTACTTATTTAGAAAGAATCATTTTACTGAAAAGGGACTTGCAGAAGTGTTTTGTTTATGAAGAACTAATAAGTTAAGGATTTATTATTATCTATTTAGTATATGACAAACTTTCTACTAATAATAAAGACTCAGCATTGAAGAAGGCAAATGATTTTTCTCCCTTATCCTATAGCTTTCATTCTCCTGGATAGAAAAAAAAAATATATTAAGTAAATAAAATGATAAGAAGTTTTATATGAATTTTATGTATGTATGTATGTATATCCATATCACATTATTCTACTACATAGTATATCAGGGAAGGTCTCCCTGAAAAGATGGTATTTGTACTGATGTTTTAAAGGATAGATGGGGGTTTTGAGGTGGTGAAAATATACTGAATGTTCATGAAGTAGGAAAGAGTTTGATGTGTTCTTAGAACAATGGGACTGTTGCATGTTAATGGAGCTTAAAGTGGTTAAAACAACAAAAACAACAAAGTTTGGAGAAATACACAGGGACAAATCAATCAATTCATTTCATTTGAAAGTTAATTTTAACTACTCTTAGAAGATAAGTATGAGGGGACAATAATTAAAGAGAAAAAACAAATTAGAAAATAGTGTAATCCTGATGAAAGTTTACTATAGCTTGACTAGGGTGAAAAAATATGGATATGAGTCAGAATGGCAATTCTCTCTGACAATGGATATGAGTATAGTGGCCACTATCACCAGTTTAATTTAAAAGTACTGAAATTTTAGCTAGGGAAATCAGGCAAGATAAATAAATAAAAGAGTTGGAACAAATAATCCTAAAATTTGTGTGGAACCAGAAAGGACCCTGAATACCCAAAGGAATATTGAAAAAGAAAACCAAAGCTGGAGGCATCACAATTCCGGACTTCAAGCTCAATTACAAAGCTGTAATCATCAAGACAGTATGGTACTGGCACAAAAACAGACACAAAGATCAATTGAACAAAATAGAAAACTCAGAAGTGGACTCTCACCTCTATAGTCAACTACTCTTTGACAGAACAGGAAAGAATGTCCAATGGAAAAAAAGACAGTCTCTTCAACAAGTGGTGTTAGGAAAATTGGACAGCCACATGCAGAATAATTAAACTGGACCATTTCCTTAAACCATACACAAATATAGACTCAAAATGGATGAAAGAACTAAATGTGAGACAGGAATCCATCAAAACTCTTGGGGAGAACACAGGCAACAACCTCTTTGACCATGCCCATGGTAATTTCTTGCTAGACATTTCTCTAAAGTCAAGGATAAGAAAGGAAAAAATGAACTACTAGGGTTCATCAATATGAAAACTTTTGCACAACAAAGGAAATAATCAACAAAACCAAAAGCCAGCTGACAGAATGGAGAAGATATATGCATATGAAATATCAGATAAAGGGCTAGTACCCAAAATCTATAAAGGACTTATCCTTGCATCCAAGGAGCAACTAATCCCATCAAGAAATGGGCAGAAGACATGAACAGATGTTTCTCCAAAGAAAATATATAAATGGCCAACAGAAATGAAAAATGCTCAACATGGCTCATCTTCAGGGAAATACAAATCAAAACCACAATGAGATACCACTTCACACCAGTAAAAATGGCTAAAATTAACAAGTCAGGAAGCAACAAATATTGCTGAGGATGTGGAGAAAGGGAAATCCTCTTACACTGTTGGTGGGAATGCAAAATGGTACAGCCACTTGGGAAAACAGTGTGGAGGTTCCTTAAAACATTAAAAATAGAGATACCTTTCAAAACAGCAGTTGCAATACTGGGTATTTATCTGAAGATACAGATGTAGTGAAAAGAAAGGGTACTTGCACCTGAATGTTTATAGCAGCAATGTCCACAATAGCCAAACTTTGGAAGAAGCCAAGATGTCCATCAATAGATGAATTGATAAAAAAGATGTATGTGTTATATATATAATGGAATATTACTCATCCACCAAAAAGAATTAAATTTACTATTCACAATGGTATAGATAAAACTAGAGTATATTATATTAACCAAAAATAAGTCAGTCAGAGGAAGAGAAATGCCATATGATTTCCCTTATACGTGGAATTTAAGAAACAGGGTAGAGGATCATAGGTGAGAAGAGGAAAAGATGAAAGAAGATGAAACCTGAGAGGAGGAGAAACCACAAGAGACTCCTAATTTTTGGAAACAAACAGGGTTGCTGGAGGGGAGGAAGGCGGTTTGATGGGATAATTGGATGATGGACATTGGGGAGGGTGTGCATTGTAATGAGGACTGGTCTTTACAAAAGACTGATGAATCGTAGACCTGTACCCCTGAAACAAATTATACATTACATATTATTTTTTAAAAAAAGGGCAAAAGAACAAAGCTGGAGACATCCCACTTCTTGATTTCAAACTTACCATAAAACTATAGTAATCAATACAGAATGGTTATTGGCGTAATAATAGATATATAATCCAATAGATCAGAATAGACAGTCCAGAAATAAACCTACACATATACAGTCAACCAATATTTCACATGAGAATCAATAATACTTGACAGGGAAAAGATAGTCTGTTCAATAAAAGGTGATAAAATATCTGGATAACCGTATGCCAAAAATTTAAACTGGCCTATGACCTATCACAAAAATTATCTTAAAAATGTTTAAAGATTTAAACATAAGATCTGATACTATGGAACTTCTAGCGAAAAAACATAAAGGAAGAATTTCCTTTCAAATCCCAATTAGTTCTGGCAGAATAAATAAATAAATAATAAATTAAATTTTTCACCAAAAATGCAAGCTACAAAAGCACACACACACAAACATAAAGTTTCTGCACACTAAAACAGACTACCTACAAAATGGAGAAGTAGTCTGTGAAATGGGAGAAAACATTTGCAAACCACATATCTCATAAGGGGTTACTATCCAAAATATTAGTTTTTATGGACTCATACAATTCAATAACAAAGAACCCAAACAATGTGATTTTAAAATGGGCAGAGAAAATGAATAGATTTTTTTGTCCCCTAGAGAAAACATACAAATGGCCAACAGGTACACAAAAAAGATGTTTTACTTCATTAATTATTAGGAAAATGTGAATCAGAAACTCATGCCTGTTGTTATGCTTATCATCAAAAAGACAAGTGATACTAAGTATTGACAAGATTACTGAGAAATATGAACCCTTGTTCAATAGTAGTAATAATGTAAATTTGGTCAGCCAGTATGGAAAACAGTATGGAGTTTCCTCAAAAAAACAAAAACAAAACAAAACAAAATAAAAATGAACTACCAAATGATCCAGCAATCTCACTTCTTTGTATATATCTAAAGGAAATTAAAAGAGGATATTAAAAATGTATCTGCACTCCTATCTTTATTGTAGCCAAAATATGGAAACAACCTCTTAAGGTTGCTATCCACCAGTGGATAAGAAGATTGCCATACATATACAATAATATTATTAGCCATCAGAAAGAAGGAAAGCCTTCCATTTTGGACAGCATGGATGGATCTTGAGGGCACTATGTTAAGTGAAATAAAGAAAGAAAAATTCTGTAAAATATCACTTATATATGGAATCTGAAAAACAAAACAAAACCCTAAGAAACGGAGACTAGCATGATAATAGAATAAG
Source organism: Meles meles (assembly GCF_922984935.1). Lineage (NCBI taxonomy): Eukaryota > Metazoa > Chordata > Mammalia > Carnivora > Mustelidae > Meles > Meles meles. The sequence continues at coordinate 84,061,570 of NC_060073.1, read as the reverse complement.
AATTAGAAGATTTGAGGAGATGTTAAAGGACTGGTGGGAATGCAAGTTGATGCAGTCACTTAGGAAAACAGTGTGAAGATTCCTTAAAAAATTAAAAGTAGAGCTACTCTATGACCCTGCAATTGCACTACTGGGTACTTACCCCAAAGATACAGATGTAGTGAAAAGAAGAGTCATCTGCACCCCAATGTTCATAACAGCAATGGCCACAGTCGCCAAACTGTGGAAAGAACCAAGATGCCCTTCAACAGAGGAATGGATAAAGAAGATATGATCCATAAATACAATGGGATATTATGTCTCCATAAGAAAGGATGAATACCCAACTTTTGTATGGACATGGACGGGACTGCAAGAGATTATGCTGAGTGAAAAAAGTCAACCAGAGAGGGTCAATTATCATGGTTTCACTTACTTGTGGAGCATAAGGAATAACATGGAGGGCATTAGGAGAAGGAAAGGAAAAGTGAATTGGAGGAAATTGGAGGGGGAGACAAATCCTGAGAGACTGTGGATTCTGACAAACAAACTGAGGGTTTTGGAAGGGAAGGGAGTAAGAGGAATGGGTCAGCCTGGTGGCAGATATTAAGGAGGGCACGTATTGCATGGAACACTGGATGTGGTGCATAAACAATGAATCTTGGAACACTGAAAAAATAAAATTGAAAGAAAAAAAGATAGAAACCTGTGGTTTGAAAATGAATAAATTCCAGAGATGTGATGCACACTACAGTCAACAATACTATATTCTGTAATTCAAAGTTGCCAAGAGACTAGGTCATAAATATTCTCACTACCAGAATAAAAATGTTAATTATATTATGTGATAGAAATACTAGCTAACAGTATGGTGGTGATCATATTGGAACCAAAAATGGATCAAATCAACATGTGTATACCTTAAATTTACATAATATTATATGTCAGTTCTATCTTTGGCATGCACATGCACATACATACACACAGAGACACATATGCACACCCAGCTGGGTTAAATGGATTTACCATCTAATTAATTAATCTCAATGAGAAAATATGTCATATTTAGATGTGTTAGTTGAGGAGACTTTAATAAGCATTTAAAAGTGTGTTGGCAAGTTTAAGATAAATAACAAGGATGTTGTGGGACTCCAAGTTTGGAAATATTGGTGAACATTTATTGTTACTGGAGGGCTGAATGAAGCAGTAGAGGCAGTATATTGTAATACAGAGTTGTAGCTGTAGGAAGCAATTTCATGGGAAATGTGGCTTAGATAGAGGAAAATAGTCTTAAGTAGAAGAATGCATGCTGGCAGGGAGAGGTCTGCAGGAACACTTAGTCTGTCCTCTATTCTCATATCCTGATCTTCCTTCTATTGTCTTCCAATAGCTGAACTCAGACACTAACACTGAAAATGTTTTCACAAATAATTTGCATTTTTAATACATTAAAAATTATACCTTCATTCTCCTTACTGGATTCCCACCCCCAGTTACTATATCTATCTTAGTTCTTGTATCAGTTCTAATTCTAAGGATGTTCTATAGGTTGTTGATTGACTTTATAAATTTCCACAAACCTTGACACTTCTAGCAGTGTTACCTTTTATTATACATTCTCAAAAGATAGGGACATCTTTCCCTTCCTTTTTTCATTCATCTCTTCCTCTATACTTCTTTTACCTTCTTGTAACTCTACCTTTCCTATCTCTTTATTTTGATCTTTGTTTTTCAATGTGAGAGAACAATGTTAACCATAAGCAAATGAATGAAAATGTTTGACTATTGTAAGACTGAGAAAAGAAAATAAATGGGATTTTTTTTTTCCTGAAGTCTGTCAGACTACAGCCATGGGAGAAATAGGCCCCAAGCCTTCACATTTTTTACTGTACAACCATTTTCTGATAGAACTAATGGAGACTTCAGAGTGATGGCTAATTAGGTCAGTATATTCTTGCTATGTGTCAAGTCATTTTTATGCTCTAAAAATGTTACAGATTAATCATGTAGTTTCATTTGAAAAATCAGTGAGAAGATGAATGGTGAAAATTTTTATTCATACAAAGAAAAAAGGATATAAATATGTAATACAGCAAGCAGACTGTGATATCCTCCAACAGAGAAATAATGTAAATATGAAGCAGTCAAATTAAATTGAAACATACTTATCTCAAACATATTTTTAAAATTTCAACAAATATGTATTTTTTTTTTATTTGTTTATTTACAGCATAACAGTGTTCATTGTTTTGGCATCACACCCAGTGCTCCATGCAGTACGTGCCCTCCCTATTACCCACCAACTGGTTCCTCAACCTCCTACCCCCCGCCCCTTCAAAACCCTCTGGTTGTTTTTCAGAGTCCATAGTCTCTCATGGTTCATCTCCCCTTCCAGTTTCCCTCAACTCCCTCTCCTCTCCATCTCCCCATGTCCTCCATGTTATTTGTTATGCTCCACAAATAAGTGAGACCATATGATACTTGACTCTCTCTGCTTGACTTATTTCACTCAGCATCATCTTGTCCAGTCCCGTCCATGTTGCTACAAAAGTTGGGTATTCATCCTTTCTGATGGAGGCATAATACTCCATTGTGTATATGGACCACATCTTCCTTATCCATCGTCCGTTGAAGGGCATCTTGGTTCTTTCCACAGTTTGGCGACCGTAGTCATTGCTGCAATAAACATTGGGGTACAGATGGCCCTTCTTTTCACTACATCTGTATCTTTGGGGTAAATACCCAGCAGTGCAATTGCAGGGTCATAGGGAAGCTCTATTCTTAATTTCTTGAGGAATCTCCACACTGTTTTCCAAAGTGGCTGCACTAACTTGCATTCCCACCAACAGTGTAAGAGAGTTCCCCTTTCTCCACATCCTCTCCAACACACGTTGTTTCCTGTCTTGCTAATTTTGGCCATTCTAACTGGTGTCAGGTGGTATCTCAATGTTGTTTTAATTTGAATTTCCCTGATGGCTAGTGATGATGAACAGTTTTTCATGTGTCTGATAGCCATTAGTATGTCTTCGTTGGAGAAGTGTCTGTTCATATCTTCTGCCCATTTTTTGGTATGATTATCTGTTTTGTGTGTGTTGAGTTTGAGAAGTTCTTTATAGATCCTGGATATCAACCTTTTGTCTGTACTGTCATTTGCAAATATCTTCTCCCATTCCGTGGGTTGCCTTTTTGTTTTGTTGACTGTTTCCTTTGCTGTGCAGAAGCTTTTGATCTTGATGAAGTCCCAAAAGTTCATTTTTGCTTTTGTTTCCTTGGCCTTTGGAGACATATCTTGAAAGAAGTTGCTGTGGCTGATATCGAAGAGGTTACTGCCTATGTTCTCCTCTAGGATTCTGATAGATTCCTGTCTCAGGTTGAGGTCTTTTATCGATTTCGAGTTTATCTTTGTATACGGTGTAAGAGAATGGTCAACAAATATGTATTTTTAAATGTGATATCAAAGTTCCTCTGTGCTTAATGTTTTCCACAGGACTGAAACTTGGTTGAAATTCTGCCTCACTGTTTATTTTTATTAATTTTTTTTTGAGAATAGGGTTGTGACTCAAGCAAGTGTAAATGATTATTTCATCTCATGAAGTATCGATTATAGAAAAATCCTCTTAAGCTATGAGTATAAAAACTTAACATGCATATTTTGTGAATTCAACCCAAGATATAAATTAGCATTTATTTGTGTTATATCTTTAATTCAAGCTAGTGTTCAATGTATTAATATCAATCTGGATAACTGAAGAGTCTGTATTGGTAAAAATACAGAAAATAGAAGTGTCAGTGCTCTCAATACTTCTCCTATTTCCCATAAAACCTGCCTTAAATATCTCTGGGTTTTTACCTGCACTGGGAGCACAAAAGATGTCTACTCACTTCACATTGTTCCTCATGGTGAATAAATAACTAACCTGCATTTGTTTTTCCAGACTGGTTTCCTAATCTTTACTAAGTCTCTGAAATCAATTCCATATATAAAAGGAAAAAAAATAAAATCACCAATAAACTCTAAAACACTTTCTTGAAAAATAAGCAAGTAATTTTTATTCCATGTAATGTTATAATACAGCCTAACATTTGTAGTTAACATTCACTTGCCTACTAGAGTCATTCACTATATGTATACCATAAAAGATACCTTATGTTAGGTGTAGGTCAAATTTATAGACCAAACATCCAATTGCATAAAAATGGAATCTTGATTTTTTCTTCTTTCCTTCTTTCATCTACCAAACTTAACTTGAAGGCTAACAAAAATCTTTGTACCTCTAGTTCATAAAAGTGAAGAGAAATATTAAACTAAATTACTGAATTCATGTACAAAGATCACCTGGATTATCTACCATTTTTTTAAGTTTTTATTTAAATTCCAGTTAGTTAACTTACAGTGTAATATTAGTTGCAGGTGTACAACAAAGTGATTCAACATTTCCATAAAACACGGTGCTCATCACAGCAAGTGCACTCCTGAAACTCTGTTACCTATTTGACCCATCCCCCCACCCACCTTACCTCTGGTAACCACCAGTTTGTTTTCCATAGTTAAGGGTCCATTTCTTGGTTTGTCTCTCTCTCTTTTTTCTCTATTCTCATTTGCTCTTTTTCTTAAATTCCACATATGAGTGAAATCATATGGTAATTTGCCTTTCTCTGACTTATTTTGCTTAGTGTAATACTCTCTAACTCCATCCATGTAATTGCAAGTACCAAGATTTCTTTCTTTATTATGGCTTGAGTACTCCATGGTACATACCACATCTTTATGCATTCATCATTTGATAGACACTTAAGGTTGTATCCATAATTTTGCTATTATAGATAATGCTGCTATAGACATGGGGATCCGAGTATTCCAATGGATTAGTATTTTTGTATTCTTTGGGTAAATACCTAGTAGTAGTGTAATTTTAGTGTAGTGTAATTGGGATTATCTACTGATTAATGCTTACACAAAAATGACTAGAATTCTGATTTCATGGTTTTGGAACATATTTTACTCTCTTGGTATTACCTACTTCTACATCTGGGGATTATCTTAACTAATTATGCAGTCTAAATTCCAGCTTTACTTAAATTAATTCTATTTATAAATCTTCCTAATACCAGCTTTGCTTGCATTGCTCTCTTTTGAGTAGATCAATACCTTTCTTTTGTATCCCCATTTAATAATCCTCAATCAAGACAAAAAAATTGTGATAGCTTTACATTATAGAAACAAAAGAAGCTTTATATTAAAGATCATATATACTGGTTTCTAAATTATTACTGGACTGTCTCATCAGCAAGTGTTCACTGGCTTCCTATTCAATATTATTCCCCTGTTTTTTGGTATTCACCCTCAACTTCGAAGTCTAACTATCCATCTTACTCTTCAGTAGCTTATTCTGACATATCCCAGAAAAAAATTAGTTCTACCTTACTCTAATTTGAAAGTTCATCCAGTTTTCTGCAGTCCCTAATCCAAAACCCAGATAGAGGGACATGTTTTTTTTGTTTTTGTTTTGTTTTGTTTTGGTTTTGGTTTTGGTTTTGGTTTTTTAATTACTTAAATCTGCCAACATGTATATCTCATATATACTAGCAACAAAAAGTAGCAGCAGAAATCCAGAAATTCCAGTAACAGTACTTTTTGCATTACATATAACAAAGTAGCCATAAGATTTGTTAAACTGAGAATAATAGCTTTAAAGATTGATGCTGATTGTCACCTAAATCTATTCTTTACACACTTTACCTATTACATGATTGAAGCCCTATGAAATATGAATAGTTCTCCTATTCATTCATTTAACAGATACTAAAGTGTCCCATGGTCAGATTATTACTCCAGGAACTAGTGGAGAATAATACAGATGTAATGCCATATACATGTATTAAATCTAAAGAGAAAGGTCATCAAACCAATAATGAGAAGTTGAATGTTTCAGAAAGGAAAGTAGAGTCCCAAGGGAGTGTATACAGGCACTTAACCAACTCTAGAGGTCTTGTAAATCAAGGAAGATAGACAGCAGCGGTCTTTTTTTTTTTTCTTTCTTTCCTTTTTTTTAAAGATTTATTTATTTATTTGAGAGAGAGAGAGCATAAGAGCATCGACACAAAAGCAGGGGGAGGGGCAAAGGGAGAGGGAGCGAGAGAATCTCCAGCCATCTCCACATTGAGCATGGACCTCCAATGCAGGGCTTGAACTCATTTACAATCCTGATTTTATGACCTGAGCAAAAATAAAGTCAGACACTTAGCCACCTGCGCTACCCAGGTGCCCTACAGTGGTCTTTTTATTTGGTGGAAGAACATAGAAAATGGTGATAGCTGAGTTTTCCAAATGTCAATTATTTGATCAGCATCTTCAAAATTATTATATCATTATAATTTTCATTATTTAACATTCTATTTAAATTAATAAATTTTAAAATTTTGTTTTATAGAAAACCAAATTATCCATTAAATCATGGGACTCAGACATTAATTAGTTTTTGCAATAAGATGATTATATCACCATTAAAATATCTTATCTGTGAAAGTACTGAAAGTATTTTTAAAAAGATTTTATGTATTTATTTGACAGAGACAGAGGGAGAAGCAGACTCCTCTTTGAGCAGGGAAGGGAGCCTGATGTGGGACTTGATCCCAGGACCCTGAGATCATGACCTGAGCTGAAGGCAGATGCTTAACTGACTGAGTCATTCAGGCACCCTCTAAATTATTTTAAAATCATTATTATTACCAGTTCAAGAGAGTACTAGACTATACTGTAAGACAATATGGTTGGTGTCTGACTGGGCTTAATGCCCTCTTCCTGATGAACCAAGAATCAGAAGACAAACAGAGAACAAGTCATTAAAGGAACAGAATAAATAATTTTGTCACTTTTCCACTTAATATTTCCCTACCTAATATTTATCATGTGTACACCTCTGGTAGGCCATGAGATATCAATCCTCCTTGCTATAAGAAAAAAAAATAATGAGTTATTTGATTGCATAAATTCTATAATTAACTTTCCCTGATAACTAGTTAATAAGTTGAGTTCAGAAAATATCATGCCTGGGGCACCTGGGTACTCAGCCCATTGAGAGTCTGGCTCTTGATTTCAGCTTGGCTCCGTATTTGGTGTGGTCTGCTTGAGATTCTCTCTCCCCCACTTCCCTTTCCCTGCTTTCACTGTTCTCTCCCCTTCTCAAAATAAGTAAATAAAATATTTAAAAAAGAAAAAGAAGAAAAGCAAACATCATGCCTGAGGTATGTATCATTAGTATCCATAGGGTAGTTCCTAAACAAAGATCCATAAGACAATCTGAAAAAGCCAAAACACTAAATAATCACTGCAAGTATTAACAGAAGAGACAGGCCATGAACGTTGGCCAAAAAACCAAAGAATTAGATCAACCAAGGTGTCATCAGTGGAACCGGTACTGGAGCAAACATTAATTTGTAATATTGCAAAGGGGAATTCTGAACATATAGAGAAAGATTAGGTTACCAGTTAGATTTATGCAAGTGTAAGATTTATGCTGCTACTACCAATTTATAGAGACTGACATTTTAGACCTTAGTTTGCAAATTTACTAGTGAATAACTGAGTTGGGAGAGGGAACTTATTGCACAAATGAAGTCATCAAGCAACTACAGGTTTTGAGATTAGAAACAGGATTACATTCTTCAAAACAGCTTAATGAGTTTCATATGAAGTATGTGACTTTAAGCAGTGTTTCAGGAGAACTCAGTAGGTAGAGGAGGTTTAGTTTTTGTTTTCATTTTTTTAAAAGAATTTCTTTATTTGAGAGAGAGATAGAAAGAGCCCAATGTTGGGGGAGAGAGAGAAGCAGGCTCCCCACCGAGCAGGAGCCTGATGTGGGGCTTGATCCCAAGACCCCAGGACCACTACCTGAGTCAAAGACAGATGCCCAATTGACTGATCCACCCAAGTGCCCAAGAGATTTAGTTTTAGGAACATTTCTGCATACTGAAATGTTTCTGTGAACTCTCAAGATTAATGGACTGTGAATATGATATGATAAGACAAATACATATTGAGTGGCCTTGATGATAATAGTTTACCTGAACTTGTTTATCTTTCCATCATCTTTAAGTGGTTGACTATTGCACATTTTGCTTATTGAGACTCTAATTTCTCATGTGCTATTGGACGTGGAAACTATGGAAAGTTGGACTTTATCATGTGTGCCAGTGCCAACTGCTCTTTGCCCCAATTGAGACTCTAAGTATCTTGAGGGACAAGATAATCACATTTATATCTCTTTTGCTAGGGACAGTGCCTGCATTTACGAAATATGGGTAAATATTGAAAGAATGGTTTTGAATGCATGACAGAATTGAATGTTAATCTTACAACTGTTTCAGTTAGGGACAGATTGGTCATATTTTGTAGATTTGTTTTTCTGAATTCAGAAGAAAGAAATAGTATTTTAGACATTTTTAAAAAATATTTTTATTTATTTACTAGACAGAGAGAGAGAAAACAGGAGGAGCACAAATAAGGGGAGCAGAAAGAACCAGACTCACTGCTGAGTAGGGAGCCCAATGTGGGGCTTGATCCCAGGTTCCTGAGATTATGACTCAAGCTGAAGGCAGTTGTTTACCTGATGGAGCCATCCAGGCACACTAATTTTAGGCATATTAAGACAATTGTTTTAATCTGTTTAATCTCAAGAAAAAATGAGTTTAACACTTATTATGAAGTATTGGAATTTATAAAATAAGTACTGAAAAAAGTACTGTTCATGTGAATAATAAATTTTCATATTCTTATACTAAGGTATTGTACTAATGTCAAATGGTAGGAGACTTTATCAGAATGGCTTAAATAGTATTCTCAAGGTGAATGATGAAACAAGGACTCAGATGCAAGTGTGTCTGACTTCAAAGAGTATGGACTACTACTTTCCTGGTATGTTCAGACTGTTTTAGATATAGCAAACAACATTCCTATAAAAATAAAGAAATTGTCTTATGTAGATCTCCTTATTTATTGGATGATATTTGTTATAACTTGCTAGAACTTTGCTGTTTTCAGGAGATCAGAAGCTCTCCACTGGGTATATTGTATCACTTTAGAACTACAGATTTCTGTAGCTAGTAGCTATATGAGAACTTGGATGAACAAATTATTTAATTTTTTTGATCCCTAGTTTCTTTATCCATAAACAAATATAACATTCATTAGAAGTGAGGTGTAAGTACAATTAAATATAACTATATATTCTAATTCTTGCTTTTTCTCATATATCAATTCTTTTTGTTGAAATGAGTATTCTTTTTTCTCTTGTTTTCACTGTATTTTTGTCAATATTATTCAGGAAATGGGAAAACAAAGAGACTAGTTATAATTATCAATGAAAAATTAGCATTTTGTGTGTGTGTGTGTTTGCAACAGAGATCAATATGTAGCTAGATATTGAGTCTCAGACTTGTGATTCTTGGAACTGTGTGAACCTCACTTAAATACACTAAGAGCTTACAATGCCACAAATCTAAGTAGAGTAAGTGATGTGAATTAGTAGAAAATATGGACAAAATCAACATTATTCCATTTTTAAAGTAAAGGTAACTATTCTGATATATTTAATATTAGTGCAATTCTATTCTAAGGTTTAAAACTCAGCTTTTTAAAAATCATAGTCAGAAACAAGCATGAATAAGTTATAATTTCTATATGCCTCACAGAATACAAAGAAAGAACATGGTCATGGACCTGCTTTTGTTTTTGCAAAGTTAATCTCTTCTAGTTATGATATGTAATAAGCCAATTTTTAGAAAATTATAAGTAATAAAAGGAGCTTAAGGAAGAAAGCAAATATTATGTGAAATCTTTCCACTCAGATATAACTACTATAAACAGATTATTGACCACTCATATTTCTGTAAATGCGCATACAGACACAGATAGTTGTTTTATTACTTTTGGGTTTTTGTTTTTAATTAGAATTGATATTCCCAATCCTCCTTTCTTTTCTCCCTTCTCCCCTCTACCTCTCAAGTATATTAGTGAACAAAGAATACTTTTTTCACAATTTCCTGTTGTCATATAGATACACACACACCTCTGAGTCAAAAAGTTATATTACTTAATAAATATATATATTTAACATATAGGATAATACTATGGAGTAGAAATTATGATCTTTCTAGTTCACTTTTTAAGATGAATACCAATATTGCTCTGGAAAAGTTTAAGAACCTTATGCAAATTCTGTGCCATATGTTGTTTGATCTGAAGAAAAGATATCTGACTTAAAATACAGTCATGATAAAAATTATATCCATGACCAATTGTATTTCTTAAAAAAAGAAAAAAATAGGAGAAAATTACTAGATAAAATAAAAATATGATAGTAGTTAAGGCTTAGTCTGGAAGTTGTATGGATTTTTATTAGTGAAGCTCAGGCTGGTACAAAACTGGAAATGATCATTACATGACTGGAAAAAGATATTTTTAACTTTCTAAACACAGAAAGTTGAAACAAATATAATCTGATCTTTCCTCTACCCAGGAGTGGCAAAAACTCTGAAAATGCTAAAAGTTAAAGAAAGTATGTCATTCATATATATATTACCAAGTTAAGGAAAAATAAAACACAAAGGAGAGAAAAATCACCAGAATATTTAGAGGTGGGAAATAGGTAATAACGGATTAAACATCTCAGAAAGATGTAAAACTTATGCATGCAGTGAGGGATTCTAAAAGCTGATGTATTCACACCATAAAACTTCAGATAACTTCAACAATTTAAGAAATCTAGAACTTCTGAAAATAGAAATGATAAAAATGGGGAAGTGTATTTATTAGTCTATAAAGGAAGTATCAGAATTCAGGCAGATTCTTCCACACCCTCTTTACCTACATGACTACTTCTTCCAATCCTGGAAGAAATAAGAGGTTTGGTTTCTGGAGAAGTGGAACATGAGTATGAGGAGTATGAGACGGGCAAACACATGGGTACATATGAAGGCTAGGTAATCTTCTGGAAATGAGCACATCAATCAAACCAAAAGATGTAGTTTGGGCCTGTGTCCTTTTTCCCTTTCAGCTAACTCATCACACACCCATCTATGTGAACTGCTTGCCAAAACTATCAGAATATTTTTATATTTGAAATTTCTTGCAAGTTCTTCTTATCAAAAAGTTTTTATTAATGAATTTATTCATCTTAGATGTATTGATCACCTAAATAGGCAAAACTGTATAAAGGGATTTGTGCTATAAAAAATAAAAATCAAGACATGATAGAATGTGATGTCTTGTCCTTGTGAATCTTAAGATACAAGTTAGATGGATGTTAGAACTTACCAAAAACTAGTGTTACAGGTGTGGAGAAAGTCTAAGAAATTTCATAACAAAATTTATCTCTTCTAAAGGAGGTAATCAGGAACTCATCCTAAATAATCCATTTAAAACACTTTCAAAAAGAACAGGATATGGTTAGTAGCCCAGAGCCCCACGAGAATCCAGAATTCCCACCTATCATCAGCAGTCACTGAAAGAAAACATGTCAACCTGGGAAATCTCTACCTGCTTCTCAGTGTTGATGCAAACCTAACACATGTCTTAAAAAATAAAGTCTTTATTACAAAAAAAAATTAACAAGTAAAGAGAAATTCTAGTGAACAGAAAGACTAATGTAGAGAAAAAAAGGAATAATTATAGCATAGTGAATTGAGAGCAACAAAGTTTATGTTAGGAAATACTGAGGATTAAAGGAGTCTTCTCTGAAATTCTGCTTACTGTGGTACAAGAACTGATGTCTCGAGGTGTCTGGGCAGCATAGTGGGTTCAGTGTCCCACTCTTGGTTTTGGCTCAGGCTGTGATCTCAGGGACACAGGATCAAGCCCACATTGTGCTCCATGCTCAGCATGGGCATGACTGTGTTGAGAATTTGGTGAAATTTTAACGAACATAAAAAATCATCACTTTAGTTTGGACTGGAATCACATTCTTAAAAGTGCAAGTGGGTACTGGAAAAAAGTTACATGATAAGAGGGAATTGCTATTGTAACAACAACCAGAATGCTCACTGTCAGTGGTGGATGAAGGCTCTCCAGAAAGGTAGCCTATAAGTTGAGATCTGAACTTCAGGGAACTGTAAAGATCAGTTGGAATAAAGTGAAAGAAGAGTTAGCCTCACCAAAAAAAAAAAAAAAAAAAAAGGAAATTGCTTAATATTTTGAAGTAATCCAGTAAAGAGCACGGTGAGGGGGGAGGGGGAACAAAGTCAGAGCTATAATATGAGCTTGGAAATTTAGGAAAAGTAAGTAACCCATAGCTGGTTTTTATTCTTTATAACAAGAAGCCAGTAGACTGTTTTAAGCTGGATATCACATTGGTTACTCTATGGGAATAGTGACAAGTCCCAAATGGCACAGATTGCTTGAGAGGTGAAGTAAGTATCTGAAGAGTGATCATATTCAGAAAACATAATTTTTTTAGTTGACTCCTGTTAAATTTACTTTTCAATTGTTCTCCTCTTATTTTTCTGTTATTATTTTTCTTTTCAGTTATCAACAGCTTGTCTCACCCCATACAAAATTACTATTAATAAATAACCAAATATTAAAATAAACATTGTTGAAAACCTAAGCATGCAAGTCCCACTTACTTTCAGCATGAGCCTAGCTTATTTATAGATCCTTCTAAAATCTACCTTTTTAGTATATGTGTTTGTATATAACTCAAAATGTAACATAATGAAAATTAAGCAAATGCCTCTCATATCAGGTATTGAAACTCATTTAGGTTTTGTTTTTTTCCTAAACATCTTATAACAAGAATAACATTGGGAAGTAAAATCCAAAGAGACTGCTTTTAAAGCCATCCTATCAAAACAAGAACAAATACAAGCAGCCTACCAATTAGAGGCTTACCACACACTTTCCAGTGGTACTAGAAGGATTAGTTTAATGTGATTTGATTTTTCTCCATGCTCTTGACCAGATATCTACTCTAGATAAGCCATCAATGAGAAAAGAGCTTCCTCCTAAAAAGTGCTCAATGCTCTGGTGGTTGGAAATGGGTATAATGAAAACTAGGTCAATTTGAGGGCTTTTGTTTGCATTTAAAAACATATTTAAGACTTACACAAAACAGTATTTTGAACAAAAACAGTATTTTGTTATGTAAAAATTTAGCATCTCAAGATTATTTTTAATGAAGCTCACTTGAAAGAAACTGATTCACACAAAATATTTTCTCTGTTGATAGAAAATATGTGATTCAAATACATACACACATGTATCTTGTAATTGTTATAGCTAGTTATGTATTAGGTTCCTTTGATTATTGAAAATACACATAATTTATAATTTTAAATTATATAATTATTATCACAAAATTAGTAAATGTATACTTTTATACTATGAAAGTCATATAATTTTTAACTTACTGAAATAAAATGCCCCACAAATCAAACTAGAAATGACCAAATGAGAAAGGTAGTATTCTTTTTAAAGATTTTATTTAGTCATTTGACAGACAGAGATCACAAGTAGGCAGAGAGGCAGGCAGAGGGAGAGGAGGAAGCAAGCTCCTCATAGAGCAGAGAGCCTGATGCAGGGCTTGATTCCAGGACCCTGGGATCATGATCTGAGCCGAAGGCAGAGGCTTTAACCCACTGAGTCACCCAGGCACCAAGGCAGCATGTTTTAACTTATATTAATTGAATATAGAATAGTTTAAATATACTGAAATATTCAAATTAAACATTTCTCATAGAAAGTTTTCATGCAGAAAAACTCAGCACAGATATTAGGATGAATATATTGTACATATCTGAAATTTCTAGGCTATTCACACAATGTAACTTTTTGTATTACCAAGTTTGCCTTCAATTCAGACTTCTGCATTTTGCTGTTTATGACCAAATGATTTCCCGTTACTTCCACATACAGTTAAATGAGTGGTAATAAAATGTAATGAGGGAAGAACATGATAATTATGAATAAATAGATGTAATAGGCAAACCAACTGATTACATATGTATTTGCATGGATTGTAACCAGACATGCAGTAATAGAAATAGTTACAATTCACTTTTTAAAAACTCTCAATGGATATTTGTATACTTCTCTGAATCAAAACCCATTTGATTTATTACATTTAACATGAATTTATGGAGATTGTCATGTCTTCTTTTTCCTTTATTATCCTTATTTTGATAAGTTGTAACTTCACTTACTCATTGTCTTAAACCAAACTGATCAAAAATGGTGAAATCTGAAGCACTTATTTCAGTCTTTCATGCTGAATCACTCAAAACTTTGCTTAAATATTTATGAGGTACATAAGAACAGTGCTTCATTAGTAAAACAATTTGTCCATTGATATCTCTATGGATTTATAACTTGGAAATGCTACAGAAAAGCTAATTGGTTCTATGCTGATTCTCAGGTGATTAAATAACAAGATTTGGTGACAGATAAATCCAGGTTCAAATTCCCAGTTTTTCACCTTCTACTGTGTACTCTCTAGGAATTTACCTAACATCCTTTCCTCATTTTTTTCCCACTTGTAAAAATGAGGTGTGTCTTAGCTACAGCAATAAGTGAGGTGGAAAAAAAAGCATTCATATGGAATGGAAGAAATGAAATTATTTCCCTCTTTTTTCTTAAGATTTTATTTACTTGAGAGAGAAAGAGAGAAAGCACAGAGGGAGAGGGAGAAGCAGACTTCCCACTGAGCAGGGAACCAAGTGGGGCTTGATCCCACAGCCCTAGGATCATGACCTGGGCTGAAGGCAGATACTTAACTGACTGAGCCACCCATGTACCCTAAAATTATTTCTATTTGTAGACATGATTTTCGAAATAGAAAATCCCAAAGACTCTATAAAAAAGTAAGTTTAGCACCAATAACAAGGTTTCATAAGATTATGGAATTCATAGTCAATATACTAAGCCCAAATTTATATCTATACACTAACAATGAGAAATGTAAACTAGTTAGGCATCACCAAGAGCATGAAATACTTATAAATATAACTTGATTTTTGTTTATTGCAACATCAGCTTGAAGAAAAAATACATGCCTATACATGCACGAGTGTGTCTGTGTACATATACGCACATAGACTATCAGTATCCTTTTCCTTATAGAATTAGGACTTGGTGCTCTCCTTTTTAGATATTTCTCATCCTAAGTGAAATATACACAAGTCTTTGGGGAAAATAAACCACTTTGCTTTCCCTAAAATGCATCCTAATTCACTTAGCTAAGGTTATAAAATGTGAATAGAAAAGTCACTAATATATGACATCAGAATGTCATAATGGGATCCTCTACAACATCTGATGATCCTCAAAACATCTGATGTGCTCCGGATTTACTTGCTATGTCACCATGTAAAAATGTTCATATCTGTAGTATAATAGAGGTTATGCAATATTTATAAGAAAATTATCTCTTGGAAGATTTTTACATAAAGAGATCCCTGCTCCTCCCATCTCAAATTCTGACCTAAGTGGTATGAGATAGGGACTCAGAGTCTGAATTTCACTGCTTGTGATTCTGATAAGGAAGACCTAAGGCAACATTTTGGGAAATACTGAGCTAGTCCAAAAATACATTTTGAATATGCATCTCTATCTCAATTATGAGCTATATAATAATCTGTGAACCAATAGGTTGTATTTGCCTTGTAAATATCTGACTTTCTGAGGAGACATCGGCTAATTATTCATTTATTTTTCACAAGTACCTGCCATGCACCTTCCATATACTAGATATATAGCATATATTTGCTAATTATATTTAAAAATATTTCAACTACACTGAAGAGCATTAATAAGTATATATAATATTTTAGTAGTAAAAAGATTAGTTATGATTAGAGGACAATGGGAAGATTCATGGAAAATTTGAGAGAATGATATATATAGGATGGTAGCTAGAAGAGTTACTTGGGGAGGGAATTTTAAGAGAAGTTAGAGGTTGTAAACAAAACAAATCAAAGTGGTAGTCCATATTCAGAGAACAAACTGTAACATGGTTCAAAAGTATCAAGTGAATGGCAAATAATGGAAGTTGGCTACAAAAGTACATGTCCATAACAGACTATAAATGACCTCAAATGCTAAGTAAAGGAATTTATGATCCACCAAATTAGACAATTACAAATCTTTGAGCTGGAGAAGAATTTCAGCATTGACATCCTCTATTACAAAATCCTTGGTAATTTAGAATAGACTTTGGAGCATTGTGTAGTGAGAAAGGAGGTTTAACAAGTGGAGCCTTAAAATGTTATAATTATAGCCATAAACAGCAAAAATTGGTTTGCCTTGCACTTATAATTTACAAAAGCATATTAGTGCAAATTACCACACTGCAAATTCATACAGTAGATATTTTTCAAATGCATTTTACAAAGAGGTTAAATGACTTGCTCAACGTCAAATAGAATGAAAATATCAAAACAAGAATGGACACCTGGTTTCTCATAAATTTTCCTCTCATGTGTTCCCTTTATCCATGGACCTTTTCACCACTCCTATATTTTAAGATTTATTTATTTGTTTATTTGAAAAAGAGAGAGAGAGCAGGAGTAGAGGGAGGGACAGAGAGAGAAGATACGGATCTTAAGCAGACTCCATGAAGAGCACAGAGCCCCATGCAGGGCTTGATCTCATGATCCTCAGATTGTGACCTGAGTTGAAATTAAGTCAGTGGCTTAACTGACTGAACCACCCAGACAACCATCACCACTCCTATATTTTAAAGAGGAGGTACAATCAATCCTTGATTTTGTTTTGCCTTAATATCTATATTTGCTTTTCTGATATATGTTTCTAGAATGGAACTCTTGCTTCAGTCTTTGTGGTAGTACAAACATTTGTATTCTTCATGTATTTCTGCCAAAATTCCCACAGACCAGCTGCCTTTCACAAGCTGGAGAGTGGTACCATTTGTAGAAAGAAAAGTATACAGATGGAACAATACAAACATTGTCAGAAATACTATTGCAATCAGGATGGCAGTTAGCATTCTCCCACAGATGATTCCTGTACCCGAGTTTTTTTGTTTTGTAATAAACTATCAAAGTACAAGCATATTAATTTTTTAAATTCTCTGTGGAAGTATGGAGAAAAAGGGGAACAACATTTGTCTAAATTCATTGGTGATGGTGTTAAAAAAAAGAACTTTGAAAGTACCTTTGGTAGTATCTGATTTGCTATTTGTGAATTTCAACATAGATGCCAGTTGAATTTCAAAAAGTATTTTTGAGAACAAGTATCTGTTGAAAGCATTAGTCATAACTTCATTTGTCTGGATTTTCCTTCTGGAAAATATCACCTCATCATTTTATATTTCTTAAGACAGATTTTTTGAAGGCATTTTCCTTAATCAATTGTGAAAAACATTGTAATTCAATATTATCTTTGCATAAATATATTCAAGAAAGGAAATTAAAAGACAAATTCATAACACCTGCCAGATTGTGATAAAGATAGTAAAAGTGATTTAGTCTGACTCATTACCTCTCACTCAGGCCTGTATAACTCAGAGCTAGTCAGCCTACTTAAATATAATTTGAATAGTCAGCCAAATGGAGTCTGACACATTATTTCATTTTCTATCAAATATTATTTTCTTCTTTCACTGTCATTCTGTATACTTCTCAATTCTCAGATTAATTTTCATTACCAAAACACACCCATTTCAGTGTTTTGTGTGATTATATAAAAACTTGCCATTAAGTTGCCCAGTCACAATAATTAACATTAGAAATTATTAATTTGGTATAGGTATTTTTTTTATTTATTTTTTCAGCGTAACAGTATTCATTCTTTTTGCACAACACCCAGTGCTCCATGCAAAACGTGCCCTCCCCATTACCCACCACCTGTTCCCCCAACCTCCCACCCCTGAACCTTCAAAACCCTCAGGTTGCCCCAACCTCCCACCCCTGACCCTTCAAAACCCTCAGGTTGTTTTTCAGAGTCCATAGTCTCTTATGGTTTGCCTCCCCTCCCCAATGTCCATAGCCCGCTCCCCCTCTCCCAATCCCACCTCCCCCTAGCAACCCCCAGTTTGTTTTGTGAGATTAAGAGTCATTTATGGTTTGTCTCCCTCCCAATCCCATCTTGTTTCATTTATTCTTCTCCTATCCCCCTACCCCCCCATGTTGCTTCTCCATGTCCTCATATCAAGGAGATCATATGATAGTTGTCTTTCTCCGATTGACTTATTTCACTAAGCATGATACGCTCATGGAATACTATGCAGCCATCAAAAGAAATGAAATCTTGCCATTTGCGACGACGTGGATGGAACTAGAGGGTATAGGTATTTTTTACTATTAAGTAGACATCTTAAGTTCAATAGTATATATATATGCATTTATATAGAGAGATATGCCAGTGATTATTAGCAATATATGCATTATATATATGCAAGTGATTATTAAAATAGTGTTCAATATTTTATAAAACATTCTAAGGAATCATCTATAATTCATTGTAATTACTGTAAGTAGACTTACTTTTCTCTCTTGAAAAGATTTTTCCCACTAGTAACGGAGTTACGTTATGGAACAACAGATTTCAAATGTAGTAAAGAATAAGTTTCAGTGTGTGTGTATGTGTGTGTGTTTACACATATTTTGAAGTTTCAGTAAAGCTATATATCCAGTGCCAGTTCAGTGCTTTGTAATTTCATAGACTATTGATCAAAATAAGAGACAGTAAAGGAGAGCAATGTAAGTAAATACATTTTAAGTCTCGTGTAAAATCTTTTTAGTGTCTTATCTGAAATGTGATCAACACAAACAATATGACTGGGATAGAAGTAAATGATCTGACTGAATATAATTTTCTACTCCAGGAAAATTAGAGAACCTTCATGAAATTTTTGGGTCTTTGGGGGAAAGAAACATTAATAGATCAATATGTTATAAACAACAAGAAAATGTGGAGAACTTGTTATTTTATTTACTGTTTTTTTAAACTAACAGAAATAAGGTAATAAGAAATAAGGTAAATTTGTTACAAGATTTCCAGTGTGTCATATCTGCTTTGAATATGGTGTGACTGCAAGGGAATCATAGAGTTAAATATTTATTTTTTCATTTTAGCTTTCTTCCCTATATCTTGTTCCCTTAGACAAATATGACCTAATTTTAGTATAAGACTTCTACTCCATTTTTTCCTTTCAGTTGGAAACTTGAGAAAGACAGAAAAAGAAATGATGGTCTAGCTAAATGCCTAAAAATACAGAAAAAAATAATAAATATATCTAAATAGAGATTTAACACTTCCTTAAAAATAGTTACAACACAAAGTGCTATATATGTTCATATCAAAATAAAAAGACCAATAAAATTTTTTAAATCTTTTTTTTTTTTAAGATTTTATTTATTTATTTGACAGAGAGAGAGGTCACAAGTAGGCAGAGAGGCAGGCAGAGAGAGAGGAAGAAGCAGGCTTCCTGCAGAGCAGAGAGCCCGATGCGGGGCTCGATCCCAGGACCCTGAGATCATGACCTGAGCCGAAGGCAGTGGCTTAATCCACTGAGCCACCCAGGCGCCCCAGACCAATAAAATTTTAAAAGAAGCTGAAAGCAACAGATCATATGCCAACCCTTCAAATTCTAATTTTCATCATTGGAACAGTGTGGTTTGAGCAATACGCTTTCTCCGTTTACATATAGTTATTAGAATCTGAAGTTGTCAATCATAGAAAAGGAGATAGAAAAGGTGTACATTAACAGATAATATGCCAATTACTTATCCGTTTTAATATCAGGGCCCAGAAAATTCTTAAATATTTTCATATCTAGAAGAATATTATTATTCGCGAGTAAATTCAGGTCCAAATTAAGTAGTTGACTCTCCACAGAGGATGGTGAAAGTTCTGGAAATAACAACTACATTTCTCTTAGGCTAAGGTTCATATGGCCCCCAACTTAGGATGGCTTGATTTAGGATTTTTTAATTCTGGGATGGTACAAAATAAACATTTATTCAGTAGAAAACACACCTTCAATTTTGAATTTTGATACTTTCTCAGGGTAGTGGAGTTCGGTGCCATACCCTCTTATGATGGTGGGCAGCAGCAGCAAACTCCAACTCCCTGACAGCTGTGGGATCATGGAGGGACACACTTACAACTGTTCTGTACCAATATAACCATGCTGTTTTCACCTTTAGTACAGTATCCAATACCTTACATGAAATAGTCAACACTTTGTTATAGAATAATCTGTTAGGTATTTTGCCCAACTATAAGCTAATGTAAGTGTTCTGAGCACACAGGTAGGCTAAGCTATGAAGTTTACTAGGTTAGGTATATTAAACACATTTTCAATTCAGATATTTTGAATTTACAATGGGTTTATCAGGACATAAACATACATTTTACAAACATACACATGCCCAACACACAAACATGCATAGAGTGAAAAGTCTAAATATAGCACGTGAATGTAGGTTAAATGCGAGTGGGAAGAGATTCATTTAAGCCCCTTAGTGCCATGGAATCTGCTAATTCATTTTTTCCTCTTAGAAGAATGAATTAAGGGTGCATGTGTGGCTCAGTCAGTTAAGTGTCTGCATTCATCTCGGATGATCTCCAGGTCCTAGGATTGAGCCTGACATCAGGCTCCTTGCTCAGCAGGGCATTGGCTTCTCCCTCTCTCCCTCTACTCCCACCTCCACCCCATTCTCTCTCTCTCTCTTTTTCAAATAAATAAATAAAATATTTTTTAAAAAGGAATGAATTAGAATATCCTAAGAAAATCTTAATTATAATACATACATATGACAAATATAATCAAATTAATGCTTGTGATTTCTTCTTGTAAAAACTAAGACACAGTAATAAAGGTAAAATCACTGCTAAGTTTTTTAAAGTACAAGAAAAACATAAAATCATGTGGAATATTATGAAACCATTAATAATCATGTTTATAAAAACAAAAAATACGATGATGTTGCTTCTGAAAATTAAACATATATGAGATACTTAAGTAGATGTAACTTTTTTATCCTTAAGAAATACTCATATAAATAAAATAATTTTGAGACATTAGTATGTTAACAATAATTGTATTTCAGTGGATCATGAGCAGGTATCTTTTCTTTTTTTTATGATATGTTTTGTGTTTTAAAGTTTATCTTCTAACTTTTGAATGTTTATATCTAATTTAATAAGAGACAAATTATTTTAAACAATTTAGGATTAGATTTCTTTATATTTCCCTTTCCCTTCCCATGCCAGAGTCTAGTATATGCAAATGTAAAATTATTTCATGTGTGTACTTTTAGTTACAATTTTTGCTCTCTTAAGCAAATATATTTTGACCTGTCTTTAAGTCTTAAATATGTTACTAGATTCTGGGAAAGAACTTTTATTATTTATTTGTTGTCTTGTTATCAGAATCAAATGGGCATTTTCTAGCTCTTTTTTATTGATCATTTATAGGTTTTTCATAACAGATAAACAGGTGTTAATAGTAAAATAGAAGGAGGGGGACAAAAATAATAAAGAACAAATGAAATTGAGAACTTCTGGAAGCCATGATTAGCTGGATTATCTTTCAGACTTGTGCCTTCCTGTTTATAAGCAGTCTGTCTGTTTTAGATGATCTTTTAAATTGTTGTGCTCATTGAGGCATAATCCTCCCCGCCATTGTCACTGAGACCAGCTCTCCAGAAGCAGGTCATTAATAGGAGTGAAATAAAATACCCAACATGGTATGTAATTACAAATTCAGAATCATTAATATCATTAGCTCCTCTAAAAATTCACCAGCTAAATTTCACTGAAGTATAATTGTCAATAGAGAAACAAAATTAAAATCTTAATTAGATCTTGATTCAATTGATTGCTCATCCCATGAAAGAAGTGAATTTCAAATTAGTTTTTTCCTAATAATAAAAGAAGAAGATAGTTATATCTCCTTTGTGAGTCATAAGGGTTAGTAACAATACCCTGAGTAGTCAGAAAGAAGCTCACGTAGATTAATTCTTCTTAATATTAAAGAATTGTTTCCTTGAGGTTTTCAAAATATTATACAAGATGTTTATTAATTCTAAAAATCTAATATATTGGTACTGCATTTCTAGTCTGTATTTTTTAAAATTATTTATTTATTTATTTATTTGACACACAGAGAGAGAGATTACAAGTAGGCAGAGCATCAGGCAGAGAGAGAGAGAGGAAAGCAGGCTCCCCGCCAAGCAGAGAGCCGGATGCCGGGCTTGATCCCAAGTCCCCGAGGTCATGACCTGAGCCAAAGGCAGAGGCTTAACCCACTGAGCCAACCAGGCACCCTCCTAGTCTGTATTTTTACATGTTGAAATGATGAACTATTAGGAGAATGTCTTGGCAAATAAAAGCAGAAAAGAGATATATATTTTCTGAGAATTTGCTGATTGCAGATTAATGGAGATTGTTACACCACTTTATTTTCATGAGTAGCTGAACACCATTCAGTTTCTCACGTCTGTGTATTTACTGGTCTTTCTAATGGAACACCACCCTCTCCTTACCCCTGGCACTCAGTTCACTAATGTCTATTCATGTCTATTCAGTCAACAAGAAAAAATTTGTAAATCAAAACTAGTAACATGGCTCCCACATCCCTCTTCCCTACTTTAGCTGAATATTTGCCCTATGAATTCTCTCTATTGCTAGTGGAAGAGCATTTATCTCCTGTATTAAATTAATCAAGAACCATTACTTGTCCATCTCTGTATTTCATAATATTTGATAAAGTATATGGCACACAGATGCTCATTTACAATTGTTGAATCACATTGTTCTTCTGAACTAGACAATGGATATTTTATCACAGTCTTCCAACAGTGTTATAGTGTGAATTGTGTTCTCCCAAATTAATACGTTGAAGACCTAACTCTCAGCATTTCAGTATGTGCTTATTTGGAGATAGAGCCTCTAAAGAGGTAATTAAGTTAAAATAGGATCATAATCCAATCTCTAATCCAAAATAATTAATGTTCTTATGAGATAAAGTGATTAGGGCACAGAGAGATAACCACGTGAAGACACAGTAATGAGATAGCCATCAACATACAACCCAAGGAGAGAAGTCTCAGAAGAACCAGAACATGCCAACACCTTGACCTTGGAATTCTAACTTCTAGTATTATAAGAAAAAAAAATCCTGTTGTTTAAGCCACTATTCTGTGCTATTTTGTTATGTCAGCTCTAACAAATTAATATAATGTTAGGTTCTTCGCAATGTTTAAAATAGAATACACTATTCTGTCATAAAATTCCCACTTCCTGAAGCAGGCTGATTCACTAAACCTGGTCTAAGTATCCATTTCCTCATCTATATCATTACAATAATTAATTACTACATAGCATAATTTTGGTATAAGTTATATAAATGAGTATAATGTAATTAGCTCACTGGTTGTCACCTGGTCAGTTTTCAATAATTATGACCTGTTTCCTGTTATCACCCTCATATTTATTCACATGTAATTTATTTTGGGTCTGTTTTTTGCACTCTTTGGATTGGGTGTTGTTTCATTTCTTTTTGAATTATGAATGTTCTTTGCATATTAGAAATAGAATAACATCATAATGTTTTAAATATTCCATTTTTCATCTTCTCAATTTAGTCATATTTTTACTTCTGCTTTTACAATTTTTGGCAACTTATTCACTGATCAAAAATTGTGCACTACTTTTAAATATTAGGTATCATTGTAGGCACTGGTGATATCACAATGTTTTCACGCATATAGCTTGTGCAAAATGCAAAGAAATAACACTTTGCAACACCATATTATAAGTGCTATTGTGATAGGCTGTGTAAGGAGCCTATCATAAAATGTGTAACACAACAAAGAATAAGACCTAAAGAATATTCCTGAGGAAAAGCAGGAATATGTATTATTCCATTAAAATATCCTTGTCACTTCTGTCTTGTAAAATTGCATAAAAGGAAGGAAACCTCTGGCTCAATGTTCCTCTAACATTGAGAATCTTTCCATCCTCATTTATCATAAGGTACAGTGATTGTCATCTGTCAGATGTTCCTTCATGAGGATATAAAGGAGTATTTGCGGTATGGCACCTTCTTACTTATTTTTATCTGTATTTCATATATCATTTGCCCTTTTTTAAATAGAGAGGCATATCAATGTATGATGGAAAGAATGGAAGAAAGGATGATTAAAAAAGAAAGAACGAAATGGAGAATTGAAGAATATAAGGAATCTAAAATATCTCTGAGAGAACATCAAATCCTTTCTTTAGTAAATAATATTAAAGTCAGTCCCAAATTAAACACATTATCTAGAAATTTAAAAAGAAGAAAGTTCTTGACAAAATTAATAATTTTATAAGGTCCAGAAGTGATATAAAGCTCATAAGATTTTTCTTCTTAATGAAAATGACTGAAGTATTCATTGTGAGGTGACAGGAGGCAAAATATGAGACTGATTACCCTGATACACATTTTCTTAGTCTCTTTTTTTTAATTAATTAATTAATTTTTTTTTAATTTTTTTTCCATTTTATTTATTTTTTCAGCATAACAGTATTCATTGTTTTTGCACAACACCCAGTGCTCCATGCAACACGTGCCCTCCCTATTTCCCACCACCTTGTTCCCCCAACCTCCCACCCATCCCTTCAAAACCCCCAGGTTGTTTCTCAGAGTCCATAGTCTCTTATGGTTCTCCTCCCCTTCCCATTTCCCCCAACTTCCTTCTCCTCTCCATCTTCCAATGTCCTCCATGTCATTTGTTATGCTCCACAAATAAGTGAAACCATATGATACTTGACTCACTCTGCTTGATTTATTTCACTTAGCACAATAACCTCCAGTCCTGTCCATGTAGCTACAAAAGTTGGGTATTCATCCTTTTTTTTTTTAATAAACATATAATGTATTTTTATCCCCAGGGGTACAGGTCTGTGAATCACCAGGTTTACACATTTCACAGCACTCATGATAACACATACCCTCCCCAATGTCCAAAACTCCCTACCCCTCTCCCAAACCCACCACCCCCCAGCAACCCCCAGTTTGTTTTGTGAGATTAAGAGTCATTTATGGTTTGTCTCTCTCCCAATCCCATCTTGTTTCATTTATTCTTCTCCTATCCCCCTAACCCCCATGTTGCATCTCCACATCCTCATATCAGGGAGATCATATGATAGTTGTCTTTCTCCGATTGACTTATTTCACTAAGCATGATACCCTCTAGTTCCATGCACATTGTCCCAAATGGCAAGATTTCATTTCTTTTGATGGCTGCATAGTATTCCATTGTGTATATATATCACCTCTTCTTTATCCATTCATCTGCTGATGCACATCTAGGTTCTTTCCATACTTTGGCTATTGTAGACATTGCTGCTATAAACATTCGGGTGCACGTGCCCCTTCGGATCGCTACGTTTGTATCCTTAGGGTAAATACCCAGTAGTGCAAATTGTAAATAAATTCAGTAGTGTAAATACCCAGTAGTGCAATCGCTGGGTCATAGGGTAGTTCTATTTTCAACATTTTGAGGAACCTCCATGCTGTTTTCCAGAGTGGTTGCACCAGCTTGCATTCCCACCAACAGTGGAGGAGGGTTCCCCATTCTCCGCATCCTCGTCAGCATCTGTCATTTCCTGACTTGTTAATTTTAGCCATTCTGACCGGTGTGAGGTGGTATCTCACTGTGGTTTTGATTTGTATTTTCCTGATGCCGAGTGATGTGGAGGACTTTTTCATGTGTCTGTTGGCCATCTGGATGTTTTCTTTGCAGAAATGTCTGTTTTCTTGTTTCTTCCTCTGCCCATTTCTTCATTGGATTGTTTGTTCTTTTGGGTGTTGAGTTTGCTAAGTTCCTTATAGATTTTGGATACTAGCCCTTTATCTGATATGTCATTTGCAAATATCGTCTCCCATTCTGTCAGTTGTCTTTTGGTTTTGTGAACTGTTTCCTTTGCTGTGCAAAAGCTTTTGATCTTGATGAAATCCCAATAGTTCATTTTTGCCCTTGCTTCCCTTGCCTTTGCCGATGTTCCTAGGAAGATGTTGCTGTGGCTGAGGTCGAAGAGGTTGCTGCCTGTGTTCTCCTCAAGGATTTGGATGGATTCCTTTCTCACATTGAGGTCCTTCATCCATTTGGAGTCTATTTTCGTGTGTGGTGTAAGGAAGTGGTCCAATTTCATTTTTCTGCATATGGCTGTCCAATTTTCCCAGCACCATTTATTGAAGAGGCTGACTTTTTTCCATTGGACATTCTTTCCTGCTTTATCGAAGATTAGTTGACCATAGAGTTGAGGGTCTATTTCTGGTCTTTCTATTCTCTTCCATTGATCTATGTGTCTGTTTTTGTGCCAGTACCGTGCTGTCTTGATGATGACAGCTTCGTAATAGAGCTTGAAGTCCGGAATTGTGATGCCACCAACTTTCGCTTTCTTTTTCAATATTCCTTTGGCTATTCGAGTTCTTTTCTGGTTCCATCAAAATTTTAGGATTATTTGTTCCATTTCTTTGAAAAAAATGGATGGTATTTTGATATCGATTAAATGTGTAGATTACTGTAGGTAGCATAGACATTTTCACAATATTTACTCTTCCAATCCAGGATCATGGAACATTTTTCCATTTCTTTGTGTCTTCCTCAATTTCTTTCATGAGTACTTTATAGTTTTCTGCATATAGATTCTTAGCCTCTTTGGTTAGGTTTATTCCTAGGTATCTTATAGTTTTGGGTGCAATTGTAAATGGGATTGCCTCCTTAATTTCTCTTTCTTCTGTCTTGTTATTGGTGTACAGAAATGCAACTGATTTCTGTGCATTGATTTTATATCTTGACACTTTTCTGAATTCCTGTACAAGTTCTAGCAGTTTTAGAGTGGAGTCTTTTGGGTTTTCCACATATAGTATCATATCATCTGTGAAGAGTGATAGTTTGACTTCTTCTTTGCTGATTTGGATGCCTTTAATTTCTTTTTGTTGTCTGATTGCTGAGGCTAGGACTTCTAGTACTATGTTGAATAGAAGTGGTGATAATGGACATCCCTGCTGTGTTACTGACCTTAACAGAAAAGCTTTCAGTTTTTCTCCATTGAGAATGATATTTGTGGTGGGTTTTTCATAGATGGCTTTGATAATAATGAGGTATGTGCCCTCTATCCCTACACTTTGAAGAGTTTTGATCAGGAATGGATGCTGTACTTTATCAAATGCTTTTTCAGCATCTATGGAGAGTATCCTATGGTTCTTGTTCCTTCTTTTACTAATGTGTTCTATCACATTGATTGATTTGCGGATGTTGAACCAACCCTGCAGCCCTGGAATAAATCCCACTTGATCGTGGTGAATAATCCTTTTAATGTACTGTTGAATCCTATTGGCTAGTATTTTAGTGAGAATTTTTGCATCTGTGTTCATCAAGGATATTGGTCTGTAGTTCTCTTTTTTGGTGGGATCCTTTTCTGGTTTTGGGATCAAGGTGATGCTGGCCTCATAAAATGAGTTTGGAAGTTCTCCTTCCATTTCTATTTTTTGGAACAGTTTCAGGAGAATAGGAATTAGTTCTTCTTTAAATGTTTGGTAGAATTCCCCTGGGAAGCTGTCTGGCCCTAGGCTTTTGTTTGTTTGGAGATTTTTGATGACTGTTTCAATCTCCTTACTGGTTATGGGCCTGTTCAGGTTTTCTAATACTTCCTGGTTCAGTTGTGGTAGTTTATATGTCTCTAGGAATGCATCCATTTCTTCCAGATTGTCCAATTTGTTGGCGTAGAGTTGCTCATAGTATGTTCTTATAATTGTCTGTATTTCTTTGGTGTTAGTTGTGATCTCTCCTCTTTCATTCATGATTTTATTGATTTGGGTCCTTTCTCTTTTCTTTTTGATGAGTCTGGCCAGGGGTTTATCAATCTTATTGATTCTTTCAAAGAACCAGCTCCTAGTTTCATTGATTTATTTATTTATTTATTTTTTTTTTTGGTTTCTATTTCATTGATTTCTGCTCTGATCTTTATGATTTCTCTTCTCCTGCTGGGTTTAGGGTTTCTTTCTTGTTCTTTCTCCAGGTCCTTTAGGTGTAGGGTTAGGTTGTGTACTTAGACCTTTCTTGGTTCTTGAGAAAGGCTTGTACCGCTATATATTTTCCTCTCAGGACTGCCTTTGCTGTGTCCCACAGATTTTGAACTGTTGTATTTTCATTATCATTTGTTTCAATGAATTTTTTTAATTCTTCTTTAATTTCCTGGTTGACCCATTCATTTTTTAGAAGGATGCTGTTTATTCTCCATGTATTTGGGTTCTTTCCAGCTTTCCTCTTGTGATTGAGTTCTAGCTTCAGAGCATTGTGGTCTGAAAATATGCGGGGAATGATCCTAATCTTTTGATAATGGTTGAGACCTGGTTTGTGACCCAGGATGTGATCTATTCTGGAGAAGGTTCCATGTGCACTAGAGAAGAATGTGTATTCTGTTGCTTTGGGATGAAATGTTCTGAATAGATCTGTGATGTCCATCTGGTCCAGTGTGTCCTTTAAGGCCTTTATTTCCTTGTTGATCTTTTGTTTGGATGATCTGTCCATTTCAGTGAGGGGAGTGTTAAAGTCCCCTACTATTATTGTATTATTGTTGATGTGTTTCTTTGATTTTGTTATCAATTGGTTTATATAGTTGGCTGCTCCCATGTTAGGGGCATAGATATTTAAAATTTTTAGTTCTTCTTGTTGGACAGACCCTTTGAGTAGGATATAGTGTCCTTCCTCATCTCTTATTATAGTCTTTGGCTTAAAATCTAATTGATCTGATATAAGGATTGCCAACCCAGCTTTCTTCTGATGCCCATCAGCATGGTACATTGTTTTCCACCCCCTCACTTTACATCTGGAGGTGTCTTCGCGTCTAAAAGGAGTTTCTTGTAGGCAACATACTGATGGGTTTTGTTTTTTTATCCATTCTGATACCCTGTGTCTTTTGATTGGGGCAGTTAGCCCATTAACATTCAGGGTAACTATTGAGAGATATGAATTTAGTGCCATTATTAGCCTGTAAGATGACTGTTACTGTATATTGTCTCTGTACCTTTCTGATCTACTTCTTTTAGGCTCTCTCTTTGCTTAGAGGACCCCTTTCAATATTTCCTGTAGACCTGGTTTTGTGTTTGCAAATTCTTTCAGTTTTTGTTTGTCCTGGAAGCTTTTTATCTCTCCTTCTATTTTCAATGATAGCCTAGCTGGATAGAGTATTCTTGGTTGCATGTTTTTCTCGTTTAGTGCTCTGAATATATCACGCCAGCTCTTTCTGGCCTGCCAGGTCTCTGTGGATAAGTCTGCTGCCAATCTAATATTTTTACCATTGTATATTACAGACTTCTTTTCCCGGGCTGCTTTCAGGATTTTCTCTTTGTCGCTAAGACTTGTAAATTTTACTATTAGGTGATGGGGTGTGGACCTATTCTTGTTGACTTTGAGGGATGTTCTCTGCACCTCCTGGATTTTGATGCTTGTTCCCTTTGCCATATTAGGAAAGTTCTCTCCAATAATTCTCTCCAACAGACCTTCTGCTCCCCTCTCTCTTTCTTCTTCTTCTGGAATCCCAATTATTCTAATGTTGTTTCGTCTTATGGTGTCACTTATCTCTCAAATTCTCCCCTCGTGGTCCAGTAGTTGACCCTCTTTTGCTCAGCTTCTTTATTCTCTGTCATTTGGTCTTCTATATCACTAATTCTTTCTTCTGCATCATTGATCCTAGCAGTGAGAGCCTCCATTTTTGATTGCACCTCATTAATAGCTTTTTTGATTTCAACTTGGTTAGACTTTAGTTCTTTAATTTCTCCAGAAAGGGCTTTTATATCTCCAGAGAGGGTTTCTCTAATATCTTCCATGCCTTTTTCGAGCCCGGCTAGAACATTCAGAATCGTCATTCTGAACTCTTGATCTGACATATTACCAATGTCTGTATTGATTAGGTCCCTAGCCTTCGGTAATGCCTCTTGTTCTTTTGTTTTGGTGATTTTTTCCACCTTGTCATTTTGTCCAGATAAAAGGATATGAAGGATCAATTAAAATACTAAAAGGGTGGCAAAGACCCCAGAAAAATGCAGTGTAACCAAATCAGAAGAGACCCCAAATCGTGGTGGGGGGGAGAAATGGGATAAAAAGAGGTTCAGAAAAAAAAAGAAAAAAATTTAAAAAATAAAACAAATATAGAAAAAATATAAAAAAGAAAGAAAAATATGTATTTTAGATAAACTAGTCAAAAAACGTTAAAAAAGAAAAGGGAAAAGTTTTAAAAAATTTAGCAGAAGAAGAAAAAAGAAAGAAAAAAAAATTGAAAAATAAAATTGAATTAACCCCAAGACTAAAGAATCATGGGGAGAAAGCCATGAGTTCTTTCCTTTGATTTCTCCTCCTCTGGAATTCCACTGCTGTCCTAGGTATTCAACCTGTTTTCCTTGATAGATGAACTTCGTCCTGGCTGGATATTTTGTTGATCTTCTGGTGGAGGGGCCTCTTGTACTGACTCTCAAGTGTCTTTGCTCAAGTATGAATTGCACCACCCTTACGGGGGGCCGGACTAAGTAATCCGCTCAGGTTCGCTTTTGGGAGCTTCTGTTCCCTGAACGCTTTCTGCAGAGTTCCGGAGGACGGGAATGAAAATGGAGGCCTCCTAGTCTCTGCCCCGGAGGAGCCGAGAGCCGGGGGCCCCAACCTCAGTGTGCCCCCAGGGATCAGGTCCCAATCACTCCCGTAACCCCGGCCTCCAGCCGCGATCTGAGCTCACCCAGCCCATGACCAGTTTAAGGTAACCCCGAGCTGAGAGTTCAGTCCTCAGCTCTGTCTCTGTAGCCGGCTTCTCCATTCTAACACCTGTGAGCTCTGCGACACTCTGACACCCCCGATCCTTCTGTGATCCTGCGCGACCTGGGGCCATGCTGACCCCGCATGAGCTTCTTTGCCTCTGGAGCAAAGTCCCTCAGTGGAACAGACTTTAAGAAGTCCTGATTTTGTGCTCCGTTGCTCCACCGCTTGCCGGTAGCCGGCCGGCCCCTCCCCCCGCAGTCTATCTTCCCGTCGTTTTAGATTCACTTCTCTGCCAGTCCTACCTTTCAGAAAGTGGTTGATTTTCTGTTTCTAGAATTGCTGTTCTTCTTCTCTTTGATCTCCTGTTGGATTTTTAGGTGTTTGCAATGTTTAGATAAGCTATCGATCTGATCTCCTGCTACCTGATGTAGTCTCAGCCTGCTACTTCTCCACCATCTTGACTCCTCTCTCCATTTTCTTAGTCTCTTATATCACATTCCTTCTACCAGAGCAAACTTTTTAGAAAGATAAATTTTCAACTGTCTTGTTCAATATAATATACTTGTCACATGGTAAAGTGCTAGGACATGGTTAGATACTTCTAACATTTCTAAGACAGTACTTATTTCTATCTCCTCTCTATATATTTATGTATTTTTGTAACAGATTCTACAGATACATATAAAATTTACTCAGGGGTCAGAATGAGGAAAAGTAGTAATGCCTTGGGCTTAAATAACTTCAAAATTGAACAGCTCTATATATTAAAAAACAAAAAACAAAAAACAAAACAAAACAAATAAAACAATCTGACCAGAAAATGGAAAAAGAAATTAGTGGATAAAAGTCTGGGAACTGCTGAGCATTCTGAGTACTAATAAAAGATAAATAGGTTACAAATGGAAAAAATATATATATATGGGTGTTATTGATGAGCTTGGAATAAGGTTTTTGAGAATGATAAAGTGTGAATGAAAGAGAGAATGAAAACAACAAAAAAAATGTTCTGAGACTGAGTTGAAA
The DNA here is from genome assembly GCF_922984935.1 of Meles meles. Lineage (NCBI taxonomy): Eukaryota > Metazoa > Chordata > Mammalia > Carnivora > Mustelidae > Meles > Meles meles. The sequence continues at coordinate 84,029,809 of NC_060073.1, read as the reverse complement.
TGGAATAAGGAAATAATGAGTGTAAACAGATCCTTTTAAAAAGTTGTGAAAAGAAGGAGTGAACAAAGAATTAGAGAGAAATAAGAGATGAAATTAGAAGAAAAATGGAAGGAAGAGATTGAATATATATGAAACTGATTCTTTCGTGTATAGATAAAGAAGAAATGGGTAGTTGAGATAATATTGGGTTGAAAATGTTGGTAAATGCACTTCAAACAATGAGAAGGAGTCTAATAACACTGAAACACCTGTATAAAAAGGCAAAAAAACACTAAAGAGTTGGGAATAAGTAAGAATGGTCAATGAATTTAAGGTCTAAATAAATAAAAATCAATCAAATTAGTTTAAAATGGTGTGAGAAGAATCACCATTCACCAATAGGAAATTCATTATTTCAGCTAGTGCTTTTCTAGTTGAAGCCATTATAAGTAATGACAAGGTCCAATATATGATCATGGGGATTAGGGACCAATGTGCAATGAAAGACAAGGTCAATATAGATGAAAACACCAAGTAACTAGAAGTTTGTAGGGAATAAACTGTATGAGTTTTGTAATACCTCATGATTTTTTAAGGTTAGGGTGTAAAGGCCAAATGAAGATGAGTAAAAGAGATCAGCAGATAAGAACAATGAAGTATTTAGAAGATGGGATCATTCTATCTAAATGATATTAGCTGGTATCAGCTTCAAAGGAATCTAAGGAATAATACATATATCATAAAAATTATAATTATATATATATATTAACATGACTTTTATAGAGAGCATTACTCTGGAAATGGCAAAACAAAACTATCATCAGCTACACTTCCAAACATTGAGTTATTTGTAGCATAAGAAAATAAATGAATACAATATAAGATGACTAGAAATAACTGTTTTCTTTTTTTTGATGCTAATGTTAGTAGAATCATTTATTTCTTTTTCAAAAATTTCTTGTTAATATATAGAAAAGAACTAAATTTCGTAAGTTAATTTTGTATCCTGCAACTTTACTGAATTCATTGATTACATGTAATAGTTTTTTGGTTGAATCTTTAGGATTTTCTATGTATAAAATTATGGCATTGGCAAATATAATTTCAATTCTTTCTAATTTTGATAACTTAATTTCTTTTTCTTGATTGATTATTCTAGGTAAGACTTCCAGTAATATGCTGAGTAGGAGTGGTGGAAGTGGGCTTTTCTTCCTGTTCTTAGCTTCCAGTCTTTCACCATTGAGAATGATGTAAGTTGTGGATTATAATATGTAGCCTTTATTATTTTGAAATATGTTTTCTTTATGCCTAATTTGTTGAATTTTTATTATGAATGGATGTTGAATTTTGTTAAGTGTCTTTTCTGTATTTATTGAGGAGATTTTATAATTATTATCTTCCATTCTATTAATGTGATTCTATTAATGTGATGCATATTGTACCATCCTTATAGCTCTGGAGGAAAATCCTCTTGAATATGACAATTGATCCTTTTAATGTGCTGCTGAATGTGGTTTGCTAGTATTTTATTGGAAAATTTGTGTCTATTTTCATCAAGGATTGCTGATTTTGTTTATCTTTCAAAGAATCGACTTTAAATTTAGTTACTCTTTTCTATTATTTTTTATACCTATTTCATGTGTTTCTGCTTTACAATTTATTGTTTCCCTTCTGCTAACTTTGGCTTTAGTCTGCACTTCTTTTTCTAGGTCTTAAAGTTGTAGAGTTTGGTTTTTTATTTGGGATCTTTCTTCCTTCTTAATGTGGGTGTTTATTATAAAATTCACTCATATCTGTTTCTAGTTCTATTATGTTGTATTTTTATTTTGTATATGTCAAGGATTTTTTTTATTTCCCCTTTAATTTCTTCTTTGATCGATTGGTTGTTCAAGTGAGTGTTGATAATTTCTATATGTTGGTGAATTCTCCAGTTTTCTTCCTATTGCTGATTTCTAACTTCATGTCTTTGTGGTCAGATAAAATAGTGTTATGAATTTGTATTTGTGGCCTAACATATTGTCTGTCTTAGAAAATATTTCATGTGCACTTGAAAAAAACATGTCTCCTGTTAGAATGTTCTGTATGTCTGTTAGGTTCATTTGGTCTATAGTGTTCTTAAATATGGAGTGGACTTATTGATTCTTTATCTCTATGATTTATCCATTGTTGAGATTTGTGTATTAAAGTTCCCAAGTATTATTGTATTGATGCTTATTTTATTTACCTCTGATACTTTATGTTTTATATATTTATGTGCTCTAGTGTTGTGTCATTAAGTATTTCAAATTTTTATTTACTCTTGATATATTGACTCTTGGCCATTATGTAATGGCCTTCTTTGTTTCTTACTATTTTAGGTTAACTTCTATTTTGTATGTTGTAAGTATAGCTACTACTGCCTTGATTGATTGAACAATTTGGTTACTATTTGCTTGAAATATCCTTTTCCATCCCTTCACTCTCAGGCTATGTGTGTCTTTAAGGCTAAAGTGAGTCTCATATAAATAGTATATTTTGTATTTTTGTTTTTATTCATCTATTTTGTATCTTTCAATTAGACTATTTAGTTGGCTTACATTTAAAGTAATTATTGATAAGGACTTAACTACTCCCATTTTGTAAATTGTTTTCATTGTTTTGCAGATGTATTGTTCCTTGTTTCTTATCCTGCTGTCTTTTTTCATGTTTTGCTGTCCTTTGACATCAAAATGATTTGAGTTCTTTGTCACGTTTCTTTGGGTAATTATAACAGAATTTTCCCTTGTAGTTATCATGAGGCTTGTATACAATGTTTTAAACTTATAAGATCCTATTTTAAGTCTATAACAACTTCAATAGTACTTGTGAACTTTACATTTTTACTTCTTCTCCTCACATTTTAGATTATTTCTGTTATAATTTACATATTTTTATATTGTGTAACTAATAATGGATTATTTTAGTTATGGTTATTTGCACTATAACTGGTTCTTCAGGAATTTTCATTTTTTTATATTTTATTTATTTATTTGAGAGAGAAAGAGAACGAGATACAGAGAGAGAGCATGAGAAAGGGCAGGGTCAGAGGGAGAAGCAGACTCCCTGCTGAGCAGGGAGCCTGATTCAGTCTTAATCCTCAGACTCCAGGATCATGATCTGAGCGGAAGGCAGTCGCTTAACCAACTGAGCCACCCAGGCACCCCTTTGGGAACTTTTAAACTGGAGTTGTAAGTGAAATATGAGCCATTATTACTATATTGCAGAATGTTACTATGACTATATATTTAACATTACCAGTGAGATTTACACTACATTTTTATGTTTTTATAATGTTAAAGTTCTTTTACTTCCATTTTAAGTAATCCCTTTAGCATTTCCTGTTAGGCAGATCCAGTGGTAAAGAATTCACTTATTTGTGTTTGTTACAGAAAGTCTGTGTACCCCTCCCCCTGCTGCCTTTGCTTCTGAAGGACAGCTTTGTTGGTCATAGAATTCTTACAGTTATATTTCTTTTAATATTTTGAATATGTCATTCCATTCTCCTCTGGTTGTGAAGTTCTTGTTGAGAAATTTACCAATAGTATGAATTTTGCTTTTGTTGTTGTTTGTTTGTTTTTTCTTTTGGTGCTCTTAAAATTATCCCTTTATCTTTGACTTTTGACAATTTAATTAAAATATATCTTGATATAGCCCTATTTAGTTTTAATATGTTGGGGTTCTTTGGTTTTCATGGATTTGAATGACCATTTCTATACTCATGTTTGGGAGGTATCCAGACATTATTGCTTTAAATAAACTATCCTTTCTCTTTCTGTTTGTTTTTGTTTTGATGGTTACGATTTTCTTGTCAAACTTCTCATTTTGTTAATTTGCCTTTTTTCTAATTTTACCTAGTGTCTATTTATGTTTTTGTTTTTGTTTTTGCAGTTTACTAAACTTCCTTAGGAAGATTATTCTGAATTATTTGTCTGACAATTCATAGATCTTTATTCCTTAAAGGTTAGTTATTGGAGCTTTATTAGTTTCATTTGATGTTGTCATATTTACCTGGTTTTTCATGATCCTTGATTCTTTACATTAGTATCTTTGCATATGAGTAATTGGGTTCCTCTTTCAGACTTTATAGATTTGTTTTGGCAGAGATCATTTTCACCAGTTTCTGGTTATGTGTGATGGTAATGTCCTTGGACAGGTGGGATTTATTATTTTGGTATATTTTTGGGTGAGGTAACTGATTAAACTTTGAGAACAGGGATAGAGTGTGTGCCTTGGCTTTAAACAGTTGGATAGAATTGCTGGCTTGGTCCCCTACACAAGTGAGGGTCTGGGATAAGGTCTGTGGTTGCCTGGATTCTCTGATTGGATTAGTAGATGGTAAAGACTAAATACTATATTCAGTAATAGATAAGGCTATGAATTAACATCTCTGCCCAGGCAGATGGCACCAAGGGACTATACAGCTCAATGTTTGGGGACCTGTTTCAGACCAGACTGTATAATGAAATCCCTGGTGAGTTGAGGCCACTGGTTTTGCTTTACAGATGGAGGAAGTCATAGACTCTGTGCTCTGCTGGGCCACTGTACCTAAGGCTAGTGAATGGCCTATGCAGCTTTCTAAGTGCTCTGGTTAGGTTTCTTGGTTGAATAGGCTAATGGTTATTTTCAGTAATGAGTACAATTATGAATTAGATTTCCTGCCCGCACTTAGTGGGAGAAGCAGTTTTAAGGGTGGTAAAGTCCTTTGTTTGTTGTTTTGACTCAAGCCAAACCACACCCCAAGTTCCCTGGTTGAACAGGACAACATACCAGCTTTGCTTCGCAGTTTATCACACCACCTGCTCTTCTTTAGGCTCAAGCACAACTGGGCTGCACAGCATTTAAGAGATATCCCTAGCCCTTCTTTATATGGGGCCAGAAAACACTCTCCACTGTGGGTGGGGCTGTGTATCTGCTCCTTATGTGGGCATAGGCAACCCAAGCCTGAGTGCCAGGTGGAGTTCTACTCAGCCATGTTTGCCCATCAGAGTTTGCCCCTGACTTGGCTCTGCAGGTAAGCAAAACCATTGGTTGGGATTACTACCTGAAAACTGCAGGAATGAATTCAGTGTGTCAAGATCTATCCACAAAGGAATCCCGATGCTTGGGGTGGGTGTTGACTGCCACCCCCCCCCCCCATTTTCCCACTGGGTTCTCTTTTTCCATTAGAAGAATCAGGCTCAGGGAAGATTTTAAGTGCCTGGGAGAGGTATAATGTGATCAATGTGCAACTGCTTCTCTTCCCCTTCTAGTGCAGTCTGTCATGGGCTCTCCATTGCTGGGGTATGCTTCAGGATTCTCTCAGGAGTGTCTTGCATTTGAATAGTTGTTTTTCTTGTGAGGAGGAACAGAATCAGGAATGACTGAATAGTTGTTCTTCTTGTAAGGAGGAGCAAAGTCAGGAATGACTTTTTCACTACTTGGTGACATCACTACCCAAGATTTGTACTTTAAGACTTTGTCAAAACTTATAAAATGCTATATCTTCAAGAAATAGAGGAAATAAGCAAAAGAAAGGCTTTAAGGGAAAGATCAGATAATGTCTTAGTAAATTTGGTATGATAAGAAGACATTTAAGTAGTGAGTCTGAAGGACAGACCATGATAAGGGACTAGACAGAAAGAGGACAGAAATGAGACAGATTTTTTTTTTAAATCAGTGTAGACAGAAAGCTGAGGAGGAAATGAGAGCTTTAACTATATGATTACAAAGAGGTCAGAAGCCTGAGCAAAGTCCATAAAACATAAAAGAAATTACCAGTGGCGCCCACCAAAGCAGACTTTTTGGTACTAATAGCATTTGTATAGCTTTTTGCAAATTATGAAAAGCCTTTGCATGCATTATATAATTGCAGTAATGTGTGTAAGAGTAATGCTTATCATTCTTTCATAGACACTAGTAGTCTGGTCTATTGATTTATCAGCTATGTTTTTAATAGAGCAGAAATGTCTCCAAAGAGTTCTTAGACTTATCTACTCAAGAAACATTATCATGGGGGAATACATTTGATTGAAGTTCCTACTCCATTTTAATTTAATTTAGCATCTGCCTCACCCAGCCAAATAATATGTTGATTGTCTTCATATTGTCTACCTCTTAGCCTAAACTTCTCTGTCCACCTCCCCTATAAACACTGCCAAATTCCCCTAAATTTCTGAGGAAGCCTCATTTCCACGGGTCCAAAAATGTTAATAATAATAATAATAGCAAACAATTATATAGCAATTGAATGTCCTAAGGCTACTTTATGTTTTTTTTATGGACAATGAATTATTTATATCTCACAGCAACATACGAGTAAGTAAGAACTCTTACCATTCTTTTTTATTAGATGAGGAAACAAGGGCAGTGAGAGAATAGTGATTCTTTTTCCCAAGACATATAGCTGGGAAATGTCAGAACTGGAATCTGAAACTAGGTTTTCTGTGTGTGTGTGTATGTCACTGAAGGACAGTGGTTCTTTAAAAAATGGGCAGTGATTTATTGATCAATAATTTAAATTTTTGCTTTCATAAAAAACAAAGACTCATTTATTCTAGAAATAAATATCTACTATATGATGGATATTTTTCTTCACAGAGTAGATATAGTAGTTAGCAAGACAAAGTCTTATCTACTGCAGGTCTAATCTAGTCTATAAAAAAACCCTGAGACCTTTTAACTAGTTAATAATTAACCTTATTGCAGGGATCACTTAGCACATTTTAATATACAAATATAGAATACTTACAGTGTATACCAGAAACTAAAATAATTTTATGCCAATTATACTAAATTAAAAAGGGGAATTAAAATCTCTAAGAAGATTTTTAGTACATATACTAGAAAAGAGAAGGGCAAAAGAACTAACAAGACACTTCATAAAAATAATATAAAAATGGTCAATAATCACAGAATAAAATGTATTCAACATCATTACTTATTAGAAAAAGTAAAATTAAAACCACAATGAGATGCCACTTCACATTCACTTAGAAAGGTTAAAAACAAAACGAAGCTGAAAAAAGCAAAGTTTGGTAAGGATGTAGAGCAAGTGGGACTCTGATCATGTGAGTACAATAAGTAACTACTTTAGATATAGGTTCATGAAGAGAAAGGAAAACAAATGTTAAATAAACAAAACAATAATTGAACTGAAATTCAGAAAGAACATTTATTCTTGGGATCCAAAAATTGGAAACACTCTATATGTCCATCAGCAGATTAAATATGTAAGTACTTATGTAGCCAATATAATGTAAAATTCATCAGCAATTAAAAAAAAAGAAACACAACATGCAAAAAATCTCAAAAAACATTATGTAAGCAAAATAATTCAGAAAGATAAAAGTGAATACAATATTATTCAGTTCACATGTAATTAAAATATAGGCAAAGTTAAAATATTTTTGTGCTTAACAAAATCATACAGTTTCTGTAGAGTATAGAGATAGAATAGGGGTGGGGGAAATAGAACACTAACTGGATAAGGAATTGGCTGTATGAAGAGCAAAGAACCTTTGGGAAAGAGGAGATAGAAATGTGTCATATTTTATTTTGAGTAGGAGTCACTCAAAATATAAGTATATATAAATGTCAAAATATCCAACTGAACAGTTCAGATCAATATATTTTGCTGCATATTGACAATATATGAACAAAGGATAACTCTTCATTCATATTACATGACTTCATAATTCTGATTCTTAGTAGCCTGATTTTTTTCTGTTACTGAGTTCCTTAGATTAATTTTTTTCACCATAGTTATGAAGTTAAATTTACCACTACTTTCTACAATTCAGAGTACTATGTTAAGGAAATTGGAAAAGCATGAGAAATATATTAAATTGACATGGATTAAAGCTACCAATAAGGAAACTTCTTAAAGTCAGAAATATAGAATGAGTGATATCATTGCCTATAGAAGGCAGATTTTTTTTTTAATTCGTTTATTTGTTTATTTACAGCATAACAGTGTTCATTGTTTTGGCACCACACCCAGTGCTCCATGCAGTACCTGCCGATCCCTATTACCCACCACCTGGTTCCTCAACCTCCCACTCCCCTCCCCCCCCTCCACTTCAAAACCCTCTGGTTGTTTTTCAGGGTCCATAGTCTCTCATGGTTCATCTCCCTTTCCAGTTTCCCTCAACTACCTCTCCTCTCCATCTCCCCATGTCCTCCATGTTCTTTGTTATGCTCCACAAATAAGTGAGACCATATGATACTTGACTCTCTCTGCTTGACTTATTTCGCTCAGCATAATTTCTTCCAGTCCTGTCCATGTTGCTACAAAAGTTGGGTATTCATCCTTAGAAGGCAGATTTTTCACTAAAATCCAAGTTCTTCTTCTTAGTAGTGTGTGATCTTTGGCAAGTTTCTGAACTTTATATGCTTCAGATTTCTTTACATGTTGAATGGGTATAAATATATTTTTTCATAAAATTATTAAACATAAAGATTCCTTAACAAGCAGCAATTTCTGTAACACTGTTAGAGCCAACCTGGTTATCAATTAACTTTTAGTTCATTCTGTATTAACAATTCCCTTTTTCTTCATTTGTAGATGACATAATCTTAAACATAAAAAAACCCTAAAGAATCCACCAACAAACTATTAGAGCTAATACACAAGTACAACAAAGTTGTAGGATATAAGAATAATATACAAAAATAAGTTATATTTCTAAACATTAACGGGTCAATAACAAGCAAAGAAATTGAATCTGTATTAAAAAACAAACAAACAACAACAGCAACAACAGCCAAAACTCCTACAAACAAATGTCTAGGAACAGATAGCTTCACAAGAGAATTCTACCAAGCATTGAAGGAAGAGTTAACTGTTAACTATTCCTCTCAAACTATTCCAAACAACAGAAGCAGAAGGAAAACTTCCAAATTAATTCCATGAGGCCATCATTGCCCTGATACCAAAACCAGATAGACATTCCATAAAAGGATAAAAGAAAACTATAGACCAATATCTGTAATGAACATTGATACAAAAATCCTCAATGGAATATCAGCAAACCAAATCCAATAATACATTAAGAAAATCATTCACCATGATCAAGTGGGATTTATTCCTAGGAGGCAAGTGTGATTTACAAATATTCACAAATCAATCAACATGATACATCACAATAATAAGAGAAAGGATAAAAACCATATGATTATTTCAATATTTTCCAAAAAATCATCTGACAAAGTACAACATTCATTTGTGATAAAAATCCTCAACAAAGTAGGTTTGGAGGGAACATAACATAATAAAGGCCACATAGGTAAAACCATAACAAACATAATCAATGGTAAAAAAATGGCAGCTTTTCCCTTAAGGTCAGGACTAAGATAAGAATGTTCAATCTCACCACTTTCATTGAACATAGTACTGGAAGTCCTAAACACAGCAATCAGACAAGAGAAGGAAATAAACAGCACCTAAATTGGTAAAGGAGCAGTAGAACATTCACAATCTGCAGCTGACACAATACTATATATTGGAAAGCTGTAAAGACTCCACAAGGAAACCACTAGAACTCACGTATACATTCAGCAAAGCTGCATGATACAAACTCAAGATACAGAAATATGTTGCATTTCTATACACTATAATGAAGTAGCAGAAAGTGAAATTAAGAAAATCATTACATTTATAATAGCACCAAAAATAAGATACCTAGGAATAAACTTTACCAAGGAGGTGAAAAACATGTACTCTGAAAACTATAAAACGCTGTTGAAAGAAACTGAAGATGAAACAAACTAAGGAAAGATTTCCAAATTCATAGATTTGAAGAAAAAATAAGTTGTTGAAAAAACATTGTTAAAATATTCACACTACTCCAAGCAGTCTACAGATTCAATGCAATCTTAACAAAATACCAACAACATTTTTCACAGAAATAGAACAAATAATACTAATATTTGTATGGAACCAAAAAGACCTGGAATAGCCAAAGCAATCTTGAAAAAAACAAAAAAAAACAAAACAACAACAAAAAAAACTGGAGGTATCACAATCCCAGACTGCAAGATATACTACAAAGTTATAATAATCAAAACAGTATGGTACTGCAAAATATAAGCACATAGATCAATAGAACTGAATATGGAATTCAGGGGGAAAAACATGATTATATAGTCAATTAATCTTTGACAAAGGAAGCAAAAATATGCAATGGGAAAAAGGCCGTCTCCTCAACAAATGATGTTGGGAAAACATTTTTCTAGATGTGTTTCCTAAGGCAAGGGAAACAAAAGCAAAAATAAACTGTTGGGACTATGTCAAAATAAGAAGTTTCTGCACAGCAAAAGAAACTATCAACAAAACTAAAAGACAACCTACTAAATAGAAGATGTTTGCTTAATGAGATATCTGATTAAGGGTCAGTATCCAAAGTACATAAAGAACTTACACAACTCAACACCAAAAACAACAAACCAAACCAAACCAATAATCTAAATATAAAATGAGCAGAAGACATGACTCCAAAAAAAAAAAAAAATATATATATATATATACAGGTGGTCAAAAGACAGATGTAAAGATGCTCAACATCACTCAGCATAAAGAAAATGCAAATCAAAACTACTATGAGATACTACCTCACACCTGTCAGAATGGCTGAAATAAAAACAAACAAACAAAAAAACAAAAAAACATGTTTTGGTGAGGATGTGGAGAAAAACAAACCCTCATTAAATATTCATGGGAATGCAAACTGGTGCAGTCACTGTGGAAAATAGTATGGCAGTTCCTCAAAAATTTTAAAATAGAACTATCAAATGATCCAGTAGTTCCTATTTTCCCAAGGATTAAAAAAAGAAAAAAAACAGTAATTTGAAAATATACATGCAACCCTAGCATTTTTTAAATAGTCAAATAATGGTAGCAGCCCAAGTGTCCATTGACAGATGAATGGATAAAAAGAGGTGAGATAGGGGCACCTGGGTGGCTCAATGGGTTAAGCCTCTGCCTTCCATCCAGGTCATGGTCTCTGAGTCCCAGGATCAAGCCCCATATTGGGCTTTCTGCTCAATGGGCAGCCTGCTTCTCTCTCTCTGCTATCCCCTATATTTTAGACATAAAAAAAGAATGAAATCTAGAGAGTATAATGTAAGTGAAATAAGTTATCCAAAGAAAGACAAATTCTATATTATTTCCCTCATATGTAATATTTAAGAACCAAAACAAACAAGGAAAGAAGAGACAGACCATAAAACAGACTCTTAACTATAGAAACAAATTGATGGTTACTAGAAGGAAAGTGGGTAGGAGGATGAATCAAATTGATAAGGGGTTTAAGAGTACACTTACAATCATGAGCCCTAGGTAATGTATAGAACTGTTGAATCACTATATTGTACACCTGAAACTAATAGAATACTGGTTTTAAGTATTGTAGAATAAGAACAACAACAAGAACAACACAAAAAAACTATTGACAGGATTAGAGAAAGTTGTATGCTTTCCTCCTGCCATGTTGTAAATACTTTATTATAATATATACATTATCATTGTAATATATTACAAATTGAAATGCTTTTCATATCATGTGTAGAAAACTATATTTGTTAAGCATTTGTAGAAATTTAATAAGATATTGATATAAAATAGATAACACAACAAATGCCATATTATTTCACTCACATGGAGTTTAAGAAACAAAACAGTTGACATAGGGGGAAAAAGAGAGGCAAACCATAAAACAGACTCTTAACTACAGAGAACATATTGAGGACTGCTAGAGGGGAGGTGAGTGAGGGCATGGGTCAAATGGCTGATGGGTATTAAGGAGGGCACCTGGTTTGAGTGTTCTGTTTTGTATATAAGTGAAGAATCCTAAATTCTTCAACCAAAACTAATATTACACGGTATGGTGACGAGCGTGAATTTAATATGAGGAAGTGGAGATGCAACATGGAGGGTTAGGAGAGTAGGAGAAGAATAAATGAAACAAGATGGGATCGGGAGGGAGACAAACCATAAGTGACTCTTACTCTCACAAAACAAACTGAGGGTTGCTGGGGGAGGGGGTCAGAAGAGGGGGGTGGGGTTATGGACATTGGGGAGGGTATGTGCTATGGTGAGTGCTGTGAAGTGTGTAAACCTGGCGATTCACAGACCTATACCCCTGGGGATAAAAATACATTATATGTTTATAAAAAATTTTAAAAAATTGGGCTCTCTGCTCAGTGGGGAGCCTGCTTCCTCCTCTCTCTCTCTTCCTGCCTCTTTGCCTACTTGTGATCTCTCTCTGTCAAATAAATAAAATCTTAAAAAAATAAATAAATAAATAAAAACTTGAAAAAATAGAAATACATTTTTCTGTAGAAAACTTAATTTTGTTATACAATAATTGAAACATAATAATTTAGCAGAAATTGCAAATAAAAAATGAAGTAAATTATGTGAAAGAGAGTTATGATGAAATTATAAGTAGAGAGGAATTATAACACCTGATTAGAATTTGAGAAGTTCGGGGGTGTCTGGGTCACTCTGTCAGTTAAACATGCAACTCTTGATTTCAGCTTAGGTCCTGATCTCAATGGTTTGAGACTGAGGGCCACATTGAGCTCTGTGCTGGGCATTGAGTCTGCTTAGGATTCTCTGTATCCCTATCCCTCTGCACTCTACCCCCAACACCCTCTCTCTTAAGAAAGAAAGAAAGAAAAAAAGAAAGAGGGAAATTCTGAAAACAGTCAGTATAATAAATAAAATTTCATTCTGCCAGAATAGTTGTATTTGATTCCATTAGTTAAAAGTCTATCCTTTGTCTTTGAAAGAAGCAACTTTTTTTTTAAATTGAATGTTCAATCATCTATAGGTGGCATGATATATAAAGCACAATCAAGCACTGATTGATTGTCAGTAAAGACAAGTTTAATTAGCTAGGACTAGGATCTGTGCAGAAGCTCTGTAGAAAGTTTGGATCAGGGGCACCTGGGTGGCTCAGTGGGTTAAAGCCTCTGCCTTCGGCTCAGGTCATGATCCCAGAGTCCTGGGATCGAGCCCCACGTCCGGCTCTCTGCTCTGCAGGGAGCCTGCCTCCTCCTCTCTCTCTGCCTGCCTCTCTGCCTAGTTGTGATTTCTCTCTGTCAAATAAATAAAAAAAAAAAATTAAAAAAAAAAAAAAAAAGAAAGTTTGGATCAGTGGAAAATTCACTTAGTACCTGAAACAGGTGATAAGTTTACATTGTAGACATATCCCAGTTTGACAGAATAAACACCTGCCACTAACAGGACTATAGCACCAAAAACCTGTGCAGGTGGGTTGCGGCCTTCATTTGGCCTCTTAATGAAGCTAGCAATTTCAGTGTCAGAAAATGGTGATTTCTGTCCCTGACCCTGTGAACAATAACATTCTATAACTCACATTCCATCTAAAAAACACAGTCAATTAACTGTTAAGAAAAATGAGGGAGGTTTTTGACTTCAGCTCCACAAGAATTTTCACCTTATTTCTGAAAGCATCCCACAATCACCAGGCTGGCCACATGTGTGGCAGCTGAATTCCCTAGCAGGTGCTTTATGGTGAACTAAAGCCTGGTTGGTAAGTTGGAGAAGCAGTTTAAGGGCACTAAAGCAGAAATTAAAGTGGCACAGTATTGTGGCTTGTCTGCTGGGAAATAAGAGAGTAGCAAATGGAACAGACTAGAGAGCAACAATCAAAGTTGTGTGCTGTCAGAAACCTGGGGAAGATAGGATTCAGAGCAGGGAGAAAAGCAAATTCTTCCCAGCTCTGCAAAATGTGACTAGCATCAATGGACAATTCTTATGGGTTCTTTTGAAACTTTATCCCATTGATTATGTTAGCATAGCATTACACAAAGAGATGGGGAAAGGCTGTTTGAAATCCTATTTGGTATTTTAAATGCAAAAGGCACTATCCTAGGTCTTGGAAGGAATCAAAATAAAAAGCAATCTATATTCTTAAGTGCAACCCAGAGGAAAACATATAGCTTCCACATGACTATATTCAAAAACTTTATGGATTATTTCCTCATCTACACACTTAGATCAGTACTGATAGGAACGGCTAACATGGAAACATGTTTCAGAAAATTTGATATACCATAGACAGCCACATGGAACCTTATTTCCAAAGGAGATTTGGCTTCCTAGGAATAATTATGGAGACAATCAAGGCTATATAACTGGGTATCTGGACTAAAAACATACCATATAAAATGTAGGCAATAGAGATTACTCTTAAATATGTGCACAGCCATTTTTAGGGACAAGGAGGATAAAATGCAGATAAATATATCAGAGTCTAGTTCTAAATGAATATAACATTCAGTGATAAATATGGAAAGAATTACAAGAGAGCTATAGGTGAGATTTGCTCAATATAGTTAAAAAGTATAAAGGAAAATAAATTTGGAAAACAAAGAGATAAGGTTCGAATATACCTTAAATAGTGAGCAGCCATCTATCTGCCAGGCAGAAAAGAGAGGCTAGCATTCCTCTGTGTAAGTAGAAAGACAAAATATTAAGTACACTGCCATATAATTCTTCGATATGCTTCTAAAATACTGCACTCTCCTAACATTTTTTGTAGTTCATGTTAAGTTTTTTAAGCTTATAAATTCTCTAAACTTTATAAACTCTCTAAGACAAATGTTGTATCCCCTGTATCTAGTACAATGCTTCTCATGCTTAGTAAATATTTAAATTGATAAATAGGATAGTGAACTTTTTGTTTGGTTATTAATGTTTGCTTGTGTTATGATCCATATAACAAATGCTTGCTACTCTAGTGGATAAATCTCAAGATATCATTGGCTTTACACAAACTTCAATTCTACTCACCTCACACATTCCAGAGCAGGTGTACCTGATCCCACAGCTCACCTCCAAGAGATGATATAGAATTCAGGCACGCTCCATTTTGTGGATGTTTGCTCCCAGGGTTATCCTAAGGATTTAATTGCATTTCTGCCAGCTAGAAAAGGGAAAGGGAATGGAGGGTTGTGTGTGAGATTTTTTGATTGAGAGGATTAAAATTAATGCATATTCAGCAGTGTGATGAAGCCAGTTTATATAGGCTCATGGACTATAAATGTGGACTATATCAACATGCTTTTTGTCCCCAGTTTCTGACTGAGCTCAGTGATTTGTAGGAAAAGGTGGGAAATGGAAGAATCAGAGTGGATTAGAATCAGGATCACAATACTTATTCCTTGTCATGTCTTCGTTACGTTGCCCCGCCCCCTCACGGGGGGGGGGGGCATAATCTTGTCAGGACACAATTTACATAAAGCTGTTTTGAGATATTTATTTCTCCATTATACATAGATGAAAGTATTTAGGTCTTTTCCTTTTTCTTTTCTTTCTTTCTTCTTCTTCTTCTTTTTTTTTTTAATGACTGGTTTCATCTGCTCTGCTTTTTTATACGTCTAATTTTTGAAAGTTTGATGAGCATTAGAATTGAGTGTCCACACACGCACTTCACACTATGTGACTGCTATGTAAGTAGCTAGCTTGCAAGTTCTAAAAAATTTAGCCTTTTGCTTCTGATGTGTTCAGATGTATCTTGGGTTTTTACGGCAAAAATGGGCTCTTAGTAAATTATAATTCTCAGAAAAAGGCCATAATTTAGATGGTAATTTAATGTCTGTTTAAAAAAAAAGATGGAATGGAGGCAAGTATGAAGCCTAAGGATGTTACTTAATGTTATAAGTAAAATTATCTATCTTGATTATTGATTTAAATACATATATATTTATTTATTTATATCAATAATGATGCTTTAATTGTGCTTGAAAGTCTTGATAGCTTGAGTTGGAAAACCAGGATCTTATTCTAGAATAACTAGGATATTTTAAGCAAGATGTACAAAAGGTTGATATTATAACATGAAATTGTGATTTAAATTAGTACTTAGATTCAATTAAAAAGCAATGCTTGCAGCCTTATTTCTGATACTTTTTTTTAATTCGGAAAATAAAAACTTAATTGCTTCTGAAAGTACCACATTGAAATAAAAGATTTGAAATTCTATATTAATAGCTAGCCCAAAATGTAATCAGAATGATGGCACATCAAACATTTATAATGTGGACAATCTATTCCTTACATCTGACTAGACTTGGATATGCTGACATACTCTAAAATTTTCTGAAATGCCAGACTTGAAATAAAATGCATTAGGTGGCCTCCAAAGAAAATAAGATTCTAATAACTGAAAGTATTCAACCATAAGCCCATGATCATTGTAGGGAAGATGCTTCATGGACTGTCCAATGTTAACCATTTCGTTGTTCTTAGCTATTTTTAAGTTTGAGCCATTAAATCAAGTTTCTTTTGTTTTTGTTTTTAAGATTTTATTTATTTATTTGACAGAGAGAGAGAGAGATCACAAGTAGGCAGAGAGGCAGACAGAGAGAGGGGGAAGCAGGATCCCCACTTAGCAGACAGCCTGATGCGGGACTCACTCCCAGCACCCGGAGATCATGACCCGAGCTGAAGGCAGAGGCCTTAACTTACTGAGCCATCCAGGTACCCTAAATCAACTTTCTTGTTTCATACTTCCATGGCCTATATCTAAAATTTAACTGACATTACCAATCTTGCAAACATTCATTCAAAGCCATTCAAATCTAACTTAGATAAAAATTTATAAAGGCACAAAGACATTATTAAATTACGTGTCCTGATGTCTTCACTGGAAGACAGTAAAATTTACTAAAAAATATGTGAGAAAACCTGAGCTGTTGTTTTTATTTGTTTGTTTGTTTGTTTTTCCCCAGTTAGGCTTAAAACACACATAACTCTTTCCTATTTTGGATGTTTATTTATCTGTGCTTATATATCCAGCTAGTCATTTAAACTATATTTATTGAAATTATCACGTACAATACAATTTCTGAGTTTTGTGTATATTTTGAAAATAAACAAGTTACATACTTTCCTCAAGTGATTCTTCCTCTATATAAAGGAAGGTTTAATAAAGATAGCTCAAGAACATATTCACTAGGAAGTCCTCATATAATTTCTACAATGGAGTAAGGAGTTTTATTTTGTGCTTCAAAATAGCTCATTCATAGTTCTGTGATAAATTTATTTATTTGTTCCACCAACTAACCTATTAGTTTCTAAAGGAGAGGGGACCCATTTTTTTTTTTAAATTCCAATTGTCTGGAACAAATGACGAAATACAATAGGATCTAAATAATAATTCATTTCTTTCGGTTATCAGGCTGATCTTTTGTGTGAATCATGTTCAAGCAGAAAAATGGTTATCACATTTTAACTGGAGAATTTCAAAAGTGCTTAATAATAGGACAATTTACAAAGCTGTGGATAGACAGAAGGAAACCAACAAAGTTATTGCAGTACCTGGGGACTGGTAACAAAAGAAAGTCATTTACCCTTTACCTGAAAGACAAAAGAACATAGTTTTTCTCACTACCAGAAAGCCCAAATAACTCTGTGGTGAGATTTGCATCATAGGAGCTGTGAGTTAAAATATCCTTCTGTGGGGGGCCCTGGGTGGCTCAGTGGGTTAAGCCTCTGCCTTCATCTCAGGGTCCTGGGATCAAGCCCCACATCAGACTCTGCTCAGCGGGGAGCCTGCTTCCTCCTCTCTCTCTGCCTGCCTCTCTGCCTACTTGTGATCTCTGTCTGTCAAATAAATAAATAAAAATCTTAAAATATATATATATATATATATATATATATATCCTTCCGTGCCTCCAACTCTCAGTTTCTTTCCAATTCCTTGCATTTGTTGTATCCAAATGAAAGCCAGAAAACAAGTCTGTTAGGTCAACATTTAGGGGAAAAGAGCAAAATGAACAATGGTAAAATGTGAATATATATAGACATTAGAAAATATCCATCACAATAATATGTTAAATATGTTATGTAAATGTCAAGATAACCCAAGATTAACAGCAAAAGAAGAAAGAAATACTAAGACAAAGTTAAGGATATTAAGACACAAGAACAAAAACAAAAACCTATAACTTTCATTTTAAAAACTATCACTATAAACATTTATTCTTAATAAATAATCATGTTTGCTAACTCTAAACACTGAACATGGCTTAGAAGCCATGGCAACATAGCATCAGTAAAGACCTTAATGCCCAACATATCACCTTTAATATCATTTTGTAGAGAGAAGTTGGGCTCCTTAGAAATCTGAATAATTTCAGGCATATGCACAAAATATACCAGATGAAATCTGGTCATGTTGGTGCAAGAAATACAGAAAGCAAAAATGATTGAAATTTTTAAAAAGGATACAAGAAATAAGATGGATGGATTATGTCAATATCTGTTTCTTCATTGTGATATTGTACTATAGATACATAAGATGTTGCCACGGGTGGGGGGGGCAGGGAAATTGGGTGAAGAGTAAAAAAGGAATTCTAAATCTCTTATTTCTTACAACTGCATGCAAATACAAAATGATCTAAAAATTAACTAAAAAAAATGCTGGCAAAGAGAAAGAAAAAAAAAAGAAGAAGAGATAGAAAAAACAAGAACTTGAGTTGACTTGAATGAACTTCCACTTAACAGAAAGAGGACAGTTTGAGCATCAAAAAAGAATAACACCTGCAGTTTCTAAAATATATGTAAGCTCTATAGATCCAAAGATTCATAATTGAGGCACAGTTAATAATTAAAAGGAAAAATTCAAGTGTTTATACTATTCTCCTTGGTAAATTGTGTTTCAATTAAGTAATTATATTGGGAAAATTGTTTTTCTATATAGAGGAATTGGACCTAAAAATAGATTTTTTCATTAGAATTTTGGATTCTATGATGAGGTAATGGACACATGCAATAATCAATGTGAACTAAAACTTTTGGGGAAGTGGTTGTTGGGGAAATTTTTTTTATAAATCAATCTGACAATATATGGTACTATTAATGGGACATATGATAAATAACACTGTAGGACTTCTGTTGTTATAAATAGAATGTAAACCACACAACTTGTGGGTTATACTTGTCAAATAAAAAAATCTAATCAAATAGCTTCATCTGACTTTTTATTTCAAGGATAAGAGGTCAGTGGAGGAAAATGTTAAGCAATTCTTTGTGAGAGTCAGTTACAGTTTGTGGGAAATTCTGAGACTAAAGACAGTTTTGCCAGGATATGGATGGTGTCAAAAGAGGGAGAGATGAAACTGCTAAAATGTTAGAATAACATAAGACCCATATCAACACAATAAAATGTGTGATCTTTTTAATATTCTGATTCAAACTGTGCAGATGACTGCATTTGATTTTATTTGATCATTTCTATAATAAAAAGGGGAAAAAATTAAGAAAAATAAAACACTTAAAATGTTATGTAAAGATGAATTGTAACATATATCAAGCAGGGAAATTGGGATTTACTGCAATCACTGCAGTCTCTTTTATTATCATCTGTTTTAAAGACTACTTTGTCCCCTAAAGGTATTGTCACTTCAGCTTGCTTTTCACTTATATTTCCACGATAAATGCTTCTCTGACCCTTCACTTTTAAATCTGCATGTCTCTTTAGGTGTGAAATGAGTCTCCTTTGGCAGCATATAGCTGGGTCTTACTTTTTTCCCATTCTGTCACCCTATATCTTTTGAGGGAGCAATTAGTCCATTTATATTCAATGTAACTATTGATTGGTATATACTTATTGCCATTTGCTCTTTGTTTTATACTTGTTTTCATAATTCTTTTGTTTTCTTTGTTCCCTTGCTTACTTCTCTCACAATAAGTTGGCTTTCTTTAATGATATACTTGAATTCCTTTCTCTTTATTTTTTGCATATCAATTACTGGTTTTTGATTCATGGTTACCATTAGGTTTATATACATTTTATGCATATAGAAGTTTATATGAAGTTGATGATCACTTATGTTTGAACTCATTCTTTACTCCTCTACCCTCACCTTTTAGGTATATGGTGTCATATTTTACACACTTTAATTTTGTGAATCCTTTAACTGATTTTTATAATATACATAAATTTACTCCTTTTTTCCTTCAGAATTTTTCTACTTCTTATGATCTTTCTTTTCTACTCAAAAGCCCCCTTTAACTTTTCTTGTAGGGTTGGTATAGTGGTCATAAATCTTTTGATTTTTGTTTCTCTGGGAAACTCTATCTCCATTTCTATTCTGAATGACAACTTTTCTGAATTGAGAATTCTTGGCTGCAGATTTTTTTTGTTTGTTTAGTTTGTTTGTTTGTTTGATTGATTATTTTCCTTTTCAGAACTTCAGATATATCATTCTTCACACTTCTGACTTGTAGAGTTTCTGCTAAGAAGTCAGCTATCAGTCTGAGGAGGTTTCCCTTGTATGAAACTGTTTTCTTTTCTCTTTCTTCTTTTAAAATCCTCTATCATCATTTTTATTACTATGTGTCTTGGTGTGGACTTTTTGGGGTTGATTTTATTAGAGGCAGTCTATGCCTCCTGGACTGAAATTTCCATTTCCTTTCCCAGATTTGGAAAATTTTCATATATTATTGCTCAAATAAATTTTCTGCTCCCTTTTCTCTCTTCTTCTCTGGGATCCATATAATGCAAAGTTATTGTACTTGATGGTATTGGTGAGTTCCCTAAGTTCTCTCATTTTGCATATCTATATCTACATCTATAGTAAGCAAGCTGTGCATATATATTTTCCCCTTCATCTGTGCAGCTTGTTTACTTTGCATTACTCTGTCCTCTAAGTCACTGATTCATCCTCCTGCTTACTCTAGTCTGGTATTTATCCCATATAGTGTATTTTGAATTTAATTTATTTTTCTCCTGTCTAATTAGTTTTTTTTTCCTCTTTGTTAGGGTCTCTATGATGTCGTCCACTATTTTCTCAAGTCCAGTGAGTATCTTAATAATTCTTACTTTAAATTTCCTAACAGGCATGTCACTTATCTCTGTATTTCTTAGGTCTCCAGCTGTGATTTTTCCCTGTTCTTTCATTTGAAATATATTCCTCTATGTCTTCATTTTGTCCAAGTCTCTGTGTTTGTTTCTATGTTTAGGAAATTCAGCTATGTCCCCTGCTCTTGAAAGTAGTGGCCTTATGAAAAAGAGGTCCTGTAGTGCACTGCAATGTCCTCTGTTTATCAGAAACTGGCACATCAGAGGTGCCTTCTATGTATGTGGCCTTGCCTTGCTGTTGTGCTTGAGCTGCACTTTCCTTCAGTCCAATCATCTGAAGTGGCTCTCTGTCTATCATGGACAGAGTTTGATCCTTGTATTGTTAGTAGGCCAGTCTATCTTAGATTTGAGTTGAGTCAGACCTTTCAGCAGAGATGCAATAGTATCATTCTGCAGGGTACTTTCTCCATGTTATAACTTCCTAAGAAGCTTTTGATGAGGGGCAGGGCCTGCAATTTGACCAGCTGTCTCCCCCAGCTAATGGCTGGGGCCACGGTTTGACTTCCATGTGTAGTTACCTTTCCCTCCCCTTGCAGAGGAATCATTTTGAGGTGGTGCTGGCCCCTTTTGGACCTGCTTGTACACTACCAGGCTTGTGTGTAAGGGCTCTGGTGAAGAGTATATTGAAGGGGGAAGATCCTCAATATGCACAGGGTGGGGCACTTTTAACAAGGTTTGTACACTGGTTCCCTGCAAAAGAGGACTTGCCACTCTTGCCACTGGGACCTAGGCCAGATTTTTTGGAAGGTGGGCATCTGAAAGAAATGTGTGGATCAGAAGACATTGTGTTAGTAAAATTTCACTGATCTGGACAGGGGGACCCACAGAACTGGGTCTGAGGCAGGTCAGGCTGGAGGGGATAGACCTGCCACAACATAGAGGAGCAGCGGGAAGTGAAATCAAGTTAGCTAGCAATTAAGAGTGCTGCACTGGTTTCCACAGGTTGCCATTTGTTTATGTTTGGAGGTGGTGGAGGGAAATGACACTAATCAGCAACTTTGTTTCTGGAAAAGTCTCCCAAGGATCTCTGACCCTCCAACTCATCCTCTGAGTTTAGAAAATAACTCTCCATCAGGTATTCCCCAGGGGTTTTTCAAACTGTTCACTTCTCTTCTATATTTCTGAAGACTGTTTGTTATGGTGTCTCATTAATGGTAGGGACTCATTTCCTTTGTCACTACCAGCTATCCCAAAGCAAAGTCTGCTGATTTTTAAAGTTCAAGATTTTAAGTCCAGATTGTTGTTAGAACTCACAAAATCCCCACTCCCCGCCCGATTTTCAGAGCCAAGTGTTACAGGGATTCATGTTCCCTCTATGGGTTCCCCAGTTAATATCACATTAAACTTAATAATTTGCTTAGGACTAGGGTACCACATTAAATACAAAATATTTTGAAAAAAGATAATTTTTAAAACACCTTGGAACTTTCAAAGGATATCTTTGTATTAAAATGTGCCATCAAATAGAAAAGAATTTCCTTCTGTGAGTAATTTGATTATAATTGGGACATCATAATTAGTACATGCTATTACTAGAATATGAAATTACAGGATATAGTAGGGTAAAATTAAAATGAACTGTAATAATAAATAAAGATGCTATGGAAGAGTTAATGTGTGCTGAATCTTGAAATAGATGTAGGATTTGAAATGATAGAGATGAGAAGAGGGAGCAATTTGAGACTGAGTATGAGCATAGCATGCAGGAAAGTGAAAAAGATGCTTCTCAATGAATCTAAGAGAATAAAATGCTAATAATGAATATTGTAAAAGTGATTTTTATACCCATAGTAATTATGACCTCATAAAGGTAACATAAAATTGATTATTAATGAAAATTATAGAGGCAATATTAGTAGTTGCTTTACTTGGAAGGCAATTTTCAATGGTGATTAAGGTTTAAGTAATTAAACAAAAACTAAATTTCATTGATTTTACTAATATCAATGAACAACTGCTAATTTATTCTAAAACATATTTTATTGGAAGTCTAACATAGACCAGTGGAGTAGACTTAAATTAGGCTACTCAGAGTGCAAAGATGAGTAAGGCATATTAGTCATGTTTAAACATAACTACATATTCTGTTACTTATTAGAAAAGGCACATATACCCTTTTCTTAGCTGCTGCTCAGGTGCTCCATCCTTCCAAGGAAGCTATATAGCCTTCCTTTGATCTGGGCAATCAAAATCAATAGAGACATTTCATGTATCCCCACCCATGTCATCTGTAAAAGTAGACAATAACATCATTATGTAGTTTTACAGTCCAGAGTATTATCCCCATATTATTAGAAAAGAAATATAGAGAGACTGAGTAAATGGACCCAGAATACATAGGTAGAAAGTAGCAAGACTAAAGTTATAACTCAGTGAGTATCTCCAAATCTGTGTTCTTAACTACCATATGCATGAACAAGAATAAAACTTCCTTTTATTTAGATTCTGTAGCATCTTTTGTCTCATTTTATTATTTTTTTTAAATTCCTAACTTCAAATTTCATAGTCTCCCTCACTTTTCATCTTTCAGTCCATTCAGATAGAGAGCAGTTAAGGTCCCAGTATTTTTTTTTAAATTTTTATTATTGAAGTATTGTGGATATACAATGCTATTTTTGTTTCAAGTGTACAACATAGTGACTTAATAATTTTATATGTTACACCATACTCTCCATGAAAAGTTTAATTACCATCATGAAACTTTATTACAATATTAGTGACTATAATTACTATGCTGTAATTTTCTTTATAGTTTCTTTATATATCTTTTATAAAAGATATAAAAGATCTTTTATATATCTTTTATCTTTTCTTTATATATCTTTTTCTATAGTTTCTTTATAGTTTATTTATAGTTGAAAGTTTGTACCTCTTAATCCCCTTCAGCTATTATGCCAATCCCTCCATCCTTCTCACATCTGGCAACATCATTTTATTCTCTGTATTTATGAGTGTTTTCTGTTTTGTTGTTCATTTGTTTGTTTGTTTTTTATTTCACATATAAATTACTTTATATGGTATTTGTCTTTCTTTGTCTGACTTATTTCATTTAGCATATTATCCAAAACATATAAAAGCTTATACCCAACAAAAAACATTCTAGTAATCTGATTAAAAATGGGCAGAAGACCTGAATAGACATTTTTTCAAAGAAAACATCAGATGGCCAGCAGACACATGAAAAGATGTTCAACATCACTGACCATTAGGGAAATCAAATTAAAATCATATCACCTTGCACCTGTCAGAATGGCTCAAATTTTTTATATATATATATATATATACATGCACACACACATACATATACATACATACATACAAGAAATAACAAGTATTGGTGAAGATATAGAGAAGAGAAGACCCTCAAGGATTGTTGGGAGTGTAAATTGATGCAGTCACTGTGAAAAACAGTATGAAATTTCCTCTAAAAATTAAAAATAGAATTAAAATATAATCCAGTAATTCTACCACTGGGTATTCATCCAAGGAAAATGAAAACACTAATTCAAAAAGGTGGATGAACACTTACGTTTACTGTAACATTATTTACAATAGCAATGATATTGAAGCATCCTAAAGGCCCCCATATTCTTGACCTATCATACCTGGAAGCTACATAGAAAAAGTAAATTCCCTATCATCTGGCTGCACTTATCTGGAATTTAACCTCTTCAAAATGACCACCAACATTTCTCACACAACCCTCCCTGATTAATTCTATGTTTCACAGATTAAATTCCAAGCAAGCATAACTTAACTTTTATTTTATGATCTGTTAGGGATCCTACATTTTCATCATCATTAATTGTAGTGCTGGAAGAGAGCAATATTAAAATTTAATTTTATCTTAATTATATACTAATTATGTTTTCCCTGAATAAGTTCTTCTTAGTTGAATAATAAACCTGATATTAGTACTATCTTTGGAATTAAAAACTAATATTTTAGTCAGAGTAAAATACCTGACTAATGTTTCTCTCTCTCTCTCTCTCTCTCTTTTTTTTTAACTTGATAGAGAGAGAGAGAGAGAGAGGGAGAGGGAGATGGAGAAGCAGACTTCTCACTGAGCAGGAAGCCAAACGTGGGACTCAATCCCAGGACCCTGGGATCATGACCTGAGTTGAGGGCAGATGCTAAACCAACTGAACCACCTGGGTGCCTCTGATAATGTTTCTAAGAAATCCATGATCTTTGAACTCACCTAACTACTTTTCCAGATTCCTTATTTCCAGTTTCCAATACCAACATATTATCTCCTTATCCAGTATTCTTTATGTTGATTAATGCCCATTGTATTCATTCATTCACTTATTGAACATGGAACTATAGATTTTATGACCCTTAACTCTTTTTTTTTTTTCCATTTATTTTTTCAGCGTAACAGTATTCATTCTTTTTGCACAACACCCAGTGCTCCATGCAAAACGTGCCCTCCCCATTACCCACCACCTGTTCCCCCAACCTCCCACCCCTGACCCTTCAAAACCCTCAGGTTGTTTTTCAGAGTCCATAGTCTCTTATGGTTCACCTCCCCTTCCAATTTTTTTTTTTAATAAACATATAATGTATTTTTATCCCCAGGGGTACAGGTCTGTGAATCGCCAGGTTTACACACTTCACAGCACTCACGATAGCACTTACCCTCCCCAATGTCCATAGCCCCCTCCCCCTCTCCCTATCCCACCTCCCCCCAGCAACCCCCAGTTTGTTTTGTGAGATTAAGAGTCATTTATGGTTTGTCTCCCTCCCAATCCCATCTTGTTTCATTTATTCTTCTCCTATCCCCCTACCCCCCCATGTTGCTTCTCCATGTCTTCATATCAGGGAGATCATATGATAGTTGTCTTTCTCCGATTGACTTATTTCACTAAGCATGATACCCTCTAGTTCCATCCACGTCATCGCAAATGGCAAGATTTCATTTCTTTTGATGGCTGCATAGTATTCCATTGTGTATATATACCACCTCTTCTTTATCCATTCATCTGTTGATGGACATCTAGGTTCTTTCCATAGTTTGGCTATTGTAGACATTGCTGCTATAAACATTCAGGTACACGTGCCCCTTCGGATCACTATGTTTGTATCTTTAGGGTAAATACCCAGTAGTGCAATTGCTGGGTCATAGGGTAGTTCTATTTTCAACATTTTGAGGAACCTCCATGCTGTTTTCCAGAGTGGTTGCACCAGCTTGCATTCCCACCAACAGTGGAGGAGGGTTCCCCTTTCTCCGCATCCTCGCCAGCATCTGTCATTTCCTGACTTGTTAATTTTAGCCATTCTGACTGGTGTGAGGTGATATCTCATTGTGGTTTTGATTTGTATTTCCCTGATGCCGAGTGACGTGGAGCACTTTTTCATGTGTCTGTTGGCCATCTGGATGTCTTCTTTGCAGAAATGTCTGTTCATGTCCTCTGCCCATTTCTTGATTGGATTGTTTGTTCTTTGGGTGTTGAGTTTGCTAAGTTCCTTATAGATTTTGGATACTAGCCCTTTATCTGATATGTCGTTTGCAAATATCTTAACTCTTTTTTTTTAAATATTGTATTTATTTATTTGACAGACAGAAATCAAAAGCAGGCATAGAGGCAGGCAGGGGTGGGGGGAGCACCTCCCCACTGAGCAGAAAGCTCAATGTGGGGCTCAATCCCAGGACCCTGAGATCCTGACCTGAGCCAAAGGCAGAGGCTTAACTCACTGAGCCACCCAGGCACCCTATGACCTTTAACTCTTCCCACTCAATCAACCCTGAAATTTTAACAAACACCAAGTTCTGTGAATTCTAACTTTACATAATTTTTTAATCCTAGTAGTCATTACCTAATTTAGATCACCATCTTCTGTATCCATATTTTATATTATAGAATATAGTATAGAATGAAGTATATAGAATGAGGTATGTAATTGAAAGAAAAGAGGTCAGAGCTAGTACTGAATGTGGCCTTTTCTCTAACTTCAGCAGCTCTTGAATATAGAACCCTTGGTTATAGGACCCTTCAGCAATACAAATTCAACTTATTTATAGGAGTATACATATTTATTGGATTCAAGACAAATGAGAATATACTCCCTTTCACCACATTTCACTATTGGTTTTTCATTAATCACATAGTCACCAGCCAGAATTGAGGAGATACAGTTACTAGAGAACTGGAGCTAATTAATTGCAAAGTTGCTAGGTCTAAAAGTTTAGGCAATCTTAGAGATGATTGTTGCCCTAACTCAGATGTTCTTTATTTACTGATTGTTATTTTTGATCATTTTATTCCAAGTACAGAGTGACTGGGACATTAAACCTTGTTGGGCTATTGCCATGAAATCTGTATTGTTGCCTATCTTGCATTTTTTATTAAAGATACATGACCTTGGGACACCTGGGTGGCTCAGTTGGTTAAGCAGCTGCCTTTGGCTCAGGTCATGATCCCGGCATCCTGGGATTGAGTCCCACATCAGGCTCCTTGCTCGGCGGGGAGCCTGCTTCTCCATCTGCCTCTGCCTGCCACTCTGTCTGCTTGTGCTCACTCTCGCTCCTCTCACTCTCTCTGACAAATAAATAAAATCTTAAAAAAAAAACTTAAAAAAAAAAGATACATGACCTTGTCCATTCGTCCATTGAAGGACATCTCGGTTCTTTCCACAGTTTGGCAACCGTAGCCATTGCTGCTATAAACATTGGGGTACAGATGGCTCTTCTTTTCACTACATCTGTATATACACGATGGAGTATTATGCCTCCATCAGAAAGGATGAATACCCAGCTTTTGTAGCAACATGGATGGGACTGGAAGAGATTATGCTGAGTGAAATAAGTCAAGCAGAGAGAGTCAAGTATCATATGGTTTCACTTATTTGTGGAGTATAACAAAGAACATGGAGGACATGGGGAGATGGAGAGGAGAAGGGAGTTGAGGTAAATTGGAAGGGGAGATGAACCATAAGAGACTATGGACTCTGAAAAACAACCTGAGGGTTTTGAAGGGGCGGGAGTTGGGAGGGTGGGGAACCAGGTGGAGGGTAATAGAGAGGGCACGTATTGCATGGAGCACTGGGTGTGGTGCAAAAACAATGAGTACTGTTATGCTGAAAATAAATTAATTAATTAAAAAAAAGATACATGACCTTGGCAATAAATGAAGTTTTCTGCTTGTTAATTTAATTAACAAATTGAAAAAAAAACTACTATTGCTAGTCAACCAGAAAGGCTGACTATAGAATAGGTGATATACTAATATTTAATATAAAAGGGTAATATACTAATATTTAAAGTTAATTTGATCTAACTTTTCCCCTAATATCTTCTTAATGTTATCATAATAAACTCTAAAAACTTTAAAATACTACTTGCAAGGATATTCATGATTTGGCATGCTGATTGCTCCAACATCACCTCTATGACAACAGCATATTGGTTTAAATCATAAGTTCCTCCCTTATGGAAAGAATTTCAGAAATAATCCATGTCTCTTCTGAAGTATAGTATCACTTTATAACATTATGATGTAACTTCCTCTGTGTGTGTGTGTGCATGTATTATCATAGTTGGTGTATCCTTTAACATGTTATAAGGTCCTTAGAAAGAGAAAGGTTTCATTCTTTATATATCATGGTATACCTAACTTGCACAAAATAGGAATCAATTAAGAAGGTATAAAGTGGGGCACCTAGGTGGCTCAGTGGGTTAAAGTCTCTGCCTTTGGCTCAGGTCATGATCCCAGGGTCCTGGAATCAAGCCCCACATCCTGCTGTCTGCTCAGCAGGGAGTCTGCTTCGCTCTCTCTCTCTGCCTGCCTCTCTGCCTAATTGTGATCTCTGTCTGTCAAATAAATAAATAAAATCTTTTTAAAAAAGAAGGTATAAAGTAAGGAAAATATAAGTGAAAAAATATGCAGTATTTTAAATGCACTTCTCTTCAATAATCACTGTCAATGTGAATGGCCAAAATGTGCCAATAAAATGACACAGTGTTGCAGATTGGATAAAATGAAAGGACCCATCCATGTGTTGCCTACAAGAGACCCATTTTGAACCTAAATATACAACCAGATTGAAAGTGAAGGGATGGAGAAGCATCTTTCATGCCAATGGGCCTCAAAAGAAGGCCAGGGTAGCAATTCTCATATCAGATAAATTAGATTTTAAACTAAAGACTGTAGTCAGAGATTCAGAAGGACATTACATCATTCTTTTTTTTTAAGATTTTATTTATTTATTTGACAGAGAGAGAGATCACAAGTAGGCAGAGAGGTAGGCAGAGAGAGAGGAGGAGGAAGCAGGCTCCCTGCTGAGCAGAGAGCCTGATGTGGGGCTCGATCCCAGGACCCTGAGATCATGACCTGAGCTGATAGCAGAGGTTTAACCCACTGAGCCACCCAGGCGCCCCGGACACTACATCATTCTTAAAGGGACTATCCACCAAGACGATCTAACAATTGTAAATATCTATGCCCCCAATATGGGAGCAGCTAACTACATAAGAAGACTATTAATCAAGATAAAGAGTCATATCAATAGAATACGTTAATAGTAGGAGATCTTAACACACCTGTCTCAGTAATAGACACATCATCGAAGCAGAAAATCAATAAAGAAATAAGAGAATTGAATGACACATTGGACCACATGGGCCTCATAGATATATACAGAACATTCCACCCTAAAACAACAGAATACTCATTCTTCTCAAGTGCACATGGAACTTTCTCCAGAATAGACCACATACTGGATAACAAATCATGACTCAACCGATACCAAAAGACTGAGAATATTCCCTGTCTATTCTTAGATCACAATGCTTTGAAACTGGAGCTCAATCACAAGGAAAAGTTTGGAAGGAACTCAAACACTTGGAAGCTAAAGGCAACCTTGCTTAAGAATGCTTTGATCAGATGGGGAGGAGTCAAATGGCGGAGAAGTAGCAGGCTGAGACTACATCAGGTAGCAGGAGATCAGCTCAATAGCTTATCTAAACATTGCAAACACCTACAAATCCAACGGGAGATCGAAGAGAAGAAGAACAGCAACTCTAGAAACAGAAAATAAACGACTTTCTGAAAGATAGGACTGGCGGAGAAGTGAATCTAAAATGACGGGATGATAGACAGCGGGGGGAGGGGCTGGCTCCTGGCAAGCGGCAGAGGAATGGAGCACAAAATCAGGACTTTTAAAAGTCTGTTCCACTGAGAGACATTGCTCCAGAGGCTAAACCAGGGTGAAGCCCACGCGGGGTCAGCGTGACCCCAGGTCCCGCAGAGTCACAGAAGGATCGGGGGTGTTGGAGTGTCGCAGAGCTCACAGGTATTAGAACGGAGAAACCGGCTACAGAGACAGAGCTGAGGCCTGAACTCTCAGCTCGGGGTTACCTTGAACTGGTTGCGGGCTGGGTGAGCTCGGAGCACGGCTAGAGGCTGGGGATACGGGAGTGATTGGGTGCTGTCCTCTGGGGGCGCACTGAGGAGTGGGGCCCCAGGCTCTCGGCTCCTCCGGGCCGGAGACTAGGAGGCCGCCATTTTCATTCCCGTCCTCCGGAACTCTATGGAAAGCGTTCAGGGAACAGAAGCTCCCAAAAGTGAACCCGAGCCGATTACTTAGTCCGGCCTCCGGTAAGGGCGGTGCAATCCCGCCTCAGGCAAAGACACTTGAGAGTCACTACAACAGGCCCCTCCCCCAGAAGATCAACAAAATATCCAGCCAGGACGAAGTTCATCTATCAAGGAAAGCAGGTTCAGTTCCTAAGACAGCAGCGCAATTCCAGAGGAGGAGAAAGCAAAGCACGGAACTCATGGCTTTCTCCCCATGATTCTTTAGTCTTGCGCTTAATTCAATTTTTATTTCTTTTTTCAATTTTTTTTCTTTTTTTCTTTTTTCTTCTTCTGCTGAATTTTTATAACTTTTACCCTTTTCTTTTTTACCGTTTTTTGACTAGTTTATCTAAATATATATATTTTTTCTTTCTTTTTTATATTTTTTCTTTATTTGTTTTATTTTTTAAATTTTTTTCTTTTTTTTTTTCTGAATCTCTTTTTATCCCCTTTCTCCCCCACCCCCACAATTTGGGGTCTCTTCTCATTTGGTTACAGCGCATTTTTCTGTGGTTTTTGCCACCCTTTTAGTATTTTATTTGATCCTTCATATTCTCTTATCTGGACAAAATGACAAGCCTGAAAAAATCACCACAAAAAAAAGAACAAGAGCCAGTACCGAAGACTAGGGACCTAATCAGCACAGATATTGGTAATATGTCAGATCAAGAGTTCAGAATGACGATTCTGAACATTCTAGCCGGGCTCGAAAAAGGCATGGAAGATATTAGAGAAACCCTATCCAGAGATATTAAAGCCCTTTCTGGAGAAATTAAAGAACTAAAATCTAACCAAGTTGAAATCAAAAAAGCTATTAATGAGGTGCAATAAAAAATGGAGGTTCTCACTGCTAGGATAAATGAGGCAGAAGAAAGAATTAGTGATATAGAAGACCAAATGACAGAGAATAAAGAAGCCGAGCAAAAGAGGGACAAACAGCTTCTGGACCACGAGGGCAGAATTCGAGAGATAAGTGACACCATAAGATGAAACAACATTAGAATAATTGGGATTCCAGAAGAAGAAGAAAGAGAGAGGGGAGCAGAAGGTCTATTGGAGAGAATTATTGGAGAGAATTTCCCTAATATGGCAAAGGGAACAAGCATCAAAATCCAGGAGGTGCAGAGAACATCCCTCAAAGTCAACAAGGATAGGTCCACACCCCGTCACCTAATAGTAAAATTTACAAGTCTTAGTGAGAAAGAGAAAATCCTGAAAGCAGCCCGAGAAAAGAAGTCTGTAACATACAATGGTAAAAATATTAGATTGGCAGCAGACTTATCCAAAGAGACCTGGCAGGCCAGAAAGAGCTGGCATGATATATTCAGAACATTAAACGAGAAAAACATACAACCAAGAACACTCTATCCAGCTAGAAATTGAAAATAGAAGGAGAGATCAAAAGCTTCCAGGACAAACAAAAACTGAAAGAATTTGCAAACACAAAACCAGTTCTACAGGAAATATTGAAAGGGGTCCTCTAAGCAAAGAGAGAGCCTAAAAGTAGTAGATCAGAAAGGTACAGAGACAATATACAGTAACATTCACCTTACAGGCTAATAATGGCACTAAATTCATATCTCTCAATAGTTACCCTGAATGTTAATGGGCTAAATGCCCCAATCAAAAGACACAGGGTATCAGAATGGATAAAAAAACAAAATCCATCAGTATGTTGCCTACAAGAAACTCATTTTAGACGCGAAGACACCTCCAGATTTAAAGTGAGGGGGTGGAAAACAATTTACCATGCTAATGGGCATCAGAAGAAAGCTGGGGTGGCAATCCTTATATCAGATCAATTAGATTTTAAGCCAAAGACTATAATAAGAGATGAGGAAGGACACTATATATTACTCAAAGGGTCTGTCCAACAAGAAGATCTAACAATTTTGGGGGGAGTCAAGATTTCGGGGAAGTAGGAGGAGGCACCATTTCAACCTGTACCCTAAAGTGAGCTGATTACCTACCAAAGAACTCCGACCACCCATGAAATCAGCCTGAGATCAGAATTATACACGTCTGGATCTCTACAGGAGCAGAAGACGCCAGTGGCAGGTAAAGCAGACTGGGAATGTCCGACTGATATCGGAAGATAAACAAAGGGGGAGGGAGCCACCAGAGGTGACTGATCGGAAAGTAACACCCCAATACGAGAGTGCTCTGCGTCTGGGGACCAGCATTAACTTGGAGTCTGGTTGAAAGCACTCAAAAAACAAACAGCAAAGGATCACGGGGGTAATAGTGGGAACCTGGGCAGTTAGGGTCAGGGACCTAAGTCCCCGGACCCAGGACAGCCTCCCCTGGCGCGGAGCCAGAGAGAGTGCGGCGGAGAAATCAGGTCTCCGTCCCTGAGCCGCCAGTGCACCTGAATGCCAGCGCACCCGAGAACGAGTGGGGTCTGGCTCCCGTGAGGGGCTGGGAGCCTGGCCATACGGCAATCCTGAAATGCGCACGTCCCACACCCTCCCTTGGGATAGGTGCTCATAGGCGCTAGCCTGGAGCTCTGGCAGCCGGAAAAACCAGACATTCCCAGCCCGGGACAGCAGGAAAATCTCAGTGTGTGATCTCTGCTTGGAACCTCTCTGACGGTCTGGAGCTGCCTAGACAGCCACCGCTGCCCTGGTTTTGGGTACAACGAGGAGCTCCTGCATCCCCAGGGACAGTGACTCAGAACCAACTCTGCCAGCAGCTTTTGCAAAACAGTCTGAGGCTTCTCTCTGAGAGGGAGGTTGGGGTGCTGTTTGCTCTCCTCTAAACCTCCAAAAACCATCAAAAGCTGTCAAGGCTAGAGAAAGCAGATGAAAGAACATAAAAACCCCCAGAGAACAAAAAGCTGAAAAAACAGTATCCTGAAAAAAAAAAAAAAAAAAAAAAGAGCTCACCCCCTTGAGGGGAGCGGGAGGACCTAACTCAGGGAACATCATTGTCTGAAAACCCACGTGGCAGGCCCCTCCCCCAGAAAACCAACCAGGAAGGAAGAAAAAAAAAAAAAAGACTACAAGAGAACAATCACCACTACTTCATAAATACAACTTTTATTTTTAACTCTTTACCAATATTCTGGTTCTTTTTTTTTTATACATACAGATAATTTTTTAACCTATTTACCATCACACTGAGATGTCCAGTACATCAATTTCTTTAATAACCTTCTAACCTGAACTTTTTGATACATACACCCGTGGTTTTCTTTTTTCTATTTTTTTAATTCTTTTTTAATTTTAACTTAGTTTAGTCTAGTTTATTCTTTTTTAATTTTTATTTTCTACTATACATATAGAGTTAAACTTCAAGGTAATCCCCTTTCCCCAATCAATGCTACCCCTATAGGCAAACCAGTTTCTAATCCCCCTGTAACTTAGGAAAGTTGAGTCCCTTAACAAAAACATCAAGATTCCTTCAGGAAGAATCAAAATAACCTTCCTCACCCACACTGAGAATCTATAACCATTCTCCCAATTTTTCCTTCTGTCAGTGTTTCTGTGAATTTGTGTTTGTCCTGATAATATATAAACCTTATACTTGGGGTTCTTTCTGATGAGGTTCTTCCCTTTTTTTTTTTGCTTATATATACATATTTTTTTTCTCTTGTCATATACATTTATCACGCTTTTTGTCTGTCTGTTTTTGTTTGTATACTCCACAAATCTAACCATGTGGCCCATTTGGGCTGAGCCTTCTCTTTTATCTTCCCTTTTTTTCCTATCTCTCTCTCTCTTTTTTTTTTCCTTTTTTCTTTCCCCATTTTTTTTCTTTCTTCTTCTCAATTTCTTTTTCTTTTCATTTTTCTCTCATTTGGGTGGGGAATCCTGATTGCACAGAAGCGTTCCAGGGTGCACATTGACTGCACCGCAATCGATAAGTCCAGCTGCATCTGTTTAGTCATCTCTTACCAAAATGACTAGGAGGAGGAATACCCAACAGAAGAAAAATACAGAGGATGGGCCTTCTGCAACAGAGCTAATGGCTATCGACATAGACAATATGTCAGAAAAGGAATTCAGACTAACAATTATCCAGGCAATAGCTAGGTTGGAGAAAGCCATGGATGACCAAACAGAATTGATTAGGGCAGAACTGAAAGCCACCAGGGATGATGTTCACAATGTTAGGGCAGAACTGAAAGCCACCAGGGATGATGTTCAAAATGCTCTCAATGAGTTCCAATCCAATCTAAATTCTGTAAAAGCTAGGGTAACTGAGACAGAAGATAGAATTAGTGATCTGGAGGACAAACAGATAGAGAGAAAGGATCAGGAGGAAGCCTGGAACAAACAGCTCAGAAACCAAGAAAACAGAATCAGGGAAATAAATGATGCCATGAAATGTTCCAACGTCAGAATTATTGGAATCCCTGAAGGGGAAGAAAAAGAAAGAAGTCTAGAAGATATAGTGGAAGAAGTTGTCTATGAAAACTTTCCCAATCTCACGAATGGAAACAACGTTCATGTACTAGAGGCAGAAAGATTTCCTCCCAAGATTTTTGATTCTCGAAAGTCCTCACGGCACCTTATCGTTAGAATGGGGAATTTTGTTTCAAGAGAGACCCTCTTAAAAGCAGCTAGGACAAAGAAGCTTCTTACATACAGAGGAAAGCCCATTAGAATAACGTCAGACCTTTCCACAGAGACTTGGAAAGCCAGGAAGGGCTGGCAAAATATATTCAGAGTACTAAATGAGAAGAACATGCAACCAAGAATACTCTATCCAGCAAGGCTGACATTTAAAATGGATGGAGAGATAAAAAGTTTCTAAGACCAGCAAGGCATAAAAGACTATGCAACCACCAAGCCGACACTGCAGGAAATATTCAGGGAGGTCCTATAAGAGAGAAAAAATCCTAAGAATATCATTGAACAGAAATATAGAAACAATCTATAGACAGAAAAACTTCAAAGGCAACACGATGTCAATAAAAACCTATCTCTCAATAATCACTCTCAATGTGAATGGCCTAAATGCGCCCATAAAAGGACACAGGGTTGGAGATTGGATAAAACGACAGGACCCATCCATATGTTGTCTACAAGAGACCCATTTTGAACCTAAGGATACACCCAGACTGAAAGTGAAGGGATGGAGAAGCATCTTTCATGCCAATGGGCCTCAAAAGAAGGCCGGAGTAGCGATTCTCATATCAGATAAATTAGATTTTAAAGTAAAGACTGGAGTCAGAGATACAGAAGGACACTACATCATTCTTAAAGGGACTATCCGCCAAGACGATCTAACAATTGTGAATATCTATACCCCCAATATGGGAGCACCCAATTACATAAGAAAACTATTAATCAAGATAAAGAGTCATATTGATACGAATACAATAATAGTAGGAGATCTTAATACGCCTCTCTCAGAAATAGACAGATCATCGAAGCAGAAAATTAATAAAGAAATAAGAGTATTGAATGAAACATTGGACCAGATGGACCTCATCGACGTATACAGAACATTCCACCCTAAAACAACAGAATATTCATTCTTCTCAAGTGCACATGGAACCTTCTCCAGAATAGACCACATACTGGGTCACAAAGCAGGACTCAACCAATACCAAAAGACTGACATTATTCCCTGCATATTCTCCGATCACAATGCTTTGAAACTGGAGCTCAATCACAAGGAAAAAATTAGAAGGAACTCAAACACCTGGAAGCTAAAGACCACCTTGCTTAAGAATGCTTGGATCAACCAGGAGATCAAAGATGAACTTAAACAATTCATGGAAACCAATGAGAATGAAGACACCTCGGTCCAAAACCTATGGGATACAGCAAAGGCAGTTCTAAGGGGGAAATACATAGCCATCCAAGCCTCCCTCAAAAACATTGAAAAATCCAGAATACACCAGCTGTCTCTACACCTTAAAGAACTGGAGAATCAACAACAAATCAAACCAACTCCCCATGCAAGAAGGGAAATAATCAAGATTAGAGCAGAGATCAATGAGGTAGAAACGAGAGATACAGTAGAACGTATCAATGAAACTAGAAGCTGGTTTTTTGAAAGAATCAATAAGATCGATAAACCATTGGCCACACTAATCCAAAAGAAAAGAGAGAAAGCCCAAATTAATAAAATTATGAATGAAAAGGGAGAGATCACAACTAACACCAAGGAAATAGAAACAATCATCAGAAATTATTACCAACAGTTATATGACAACAAGCTAAGCAACCTAGATGAAATGGATGCATTCCTGGAAAGCTACAAACTCCCAAAATTGAACCCGGAAGAAATTGACAACCTGAATAGAACGATATCTAGTAATGAGATTGAAGCAGTGATCAAAAACCTCCCAAAAAACAAGAGCCCAGGACCTGACGGATTCCCTGGGGAATTCTACCAAACATTCAAAGAAGAAATAACACCAATTCTCCTGAAGCTGTTCCAAAAAATTGAAGCAGAAGGACAACTTCCAGACTCTTTTTATGAAGCCAGCATTACCCTGATCCCAAAACCAGGCAAAGACCCTATCAAAAAGGAGAATTTCAGACCAATATCACTGATGAATATGGATGCAAAGATTCTCAACAAGATCCTAGCAAACAGGATCCAGCAGCACATTAAAAAGATTATCCACCATGACCAGGTGGGATTCATCCCTGGGTTGCAAGGTTGGTTCAACATTCGCAAATCAATCAGTGTGATAGAACACATCAATAAGAGAAGAGAGAAGAACCACATGGTCCTCTCAATTGATGCAGAAAAAGCATTTGACAAAATCCAGCATCCGTTCCTGATGAAAACACTTCAAAATATAGGGATAGAGGGAACATTCCTGAACTTCATAAAATCTATCTATGAAAGGCCCACAGCAAATATCATCTTCAATGGGAAAAAGCTTGCAGCCTTCCCGTTGAGATCAGGAACACGACAAGGATGCCCACTCTCACCAGTCTTGTTCAACATAGTATTAGAAGTCCTAGCAACGGCAATCAGACAACAAAGAGAAATAAAAGGTATCCAAATTGGCAAGGAAGAAGTCAAACTCTCTCTCTTCGCAGATGACATGATTCTTTATATGGAAAACCCCAAAGACTCCACCCCCAAACTACTAGAACTCATATAGCAATTCAGTAACGTGGCAGGATACAAAGTCAATGTACAGAAATCAGTGGCTTTCTTATACACCAACAATGAAAATACAGAAAGGGAAATTAGAGAATCGATTCCATTTACTATAGCACCAAGAACCATAAGATACCTGGGCATAAACCTAACCAAAGAAGTAAAGGACCTGTACTCGAGGAACTACAGAACACTCATGAAAGAAATTGAAGAAGACACAAAAAGATGGAAGACTGTTCCATGCTCTTGGATTGGAAGAATAAACATTGTTAAAATGTCTATACTGCCTAAGTCCTGAGAGGAAAATATATAGCGGTACAAGCCTTTCTCAAGAAACAAGAAAGGTCTCAAGTACACAACCTAACCCTACGCATAAAGGAGCTGGAGAAAGAACAAGAAAGAAACCCTAAACCCAGCAGGAGAAGAGAAATCATAAAGATCGGAGCAGAAATCAACAAAATAGAAACCAAAAAAACAATAGAAAAAATCAATGAAACTAGGAGCTGGTTCTTTGAAAGAATCAATAAGATTGATAAACCCCTGGCCAGACTCATCAAAAAGAAAAGAGGAAGGACCCAAATCAATAAAATCATGAATGAAAGAGGAGAGATCACAACTAACACCAAAGAAATAGAGACAATTATAAGAACATACTATGAGCAACTCTACGCCAACAAATTGGACAATCTGGAAGAAATGGATGCATTCCTAGAGACATATAAACTACCACAACTGAACCAGGAAGAAATAGAAAACCTGAACAGGCCCATAACCAGTAAGGAGATTGAAACAGTCATCAAAAATCTCCAAACAAACAAAAGCCCAGGGCCAGACGGCTTCCCAGGGGAATTCTACCAAACATTTAAAGAAGAACTAATTCCTATTCTCCTGAAACTGTTCCAAAAAATAGAGATGGAAGGAAAACTTCCAAACTCATTTTATGAGGCCAGCATCACCTTGATCCCAAAACCAGACAAGGATCCCACCAAAAAAGAGAACTACAGACCAATATCCTTGATGAACACAGACGCAAAAATTCTCACCAAAATACTAGCCAATAGGATTCAACAGTACATTAAAAGGATTATTCACCACGATCAAGTGGGATTTATTCCAGGGCTGCAGGGTTGGTTCAACATCCGCAAATCAATCAATGTGATAGAACACATTAATAAAAGAAAGAACAAGAACCATATGATACTCTCAATAGATGCTGAAAAAGCATTTGACAAAGTACAGCATCCCTTCCTGATCAAAACTCTTCAATGTGTAGGGATAGAGGGCACATACCTCAATATTATCAAAGCCATCTATGAAAAACCCACCGCAAATATCATTCTCAATGGAGAAAAACTGAAAGCTTTTCCGTTAAGGTCAGGAACACGGCAGGGATGTCCATTATCACCACTGCTATTCAACATAGTACTAGAAGTCCTAGCCTCAGCAATCAGACAACAAAAAGAAATTAAAGGCATCCAAATTGGTAAAGAAGAAGTCAAACTATCACTCTTCGCAGATGATATGATACTATATGTGGAAAACCCAAAAGACTCCACTCCAAAACTGCTAGAACTTGTACAGGAATTCAGTAAAGTGTCAGGATATAAAATCAATGCACAGAAATCAGTTGCATTTCTGTACACCAACAATAAGACAGAAGAAAGAGAAATTAAGGAGTCAATCCCATTTACAATTGCACCCCAAACTATAAGATACCTAGGAATAAACCTAACCAAAGAGGCTAAGAATCTATACGCAGAAAACTATAAACTACTCATGAAAGAAATTGAGAAGACACAAAGAAATGGAAAAATGTTCCATGCTCCTGGATTGGAAGAATAAATATTGTGAAAATGTCTATTCTTCCTAAAGCAATCTACACATTTAATGAAATCCCTATCAAAATATCATCCATTTTTTTTTCAAAGAAATGGAACAAATAATGCTAAAATTTATATGGAACCAGGAAAGACCTCGAATAGCCAAAGGAATATTGAAAAAGAAAGCCAAAATTGGTGGCATCACAATTCCGGACTTCAAGCTCTATTAAAAAGCTGTCATCATCAAGACAGCATGGTACTGGCACAAAAACAGACACATAGATCAGTGGAACAGAATAGAGATCCCAGAAATAGACCCTCAACTCTATGGTCAACTAATCTTTGACAAAGCAGGAAAGAACGCCCAATGGAAAAAAGACAGCCTCTTCAATAAATGGTGATGTGAATATTGGACAGCCACATGCAGAAAAATGAAATTGGACCACTTCCTTACACCACACACGAAAATAGACTCCAAATGGATGAAGGACCTCAATGTGAGAAAGGAATCCATCCAAATCCTTGAGGAGAATGCAGGCAGCAACCTCTTTGACCTCAGCCTCAGCAACATCTTCCTAGGAACAATGGGAAAGGCAAGGGAAGCAAGGGCAAAAATGAACCATTGGGATTTCATTAAGATCAAAAGCTTTTGCACAGCAAAGGAAACAGTTCACAAAACCAAAAGACAACTGACAGAATGGAAAAAGATATTTGCAAATGACATATCAGATAAAGGGCTAGTATCCAAAATCTATAAGGAACTTAGCAAACTCAACACCCAAAGAACAAACAATCCAATGAAGAAATGGGCAGAGGAAGAAACAAGAAAACAGACATTTCTGCAAAGAAGACATCCAGATGGCCAACAGACACATGAAAAAGTGCTCCACATCACTCGGCATCAGGGAAATACAAATCAAAACCACAATGAGATACCACCTCACACCAGTCAGAATGGCTAAAATTAACAAGTCAGGAAATGACAGATGCTGGCGAGGATGCGGAGAAAGGGGAACCCTCCTCCACTGTTGGTGGGAATGCAAGCTGGTGCAACCACTCTGGAAAACAGCATGGAGGTTCCTCAAAATGTTGAAAATAGAACTACCCTATGACCCAGCAATTGCACTACTGGGTATTTACCCTAAAGATACAAACATAGTGATCCAATGGGGCACGTGTACCCGAATGTTTATAGCAGCAATGTCTACAATAGCCAAACTATGGTAAGAACCTAGATGTCCATCAACAGATGAATGGATAAAGAAGAGGTGGTATATATACACAATGGAATACTATGCAGCCATCAAAAGAAATGAAATCTTGCCATTTGCGACAACGTGGATGGAACTAGAGGGTATCATGCTTAGTGAAATAAGTCAATCAGAGAAAGACAACTATCATATGATCTCCCTGATTGAGGACATGGAGAAGCAACATGGGGGGTTAGGGGATAGGAGAAGAATAAATGAAACAAGATGGGATTGGGGGGAAGACAAACCATAAATGACTCTTAATCTCACAAAACAAACTGGGGGTTGCTGGGGGGAGGTGGGATAGGGAGATGGGGAGGGGGTTATGGACATTGGGGAGGGTATGTGCTATCGTGAGTGCTGTGAAATGTGTAAACCTGGCGATTCACAGACCTGTACCCCTGGGGATAAAAATACATTATATGTTTATAAAAAAAAAAAAATTGGAAGGGGAGGCGAACCATAAGAGACTATGGACTCTGAAAAACAACCTGAGGGTTTTGAAGGGTCAGGGGTGGGAGGTTGGGGGAACAGGTGGTGGGTAATAGGGAGGGCACGTTTTGCATGGAGCACTGGGTGTTGTGCAAAAACAATGAATCCTGTTACGCTGAGAAAATAAATAAAATGGTAAAAAAAAATCCTTTGATCAAACAGATCAAAAAGAACTTAAACAATTCATGGAAACCAATGAGAATGAAGACACATCGGTCAAAAACCTATGAGATATAGCAAAGCCGGTCCTAATGGGGAAATACATAGCCATTCAATCCTCCCTCAGAAAAACTGAAAAATCCAGAATACACCAGCTGTCTCTATACCTTAAAGAATTGGAGAATCAACAAAAACTTAAACCAACTCCACACACAAGAAAGGAAATAATCAAGATTATAGCAGAGTTGTAGAAACTAGAGATACATTAGAACATATCAATGAAACTAGAAGCTGGCTTTTTGAAAGAATCAATAAGATTGATAAACCACTGTCCACACTATTCCAAAAGAAAAGGGAAAAAGCTCATATTAATAAGATATGAATGAAAAGGGAGAGATCACAACTACTACTAAGGAAGTAGAAACAATCATCAGAAGTTATTATCAACAGTTATAGGCCAATAAGTTAAACAACCTAGATGAAGTGGATGCATTCCTGGAAAACTATAAACTCCAAATCAAACCAGTAAGAAACTGACAACCCACATAGACTTATATCTAGTAACAAGATTGAAGCAGTGATCAAAAACCTCCCAAAAAACAAGAGCCCAGAACCTGACGGATTCCCTGGGGAATTCTACCAAACTTTCAAAGAAGAAATAACACCAATTTTCCTGAAGCTGTTTCAAAAAACTGAAGCAGAAGGAAAACTTCCAGACTCTTTTTATGAAGCCAGCATTACCCTGATCCCCAAACCAGGCAAAGACCCTACCAAAAAGGAGAATTACAGAACAATATCACTGATGCATATGGATGCTAAGATTCTCAACAAGATCCTAGCAAACAGGATCCAGCAGCACATTAAAAAGATGTCCACTATGACCAGGTGGGATTCATCCCTGGGTTACAAGGATGGTTCAACATTCGCGAATCAATCAGTGTAATAGAACAAATCACTAAGAGAAGAGAGAAGACCACATGAGAGGAACACATGGTCCTCTCAATTGATGCAGAAAAATCACTGGGCAAAATCCAGCATCTGTTCCTGATTAAGATGCTTCAAAGTATAGGGATAGAGGGAACATAAAATCCATCTATGAAAGACCCACAGGAAATATCAGCCTCAATGGAAAAAAGTTTGCAGCCTTCCCATTGAGATCAGGAACAAGACAAGGATGCCGTCTCTCACCACTCTTGTTCAACATGGTATTAGAAGTCTAGCAACAGCAATCAGACAAAAAAGAGAAATAAAAGGTATCCAAATTGCCCTTAAACAGACAAATGGATAAGGAAGATCTGTTCCATATATACTATGGATTATTATGACCATCAGAAAGTATGAATACCCAACTTTTGTAGCAACATGGATGGGACTGGAGGAGATTATGCTGAGTGAAATAAGTTAAGCAGAAAGAGTCAATCATCATATGGTTTCAGTTATTTGTGGAGCATAAGGAATAACATGGAAGACATATGGAGATGGAAAGGAGATGGGAATTGAGGGGAACTGGAGGGGCAGGTGAACCATGAGAGACTATGGACTCAGAAAAACAATCTGAGGGTTTTGAAGGGGCAGGAGGTGGGAAGTTGGGGGAGCCAGGTGGTAGGTATTAAGGAGGGCATATATTGCACGGAGCAGTGTGTGTGGTGCAAAAACAATGAATTCCATTATGCTGAAAATAAATAAGTAAATAAATAAATAAATAAATAAAATCTTAAAAAGAAAACCTTCAATTTAATTAATTAAATGAGTCTATATATATATATATATATATATATATATATAGTTTATTGATGTGAATTGAAAATTACTATTTTTCTCATATCACTCCTCTGAAAATATTTTTCATTGTCACCAACATCCCACATGTTGCCAAATGCAATTGTCAAATCTTAGTTGTGAATGTTTTTGATTTATCAGAAATTTTTCACATAGTGATTAAGCTCCTTTTGTTTTCTCTCTTATTTTTTACTGCTCTCTGTTTTTCTCTTTGATTTCTTAATTTGGAAGTGTTTAGTCTTTCTCTTGAATATCTCCTCCAATCCCATGGTTTTAATTAAATCTATACATCAAACACTTTTGTGTATGTCTGTGTTTCAGGAACTCTTTTTGATATCTAGTGTTTTTAACATCTTGATATCAAACCTTAAGTGAATTAACACAACTA
Organism: Meles meles; assembly: GCF_922984935.1. Lineage (NCBI taxonomy): Eukaryota > Metazoa > Chordata > Mammalia > Carnivora > Mustelidae > Meles > Meles meles. The sequence continues at coordinate 83,986,399 of NC_060073.1, read as the reverse complement.
AGGTTTATTCCTTGTGAAGCCTGCTACTGATTTGGGTGAATCAACTGGATGACCCTCTTCCATGAGGAAGCTTAGAATCCTAGATTGTTTTGATCTTAAGGCATCTCCAGAATATCACATGATCCTATAGTTCCCAAGAGGTAGGTGGGGAGTTGAACTCAGACAATTAACTAATCTTACCTTCAAGTAAAATAATCATTTCCACTCATATTTAATTGACCAAAGTAAGTCATATGAGCATGTCTGACTTGTAGTTCATGAAGAAGTGAAACCTTCTGCATGCCTACAAATATAGAGCTAGGCATTGATGAACAATAAAAATATCTCTCAAAGATGACTCTGTTATACAGGTTTCTTTATTAAGATTTAACATGTTTACTATGTAAAATTCTTGGAAGAGGACCCAACCCAAATTAAATACATGTATTTGTTAGTAATTATTATGATTTAGGACAATGCTTTTTATTAAAGAGTTGAGAAAAGAATCAGGATAATATTCCAATGAGACAATAATAAATAAAAAACTGTCAAGCAAGAAAGGAAGACAGTAGGTTAACATCTGTAAAGGAAAAACACTTAGAAACTTCAATTTCTAAGAAAGAGGACATATCTGAAGTAGTGGAGATAAAGGAAAAGCCATTCTAAAACAAATAAACAAAAACAACAAAAAAGATATTCGCCCCCAAATATAATGGAATCAAAATTTTTCTTGTCAGTCTAGTCACTATAACTAAGTGTATTAAAATTAGACATCATAAAGAAATATATTTTTGTATTTGGCACATATAAGGTATCATGAAGTAACAGAAGAATAGAAAACATCTATTGAGCATTACAATATCTCCATATTGATATATAATTATTCAATAATTTGAAATGAGATCAGAGACAAATACTCAAGCTACTGGATTTATGTAATTAAAGACTGAAGTTTACTTGCCACCTTGGTTTTCTATTCTACAGACAAGTGAGACTTGTATCTTCATTCAAAGTTATCTCTAATAAATATTTGTTGGTCAATATATGAAAATAAATTACAAGAGAGAAGGATAATAAAATATGGTTGAATCTATAAAAATAATAGTGAAACAATCAAGATAATATGATATAAGATTATCATAAATAAATATCTGTGTAAATAACCCAGAAAATCAAAAGTCTGGCAGAAGAGACCCTCTACAGCTTATGTAGAGAGGAGGTTATTTTGGACAGAGACACAGTTAGGAGACAAAGAGACTCATAAGATTGTTCACAGGGAAAAAAAAAATACCACAGGTGCTGAGAAGAGAGAGAAACAGACCCTAAAATCCCCAGGCATAAGGATCTCACACAGTGAAGATGAATCCCTATAACATTTGGCTTTGAAAATGGAGGGACATAATTAACCAGTTCTTACAATCAGCAAGGTTCAATACCTGGAACTTTAAAAATAATTGCTCAGCTCTGGCAAGAGCAAGTAAAGCCATAGAAAATGGAACCTCCACCATTAAAGAGACAACACAACAGCATCCCTGAGAGACATCACAGAAGCAACAGTTTGAAAAATGTCTAGCGTATACTGGAGGGAGATTTGTGTACTAATCTCAGAGTCTGTACTGGATAGGCAAAGATCATTGAGGGACCTCTTCTGATAAAAAGCAGCTGGTGAGTGCCATTTCCCCTTCACCATCTTCCAGCCTAGACACAAAAACAACTACAGGAACAGCATAGCTCCAATAGTTTCCATCTAACTTAATAACAGTGAACATTACCCCCCAATTTTCTCCTGAAGACATGCCCCACTGCCAGGCCTCTACTCCAGGTCTCCTACAGCAGACCAGTACTAATTTTATTAACATAATGAATTAGCCCCACATAGTGCACCAGCAGAGACCTTGTCTTCATGTACCCCACCTCACACTCTCCTGCGGACTCACCAACCCCAGCCCTGAGGCAGGTGTTTTATTAAGCCACCACAGGTCTCTCCTGATAGCAGTCCTATGCAAACCTTCATAATACCACAATTCCCATCCTAGCATTCTCCTAAAGAGCAGAACCTCTAATAAACCCTTGGGTAGTGACAATTTGAAGCAATGACAGAAGATTGGCAGGGTGTAAGCAGTTCTAAGAGGTGACAAAACCACTCCAAAGTGACTCTTGCCAAGGGTTAAGAAGAAGTTAACCATACATACCTGTCTCACTGCAGCCCCAGCAGTGAACTGAAGGCAAACATCTGGTCTGACTGCAGTCCCCACTCACCAATAAAAGCTTCTCAGTGGAAAACAGAGGGAAAGCACCCTACCACTCAGTACTACTGCATCTCTGGCAAATGCCTGGTCTGACTCAACTCAAATACAAAATAGACCCAGACTGGCCTACTGACAACACAAGGATCAAACCTTGCACACAATAGGCAAAGAAAGCCAGTGCAGTCAACTGAACTTAAGGCAAAAGTGGCTCAGCCACAACAGTGGTGTGTATGCAACACATAGCAGACACCCTTGCATTGCCAATTCTGGTGAACAGGGAACATTGCATTGTAGGGCACTCACTACAAGACCTCTCCTTCATAAGGCCACTACTTCCAAGGGCAGAAGACATAGCTGAATTTCCTAAGACATAGAAACATAGAGCGTTAGACAAAATGGGGACATAGAAGAATATGTCCCAAATTAAAGAACAACACAAAGTCACACAAGACAGCTGAATTAAACAAAGATAAGTAATGTGCCTGATAGAAAATTTAAAGTAATGGTCATAAATACTCCCTGAACTTGAGAAAAGAGTAGATGAACTCAGTGATCCCTCAACAGAGAGATAGAAAACATAAAGAAACAATCAAAGATGGGGAATTCAATAACTGGAATTAAACATATATTATATGGGGGCACCTGAGTGATCAGTCAATTACGCATCCAACTCTTGATTTTGGCTGAGGTCATGATCAGTTCGTGGGATCCAGCCCCATGTCAGACTCCATATTCAGTGGGAAGAATGATTAAAGATTCTCTCCCTCAGCTGCTCCCTTACTCTCTTTCTCTCTCTCAAATAAATAAATTTTAAAAATACACTATATTGAATAAGTAATAGATAGAGGAACCAGAAGAATGAATCAGTGACCTGGAAGATGGAGTAATGAAGAACAATCAAAGTGAACAGAATAAAAAATAAAGTAAAATAAAATAAAATAAATTAAGGAAACTCGGAGACACCATCAAGCCTTATAACATTCACATTAATGGGCTCCTAGGAGAAGAAAAGGAAAAGTGGGAAGAATTTATTTGAATAAATGATAACTGAAAACTTCCCAAATCTAAGGAAGCAAACAGAAACCCAAATTCAGGAAGCACAGATCGCCCCCAAGAAAATCAACCCTAGGAGGTCCACACCAATACACAGAGTAAGAAAAATGGCAAAAAGTAGTGACAAAGAGAGAATTTTAAAGCAGTGAGAGAAAATAAAACAGTTTCATACAAGGGAAACCCCATCAGGCTGCCAGCTGAATTCTCAGCAGAAACTTTGCAGAAGTATGCAACACGATCTATTGAAAGTTCTGAAAGGAAAAAAAAAAAAAAAAAAGAAAAAAGAAAGACAAAACAAAAACAAAAACAAAACAAAACAAAACAAAAAACCTCTGCTGTCAATACTCAATTCGGAAAGACTGTCATTCAGAATAGAAGTGGAGTTAAAGAATTTCTCAGATGAACACAAGCTAAAAGATTTTATGATGATTATACCAACCCTAAGAAATGTTCCCCCTTTTCCACATCCTCATCAACACCTACTGTTTCCTGTGGAGTTAATTTTAGCCATTCTGATGGGTGTGGATTATTACCTCATTATAGTTTGATTTGTATTTGCCTGATGATGAGTGATGTTGAATAACTTTTCATGTGTCTGTTCCCTATAAATATGTCTTCTTTGGAAAAATGTCTGTTCATGTCTTCTGCCCATTTCTTAATGGGATTATTTGGTTTTTTGGGTCTTGAGCTTGATGTTATTTATATATTTTGGATACTGACCTTTTATCAGATATGTCATTTGCAAATATCTTTTCCATTCTGTAGGTTTCCTTTTAGTTTTGTTGATTGTTTCCTTTTGCTGTGCAGAAGATTTTTATTTTGATGAACTATACTAGTTTATTTTTGCTTGTGTTTACTTTGTCTCAGAAGACATATCTAATAGGAAGTTTCCACCACCTATGTAAAAAAAGTTACTGCCTAGGTTTTCCTTTGGGATTTGTATAGTTTTATATCTACATTTAGGTCTTTCATTCATTCTGAGTTTATTTTTGTGTGTGGTATAAGAAAGTGGTTCAGTTTCATTCTTTGCATGTGACTATCTAGTTTTCCCAAATCATTTGTTGAAGAGATCCCCCCCCCCCCCACTGGATTCACTTCTGAGTTTTCTATTCTTTTCTAGTGATCTGTGTATCTCTTTTTGTGTCTGTATCATACTGTTTTGATCACCATAGCTTTGTAATATAGTTTGACACCCAGAATTGTGATGCTTCCATCTTTACTTTTCCTTTGACGACTTTTGTGACATCATACAAATTTTAGGATTTTTTGTTCTTGCTGAACATTTTAGTGAAGAAATACTTTTTTCAAAAAATACTTTTTTTTTTGCTAGGGATTTACTAAATGTATGGAATGCTATAGACATTACAGGTATTTTAACAATATTTGTTCTTCCAGTCCATGGGGTTAGAATGTGTTTCTCTTTCTTTATGTCATTATCAATTTTTCTCATTGTTTTACTATAGTATTCAAAATACAAGTGTTTCACCTCTCTGGTTAGGTCTATTCCTGGGTACTGTATGGCTTCTGGTGCAGTTGTAAATGAGATTGATCCCTTCATTTCTCTTTCTCCTGCTTCATTATTTGTGTATAGAAATGCAACATGTTTCTCTATGTTTATTTTGTATCCTGTGCCTTTACTGAATTCATGTATCAGTTCTAGCAAATCAGTCTTTCAGGTTTTCTATATAGAGTATCATGTCATCTGTAAGTAATAAAAGTTTTATTTTTGTCCCTTATTGATTTAGATATCTTTTATTTATTTTTGCTGTATGACTGCTGTATCTAGGACTTCCAGTACTATGTTAAATAACAGTGTTAAAAGTCAACATCCCTCTCTTGTTTCTGTCTGTAGAGGAAAAGCTGTCAGTTTTACTCCACTGAGGATGATATTAGCTGTGGGTTTGTTTTTTATTTGTTTTGTTTATGGTCTTTATTATTTTGAGGTATGTTCCCTCTAACCCTACTTTGCTAAGGGTTTTTAACATGAATAGTTTTTGTGCTTAGTCAAATGTAAATGCAGGTTTAAATAGCAGATAAAAGTACTTACAAGATTTGTCTTTGGTAGCCATAAGGCTAGTAGACCTCTACACCCAACTGCAAGAATCTCAAAACTTTATATAGAGGTTTATTTATTATTTATAGAGGTTTAATCACATATATAGCTCAGTTTGTCTCAACAGTATATTACACTTATGGTTGAATACTTGAAATGGTTATGGCTATGGTATCTGTTGATAGAATATACATTCCAAGGACAGGGGAGCAGTTAAGGGGCCTCTGCCTGAGTGCAGCTCTATCCAGCTTGCATGCCAGTTGGAAATCATATACTATCAATGATCTCCCCAACACTTTACCCCTCTTGGTTGTCTCTTAGAATCTTACATGTGCCCTATCCATAATATGCCATGAGTGGCCATCAAGGGGTGTTATTGTCATGAGGTCATTCATTTGGTGGCTAGCTAACTACACTGGAGGTAGAGGCTGCAGCACCAATATAAGCACTTGCAGGAAAAAGCACAGTTTAAGATAATCGTTCTCAAAAAAAAGTACATTTTTTCCCCCACCAAGAGCTCCCTGATCCAACCTGTGATTATGTTCTTCTGATGACTTCCTCCAACAATAAGAAATAGAGAGAAAGGAAGAGAGAGAGAGAGAGTTTCTAATTTTCAAACATGAAAATATTTAATTTCACTAAATATTTCCAAATTGCTTTTATGTTCATCTCTCATTTATAGTTTTAGAGAGCCCATTGTTCCCCATAATATCCCTGATATTTGCTATTTTTAATGAAGTCACACTTTTCTCAGACCTCTCATATTTCCATGTGAAGGTATTTCAGTAACATTAACAATCATTTTCACTGGAGAATCTGAATGCTTGAGAATGCACTGAGCAGTGACTTTTCCATTTCTTAGACCTGTGTGCTTGCAGAGAAGGTAAATTCTGATGTCTCAACATTATTTGAAACATGTGGTGGAAAAGGCTCTGCTCATTTGCATGTGGCCTGTCTTTGATCAGAGCTACCTCTGACTAAGTTGAAAAAATTATCTAATTTACAGTGAGCTGTTAAATCCATTTGCATGCACACACAAGCCATGCCTTTCATTTAAGCCTTTAACAGTCATTCAGTTGATTACTTGATATCTATTATTTGATTTCCTGCTTAGACTTTAAAGAGAAAAAAATCAATCTCTTAAAACCAATAAGCATTATAACAATTTCAAAATTCAGTTAAATTCATTTGTTTAATTTGCATCCCTGATTGTTACTAAGATTCAGCACAACTTTGTGTTTATGTGCATTTGTTTTGTTTTTCTAAAAATGGTCCATTCAGATGTTTTATTCAGTGAAGACAATATATGAAGATACAAACAGCACAGTTTCAGGAATTTTCTTATTTTTATAATGTTCAAACTGAGACAAATCTGAATTAAGTTATGATTATGGGGGCAAGGGAATACTTTTTCTGTAATCAAAGCAGAGTAAGAAATTATTTACAAAAGGTAAAAATGAACTATTTTCAGTTTTCACAGTAGTATTCAATATCAGAAAATAACATTTTATAGATTTCAGAGTGGGGGGGAAAGATATACTAATGCTATTGTATTCAGCTAAGATTAACTGCAGTAGGCAAAAATTATCAAACTTGAAAGAACTTAGATGTACAGTACATTAGATACTGTTGAAAAGTTTAAGATGTGAATCAAAATATTTTAAGAATAACAAAGCCACATTACAGGGATGAGGCATTATTTAAGTCAATGAAAGCTAAACAGTTTCACTAATCATGGTTGCAGAATAACCTACATAATGATTAAAACAGTAGCTAACTGTTTCATAAGGCTTACTTCATGTGCCAGATATATTACTACTATTCCCATTCAGTGGATAGAGAACTTGAAGAAAAGTTAAGTGGATTGATGACATTAACACAGTTCTGTGTGTCAAACTTGAAATTGGATCTGGGAAGTTTGACTCCAGGTTCTATGCTATTAATTATATTATATAGAAAACAAAATAAAGTATAAACTTTAGAGAGAGAAATAATTTAACTATTAAAACAATAACACGAAGAACAAAGATAAGAGAAAAAAATAGAAGATTATCTATCCTAATCCATTATAATCAATAATAATAAATGCTGACTTCTTTTTAAAGTTTAAATGAATTGCATTTGTAGGTGTCCTTTTCATAATCTTTTTTTCTTAATCTTACTATAATCTCTTCAGAATTTGTCTTTCATATGAAAGTTATGTAAAGTTCAGAAATTTATTCAATATTCAGCTGTTTTTCATTTTTTCTTTTAAATACAGGAAAATAATTTTACTTAATAGTTTTAATAAAACATCATCCCTAGTACACTTCTTAATTTTCATATGCTGTATATGTCTTTTTACATGGTGTGTGCATAGTAATACTAGGAAATGAATATTATTACACTAAGTTTAATGATTGTCTGGGTGGAGAAGTCTAAGTTATTTCTTTTCCTTTTTTCTTGAATTTTTATTTATTTATTTATTATTTATTTATTTATTGTCTTGAATTTTATATGATACATTACTTTTGATGAGCTTGTGACACCTTTACTCTATTCAAATTTTCTGTCATATTTATATTGGTCCTTTGTATCCATAACTTTTACATATTTATTCATCTATATCTTCAGCCTGTGTGGCTATGTTTAAAAATATTTTCTTGTTTAGTTACCCATTGCTTCCACAAACACTTTGCCCTTAACCACTCTATGAAGGGCATGTGCATTTTTTTTTTAAGATTTTATTCATTTATTTGACAGACAGAGATCACAAGTAGGCAGAGATGCAGGTAGAGAGAGAGAGAGATGGGGAAGCAGGCTCCCTGCTGAGCAGAGAGCCCGAAGTGGGGCTCGATCCCAGGACCCTGGGATCATGACCTGAGCCAAAGGCAGAGGCTTTAACCAACTGAGCCACCCAGGCACCCCGGGCACGTGCATTTTTGCTTCAAAGTTTATATTCTTCATTGCATGCTTTTAGTTTCCTCAACTAGTTTGCATATTTACTGACACTATTCAAATGATCTGCTTTGAAAAGCATAAAAATAAAATTTTCTCATAGTAATCAATGATAACAAATGAAATTTATATTAAGAGAGTTTTCTTCACAGGAAAATGGTTAAAATAGTTTTTTTTTTTAATAGTTTCTTTTTAGGATATCACAATTTCATTACCTTCTGTCAACCTCTTAAGTGCTAATCAAGAATGTTGATAAAGTTCTTTAAATATTTTTATTAAGATCATAAACATCTTGAAACAGAGTATTAAGCTGTCTTCTCCAACTTGACTAAGATTTATTAAGCAATGATTATGTGTCAAACACCATGCTAAGTACTTTATATATATCATTTAATTTTTTCCTCATAGCAATTATATTAAGTAAACATGATGGCTCCATTTTACAAGGATACTAAAGAATAATTACTAACTAGGTTGCTTAAATTTATATAGTTAGTAAATAGACATTAGATATTAGAATACAGATCTGACTCAAGAGTATGCACTTTTAACCAGTGAAATATATTGCTTCATAAATTTTGATGTTTACCCATGTTTTGGCCTCAGATAAACATTAAAAGAAGCAGCTGGGGAAGACTTTAATCCCTTAAGAGGTGTTTGGAGCTCCTGAAGAATTCTCAGTTTTTGTAGACTGAATGAATGTTTGTGGATATGGCAAAGAGGAATGAGAATGAATGTATGCCATGTTAGAATTGAGTGAAATGTTTGTAAGAGATGGCTTTCTGGGTATGAAGGTATGGCTGCTCTTGAAATTAGGATAAAACTGAAAAATTTAATCTTAAGAATAATAAAAAAAATAAGTGAAGAATTTCATAAAATAAAACAAGTAGTATATTTTGTAAATAAAAATATTTAAAAAAAAGAAAAAAATGGGTCTTAAAAATTTATATTTCTTGTTTTCTTAGCATTGGTTATAGCCTGAATGAGTGTGATGGACGAGAGAGGAGAGCACATGGTGAGAGACATCACCTACAACTACTGTGATATATCAGTTCTGAAAGCTATAATTAATATACTGCTATTTTGTATCACAAATGACAGATGTAGCCAGGAGGAATAGGCTGATGGGCAATAATGAAATTAAAAAACAGTGTATTATAGAATAATTACCCTTTATGCATTAGGTGGCAAAATGAGCCATTAATCTAAAAAACATTGTTATTACCTAAGAATTGCATGAGTGTTTATGCAATTATTTTGATGATACCTAATTGGTATTACAATATCAAATTTGTAAATAAGCATCTAGGAATTAGTCAGGTTTTTCCTGTTCATAATTGACATGGGCAGAATATTTTTACAGTCAATCAGAAAAACATTAAAAAATCACTATTCCAATTTGGTCTCTAGAAAGTTTCTGTTCATATAACAAATCAATCATCAATACTGTAGAGAATATATTTAAATATATTTGCCTATTTAATGGGCATTTGGTAAACTATGCCTTATACTTTATCATTTTCTGGTGTTTTCTTTTTGTAATGAAAATTACATAGAAAGCTGGTTCTAATATTAAATTCATAGAGCAGTTTCTGAAAATTTGCCAACTTAATTTGAATTTTGTGTATTTCAAAATGTCCACTTATTTTATGGTACCTAATTAAGTAGATATATTAAATTGCAGACATTAATGTAGTTCAACTTTTATGGTAGCTATCAGAAAATTTTCTAATAGTTTGCATATATAAATCACTGATAATGAGTCCTACTTTTTATCACTCTTAGCAAGTCTAAAAGTTAAGAATTGTGTTAGTACATGCAACTTCTTCAGCAACTGTCTTTATCACTATCCATAACATTTTAGACTTATATAAATGTTATCTAATAATCATATGGAAGTAATACTTGCATAAAAGACAATGTGATGATATGAGTTTACCATACAAATAAATTTATTCCTTACATTTTCATTTGTCTTTTTAAGTAGAATGTGAACACATTTACTATGTAATTTCTATTATCTCTGTTATTCAAGTATATGAAATATGTGTAGAGGGAATATGTAACACGTTATACATAGAATAAGATAAACAAAAGAAATGTACACTAAGTAGTATATATAGATATAAATATATCTTAAATTATTCTTTATTTTTAGACTTACTGTATCACATTGATTGATTTGCAAATATTGAACCATCCTTACCTCCCTGAAATAAAACCCACTTGATTTTGGCAATAATCTTCTTCATGCTTTGTTGAATTTAATTTGTTAGTATTTTATTGAGAATTTTTGCATTGATGTCCATTAGGACTATTAGTCTATAGTTCTCTTTTCTGGGGGTGTCTGGTTTTGTTATCAGGGTAATGCTGGCCTTGTTGAATGTATTTGGAAGCTTTCCATCCTCTTCTATTTGTTGGAATAGTTTGAGGAGAATAGGTATTAAATCTTATTCATATGTTTACTAAAATTCACCTATGAATCTGGTCCTAGACTTTTATTTATTGATAGTTATTTGATTAATTTTGCCCTTCAATTTTGTTACTAGTAATTGGTCTGTTCAGATTTTCTATTTCTTCCTGATTCAGTTTTGGAAGACTGTGTGATTCTAAGACTTCATCTGTTTCTTGTAGGTTGTCCAATTTGTTGATGTAATTTTGTGCAATATTCTCATAATCCTTTATATTTATGAGGTGTCATTTGTTATACTTTCTCTCTTGTCTCTGATTTTATTTATTTGGGTACTTTTCCTTATTTTCTTCATGAGTCTAGTTAGTTGATTAATTTTGTTTATCGTTTCAAAGAACCAGTTTCTGTGTTCATTGATTTTTTTTCTTTTCATTTTTTTTTTGTCTCCATGCCATTTATTTCTTTTCAGATGTTTATTATTCCCATCCTTCTATTTACTTTGTACTTTATTTTCTTTGTATATCTTCTTTAGGTGTAAGATTATATTATTTATTTGAGCTTTTCCTTGTTTCTTGAGGCAGACTTGTATTGCCAAATATTCTCCTCTTAGAATTGTCTTCACTATATCACAAAGATTTTGGAGTGTTGCATTTTTATTTTCATTAGTCTCCATATATTTTTCTTTCTTTCTTTACTTCTTTGTTGACCAATTGATTGGTTAGTAGTTTAGCCTCCATGTGTTTCCATTTGTTTGTTTGTTTTTTTGTTTCCTTATATTTGATTTCTAGTTTCACACTATTGTGGATGGAAAAGATGCATGATTTCTAAAAATAAAAGATTTATGCTTAAATTTCAGGAATTTGGACTCATTATCTTAAATCAAGGCTATTAACATCTATAAAATCAATAAAATAGTTCTCTTTATCCATGCAGTGATTAAAAATGTATTTAGATTTTATTATTTATAGAAATTATTATGTTTTAATAAGTAAAATAAATCAGTCAGAGAAAAACAACTGTATGATTGTAATCATATGTGGAATTTAAGAAACAATAAACAAGCAAAGGGGGGTAAAAAAGAGAGAGAGGCAAGAACAGACTTTCAACTGGAGAAAACAAACTGATGGTTACCAGAGGGGAAGTGGGTTGAGGGAGTTAGGTGAAATAGGTGAAATAGGTGATGGGAATTAAGGAGTCCCATGAGGGCCGGGTGTCATATGGAAGTGTTGAATCACTATATTGTATATCTGAAATTAATATTAAAATGTATGTTAACTAACTGGAATGTAAATAAAACTTAAACAAATCTAAAGTGTAAAGAAATAAATAATGGTACTTATTTATAAATAATAATTTTTTTTTTTACTAATCATTTCCAAGTTCATGAAGTGAGACAGAAAAATGAAAGGACCATGACTATATATGTCTTTCAAAAAGGAAACCAAGTGTAACTCTGGATAATTAAATAAGTGCTTCCACTCAACATGATGAATTTGGTAAGGTCTCAAGAGTGTGACCTAGATTTCAATATATTTTGCTTTAATAATTATATGCATTCAGATATATTACTTACTAAATATGCTTTAATTACCATGTAAAGCAAAAAAATATAATGATTACTTAATATAATTTATATCATGAATAAATAAATAATAGAAGGAGAGATAGATAGATAGATGATAGATAAAATGTGTAAAGTACATGTCATGGCCTTGCTGGTAAAATGTATAGAAAATATTCCATGTCTTGATGAATGTGAATAAAATATTTAACAGAAACTTCAAAGATGACTAAGCCATTTTATCCAAAGCTAGGGATTACATAGTTTCCTTGACTAATTCAAAAAAGGAAAGTGAGAGATCAGTAGTTACATACTAAGTATAATCAATGAAGAAAACTATTCAGGTTAATTTAGTTCCCAAATTCTTTTTTCCCTTAACATATTAGATTTTTTTTTCTCTTTAGAAAGCAATTACATATATATTTACCTAGATGAAAGCATCCATTTATCATTTTTTTACCAACATACATGTAGCTCTTCTTAATACACCCACAGTGATAACATTTAAATCCCTGCATAATGTATTTATCAAGCGATAAATGATCAAGTCAATGAAAACATATCTTAAAAGACTATAGATTCCATCATATATTCCAAACACCATACCAAGTTTTTCTATACTAGTAGGGTATACATAACTAGCCAGATATTTGTTTTGATAATTTAGCTTATTTATGATAGCACCACATATAAAATCATTTCATCCACAGTAGTCACAACAGTTGTATCTGTAGCATTAAAAAAATACTTTATTTTAAATTACCATTTATAACATTTAGAGAGAATAGAAAAAAAATAAATTGGAGAAATCACTGGCAGGGAAGGAGAAAGAGGCTATATGCCACTGTCAAATTGAGTATTTGAAAATATTAAAGAGCTGAGAAAATATCTAAATTTTTGTAGAAAGCAATCTAGACAATTACAATCAGTAAAATTGTGATTTCTAAATTATGGGGGTTTATTCTGGTAATTAGTAGGCTGTATGCTTCTTTTGTTTTTCTAATGAATATAAACAAGCTTTCCTTTGGAAAACAGATGTGATTGATTTGAACCTCTGACTCTGACACAGTAGCTACACAAACATATTATAGGCACTGTTTCCTTATCTGCATAAGAAGGACTATAATAATTTTCATATGTGTAATGGTTATAGTAATAACATATGCAGAGTACCTATCACATTGCCTGGGATGTACTGAAAAACTACTGATTAGTACAAATTCAATTAATTTGGTTTGTTTATAACTGTCTATTACAAAGAAACCTTCACTGAGAAGGAAAATATTGCCTATTGACTTGATATTTCTTTTGAAAAATATAGCTTGAAAAAATATATTTTTACTTTCAGGTTGATGTAAAGTGAACTAAAGTTGTTAATCAAATCATACCTTTTACTGCTGAAATATTGGACTTATGGTACTTCATATAAGGCATTGTGTCACAGGTCAATAAGGCATTGACCTGTCTATAATATCTTTACCAATATGTAATAGAAAACAGAGAGCTTGTCTAATGCTTTCATCTATCTAAATACAGGAACTATTGATGATTTTTTAGATCCAAATCTGAATGCCTTTGTCTAAATACATCTAGAAAATTTAGAGTAACTATGCACAGTGATAGTTTTCTACCATGAAAAGTGTGTAGAAGAATGAAAGTTGGTAAAATATTTTTGACAACTTACCTTTTATGAATGCCATACTAATATGTTGGTGTGTAAACAAAATAAAAATAAGGGAGTAAAAATGTTAAAAGAGAGAGAAAGACAGAGAGAGAGAAAGACAAAAAGAAGAAATTGTGAAGTAATAGCAGATTAGGTACATAAATAAGTAAACAAACAAGTAAGTTTATGTTCAGCTCTAGAACATTAATTTGACTGAGTGTATTTTAATGCTGAACAATGTTAAATAAGCAGGTGGGTAGAAACCGGGTACATTTTTAAGAAATGTTACATCTAAAATGTTAACATTAGTGTGTAGGTAATGACTTTTTTTCCATTAAATTCCTATTTCCAATTAATTTTTTTTCTAATTAAAGTTATTAATTGAACAACAAATATTCTTGGAAGAAAACCTTTTCCTACTCCAATTCAAGTTAATTCCAAATTTACCAGATCACTTAACTATTTCTCATCTTTCTTTGCAGAGGCAAAAACCAACAATTTTTCATTTGCAAGTAACCGTATGTAAGAAAAGAACAACTTGTAAAAATATATTTGCTACCAGGTAGATACTAATGTAATTCAATAATATATCTATATAGAATGCAGAAAAGCAATCATTAAAGAAGGAAACATTGCTGAAAATGTCAAGCATTCAGAAAAAAATTTTCAGACTAATCAATTACATAATCCTTCCTGTAAGAGTCTAATAATCAGTCACACTTATTTTCTCCAATATTGGTTAAAACCTAATGAACAATTACCCTGATCCCAAAACCAGGAAAATACCCCATCAAAATGGAGGATTACAGACCAATATACCTGATGAACATGGGTGCCAAAATACTCAAAAAAGACCTCAGCTAATAGGATCCAACAGTATATTAAAAGGATTAATCAGCACCACCAAGTGAATTTTATGCCTGGGATGCAAGGGTGGTTCAAAGTGGTAAAGCACATCAATAAAAGAAAATACAAGAATTATGTGGTCCTCTCAATTGATGCAGAAAAAGCATTTGACAAAATACAGTATTCATTCCTGATTAAAACTCTTCAGAACATATGGATAGAGGGAACGGTCCTCAATTTCATTTAAAAAAAATCTATGAAAAGGAAGCACCATAATTATCAATGGTGGAAAAGCTGAAAGCTTTTCTCTTAAGATCAGGAATCTGACAGGATTGCCCACTCTCACCACTATTGTTCAACATAGCACTAGAAGTCCTAGTCTCATTAATTAAATAACAAAAAGAAATAAAATGTGTCCAAATTGGCAAAGAAGAATTCAATCTCTCCCTCTTCATAGATGACAGGATACTTTATGTGGGAAACCCAAATACTCCACCCCCAAATTACTAGAACTCTTACAAGAACTCAGGAATGTGGCAGGATATAAAATCAATGCACAGAAATCAGTTTTTTTTCCTATACACTAATAATGTAACTGCAGAAAGAGAAATTAAGGAATCAATTCCATTCACAATAGCAACAAACCCATAAGATACTTATGAATAAACCTAACCAAAGAGGTGATCTATACTCTAGAAAACTACAGAACACTTATGAAAAAAAAGGGAAACACTCAAAAAGATGGAAAAAATATTCCATGTTCATGGATTGGATAAATAAACATTGTCAAAATGTCTGTCCATCCAGAGCAATTTTCACTTTCAGTGTCATCCCAATTAAATAACCATCGACATTTTTCAAAGAGCCAGAATGACAATAAAAACAACAAAATCCTAAAATTTGTATGGAACCAGAGAGGCCCCCGAATTGCCAAGGGAATGATGAAAAAGAAAAACAAAGCTCAGGGCATCACATTACCTGATTTCAAGCTATATTACAAAGCTGTGATAATCAAGACAGCATGGCATTGGAACAAAAACAGACATATAGACCAATGGAACAGAATAGAGACTCCAGAAATGGACTCTCAACTCCTTGGTCAACTAATCTTTGAAAAATCAAGGGAAAATATCCAATGGAAAAAAGACAGTATCTTCAGTAAGTGGTTCTGGGAAAATTGAACAGTTACATGCAGAATAATGAAACTGGACCATTCTCTTACACCCTACACAAAAATAAACTCAAAATGGATGAAAAACCTCAATATGAGACAAGAATCCATCAAAATCCTAGAGGAGAACATAGGCAGTAACCTCTTCAACATCGACCACAGTAAGTTCTTTCAAGACTCGTCTCCAAAGTAAAGGAAAATAAAAGCAAAATGAACTTTTGGAATTTCATCAAGATAAAAAAGCTGCTGCACAACAAAGAAAACAGTCAACAAACTAAGAGGCAGCCCAGGGAATGGAAGAAGGTATTTGCAAATGATATTAAAGATAAACAGCAAGATCTATAAAGATCTTCTCAAACTCAACACCCAAAAAGTCAAATAATCCAGTAAAAAAATGGACAGAAGACATGAACAGAGAGTTCTCAAAAAATCTATACAAATGTCTAATAGACACATGAAAAAATGCTCAACATCACTAGCCATTAGGGAAATACAAATCAAAACCACAATGAGATACCACCTCACACCAGTTAGAATGGCAAAAAATTACCAAAACAGAAAACAACAAATGTTGAGGATGCAGAGAAGTGGAAACACTCTTACACTGTCTGTGAGAGTGCAAGTTATTACAGCCATTCTGAAAAACTGTATGGAGTTTCCTCAAATGTTAAGAAGAGAACTACCCTATGACCCAGCAATTGCACTACTAGGTTTTAACCCCAAAGATACAGACACAGTGAAAAGAAGGAGAATATGCATGGCAATGTTCATAGCAGTAACATCCACAAACTATGGAAAGGACTGAGATGCCCTCCAATAGATGAGTGAATAAAGAAGATGTAGTTCATACATACAATGGAATATTCATTCAGCCATCAGAAAGGATGAATACCCCCGTTTCCATTGACCTAAATGGAACTGGAGGAGATTGTGCTAAGTGAAATATGTCAAGCAAAGAAAGACAATTATCATATAGTTTCACTTATTTGTGGAATGCAAGGAATAGCATGGAGGAAATCAGAAGAAGGAAGGGAAAAATGAGGGTTGAGGGAATCTGAGGGGGAGACGAACCATGAGTTCTAAATGTGATGGGAAGATAGACCACGGGGAGAGGGGCCAGTTCCCGGCATGCAGCAGAGCAATGGAGCAGAAAATCAGAACTTTTAAAAGTCTGCTCCACTGAGGGACATCACTCCAGAGACTAAGCCAGGGTGAAGCCCAAACTGGGACAGCATGGCCTCAGGTCCCACGGGGTCACAGAAGGATCAGGGGTGTCTGAGTTTCACAGAGCTCACAGGTATTAGAGTGGGGAAGCTGGCTACAGAGAGAGCCAAGGACTGAAGTTCACAGGTATCAGAGCGGGGAAGCCGGCTACAGAGAGAGCCAAGGAGTGAGCTCTCAACTCAGGGTTACATTGAACAGTGATCCGTGGCATAGGCCACTGCTCTGTGAGCCAGGACCCTACAGGGTTACTCGCCTGGAAGAGCTCAGGGATCTGCGAGGTTTAGAACCTCCAGGTGGGGCTGTGTGCCAGAGATAGAGATGCTTGGTCACAGGCTGGGTGAGCTCAGAGCGTGGCTGGAGGCCAGGGAGATGGGAATGATTGAGCACACTGAGGAGTGGGGCCCCAAGCTCTCAGCTCTTCTGAGCTATAGTTTGGGAGGCTGCCATTTTCATTCCTGTCCTCTGGAACTCTATGGAAAGCACTCCAGAGAGCAAACCTTAGCAGATTACTTAGCCCGGTCCCTGGTAGGGGTGGTGCAATTCCTCCTCGGGCAAAGATACTTGAGAATCACTACAACAGGCCCCTCCCCCAGAAGATCAACCAAGAAATCCAGCCAAGTCCAAGTTCACTTATCAAGGAGAACAGCAGAATTCCAGAGGAAGAGAAAACAAAGCATGGAATGCATG
The DNA here is from genome assembly GCF_922984935.1 of Meles meles. NCBI lineage: Eukaryota > Metazoa > Chordata > Mammalia > Carnivora > Mustelidae > Meles > Meles meles. The sequence continues at coordinate 83,968,566 of NC_060073.1, read as the reverse complement.
GCTTTCTCCCATGAATTTTTAGTTTTGCAAAGTTAATTAGTTTTTTAAATTTTATTTTTTTTCTTCTGCTAATTTTTTTAAACTTTTACCCTTTCATTTTTAATGTTTTTTTAACTAGTTTATCTTAACAATACCTTTCATTTAAAAAAAATCTTTTTGAACATTCATTATTATAGTCATATTTTATCCTTCATTGTATCTAACTTTATTTTTTGTATACTCATGGAGTTTTTCTTCTAAAAGGTTTGGGGTAAAACTTCTAATAGGTCAAAATATACCCTAAATCCAGGACAGGGCTTTGTTCTGTTATCCAGCCTGAGCAAATTCTCTCCACTTTCTTTTTCTTTATTCTCCCAACCAACTTATCTTATCAACTCCTTTTTTAGAAATTAAAAAAAAACAAAAAACAAAAAACAAAAAAAACTTTTCATCCTTATAGTCATATTCTATCCCTGCATTGTGTTTTCCCTTACATATGTTTTTCATTTTTTAAAATTTTGGGAGATAGTTTCTTCTAAGAGACAAAAATACTCTGAAAATTAAGTGGGTGACCCTGTTTTATTCACCAGTCTAATATATATATTTTCTTTTTTACATTTCTTCCTTATTTTTTAATTTCTTTTTTTTTCTTTTTTTTTTTTTTTGTCCTGAACTTCTTTTTTACCCTCTTTCTTCCCTCCATGATTTGGGATCTCTTCTGATTTGGTTAAAGCACATTTTCCGGAGGTCTTTGCCACACTTTTAGCATTTTATTCGCTCCTTCATATATTGTTCTCTGGATAAAATGACAAGGTGGAAAAACTCACCATGGTGGGGGGGGAGAACAAGAGGCAGTACTGAAGGCCAGGGACCTAATCAATATGGACATTGGTGATATGTCAGATCTAGGGTTCAGAATGATGATTCTCAAGGTGCTAGCCAGGCACAAAAAAGGCATGGAAGATATTAGAGAAAAACTATCTGGAGAAATAAAAGCCCTTTCTGAAGAAATAAAAGAACTAAAATCTAACCAAGTTGAAATTAAAAAGCTATTAAGGAGGTTCAATCAAAAATGGAGGCTCTTACTGCTAGGATAAATGAGGCAGAAGAGAGAATTTGTGATATAGACGACCAAATGACAGAGAATAAGGAAGCTGAGAAAAGAGAGACAAACAACCACTGGACCACGAGGGTAGAATTTGAGAGATAAGTGATACCATAAGATGAAACAACATTAGAATAATTGGGATTCCGGAAGAAGAAGAACTAGAGAGGAGAGCAGATTGAGAGAATTATTGTAGAGATTTTCCCTAATATGGCAAAGGGAACAAGCATCAAAATCCAGGAGGTGCAGAGAACCCCCTCAAAATCAATAAAAATAGGTCCACACCCCATCATCTAATAGTAAAATTTACATGTCTTAGCAACAAAGAGAAAATCCTGAAAACAGCCCGGGAAAAAATTCTGTAAGATACAATGGTAAAAAATATTAGATTGGAAGTGGACTTATCAACAGAGACCTGGCAGGCCATAAAGAATTGGCATGATATATTCAGACCACTAAATGAGAAAAACATGCAGCCAAGAATACTATATCCAGCTAGGCTATCATTGAAAATAGAAGGAGAGATAAAAAGCTTCCAGGACAAACAAAAACTGAAAGAGTTTGTAAACACCAAACCAGCTCTACAGGAAATGTTGAAAGGGGTCCTCTAAGCAAAAAGAGAGCCTAAAAGTAATAGACAGAAAGAAACAAAGACAATATACAGTAACAGTCTCCTTACAGGCAATACAATGACACTAAATTTCTATTTCTCAATAGTTATCCTGAATGTAAATGGGCTAAACGCCCCCAATCAAAAGACAGGGTATCAGAACGGATAAAAAAACAAAACCCATCAATATGCTGTCTACAAGAAACTCATTTTAGACCCAAAGACACCTCCAAATTTAAAGTGAAGGGGTGGAAAACAATTTACTAATGGACATCAGAAGAAAGCTGGGGTGGCAATCCTTATATCAGATCAATTAGATTTTAAGCCAAAGAATATAATAAGAGATGAGGAAGGACACTATATCATACTCAAAGGGTCTGTCCAACAAGATGATCTAACAATTTTAAGTATCTATGCCGCTAATATGAGAGCAGCTAACTATATAAACAAATTAATAACAAAATCAAAGAAACACATTGACAATAATACAATAATAGTAGGGGACTTTAACACTCCCCTCACTGAAATGGACAGATCACCCAAGCAAAAGATCAACAAGGAAATAAAGGCCTTAAATGACACACTGGAGCAGATGAACATCACAGATGTATTCAGAACATTCAATCTCAAAGCAACAGAACACACATTCTTCTCTAGTGCACATGGAACATTCTCCAGAATAGATCACATCCTGGGTCATAAATCAGGTCTCAACTGGTATCAAAAGTTTTGAATCATTCCCTGCATATTTTCAGACCACAATGCTCTGAAGCTAGAACTCGATCACAAGAGGAAATGGATGCATTCCTAGAGACATATAAACTACCAAAACTGAACCAGGAAGAAATAGAAAACCTGAACCATCTCATAACCAGTAAGGAGACTGAAATAAACATCCAAAATCTCCAAACAAACAAGAGCCCAAGGCCAGACAGCTTCCCAGTGGAATTCTACCAAATATTTAAAGAATTAATTCCTATTCTCCTGAAACTTTTCCAAAAAAATAGAAATAGAAGAAAACTTCCAGACTCATTTTATGAGGCCAGCATCACTTTGATACCAAAACCAGACAAGGATCCCATCAAAAAAGAGAATTACAGACCAATATCCTTGATGAACACAGATGTGAAAATTCTCACCATAATACTAGCCAAAAACATCCAACAGTACATTAAAAGGATTATTCACCACGACCAAGTGGAATATATTCCTGGGTTGCAAGTTTGGTTCAACATCCGCAAATCAATCAATGTGATACAACACATTAATAAAAGAAAGAACAAGAACCATATGATACTCTCAATAGATGCTGGAAAAGCATTTGACAAAGTACAGCATCCCTTCCTGATCAAAACTCTTCAAAGTGTAGGGATAGAGGGCACATACCTCAATATGATCAAAGCCATCTATGAAAAACCCACCGCAAATATCATTCTCAATGGAGAAAAACTGAGAGCTTTTCCACTAAGGACAGGAATATGGCAGAGATGTCCATTATCACCACTGCTATTCAACATAGTACTAGAAGTCCTAGCCTCAGCAATCAGACAACAAAAAGAAATTAAATGCATCCAAATCAGCAAAGAAGAAGCAAAACTCTCACTCTTTGCAGATGATATGATACTATATGTGGAAAACCCAAAAGACTCCACTCCAAATCTGCTAGATCTTGTAGAGGAATTCAGTAGTGTCAGGAAATAAAATCAATGCATAGAAATCAGTTGCATTTCTGTACACCAACAATAAGACAGAAGAAAGAGAAATTAAGGAGCCAATCCCATTTACAATTGTACCCAAAACCTTAAGGTACCTAGGAATAAACTTAACGAAAGAGGCAAAGAATCTATACTCAGAAAACTATAAAGTACTCATGAACTCTTACACCACATACAAAAATAGACTCAAAATGGATGAAGGACCTCAATGTAAGAAAGGAATCCACCAAAATCCTTGAGGAGAACACAGGCAGCAATCTCTTTGACCTCAGCTGCAGCAACTTCTTCCTGGGAACATCACCAAAGGCAAGGGAAGCAAGGACAAAAATGAACTATTGGGACTTCATCAAGATCAAAAGTGTTTGCACAAAAGAAACAGTTTACAAAACCAAGAGAATACTGACATAATGGGAGAAGATATTTGCAAATGACATATCAGATAAAGGTCTAGTGTCCAAAATCTATTAAGAGCTTAGCAACTCAACACCCAAAGAACAAATAATCCAATCAAGAAATGGGCAGAGGACATCAACAGACATTTCTGCAAAGAAGACATCCAGATGGCCAACAGACACATGAAAAAGTGCTCCACATCACTTGGCATCAGGGAAATACAAATCAAAACCACAATGAGATACTACCTCACACCAGTCAGAATGGCTAAAATTAACAAGTCAGGAAATGACAGGTGTTGGTCAGTATGTGGAGAAAGGGGAATGCTCCTACCCTGTTGTTGGGAAGGCAAACTGGTGCAACCACTCTGGAAAACAGCATGGAGGTTCCTCAAAAAGTTGAAAATAGAGGGGCGCCTGGGTGGCTCAGTGGATTGGGCTGCTGCCTTCGGCTCAGGTCATGATCTCAGGGTCCTGGGATTGAGCCCCACATTGGGCTTTCTGCTCCGCAGGAAACCTGCTTTCTCCTCTCTCTCTGCCTGCCTCTCTTCCTACTTGTGATCTCTCTCTCTGTCAAATAAATAAATAAAATCTTTAAAACAAAAAAAAAAAAAGTTGAAAATAGAGCTACCCTATGACCAAGGAATTGTACTACTGGCTATTTAACCTAAAGATACAAACGTAGTGATCCAAAGTGGCACATGCACCCAAATGTTTATAGCAGTAATGTCCACAATAGCCAAAATATGGAAAGAACCTAGATGTCCATCAATAGATGAATGGATAAAGAAGATGTGATATATATATATATATATATATCACATCTTCTATATATGTAATACACACACACACACACACAAACACACAATGGAATACTATGCAACCATCAAAAGAAACAAAATCTTGCTATTTGCAATGCTGTGGCTGGAACTAGAGGGTATTATGCTTAGCAAAATTAGTCAATTGGAGAAAGACAACTATCATATGGTCTCCCTGATATGAGGAAATGGAGATGCAACGTGGGGGCTTGGGGGGGAGCAAGAGAATAAATGAAACAAGATGAGATCGGGAGGTCGGCAAACCATAAGAGACTCTTTATGTCACAAAACAAACTTAGGGTTGCTGGCGGGAGTCGGGCAGAAGAGGGTGGTGCCATTATGGACATTGGAGAGGGTATGTGCTATGGTGAATGCTGTGAAGTGTGTAAACCTGGCAATTCATAGAACTGTACCCCTGGGGCTAAGAATACATTATATATTTATAATAAAGTTAAATTTTAAAAAAGAGGTCCATTTGAAGATACATAGTAATAAAAATGTCAAAAAGTAGCGATAAAGAGGAAATTTTAAAAGAAGAGAGAAAATAGAACAGTTACATACAAAGGAAACCCCATTAGGCTGCCTGCTGATTTTTTAGGAGAAGCTCTGTAACCCTGAAGGGAGTGGCATGATATATTCAAAGTGTTGAAAGGGATAAAAACAAAACAAAATAAACAAAACAACAACAACAACAACAAAAACTCAGCCAAAAATACTCAATCCAGCAAACTGTCATTCAGAATAGAGGGAGCAATAAAGAGTCTTTCAAAAAAGTAAAATATAAAATAATTCATGACCTCTAAACCAGCCCTATAAAAAAATTAAAGGAAATTCTGAGTGTACAGGAAAGACCATAAGTAGGAGCAAGAAAAATAAGAAACAGAAAAGCAGTGAAAATAAGTATCATTGGAAATAAGTATATCTATAACAATAAGTGAAGGAATTCACAAAACGAAAAAAAAAAAAAGCAAAGTATGACACTACACACAGAAAACATTGTGGGGAGACAAGTAAAGTTTAGCTTCAAACTTAAGCAGCTGTCAATATAGACTGCTATATGCATAAGATGTTATGTACTAACTTAATAGCAACCACAAATCAGAAGCTGGTAATAGATATGGAAAAAATAAAAAGGAATTCAAGCATATCACTAAAGAGAGCCAATGAACCATAAGAGAAGACAGCAAGAGAATAAAGGAACAGAAAAGAACTATAAAACAACCATAAAACAACAGAATGAAAATAAGTATATACCTATCAATAATTATGTTGAATGTAAATGCGCTAAGTGCTTCAATCAAAAGATATGCAGTTTACTAAATGAGGGAAATAAAAAAAAAAAAAGCACACATCTTTATCCTGCTTACAAGAGACTAATTTCAGACCTAAAAATACATGCAAATTGAAAGAGAAGGGACAGAAAAGGATTTACAATACAAATGTAAGTGAAAAGAAAGAGTAATGATACTTATGATGGACAAATACATTTTAAAACAAAGTAATAATGGGGCACCTGGGTGGCTCAGTGGGTTAAAGCCTCTGCCTTCAGCTCAGGTCATGATCCCAGGGATCGAGCCCCGCATCAGGCTCTCTGCTCCACAGGGAGCCTGCTTCCTCCTCTCTCTCTGCCTGCCTCTCTGCCTAGTTGTGATTTCTGTCTTCAAATAAATAAAATAAAATAAAAAAGTAATAAGAAACAAAGAGGTTCACTATATTTTCATAAAGGGAATAATACAACAAGAATTGTAAATATTTATGTATCCAACATAGGGGAGAACACAAATACATAAAAGCAGTTAAAAACAAACATTATAGAAGTAATCAATAAGAATACAATAAGAGTAAGGGCCTGTAATAGCCAACTTATATAGATGTTTAGGTCATCCAGAAAACACACAAGGAAACAGTGGTTTTGTATGACATACTGGACCAGATGGATCTAACAGATATGTTCAGAACATTATATCCTAAAACAGTAGAATACACATTTTTCTCAAGTAAATATGGAATGTTTTTCAGAATAGATCACATATTGTGCCACAAAACAAGTTTCAACAAATTCAAATATTATAGCAAGAAAAACCACAAATAAACAACCTAAAAGAGTTGGATAAAAGACACACAAAACAAAACTAAAAGAAGGAAGGGGATAATAAAGATTTGAGAAGAAATAAACAAAACAGAAACTAAAAAAATAAATAAATAAAAAAAGAAAACAAACAAACAAACAAAAAACCCCACTAGAACAGATCATAGAAACCAAGAACTGGTTCTTTGAAAAGATGGACAAAAATGATAAACTTTTAGAGATGCTCATCAAAAAAGAGAGAGAGGGGACTCAAACAAAAGCAGGAATGGGAGAAGAAAAATAATGAACACAACAGAAATACAAAGGTTGTAGGAAAATGTTATGAAAATTTATATTCAACAAATGGACAGCCTAGAAGAAATGCATAAGTTCCTAGAAACATACAATCTTCCAAAAGTGTACCAGAAAGAAACAAAATTTGAACAGACCAATTACCAGAAATGAAATTGAATCAGTAATCAAAAAATCCCAACAAACAAAAGTCCAGGACTAGGCAACTTCACAGGTAAATTCTACCAATTAAAGAACAATTGAAACCTATTCTTTTCAAACTATTCCACCAAAAAAAAAAAAAAAAGAAAAGGAAGGAAAAAACAAACAAACAAAAAAATCTTCTGAATTCATTATATGAGACCATCATTACCCTGACACCAAAACCAGATAAAATAATTCCAAAAACAAGGAACTACAGGTCAATATCTCTGATGAATATAGGTGTAAAAATCCTCAACAAATATTAGCAAACCAACTGCACAAATACATTAAAAATATAATTCACTATAATCCAGTGGGATTTATGTAAGTGTGGTTCATTTTTTTTTAAAAAGGCAGAAACATGAACAGACATTCCTCTGAAGGAGACATATTGGTGGTTATTAGACATGTGAAAAGATGCTCAATATCACTAATCATCGGGGAAAAAATGAAATATCACCTCACAACTCTCAGAATGGCTAAAGTCTAAGACACAAGAAACAAATGTTGGCAAGGATGCAGAGAAAAAAGAACCCTCACAAATTACTGGTGGGACTGCAAATTGGTGTAGCCACTCCAGAAAACAGTATGGAAGTTCCTTAAAAAATTGAAATAGTACTACCATTTAATCCAGTAATTCCTCTACTGGGCATTTACACAACGAATATCAAAACACTGATTTGAAAATATGTATGCACACTATGTTCATTGCAGCATTATTTACCATAGTCAAATTATGGAAGCAGTTCAATGTCCCTCAATAGATGAATGTATAAGACTGAGTTAACAAGTAAAATGTTAAGTGAATAAGTCAGAAAAAGACAAATACTATGTGAAATACCATTCACTTATATGTAGAATTAAGAAAAAAAAAAAAAGAACAGAAAAAAAGAGACAAACCAAAAAACTGTCTCTTAACTATAAAGAATAAACTTATGGTTACCAGAAGGAAGGTGTACAGTAGGATGGATGAACTAAGTGAAGGGTTTAAGAATATATTCATCATGATGAGAATAAGTAATATACATAATTGTTGAATCACTATCTTGCATGCCTGAATTAGTATAACACTGTATGTTAACTATACTGGAATTAAAATAAGAAAAATAAAAATATTTTCGAGGGACTCAGAGGCAATACAAACTCTAAAATTCTCAAACACATTAACAAGGTCTGTGCATTTGTTACTTGAGACAGTATACACAGGCTTACATTAAGAGATATTTTCCCTGGCTAAACATTTAAAAGAGTTGCCAAGATTTTGACCATAACAAAATGTAAAAGCAATTGGTGTAGTGCTTCCAAAAATATCCCTATAGTGTTTTTGGAAAGGTAACATTACAGCTACCTTTCAATTCTGAATTGTGTAAGCTTATACAAATATTACCACAAACTTCTCTTCTAATATCATTTTATTGAAATCACAGAGCTCTATAATTTCTGGTCATACAAATTGTAGCTTTTAATAATATCCTGATATTCCACTAGTGGTTTTGATTGTTAGTGGAACTATTTATCAAGATCTATGTTCTAATCATATGCAATTTATTGTGCAATTTTGCTATGAAAATACATCAATACCCTATAATTTTGATGTGTTGATTTATCTGGAATTTTTCATAGGACAAAAATATACAAAAATAAAGTGAACTAAACAGTAACAGTCTTGGTATTACTGATCACATAAAAAAGTGAATCCATTTGGAGACTGAATGTCAAAATTTTACTTTTTCTGATGCCATTTAATATCATTAATGCGTACATGAAAATTATGATTTGAGCTAAAATATGAAAAAAAGAAACAAGGTCTACTATGACTCAAAGTCTTTTATTAGCTACATATAAAGACTATTAATAATATATTAATAAATATGTATTAAAAAGCACAGCCATAAAGCTTCTTCTTTTTATAATTGTAGACTTTTAGGCAAACTGTATTTTGAAATTACATGCATGTGTCTTACTAAAACTCACTCATAAAACCTTAATTATTTTTCCCACTTGATGTGAAATTCCCAACAACAGAGATATGTGAATTTCAATTAACTCTTTCAAATTAATCTGGAACTTTATCAAATTACAGGCATTGGGAAAATAAAAAATAGAAAAAAAATGAATAGGGGAGAAAAACCTCAGTGCTTGAGATATCTTCATGTACCAGAATTATTTCTCAAGTTTTGTTCTCTGCAAATTTACTTCCAACTCACTAAAACAAGTTAAATCAACAAATTTTGCTCTGAACATACTTTGGATTTTTTTTTTAATGAACCCAAAATAGGTTAAGGAAGATATTTTATGTATAAGTAAATATCAAGAGAAATGACATGTGTTAAATGAATTTTATATACATATAAAATTATATACACACAAATGTGTGTGTGTGTGTGTGATATCATTCAGAAGTTCAAATGAAGATAAGATCAAATTCATTTTGGTTATATAAACTTTAAGCTAAATTGTGAAAACACCATCTAATTTAGCTACTATAGCTACACTTTTCTCAGTGTGTTTTTTAGTGCCTGTAGTGCCCTCCTTATTTTCTGTCAAATAATGTCTCTTCTTATTTTCTGTCAAATAACAAATATTTCTTCACTTCTAAGAAATGTAGAATGTCACTGCTTTCATGAGATTTTTCTAGTCTATATATTTAACATTGCCTAATCCTCATTATCCAACATACATCATCACCAGTCAATTTCAGGATTTATTGTGTGTTCTAGTGAAAGGATTACTTTTACATTTTGTTTTGACATAGTAGGAATAAATTTTCTCTATTATTTAATTCATCAAATGTTTTCATTGAGACTTTGTTTTCATTACATTGATAAAATTTATGTTTTTATATAATTTTTTTTGAATTAGTTGAAAAAAGTAGAAATATACAATTTCTACATTATGTTAGATAATTTGCATAAAGAACATTTGTTTCACTCTAAAATAGGATTAATAATTTCTACTTCATAAAGGCAAGGATAAAAATGAAATAAAGCATTTACCATAAGACTTAGATATAACAAATGATAGCATTCAATTAAAAAGATATTAACTAAATCCAGTTTTGCATAAAGAATTCAGTTGAGCTGTTCTAAAGAAAAAAAAAAGGATTAGACATTATGAAAAAGCAAATTTTAAAATACCATAAACCAAAACCAAATATTAACATAAAAAAACGTCCTTGCAACATGGTGGTGGATAAGACCACAGTTTTATTTAATTCTTACCAGTCTAGCAAAAATTAAAAGTGGGCATATTATTTCTGGTTATAAAATATGCAATGAAATGAGTACTTTTTTTTTAAGATTTTTATTTATTCATGGACAGAGAGAGATATCAAGTAGGCAAAGAAGCAGGCAGAGAGAGAGAGAAGAGGGAGAAGCAGGCTCCCTGATGAGCAGAGAGCCCGATGTGGGACTTGATCCGAGGACCCTAAGATCATGACCTGAGCTGAAGGCAGAGGCTTAACCCACTAAGCCACCCAGGCATCCCAAAATGAGTACTTTTAAAATACAATTGCTGCAAAGATATACATAAATTTCTTTTTGGAAAGGGAATTTGGCCATTTTTTTTTTTCAGAAATTGAAATGAGTATAATTTTGGCTCAGGAAAGCAAATCTGCTCTTATGAATCCATGATGCTAAATCACACATTCAAAGAAATAAGCACATGCCTTTTCACATCAGCATTTTTGATAATTTTTCTCTTATCTTGGGTATCAATAGCAATAAATAAATGAGTAAAATATGGTTCATTTATAATACTCAGCCACTTGAAAAAAAAAAAAAAAAGGCACCTGAATGGCACAGTTGGTTGAGCAACTGCCTTCAGCTCAGGTCATGGTCTTGGAGGCCCAGGATCAATCCCACATTAGACTCCCTGCTCTCATTCTCTCTCTCACTGTCTCTCAAATAAATAAATAAAATCTTAAAAACAAAAAGGTTTTTACTTATAATATATGATCTCCAACATATGTATATATATAGATCCCTTTTAGACTCATAATTTACCACTTATTTTTCTTTTATCATTTACTATTTAAAATTTCAATAGATAAGTCAACTTTTGTTGTGTACATTAAGAAAACATATAACTAATGTGATAACCAAAATTTCAGAATCCATAATTATTTCAACACATTCACTGGTTAAATATTTGTGATTTTATTTTTAATATGATCAAATGTATGATTTGTCAAGTAATTTAAAGTTTGGTTTATTTAAAATAATATCCATGAATTGACACATGTGTATACATTATTAATGTGCATATATAGAAATATAAACATAGCCACTCTCTTGCTGATCACTTAAAACATCTACCATGGGGGCGCCTAGGTGGCTCAGTGGGTTAAAGCCGCTGCCTTCAGCTCAGGTCATGATCTCAGGGTCCTGGGATCAAATCCTGCATTGGGCTCTCTGCTCAGCAGGGAGTCTGCTTCCCTCTCTCTCTCTCTCTGCCTGCCTCTCTGCCTACTTGTGGTCTCTGTCAAATAAATAAATAAAATCTTAAAAAACAATCTACCATGATATTTCAGATTTAGTCACTGAGTAACTCTTAAGCATACTCTGTAGGAATACAGACATGGTTTCAAATTAATAGTACTTTGCTTCTTTATCTAATGGATTGAATGAAACTTTTTTCTCTAGTATCTCGCCTCAAGGCACTATCTGATGTATAAATCAATTATTGATAACAACATAGAACATTTTTATTTTTATTTTTTAAAGATTTTATTTATTTATTTATTTGACAGAGAGAGAGATCACAAGTAGACAGAGAGGCAGGCAGAGAGAGAGAGAGAGGGAAGCAGTATCCCTGCTGAGCAGAGAGCCCGATGCAGGACTTGATCCCAGGACCCTGAGATCATGACCTGAGCTGAAGGCAACGGTGTAACCCACTGAGTCACCCAGGCGCCCCACATAGAGCATTTTTAAATATTTTAATATTCGTATGGAAGTAGACACAAGTATTTTTTGTGGGTCTGCTAAAGAACGTCCTATGTGTGTTTTCACCTATCCTGGGAATTATATATATTACTATATATTACATATATACATTATAATTTTAGCTTAATGTAGAGTTAAGGCAAATTGATATATAAAAATCAAAATATATATTTGAAAAGCTGTTTGGTAATAATATTTGCAAAATGTTATTTTTATTTATAAATATTTTATATGGTATTGCTCATATTGAAATCAGAAGTGCTTATATGATATGATCCTTTTATATAAAAATACAATATCTACAGTAAGACAAGTCTGTATTTTAACAAGCAATACATCAGACAGTTGCTCTATCAACACCTGGTCTGGCAAAAGCCATTTGCACAAGATACATTTTTATGGACAACATGAGTAAGAATGTTGTTACCTTTGTGAGAGGTATTAAAATCAGAGTTTTTCTTTCATTTTTATGTATTTTTTTTTACTTTTCACCTCCTTCTATAATTCAGCTGACTAATGGTTTATCAGAGCATGTTAATGATTCTTATTTGAAACCTAATTTTTCCCCACAATCTGGATTAAATATTAATAGGTTTGCAGACTTTATTAAGATCTCTATTTAAACTATCCTTTTCCCCATCAAAAGATTTTTTCTTATGTGACATTGACCCTTTGTCTTTTGCAAAATAAGGCAAGAATAAAATCATGCAATATAAATAACCTTGTACTTCAAAATGTTTGAAGTATAGGGATTTTCTAATAAAGAAAAAGAGAGAAAAACTCTTTTTACAATAAAGTTCAGATGCCAAGATCAGGGTGTGAGCATATAACACATTAATTTTATGATAATATTCATTTGAAATTAACATAAGGTTATTAATATATACAATATTTTTCCCTTTAAAATGTAAAGATAAGGGGGAGGAGTCAAGATGGTGGAGAAGTAGCAGGCTGAGACTACATCAGGTAGCAGGAGATCAGCTCAATAGCTTATCTAAACATTGCAAACACATACAGATCCAACGGGAGATTGAGGAGAAGAAGAACAGCAATTCTAGAAACAGAAAATCAACCACTTTCTGAAAGGTAAGACTGGTGGAGAAGTGAATCTAAAATGACGGGAAGATAGACCGCGGGGGGAGGGGCCGGCTCCCGGCAAGCGGCGGAGCAACGGAGCACAAAATCGGGACTTTTATTTTTTTTAATTTATTTATTTTTTCAGCGTAACAGTATTCATTGTTTTTGCACAACACCCAGTGCTCCATGCAATACGTGCCCTCCCTATTACCCACCACCTGTTCCCCCAACCTCCCACCCCCAACCCTTCAAAACCCTTAGGTTGTTTTTCAGAGTCCATAGTCTCTTATGGACTTTAAAAGTCTATTCCACTGAGGGACATTACTCCAGAGGCTGAACTGGGGTGAAGCCCATGTGGGGTCAGCGTAGCCCCAGGTCCTGCAGGGTCACAGAAGGATTGGGGGTGTCAGAGTGTCACAGAGCTCGCAGGTATTAGAACAGAGAAGCCAGCTACAGAGACAGAGCTGAGGACTGAACTCTCAGCTTGGGGTTACCTTGAACTGGTCGCAGGCTGGGTGAGCTCGGAGCGCAGCTAGAAGCTGGGGATATGGGAGTGATTGGGTGCTATCCTCTGGGGGCGTACTGAGGAATGGGGCCCCAGGCTCTCGGCTCCTCCGGGCCAGAGACTAGGAGGCCGCCATTTTCATTCCTGTCCTCCAGAACTCTACGGAAAGCGTTCAGGGAACAGAAGCTCCCAAAAGTGAACCCGAGTGGATTAATTAGTCCGGCTCCCGGTAAGGGCGGTGCAATCCCACCTCGGGCAAAGACACTTGAGAGTCACTACAACAGGCCCTTCCCCCAGAAGATCAAAAAATATCCAGCCAGGACGAAGTTCATCTATCAAAAAAAGCAGGTTCAATTCTTAAGACAGCAACGGAATTCCAGAGGAGGAAAAGCAAAGCACGGAACACATGGCTTTCTCCCCATAGTTCCGTAGTCTTGCAGTTAATTCAATTTTTTTTTCTTTTTTCAATTTTTTTCTTTCTTTTTTTTCTTCTGCTAAATTTTTTAAAACTTTTCCCTTTTCTTTTTTAACGTTTTTTGACTAGTTTATCTAAATATATATATATTTTTCTTTCTTTTTTATATTTTTTCTTTACTTTTTTTATTTTTTAAATTTTTTTCTTTTTTTTTTCTGAACCTCTTTTTATCCCTTTCTCCACCCCCACGATTTGGGGTCTCTTCTGATTTGGTTACAGCGCATTTTTCTGGGGTCTTTGACACCCTTGTAGTATTTTATTTGATCCTTCATAAACTCTAATCTGGACAAAAAGACAAGGCAGAAAAAATCACCACAAACAAAAGAACAAGAGGCAGTACCAAAGGCTAGGGACCTAATCAACACAGACATTGGTAATATGTCAGATGAAGAGTTGAGAATGACAATTCTGAACGTTCTAGCCGGGCTCAAAAAAGGCATGGAAATATTAGAGAAACCCTCTCTGGAGATGTAAAAGCCCTTTCTGGAGAAATTAAAGAACTAAAATCTAACCAAGTTGTAATAAAAAATCTATTAATTAGGTGCAATCAAAAATGGAGGCTCTCACTGCTAGGATAAATGAGGCAGAAGAAAGAATTAGTGATATAGAAGACCAAATGACAGAGAATAAAGAAGCCGAGCAAAAGAGGGACAAACAGCTTCTGGACCACGAGGGGAGAATTCAAGAGATAAGTGACACCATAAGATGAAACAACATTAGAATAATTGGTATTCCAGAAGAAGAAGAAAGAGAGAGGGGAGCAGAAGGTCTATTGGAGAGAATTACTGGAGAGAATTTCCCTAATATGGCAAAGGGAACAAGCATCAAAATCCAGGAGATGCAGAGCACCCCCCTCAAAGTCAGCAAGAATAGGTCCACATCCCGTCAACTAATAGTAAAATTTACAAGTCTTAGTGACAAAGAGAAAATCCTGAAAGCAGCCGGGGAAAAGAAGTCTGTAACATACAATGGTAAAAATATTAGATTGGCAGCAGACTTATCCACAGAGACCTGGCAGGCCAGAAAGAGCTAGCGTGATATATTCAGAGCAC
The DNA here is from genome assembly GCF_922984935.1 of Meles meles. Taxonomy (NCBI): domain Eukaryota; kingdom Metazoa; phylum Chordata; class Mammalia; order Carnivora; family Mustelidae; genus Meles; species Meles meles. The sequence goes on along the minus strand of NC_060073.1, from coordinate 83,953,332 downwards.
TAAACGAGAAAAACATGCAGCCAAGAATACTCTATCCAGCTATCCCTGAAAATAGAAGGAGAGATAAAAAGCTTCCAGGATAAACAAAAACAGAAAGAATTTGCAAACACCAAACCAGCTCTACAGGAAATATTGAAAGGGGTCCTCTAAGCAAAGAGAGAGCCTAAAAGTAGTAGATCAGAAAGGTACAGAGAAAATATACAGTAACATTCACCTTACAGGCTAATAATGGCACTAAATTCATATCTCTCAATAGTTACCCTGAATGTTAATGGGCTCAATGCCCCTATAAAAAGGCACAGGGTATCAGAATGCATAAAAAAACAAAACCCATCAGTATGTTGCCTACAAGAAACTCCTTTTAGACGCGAAGACACCTCCAGATGTAAAGTGAGGGGGTGGAAAACAATTTACCATGCTGATGGGCATCAGAAGAAATCTGGGGTGGCAATCCTTATATCAGATCAATTAGATTTTAAGCCAAAGACTATAATAAGAGATGAGGAAGGACACTATATCCTACTCAAAGGGTCTGTCCAACAAGAACATCTAAAAATTTTAAATATCTATGCCCCTAACATGGGAGCAGCCAACTATATAAACCAATTGATAACAAAATCAAAGAAACACATCAACAATAATACAATAATAGTAGGGGACTTTAACACTCCCCTCACTGAAATGGACAGATTATCCAAATGAAAGATCAACAAGGAAATAAAGGCCTTAAATGACACACTGGACCTGATGGACATCACAGATCTATTCAGAACATTTCATCCCAAAGCAACAGAATACACATTCTTCTCTAGTGCACATGGAACCTTCTCCAGAATAGATCACATCCTGGGTCACAAATCAGGTCTCAACCGTTATCAAAAGATTAGGATCATTCCCTGCATATTTTCAGACCACAATGCTCTGAAGCTAGAACTCAATCACAAGAGGAAAGCTTGAAAGAACCCAAATACATGGAGAATAAACAGCATCCTTCTAAAGAATGAATGGGTCAAACAGGAAATTAAAGAAAAATTGAAACAATTCATGGAAACAAATGATAATGAAAACACAACGGTTGAAAATCTGTGGGACACAGCAAAGGCAGTCCTGAGAGGAAAATATATATCGGTACAAGCATTTCTCAAGAAACAAGAAAGGTCTCAAGTACACAACCTAACCCTACACGTAAAGGAGCTGGAGAAAGAACAAGAAAGAAACCCTAAGTCCAGCAGGAGAAGAGAAATCATAAAGATCAGAGCAGAAATCAATGAAATAGAAACCAAAAAAAAAAAAAAAGAAAAAATCAATGAAACTCGGAGCTGGTTCTTTGAAAGAATCAATAAGATTGATAAACCCCTGGCCAGACTCATCAAAAAGAAAAGAGAAAGGACCCAAATCAATAAAATCATGAATGAAAGAGGAGAGATCACAACTAACTTCAAAGAAATACAGACAATTATAAGAACATACTATGAGCAACTCTACGCCAACAAATTTGACAATCTGGAAGAAATGGGTGCATTCCTACAGACATATAAACTACCACAACTGAACCAGGAAGAAATAGAAAACCTGAACAGGCCCATAACCAGTAAGGAGATTGAAACAGTCATTAAAAATCTCCAAACAAACAAAAGCCCAGGGCCAGACGGCTTCCCAGGGGAATTCTACCAAACATTTAAAGAAGAACTAATTCCTATTCTCCTGAAATTGTTCTAAAAAATAGAAATGGAAGGAAAACTTCCAAACTCATTTTATGAGGCCAGCATCACCATGATCCCAAAACCAGACAAGGATCCCACCAGAAAAGAGAACTACAGACCAATATCCTTGATGAACACAGATGCAAAATTTCTCACCAAAATACTAGCCAATAGGATTCAACAGTACATTGAAAGGATTATTCACCACGATCAAGTGGGATTTATTCCAGGGCTGCAGGGTTGGTTCGACATCCACAAATCAATCAATGTGATAGAACACATTAATAAAAGAAAGAACAAGAACCATATGATACTCTCAATAGATGCTGAAAAAGCATTTGACAAAGTACAGCATCCCTTCCTGATCAAAACTCTTCAAAGTGTAGGGATAGAAGGCACATACCTCAATATTATCAAAGCCATCTATGAAAAACCCACCGCAAATATCATTCTCAATGGAGAAAAACTGAAAGTTTTTCCGCTAAAGTCAGGAACACGGTAGGGATGTCCATTATCACCACTGCTATTCAACATAGTAATAGAAGTCCTAGCCTCAGCAATCAGACAACAAGAAGAAATTAAAGGCATACAAATTGGCAAAGAAGAAGTCAAACTATCACTCTTCGCAGATGATATGATACTATATGTCAAAAACCCAAAAGACTCCACTTCAAAACTGCTAGAACTTGTAGAGGAATTCAGTAAAGTGTCAGGATATAAAATCAATGCACAGAAATCAGTTGCATTTCTGTACACCAACAACAAGACAGAAGAAAGGGAAATTAAGGAGTCAATCCATTTACAATTGCATCCAAAACTATAAGATACCTAAGAATAAACCTAACCAAAGACACTAAGAATCTATATGCAGAAAACTATAAAGTACTCATGAAAGAAATTGAGGAAGACACAAAGAAATGGAAAAATGTTCCATGCTCCTGGATTGGAAGAATAAATATTGTGAAAATGTCTATGCTACCTAAAGCAATCTACACATTTAATGCAATCCCTATCAAAATACCATCCATTTTTTTCACAAAGAAATGGAACAAATAATCCTAAAATTTAGATGGAACCAGAAAAGACCTCAAATAGCCAAAGGAATATTGAAAAAGAAAGCCAACGTTGGTGGCATCACAATTCCGGACTTCAAGCTCTATTACAAAGCTGTCATCATCAAAACAGCATGGTACTGGCACAAAAATAGAAACATAGATCAATGGAACAGATTAGAGAGCCCAGAAATAGACCCTCAACTCTATGGTCAACTAATCTTCGACAAAGCAGGAAAGAATGTCAAATGGAGAAAAGACAGCCTCTTCAATAAATGGTGCTGGGAATATTGGACAGCCACATGCAGAAAAATGAAATTGGACCACTTCCTTACACCACACATGAAAATAGACTCAAAATGGATGAAGGATCTCAATGTGAGAAAGGAATCCATCCAAATCCTTGAGGAGAATGCCGACAGCAACCTCTTCGACCTCAGCCGCAGCAACATTGTCCTAGGAACATTGGCAAAGGCAAGGGAAGCAAGGGCAAAAATGAACTATTGGGATTTCATCAAGATCAAAAGCTTTTGCACAGCAAAGGAAACAGTTAACAAAACCAAAAGACAACTGACAGAATGGGAGAAGATATTTGCAAACGACATATCAGATAAAGGGCTTGTATCCAAAATGTATAAGGAACTTAGCAAACTCAACACCCAAGTAACAAACAATCCAATCAAGAAATGGGCAGAGGACATGAACAGACATTTCTGCAAAGAAGACATCCAGATGGCCAACAGACACATGAAAAAGTGCTCCACATCACTCGGCATCAGGGAAATACAAATCAAAACCACAATGAGCTATCACCTCACACCAGTCAGAATGGCTAAAATTAACAAGTCAGGAAATGACAGATACTGGCGAGGATGCGGAGAAAGGGGAACCCTCCTCCACTGTTGGTGGGAATGCAAGCTGGTGCAACCACTCTGGAAAACAGCATGGAGGTTCCTCAAAATGTTGAAAATAGAACTACCCTATGACCCAGCAATTGCACTACTGGGTATTTACCCTAAAGATACAAACGCAGTGATCTGAAGCGGCACGTGTACCCGAATGTTTATAGCAGCAATGTCTACAATAGCCAAACTATGGAAAGAACCTAGATGTCCATGAACAGATAAATGGATAAAGAAGAAGTGGTATATATACACAATGGAATACTATGCAGCCATCAAAAAAATGAAATCTTGCCATTTGCGACAACGTGGATGGAACTAGAGGGTATCATGCTTAGTGAAATAAGTCAATTGGAGAAAGACAACTATCATATGATCTCCCTTATATGAAGACATGGAGTTGCAACATGGGGGGTTAGGTGGATAGGAGAAGAATAAATGAAACAAGATGGGATTGGGAGGGAGACAAACCATAAATGACTCTTAATCTCACAAAACAAACTGGGGGTTGCTGGGGGGAGGTGGGGTTGGGAGAGGGGGAGGGGTTTATGGACATTGGGGAGGGTATGTGCTATCGTGAATTCTTTGAAGTGTGTAAACCTGGTGATTCACAGACCTGTACCCCTGGGGATAAAAATACATTATATGTTTATTAAAAAAAATTTTGGGGGGCGCCTGGGTGTCTCAGTGGGTTAAAGCCTCTGCCTTCAGCTCAGATCATGATCCCAGAGTCCTGGGATCAAGCCCCATATCGGGCTCTCTGCTCAGCAGGGAGCCTGCTTCCCTTTCTCTCTCTCTCTCTCTGCCTGCCTCTCTGACTACCTGTGATCTCTGTCTGTCAAATAAATAAATAAAATCTTTAAAAAAATTTTTTTGGAAGGGGAGGTGAACCATAAGTGACTATGGACTCTGAAAAACAACCTGAGGGTTTTGAAGGGTCGGTGTTGGAGGCTGGGGGAACCAAGTGGTGGGTAATAGGGAGGGCACGTATTGCATGGAGCACTGGGTGTTGTGCAAAAACAATGTATATTGTTACACTGAAAAAAAATGAATTTAAAGTGTAAAGATAAAACCAAATATTTTGGAAAGTTTTAAAATGGAGGAAAAATCTACTTCTCATATATAATGTATTCAAAGTTTTTATTAAATATCATTAAATTTAGCTTTATGCATGCATATATTTTCACACCTTTTTAAAAAATTGAAATCATCTTAGCATATGATAGCTCTTGGTGTTATATTTCATAGAATTGCTAAGTGGTTCATTGATTTTCTTGGGTAAATTGCAGTGTTTTTTGCTTATACTTCAATTGTAAGCCTATTTAATCATGGTCTGCTTGTCTTTTATATTGGAATTACAGAAGCCATTTTTACATTATTGTTGTATGGTGAACATCAAAGATTTATTTAATCATTCAGGTTTACAAACTATCACTATTTCATCTGGATAAAATCTTTCAAGTTGTAAACTTTTTTTTTAAAATTTTATTTATTTATTTGACAGAGAGGGAGATCACAAGTAGGCAGAGCAGTAGGCAGAGAGAGAGAGGGAGAAGCAGGCTCCCCACTGAGCAGAGAGCCTGATGTGGGCTCAATCCCAGGACCCAAGATCATGACCTGATCCAAAAGCAGAGGCTTAACACATTGATCCACCCAGGTGCCCCACAAAGTGTAAACTTTTGAACTATTCGAGTATTTCATTTTTTAAAAATTTTATTTATTTATTTGAGAGAGCAAAAATGAAAGAGATCACAAAGGGAGAGGGAAAATCAGACTCCCCTCTGAACTACTCAAGTACTTTAACAAATAAATATATGCTCCGCTAAAAGAAATTGTTTGTGTAAAATGAGATGAAAAAATTCTGCTTGTAAAACTGGCACAGTAGATTTTTGCAATAACTTTTCTGTTGTGGACAATGAAAATAATAGACAAAAGCAAAAACCTTTTTTTTTTTTTTGGCATCAGACATTTGTCAAATGAATGAAAAATTGATTCATGAAAACAAGGAGGTAAATTTAGAGTGATAACCAGCATCTGAGGCTGCTTTAACCTTTAAGAAATTTTATAATTCCTAAAACAGTAACAGGAGATGAAAACAGAATGCTGTGGAGATTCATGACATAGACACTAAATAAAGTGTAAGCCCACCAAAGTTGAATGATCCTAGTAAAATCATAGGCTTTCTTGTGAGAACCCCGAGCAGCATAATCCAGGAATGAGGATAAAATCAAAATAAACTAGGTCTGTCTGGGATAGACACATATATTCAAATAACTTTCTTTCCTAAGTGTGTTGAGGGTGATTGGATAGTTTAACTTTAGTTAAAAACATGAAATACATCTATATTTATATGTATCATCCAAAACTCAATAGAAATATCAAGTCAACTAAGAAAAAAAGAAAATGAAAAATTAGTAAGCAAAGAGACTGCAGGAATGACTATTAAGAGATAATAATTTTAGAATAAGTTTCCATAACATAAATATAAAATTTTTAATATCCTCATAACTATTAGAGAAAAATGAAAATTGTAAAAAAATATAGAAATTATAGAGTTAAAATATATAATTCAAAATAACTGAATTTAAGAATTCAATCACAGGTTTAACAGAAGATTAAACAGAACTGTAGAAAAAAATAGGAAAAAAGTAAGATATATTTGAAAAAATATTTAGAATAATCTTCAGAGTAATAAAAGGTTAGGAAGTATAGAAAGAGTGCAAGATTGATATGGACTAGAGCTGCAAAGTATGTGTCATATGAATTCTGGAATGCTAGGAGAAAAAGCGGTCCTTCCAGGGAGAAATAGCACCTAAAATGTGATTATATGGGAAAGATAGTCTGCCAATGTCATATAAGCTTATAGGAGAATTTGGCTAAACATTTTTAATGACTTCCTAAAACTTAAGTGCTGCCTACTGTATGAGTATGAAGCCCATGTTGACCTCAGATATAGGGAGAGTTGCACACATTTTCAATCCAGTTCTCCAGGAAGCCCATGAGAAACTTACAGGGAAGATAGGGAAAACGATAGAGCTTAATTAGTTTCCCTATGAAAGTGGTGTGTACATAATGACTTGCTTCTAGTGAACAGACTATAGGATTGTAAGAATAGAAATATTGGAAATCTAGAGATATTTGGCACGTACTGACATAACCAACAATAATCAAGGTGAACATCATATGAGTTATGTTTATACCATGTACCCTTCCTTGATGGGCTGCAATGACATCATATATTCCTTGATACTCTTTCAAAAACAAATGTCCCTAACCATAGTATAATCATGACAAAACATCAGACAAATTCAATTTGAAGGACATTTTATGAAATACTTGACCATTACTCTTCAAAAAAATAATTAGGGAAAATACCAATTTTTTAGTGACAGGAGCCCAGACTAGTGGTTATCATGGGAATGGAAGATGATATTGGTTGTGAAGGAACCTGACTAAACCATGTAGAGTGATACAAATTTTCTTTTCTTGATGGAAATGGTGGGTGGATTGGTCTATACCATACACATTTATAAAAATTCAGTAAGCTAAGCAGTTGAGATTTTTTTTTAAAGATTTCACAGTTGAGATTTTTTATGTTACACACCTTACTTCATACTTTTACATGAATTATGTTATAATTCAATGAAAATTTTATAGATGAAAGTAAGAAAATATTATAATGAATTACTCCTAAAAGATACACAGATACATATGAGTAAATGAGAAGACTTCTTCCTCTCTTATAGAGGATGGGCTAGTGGTATAAAATGTTAATTTCTTCCCTACAAATATAAAAACTTACTGTAATTCACATGTAAATGCAAACAAGTTTTCTTTCTTCCAGAAATGGCAAGATCATTTTGGAGTTTGTATAAAAAACATTTATGCATAATAAAGTATATCTAATAAAAAGGTCAGCTAGAGGCCAAATATTCCCCTCATATTAAAATATTCATAAGCCCTCTATAATTAAAACAGTGTTTTTGTACATAAATAGATCAGGGGAACAAAATAAAATTCTAGAAATAGAAACAAGTGCATCAGGAAATGCAGTATCTATTAAAAGTTTTATGGAAAATATAATATGCTAAGGGGTATTTTGATAACTATTTGCAAATGATAATAGTTGATTCATAACTCATATTGAACACCAGAAAATTTTAGTATTAGTAAAATATTTAATTATTAAAGACACAAATAATTAAAAACATCAATTAATTTATCTGAGTTTAAGGAAAGTCTTCCAACTATGACTCAACATTGAAATTTTAAAAAGTGAAAAATTGATAAATATAATTACAACTTTTAAGAAATACTGTAATGAGGGAAATCTATAAAATCATGTCAAAATTGAAATGTTCAATGAGCTGGGAAAAATATTTACAACATTTATCACAAATTTTTTTAAAAGCCTGTGTTCCATGTGTATGTGTCTCATATATATGCATATATATGATTATATATTATATATAAATAGATGCATATGCATACATATACATGCTTATGTACTTTATATGCATATATATATGATTATTATATATGTATATGTGTATGCATGATTTTCAAAACTTGAGTACAAAGGACAAAAGAAATGTTCCTTCTGTCCTTTAAATTCAAGTTTCAGAGGGGGAGACAAACCATGAAAAAACTGTGGACTCTGAGAAACAAACTGAGGGTTTTGGAAGGGAAAGGGGTGGAGGATGGGTGAGCCTGGTGGTGGGTATTATGGAGGGCATGTATTTCATGGAGCACTGGATGTGGTGCATAAACAATGAATTTTGGAACACTGAACACTTAATTGCATTGAAGTGCCACTTTTGAACTTTTTCTTTGGTAATATTCAAACACTGGACACAAAACTATTTTAGTGAGACAGTAAAGGAAACTAGTACTCTCATACACTGTAAGTGACAGTGAATAATAGTAAAACACCTATGGAGAATATGGCAATGTCTAACTATATAAGCATTTATTAATGTTAATATAGTGATTGTGATATAAAACTTATATCACCAATGGGAGAAACTAAGTACAGGGTGACCATTATTTCTCTGTAATGTTTCTTGCAGCTACATGTGAATATTTAATTTTCTCAAAATAAGAAGTTTAAAAAAATTAGCTTAGAGTAATGGCTATCTTTAGAGGAAAGGAAAGACTTTAGTAAGGGGGACAATGGATATTCTGATTTGTTGGTAATTTTCTATTTCTTAATAAACTGAATTGGGTTAAACAGGAGTATCATTTTTTGATCATTAAGGTGAATAAATGTTAGATTTAGAAATCTCTATATGAACATTCTATTTCAATTTGCAATTTTTTTAAAAAAGTAAAGGTGGAAAAATTAATCTTAACTTGCTAGATAGACATTTTGCCTTATTGATAAAATTGTCACAACAAGGGGCGCCTGGGTGGCTCAGTGGGTTAAAGCCTCTGCCTTCGGCTCGGGTCATGATCCCAGGGTCCTGGGATCGAGCCCCACATCGGACTCTCTGCTCAGCAGGAAGCCTGCTTCCTCCCTCTCTCTCTGCCTGCCTCTCTGCCTGCTTGTGATCTCTGTCTGTCAAATAAATAAATAAAAATAAAATATAAAAAAAAATTGTCACAACAAAATAGGCACCATGAGTGGATCCTTTAGCAACACTGAGATATAGGGAGTGGGAAAAGAATGACTTTTTCTTTTAAGTTTGAACACACAAAAGGAATTTTGCAAATTAGTTTTGGGGTTTCTTGAGTTGGTCTTTAATCTGATTAGATTTTAAAACACTAATCATTCTGTTTGTTGTTGTAAGGAGACCACTGATAGTCCACACATAATCTGACAATCGAAATACGCAAAATTTCACCATTGGGTACTTACAGTCAAACATTTATAAAAAGAAAGAATCAAAAAAAAAAAAAGAAAGAATCTTGGTGACTCATTTTTTAATGTATTTGTCAAGCTAATAAGTACAATGAGATTGACAAATATATTAAAAAATGTTCCTAATGTCAATGGACAAAGTGGGGAAAGAATAGGATGAGTTCCAGGATTTAAATTCCCAGCTAGAGAATCACATAAATGATCTGAAAACTTCTACATCTGTCTTAAAAGAGACCCTCAACTTCAAGAGATACAAGGCTGAGACTGACAAGCTTCAAACTCAGAATCTTATCCTGTAAGTTGCTGAATTACTACACAAATTAAATCTCTGGCCTTTAAGGTTGCTACTGTTAAAAAGGGGACAATGATTGGAAAGGAATAAGAATTGGATATATAAAAGACATGATAGTTCTAGGAAATTGAGCCCTTAAATTCTTTTTTTTTTTTTTTTAAAGATTTTATTTATTCATTTGACAGAGAGAGAGATCACAAGTAGGCAGAGAGGCAGGCAGAGAGAGAGGAAGGAGCCCTTAAATTCTTTAGGACATCCTTCCCATAGAGGTAGCTACTATATCCTCAGTAGAAGCAAGCAATCACCCCTAATAAAAGTCCCCCTCCCCTTCCCCACCTGAGGGGATTAAACACATACTGCCTGAACAAACTCTCATGACTTTCCCTGAGCAGTTGTCTTATAAGACAATTCTGTTTCTCTTCAGGACCCATCCTACCACTCCCCTCTTTTCTTCTAAACATGTTATTAGGCTGAATTCCCATCAGGGCCCTAAGAGATGAGGTAAAAAGTATGACCCATGAGGAAGTACACTACATTCCAAACCAAATAGTTGTTTTCTAGTTTATGTAGACAGAAATCTGGGGAATAGTGTCACTGACCCAACCTATGGAACTCAGGACTGACTTCCTGAACTCAGAAACTCCCAGTAGCTTTTACCTGTCAGTCTTACCTTTTAGAAACTAACAAAGTGCTGGGACAGAAAAAGAAACATTTAAGATGAATCACAAAGTTCCAGAATTGCCGGACAGTTAACTCAGTCTCATTGTAAAATCCCCCTCTGAATATTTATTCCAAACCCTGATAAAAGGAGCCTGGTTTCCCCTGTTTGGGGAGTTACAGCATTGGAAATTACTCCCTGTGACCGTATTTGTACACATAAAGATGATCTCATGAGGCTACCTCACCAAGGAGCAAACCCATTTTGGTTCAGTAACAATATGTGTGGGAATGGATATTAAGGGCATGAAAAATGGTAGAAGGAATATAAGTTGGATGAGTCTGAATTTATTGATATGGCTTCACTGAGCAGGGATTCTGCATTTAATATTCTAACAGTTATAGGGAGTTAGAAAGGGCTCTATTTGGCTTGTTAGTTGGCTGAAACATGTGCCAAAGAGTGGCTTATAGTGAGTGAGTTAGAAAGGCCAGGCATTCCTTGTTTCACATAAAAAACAGGATTCGAATTCTTAGTGGACTTGACATGTTAGAGTGGATTTGTCATTAAAACCTACTTACTCATACTGGAAGGAGCCAGAAGGCACACTTTTACCAAAACTGTAAGAAATAAACTTGTGAAGGGACCCCCAGCATTCTTGAAATCCTCTGTGTTCTCTTTTCTCTGTAACCCACATCTTACAGAAGAAACTGCAGTCACTGAATTTGGAAACCTAAATACAATGGGACTAATTATACCCCAGGGTTGCAGGGGCCATGTGGTAGCTCTCAACCACCAAAAGCAACAAGGTAATGGTTACCCTGATGGATAGTAGAATCATGGCAGCAATTAGAATAGTCTGACTTGCACAGACTATTGGTCACTGGCTTTGAAATATCACTAATTCTAGGAAACCCAAAATATCACTGTGGTCCACCAGTAGCAGTAATAATTTATGAAGATCAAGTGATCAATAAATTGACCTATTGCATAACAAGCCCAGTGGGTTCCCAGGCCTATCCTGTGATCTTGTCCCCAGTGGAAGAATGTATAATTGGAACAGACATATTAAATAGGTAGAGGAATCCCCACAATGGTTTCCTCACCTGTAGAGCAAGAGCCATTATAAGAGAAGAAGCCAATAGAACTATCTCAGCCTAGGAAAATAGTAAACCAAAAGCAACACTGCATTTCTTGGGGGATTGCAGAGATTAGTGCCACTATGAAGGATTTGAAAGATGTAATCGTGGTAATACTATCACATTTCTGTTCAACTGGCCTATTTATCCTATGTGGAAGACAGATGGATCTTGGAGAATTACACTGGGTCATTTGAAATTTTAACCAGGTGGTGACTCCAAGTGCTATTGCTATACCAGATCTATTTCATTACTTGAGCAAATTAACATATCCTTTGGTAAATGCTATGCAGCTATTGATCTCGCAAATTTTGTTTTGTTTTGTTTGTTTTTGTTTTTGTTTTATCTGCCTCTATTAATAAAGACCACCAGAAGCTGTTTGCTTTCAGCTGGTAATACAGACCATACACCTTCACTGTCCTTCCTCAGGAGCACATCAACTCTCTGTCCCAGTGTAATAAATTAGTTTGCAGTGATCTTGATTATCTTTCCCCTTCTACAAGTTATCACACTGGTATACTACATTGATGACATTAAGCTGATTGGACCTAGTGAGGAAGAAGCAGCAACTATCCTACTTATCAGTAAGACATTTATATACAAGGAAATAGGAAATGAATCTAACAGTAATTCAAGAGATTATCTAACAATAATTCAATTACACTTTGGTGAAATTTCTAGGGGTTCAGTGATGTGGGTCAAGTTAAAATGGCCCTTCTTAGGTAGAGGATATATTGCTGCATCTGGCCCCTCCTATAACTACACTGCATATATTGGAGACTGCATATTCTTTATTGGAGTGTGTTACTCTGCCCATTTACTGTAGTTTCAGGGATACCCAGAACAAGAGAAAGACCAACAATATAGGCCCTGGCTGTCATGCAAGCAACTCTGCCATTTGGACTATGTTATTCAAAAGATCCAGTGCTGTTTGGAGTGTCAGTAGCAAGCAGGAATGCTGTATGTAGGCTTTGACAGGCCCTATAGGTGAATTTCAGTTCAGGCCCTTGGAATTTTGGTAGCTAAGTCCTCTGATCCTCTACAGATCTCTGTTTTTGAGAAACAGTTCTTGGTTTACTAGTAGAGACTGAATGCTTAACCATGGACTACCAAATTACCATGCAACTGTTCCATCCATTATGAACTGGGTATTATCTGACACACCAACAAATAAAGACAAATAAAATAAAATAATAAAATAAAATAAAATAAAATCTATAAAATAGAGTGGTACATCTGAAATTGGACCTGAAAGTTTCTGGTGGCATTAAGTAAGCTATGTGGAAATTTGCCCAAATGTTCATGGTCCTTTCTCATACTGCACTGCCTTCTGTCTCCCAACCTGCACCTGTGGTCTCCTGTGGAGTTTCCTATAATCAAATGATTGAGGAAGAGGAAACTCAAGTAAGTTGTTACATATTTAAGAACAAGTAAACAGTTTATTAACTGTGTGACTTAAGGTATGTGATTCAAATCTTTATTGTCTCTGTTTTTCTTATCTATAAAGTGATCATTTTAAGCATTTCTGTGTCATAGGAAAATTGTGAGAAATAGATGATTAATAAAGTATAGGTAAAGAAATTAGAACACTGTCTGAAATATTCTGTATAAGCATACTTATTATTGTAAATTCAATTTTGATTTTTATCAGAAATTTAGATAGGATTAAAAGGTGTGTGGAATTTTTGTCATTTAAGGTTTCTTCCAGGGGCATCTGGTTGGCTCAGTGGGCTAGGGCTTCTGACTCTGGCTCAGGTCATGATCTCAGGATCCTGGGATCAAGCCCCGCATTGGGCTCTCTGTTCAGCAGGGAGCCTACTTCCCTCTCACTCTCTGCCTGCCTCTCTACTTATGATCTCTGTCAAATAAAAAAAAAAAATAAACTCTTCAAAAAAATATGTTAAGTTTCCTTCCAACAGTGAAATTTATGATTATAAAAATAAATGTTGAATTATTTTGCCAAATAAACTTGTCTAAATAAAATTCAATTACTTGAATAAGTATACAGACCTTATACAAGAATGGCTTCCTAAATATATTATTTTTAGGATGGTAGACATTATTCTAAATTTATTTTTCCTGGCTTTGTAGGATCTAAAAACAATATTGCATATTCAGCCAAATTTGAGCTGACTTTTTACTATCCATCATTATTTTATTTCAGCATGAATGGTCATTCATACATTCCCTGTTACCAAATATAGCACTCATGGGTCATGGAGATATTAACAGCTCACATTTGTTCCAAACACCAAAGCATTTCAAGTGTAAATAAAATATATTGGTTAAAATGAAGACTCTGAAACCACACCATATGCCATAGTACTATTTTTATACTGTGATATCAAACTCTAAACTTTAAAAAATACCCTGATATTTTTCATTAATTTTTGCCAACTTCCTCAATAAGCCCTGCACATTTTTGCCTTGTCTTGGCTTTTCTCAGCTCATTACTTTATTCAACAAGCATCTATTGAGCAACTACTATGTATCAGGAAATCTCCTATGCAGTGTAAAAAAAAAATAAGCAAAAGAAAAAAAAACTGTCTCAATAGAATGTTATATATCTATGGGAGAAAGATATTGGAAAAAACTGTTACACACACACACTACGTTGGATCGTGTGATAAGGATTTAGGAAAAAACAAAGCAGAGGAAAGGGATTTAAAATCTGGAAAGAATGGACATTGATTTTTTTCTTTTCTTTTCTTTCTTTCTTTCTTTTTTTTTAAGTGATCAGAAAAGAAAGAACTAGTCGGAGGGACTATGACATATTATACTTAAGTATAAACCTGACAAAGTATGTGCAAGATCTGTTGCTAAAAACTATAAAACAGTGATGAAAGAACAAAACAAAACTAAAATAAAAGCGTACAGATATGCTGAATGTGTATATATATATACACATACCTGAATGTGTATATATATATATATATATATATATATATATATATATATATATACACATTCAGGTATGAGTTGAAATTAAATATATATACATATTCGTGTGTGTGTGTGTGTGTGTGTGTGTGTGTGTGTGTGTATTCTAAAATTCTTCAAGGGAATAGAAGCTAAATCATTGACCCAGTTTGCAGTGATCTTGATTATCTTCCCCTTCTACAAGTTATCACACTGGTATACTACATTGATGACATTAAGCTGACTGGACCTAGAGAGCAAGAAGCAGCAACTATCCTAGACTTATCATAAGACATTTACATGCAAGGAAATAGGAAATTAATTGAACAGTAATTCAAGAGATTATCTAACAATAATTCAATTTCACTTTAGTGCTTTAGGAGCTAATCATTGGGCCAGTGATGTTTCCATTTACAATCCTGCGTTGACTAGTACCATAGAGCTAGTGAAGACTGTAGTGAGGCCTGCTCTCAGACAAAACATGCAGTTAGCTCATTGCTGGAGAGCTGTATTAATCTGGATTTGAGAACACTTTACAGTTTGTTGTGACATTACTATGCTGACACTGAGGAAAAACAAATCCATCATTGATCTTCCAACATTATTCAAGTCCTAGTAAACATTTTCATGTTTAACAAATGTTTAACATTGCCAATGGATTGACAACCATGTAGCTTTCTCCAAAACATGGGCAGGCTTGTAACCATTCATTTAAGTTTCTCTAACAGTATTTTCCACTTCCCCCAATCCCCCGGGGCCCTGAAACTGGCTTAGGGGTGGTAAGGAGCTCAGTTTTTATCTATTTATTTCCTGCAGACCTACATAATATTTTGAAGAAAAATTGCTTAAAAACACATTAAGAACAAAACTGGAGTTCTAAACAGTGATCAAGATCGAAATATAAAGCTACCTTACTCAAGGGAGTGTAATTGTAAGACCAATTCATAAAATAGAATCCTGAAAACAAAAATCACCCATTCTTGTAATTCTACCTATGTGACCTGGACTAGAGAAATAATGATTTTATACATTGTCTGAGTCAACCTGGATTGTTTTTATATTTATTTATTTATTTATTTATTTATAATCCTAATTAATCCATCATTTATTATTTCTTAGAATAAGCTTACATATATGTTAAAGGGAGTTTATATAAGTAGTTTCAGTGTCATTGATATGTAATCATATCTAAATCTTCCTATAACCACATAAATAAATCTAAATAAAGTGGTATAACTAAGCATCAATTGATTCAGTCAGGACGTATTGAATACATACCTTGAGTTATACATGGATTGATTCAGTCAGCATGTACTGAACTCATACATTCAGCAGTAGTCAAGCTAGAAAAACAATACACAGTCCTGACTCCCTGTCCTTATTGTATGCTGGGGCATTGATACACATCACAGAAAAATTCATTGCACTGTAATTTATAGAGAGCAAAGAATCATATTTACTAAGTTCTTAGCATTTAAATTTATGTTATATCATTAATTTTTATATTGAGAAATGTCTTTGACCTTGTAGCAACTTCTTACTAGACACATCACCACAGGCAAATGAAACAGAAGCAAAAATGAACTACTGGGACTTTATCAAGATAAAAAGCTTCTACACAGCAAAGAAAACAGTCAACAAGACTAAAAGGCAGCCTACAGAATGGGAAAAGATATTTGCAAAGAAATATCTGATGAAGGATTTGTATTCAAAATCTACAAAGAATTTATCAAACTCAATACCCCAAAAATGAATAACCCAGTTAAGAAATGGGCAGAAGACATGAACAGACACTATTCCAAAAAAAGACATCCTTATGGTTCAGACACATGAAAAGATGCTCAACAGTACTTATCATCAGGGAAATACAAATCAAAACTACAATGAGATACCACCTCATACCTGTCAGGATGGCTAAGATTAAGAACACAAGAAACACCAACAACTCTTGGTAAGAGTGTAGAGAAAGGGAACACTACTACACTCTTGGTGGGAATGCAAACTGGTGAAGCCACTCTGGAAAACAGTATGGATGTTTTGCAAAAAGTTAAAAATAGAACTACCTAATGGATCCAGCAATTGCACTACTAGGTATTTACCCAAAGGATACAAAAATACAGGTTTGAAGGTATATATGTACCCTGATGTTTATAGCAACATTATCAGCAATTGCCCATATATACCTTACTTTATATACATGGGCAATTGCTTTTATATATGGGCAGTTGCTGATAATGTTGCTGTATATATATAATGTGTTATATATATATACACATATGTGTGTGTTATATATATATATAATATTATTATATATACACATATGTGTGTAAATAAATATAAATATATATATATATTTGTGTGTATAACACACATATACATGCATACATACAAACACAATGGAATATTACTCAGTCATCAAAAATAATTAAATCTTGCCATTTGCAACATTATGACTAGAGCTAGTATATTACTCTACATGCTAAGTGAAATAAGTCAGTTAGAGAAAGACAAATACTATATGATCTCACGCATATGTGGAATTTAAGAAAGAAAACATATGAACATACAGGAAAGGGGAAAAAAAAAGGAGAAAGGGAAACAAGCCATAAGATATCCTTAACTATATAGGGAACAAACTGAGTGTTGATGGAAGGAGTTGGGTGGGGGATATGCTAGATGGGTGATGCATATTATAGAGGGTACTTATTAAGGATGAACACTGGGTTTTGTATTAAGTGATGAATCACTGAATTCTACTCCAGACCAGAAACACTTGTGTGTTAACCACCTAAAATTTAAATTTAAAAAAAGAATAACAAAAAAAAAAAAAAAAGCTTACAAAAGTTCTTAGGATGTCTTGAAATAATGATGTTTTTGGCAATTTCCTTACAATAATACAACATAGATGTATGCCTAGCCATGTGTACAAGCAAGATTTGTTTAGGAATGGACTGCTGTTTATGTTGGAACCTATCAGCATTAATTTTTCATATGTAGCAATCCTAGGCTTGCTGTGCTGCCCCAGCTGTAAAGATACTTCTTGATGCATTCCTACTCCTTTCTTTTATTCATTTTTGAGCTATCTGGTTGATCTTCCCATAAATGATACTAGATAAAGTAAGGTATCTAAATTATATTGTTTTTTAAATTTAAATTACCGAATTTAGTCCCTAGTATGTTCTACATTTCTCAAAGGAACAAATGAAATGGTAGCTGTCATATGGCATATTTTGGTTGAAATACTTAGATTGCAGATTACCCCTTTTTCTTTGTTATTAAATAAATTCTGTTATATGTGCACTGAAATATGAAGTTTCCAGGGAAACACACAGATTAACTTATTCCTTGGTAACAAAGTTTACTTTGAAGACTTATGAAAATAATTGTAATTGCTTTGGAATCTTGAAGAACTGGATAGTATTTGAGGAACAGATCCCTTCTAAAATCTTTTCAATTCTATTTCTATAATTTCAACTTTTCATATAAAATTAATCAAAATTAATCTTTATCTCAGGCATTTGTAAATAAAATGTGAATATCTCCTAGAGTGAAATTTTCTACACATTGATTTCTCAGTTCAGTTCCTACTAGTTATATATACAGCCATTGTCTGATCACTATACACTATGTTTTCTACTCTTACTGACTCCAGTAACTTTTGTTCTGCATTTAATTTACAGACCTTAAGGGCGCCTGGGTGGCTCAGTGGGTTAAGCCACTGCCTTCGGCTCAGGTCATGATCTCAGGGTCCTGGGATCGAGTCCCGCATCGGGCTCTCTGCTCAGCAGGGAGCCTGCTTCCCCCTCTCTCTCTCTGCCTGCCTCTCTGTCTACTTGTGGTCTCTCTGTGTCAAATAAATAAAGAAAATCTTAAAAAAAAATAATTTACAGACCTTAAGAGACAGAGCAACCGTTATTACAGAATACCTTTAATGGCTGTTGTCAATTTATTTCTAAGCACATTTATATGCAGAAAATGAAAAGTCATTTAATTAATCTTGCCTGCACCTGCAAAAAGTATATTTTAATTAATTAATTTATTTTAATTTCTTTTTTTCAGTGTTCCAAGATTCATTGTTTATGCACCACACCCAGTGCTTCATGCAATATGTACCCTCCACGATACCCACCACCAAGCTCACCCAACCCCCACCTCCCTCCCTACCAAAACCTTCAGTTTGTTTCTCAGAGTTCACAGCCTATCATGGTTTATCTCCCCCTCTGATTTCCCCCAACTCACGTCTCCTCCCCTTCTCCCAATATCCCCCGTGTTATTCCTTATGCTCCACAAATAAGTGAAACCATATGAATATTGACTCTCTTTGCTTGACTTATATTACTCAGCATAATCTCCTCCAGTCCCATCCATGTTGATACAAAAGTTGGGTATCCATCCTTTCTGATGAAGGCATAATACTCCATTGTATATATGGACTACACCATCTTTATCCATTCATCTTGGTTCTTTCCAAGTTTGGTGACAGTGATTATTGCTGCTATGAACAATGGGGTATAGAGGGCCCTTCTTTTCACTACATCTGTATCTTTGTGATAAATACTCAGTAGTGCAATTGCAGGGTAAAAGGGAAGATCTATTTTTAATTTTTTGAGGACTCTCCACACTGTTTTCAAAAGTGGCTGCAGAAACTGACATTCCCACCAACAGTGTAGGAGGGTTCCCCTTTCTTCACATCCTCTCCATTTTTGTTTACTATCTTGGTAATTTTGGTCATCCTACCTGGTATAAGGTGGTATCTCAATGTGGTTTTGATTTGAATCTCCCTGATGGCTAATGATGAACATTTTTTCCATGTGTCCATTAGCCATTTGTATGTCTTCTTTGGAGAAGTGTTTGTTCATATCTTCTGCCCATTTTTGACTTGATTATCTGTTTTATGTGTGTTGAGTTTGAGGAGTTCTTTATAGATCTTGGATATCAGCCCTTTGTCTATAGTGTCATTTGTGAGTAACTTCTTCCATTCTGTGGGTTGCCTCTTTGTTTTGTTGACTTTCCTTTGTTGTGCAGAGGCTTTTCATCTTGATGAAGTCTCAAAAGTTCATTTTCATTTTTGTTTCCTTTGTCTTTGGAGACATATCTTGAACGAAGTTACTGTGGTTGATATCGAAAATGTTACTACCTATGGTCTCCTCTAGGATTTTGAAAGATTCCGGACTCATGTTGAGGTCTTTTATCCATTTTGAGCTTACCTTCGTGTATGGTGTAAGAGAATGGTCGAGTTTCATTCTTCTGTATAGAACTCTTCAATTTTCCCAGCACCATTTATTGAAGACACTGTCTTTTTTCCACTGTATATTTTTTCCTGCTTTGTCGAAGATTATTTGACCATAGAGTTCAGGGTCCATATCTGGGCTCTCTACACTTTTCCACTGGTGTATGTGTCTGTTTTTGTGCCAATACCATGTTGTTTTGGTGATCACAGCTTTCTGGTAAAGCTTGGATTCAGGCAATGTGATGCCCCCAGTCTTGTTTTTCTTTTTCAACATTTTCTTAGTGATTCAGGGTCTCTTCTGGTTCCATACAAATTTTAGGTTGTTTGTTCCAGTTCATGTCATCTGTGAAAAGAGAGAGTTTTACTTCTTTGCTTATTTGAATATCTTTTTATTTATTTTTGTTGTCTGATTGCTGTTGCTAAGACATCTAGTAATATGTTGAAAAACAATGGGGAGAGTGGACATCCTTATTGTGTTCCTGATCTCAAAGAGAAGGCTGTCAGCTTTTCCCCATTGAGAATGATATTCCCTGTGTTTTTTTCATAGATAAATTTTATGAAGTTGAGGAAGGAATGTTCCCTCTATCCTTATACTTGGAAGAGTTTTAATCAAGAATGGATACTGTTTCTTTTCAAATGCTTTTCTGCATCAATTAAGAGGACCATGTGGTTCTTCTCTCTTCTCTTACTGATTTGTTCTATCGCATTCATTGATTTGTGAGTGTGGAATCAACATTGCATCCCATGGACAAATTCCACCTGGTCATGGTGGACAATCTTTTTAATGCATTGTTGGATCCTATTAGCTAGGATCTTGTTGAGAATCTTAGCATCCATATTCAACAGGATATTGGTCTGAAATTCTCCTTTTTGGTGGGGTCTTTCCCTGGTTTGGGCCTGGTTTGCTCTCTTCATAGAAAGAGTCTGGAAGTTTCTCTTCTGTTTCTATTTTTTGAGACAGCTTCAGGAGAATAGGTATTATTTCTTCTTTGAATGTTAGGTAGAATTCTCCAGGGAATCCGTCAGTCCTTGGCTCTTGTTTTTTGGGAGGTCTTTGATCACTGCTTTGATCTCATTACTAGATATTGGTCTATTCAGGTTGTCAGTTTATTCCTGATTCAATCATGGGAGTTTATAGGTTTCCAGTAATATATCCATTACATCTAGGTTGCTTAACTTATTAGCATGTTACTGTTGATAATTTCTGATGATTGTTTCCACTTCTTTGCTATTAGCTGTGAGCACTTCCTTTTCTGTCATAATTTTATTAATTTGGGTCCTCTCTCTTTTCTTTTGGTTTAATTTGTCCAGTGCTTTATTGATCTTATTGATTCTTTCAAAAACCTGCTTCTAGTTTTGTTGATGTATTCTACAGTATCTCTAGTTTCTATCTCATTGATCTCTGCTCTGATCTTATTTCTCTTCCTGTGTGTGCTTTTGGCTTAATTTTTCATTGATTCTCCAATTCTTTAAAGTGTAAAGAGAGCTGGTGTATTCTGGAGTTTTCAATTTTTTTGAGGGAAGCTTGGATGGCTATGTATTTCCCTCTTAGGACCATCATTGATGTATCCCATGGGTTTTGGACTAATGTGTCTTCATTCTCATTGGTTTCCATGAATTGTTTAAGTTCTTTGATTTCCTGGTTGATCAAACATTCCTAAGCAGGGTGGTCTTTAGCTTCGATGTGTTTGAATTCCTTCCAAAATTTCTTGGGGTTGAGTTCCAGTTTCAAAGCATTGTGGTCTGAGAATATGCAGGGAACAATATCAGTCTTTTGGGATTGGTTGTGCCCTGATTTGTGACCCAGTATGTAGTCTATTCTGGAGAAATTTCCATATGTACTCGAGAAGAATGGGTATTTTGTTTTAGGGAGGAATGTTCTATATATATCTATGAGGTCAATCTGGTCCAATGTATCATTCAATGCTCTTGTTTCTTTATTGATTTTCTGCTTGAATGATCTATTACTGAGTGTGACATATTAAGATCCTTACTATTCGTGTATTCATATCAATATCACTCTTTATATTACAGTTGTCTTATGTAGTTGGCTACTCCCCTATTGGGGGCATAAATGTTTACAATTGTTAGATCTTCTTGGTGGATGAATGACATGGTGTCCTTTTTTATCTCTGACTACAGTCTTTATTTTAAAAACTAATCTATCTTATATGAGAATCGCTACCCCAGCTTTCTTTTGAGACCCATTGGCATGAAAGATGCTTCTTCATCACTTCATTTTCAGTCTGGATGTATCCTTAACTTCCAGATGGGTCTCTTGTAAACAGCATATGGACAGGTCCTGTTGTTTTATCCCATCTGCAACCCTGTACCAGTTTATGGGAGCATTAGGCTGTTCATGCTGAGAGAGATTATTGAAAGATACATTTTATTGACATCATATTGCCTGTAAAGTCCTTGTTGCTCGTGTCTGTAAATTTCCATTCGATGTCACTCTTGGGTTCTTTCTTCTTTTATAGAAACCCCCTTAGTATGTCTTGTAGTGCCATCTTGGTGGTCCCATACTCTTTTAAGCCTTGCCAGTCTTAGAAGCTCTTTATCTCTCCATCCATTTTGAATGTCAACCTTGCTGGATAAAGTACTCTTGGCTACATGCTCTTCTCATTTAGTTCCCTGAATATGTCTTGCCAGCTCTTTCTGTCTTGCCAGGTTTCTGTGGATAGTTCTGATGTTATTCTGATGGACCTTCCTCTGTACCTAAAATATCTCTTTCACCTAGCTGCCCTCAGAATCTTCTGTATAAAATTGATTCATCAGTCTCACAATCAAGTGTCTTGACATCTTTCTAGATTCTAAAATCTTGAGGGGTGATCTTTCTACCTCTAGGACATGAACGCTGGTTCCATTCCCCAGATTGGGAAAATTTTAATCCAGAATTTGTTCAGCTATATCTTCTAGTCTTCTGTCTTTTTCCACCCCTCAGGGATCCCAATAATTTTGATGTTGGAATGTTTCAGGATGTCATTTATTTCCCTAACTCTGTTTTCATGGATTTTAAGCAGTTTTTTTTCTATGCCTTCTCCTGATCCTTTTCCTATATCAGTTTGTCCTCTAGATCACTAATTCTGTCTTCTGACTTGGTTACCCTAGCTCTTAGAGTATTTAGATAAGATTGGATCTCACTATAGCATTTTTAACTTCTTCCTGGGTGGCTTTCATTTTTGCCCTTAGAAACCCTATGTTGTCACTAATGGTTTTCTCCAACCTAGCCATTGCCTGGGTAATTGTTACCCTGAATTCCTTTTCTGAGATACTGCTTATGTCCATATCCAATAGTTCTGATGGAGAGGGCACAGTCTTTGAATTTTTCCTGTGTTGGATATCCCCACTCCTAGTCGTTTGGTGAGAAGTGTTTGAAGGGTGAGTCCCAAAAGTAAGAGTTATAAGGTATACAAACAAAAATGGACAAACAAAAAGAGGACAAAAGTAAATGAAAAGAAAAAAAAAATGAACCCAGCCAAAATGAACCCTAAGTATAAGATTTATATAATACCAGAACAAAAACAAATGCACAGAAACACTGAAGAAGAAAAACATGGGAGGGTGGTTATAAATCCTGGATGTGGGTGAGGAAGATTATTTTGATTCTTCATAGGAGTATCTTGATATCTTTGTTAAAGGACTCAACTTTCCAGACGTAAAGGAAGATTAAAACAGTTTATATATAGGGATAATATTGATTAGGGAAAAAGGATTGCCGTGATGTTTATATCTATATGTATATTAAAAAGTAGAAAAGAAAAAGAAAAACACAGATATATGCATGAAAAAAGTCAAGGTAAATGTTATTAGGGAATATGTTGTACTAAATCTCTAGTTGTAATGGTAAGTAGGTTTAAAAAATTAAAAATAAAAAGAATAGTGAGGATGAATAAAAAATAAAACTTGTATCTATGAAATATACAGGTTTTAGGACAATACCAGGAGCTTACTATATTGTTTTCCCCTGATACTGGGATTTTACAGTTTTATGGGGACCCTGTGGTGGTTGTCCTCTCATTCGTTCAGCTTGCTTTCTGGGGGAGGAGTATGCTGTGTTGCTTTTCAGTCAGTCTTGCTTGGGTTGAGTCCATGTGCCCCCTATCAAAGGGTTGGGCTCTGTGGCAACCGTTTTTTCAGGCTTTTGTTCTCTGGAGGTTTTTGTTCTTTGGTGGCTTTTTGCAGCTATTCAGAGGTTTAGTGGAAAGCAAAGTGTGCCCATACCTCCATCTCAGATAGAAGCCTCAGTCTGCTCCCCTCTGGGTGGTCCAGAACACACAAACTCCCTCTCTGCAAAATTTTGCTGACCACCACAACCTTCCCCAGGCGGTACGGGCCCCCAGCCACTGTCTCAGGGTTCACTCAAAGCATCGGCTTGTCTCTGCTCCCCTGTGTCATTAAAACATTTTGCAATATTGATCCAGGGAACCTGCTTCTGCTGGCTGACTTTGCTGGCACTGCTGTCTGGGGTCCAGATCTCATGGTTACACTGGTTCCCACCTCAGGATTCTGCCCAGAGATCACTCTGAGTTCCTTTAGGCCTAGGCTGGGAGTGTCCAGAGACTTGGCCGATCCTAGAGACCACTGGCTAGCATCCATGTCAAGCTCTCACAGGCATGGGAAGGGACTGCATGGTCAGACTGTCACACAGTGCACGCGGAGTGTAAAAGGCTGTTGTTTAGAGATTGCCCACTGGACTACCTCACGCATGGGTGGGAGTGCACCCCATCAAGCAGTGGTGCAAGCAGCACACAGCTGAGGGCACAAGGACCATTAACTGGAGGTTTCACCATACTCTCTCCAGTCTGGCTGGTCACCTGTGGTGGCTTTCCTGGGTCTATGGGCTTAGGCCCATGCCCATCACTGCCCAATTCCACCAATTGCCCCTTAAGAACTTTTGCTCTTTTTGAGTGATTTTAACCAGACTCCAAGTTAATGCTCGTCCCCACCTGCAGGACACTTTCATATTGGGATATTAGTTTCCAATGGGTCACTTCTGGTGGCTCCCTCCCCCTTCTGTTTATCCTCCCATATCAGTCAAAGCATTCCCACTCTGCTTTACTCTCCCATAAGGTATCTTCAGTCCATGTAGAGATCCAGCAGTGTATAATCCTACATCTCAGCCTGATTTCATGGGTGTTCGCAGTGTTCTGGTAGATATTTAGCTCACTTTAGGGGACCAGTTGAAACAGGGTCTCCTACTTCTCCACCATCTTGCCACTCCTCCAAAAAGTATCTTTTTAACAGGGCTGTGATTGTGTGTGTGTGTGTGTGTGTGTGTGTGTGTGTGTAAAATCAATAGAGATGGCATCATTTTATTTTAACTTTACAACAAATGATTTTAATAATAGTTTAGGAAAAATTAATATACTTTTTAAAATTCTATTAAACCATTGTGAACCTCAAAGGAAAACTTTAGGAAGGTGAACAATAAGATAAACACAATGTTTATTAATAATGGTACACATTTAGGAAAGTGTAATTTAGTAGAGAATAGTAGAGGAAAAAAAAGAGGAAAACTCATAAAAAAATCAGAAAGGGCTCGTCAATTTAATTTTCGTGAAATTAAAAATAAACAAACCAGCAACAACATCATCAGCTCCAACATATTGAACCACCACTCTGATTAAACATCTGAAACAAAGTGGTTTGAACATCTAGTACATGATGTTTGGAGTCTACAGTAGCCTGCAGCTACAACTTTCATTTCAAAAGAAATTGTCAGCAGGGAAGGGAAACCAGTTAAGATAAAGTAAGAAATGAATGAACCTTGACTCAAGTCTCTAAGCAATACATTTTAGGCATTGGGGGAAAATACTGCATGCATCTATCTTTAGAATGAGACCCCGGAGTCTAGCTTATTAAAGAGATAGACATTATTTTGAAATTTCTCCAGTATTTGGGTGAGGTTGACCAAATATCCAACTAGTCTTGATGATTCCATATCTATAATTTTAAATCTTAGTTTTCATATCTGTAAAATTGCTTCAATAATTTAATACATCTTGTAGAATTTTGAGAATTATGTAAAAGGATGCATGTAAAAGGCTTAGTGCAGTGTCTGACAAGTAACAAATAATAAATCACAGGTATATAGTCATAAAATGCTAAAAAGAGTTTACTGTCTATTAGTAGTAGTGGTAGTAGTATCAGTAGTAGTATAGTATCAGTACTATAAATAATATGACCTCTGAATGCAATATCTCATTTGTTACATACAACAAATGTATAGGATGCATATCTCTATTTTGCAAATGTAGAAACACATATTAATCCAAACCTGACTAAATCTGGAATTCTTAAAATTGATGCATATTGCCTGATAAGTAGTAGTGAGTTCTCAGAATAATAGATAAGAATATTGCAAGTATTAGATAGCCATATTCACTCTCACTATAAAAATTTAAGGTTTTTTCATTTTGTTTTGTTTTTATTTGTTGTTTGTTTTTTAGCCCTTTATGTTCAGAAGTAATTCTTTAGAACAAGTTCAAATATTCCACAAGCTTTTCTATATAAAAGCTTTAGAACTTCTCCCAACCTGATGTTAAATAAGTTTGTGGTCCATAGAATTTTCCTGTATGGATATAAAGCTCTGGCAAATATTAATCAAAGAAATGGTACAGGCATGATATGCTGTTTCATAGACTTTGGTTAGGGTTGAAGATGGACCATGCAGGAAAAGGAAACAAATTGATTTCTGGTTTGTATATGCCAGGTGGTAAACTAAGTTTAGTATTATCTCACACAATCTCTCAGTAATTCCAAGAAGCAGTTCTTATGAATCTCATTTTACTAAGAAGAGAACTCAAGGTCCTAAGTAAAATTCCCTAAGATATAGAATTTTTTTTTAAGATTTTATTTATTTGACAGAGAGATCACAAGTAGGCAGAGAGGCAGAGAGAGAGGAGGAAGCAGGCTCCCCACTGAGCAGAGAGCCCGATGCAGGGCTCGATCCCAGGACCCTGAGATCATGACCTGAGCCGAAGGCAGAGGCTTTACCCACTGAGCCACCCAGGCGCCCCTAAGATATAGAATTTTTGCCAAGGAATTTCATGATCTATTTTCAATTATATCCAGAGAGTAGGAACTCACCTTTTTAGTGATGTATGTTTTATGAAAAATCATAGAATATATATACTTAATATTTTTGAACTTGAATTTTATTTTGCTTGATGGCAACATATCTACCATAACTCAATTATCAAATTCATAATACTCAATGATATTTAAGGCTTAGAAAGTGAGATACTTTCCGTTTTTTATGTAAAATTTTTAAGTTATACCCAGCAATGGGTTTCCTCAATTTAACATGCTTGGCAGAAAACTGGTAAAATATACATTAACACATCACAGACAGAATTAGATCCTCAAAGCTCTATCAAGAAATGTATCCAAGCATTAGGGATATCTTCAAAAATAATTTATTAACGCAGAAACTGAAATTTCTATGCATGTGTCATTGTCAATTTCATAAAAGATGCCACAGCTAATGGCATGTTAGAAATCCAGAGCTAGAAAATATTTATTTAATTGCATAATTTACCAATATTTTCACATTAAATATAATTGTTGACATATGTGATATTACATTAATACAATTATTTACATTTACAAAGTAAGATTTTTTACAAAGTAAGTTTTAAATGTAAATTATTTTATGTTCCCTGCAGTAAAATGTAGAGAGCATTTTTCTATTGAACTAAAAGTCAGAAGTAAAGAAAATCAAAAGAATCCATTGTCTAAATCTTAAATACATGCTGAATGTTTCAGTGCATCTCTTTGCTTTATTTTTACTTATCCTATATTCTCAGTATGGTTAGAATAATTTTTACTATTTAAGTAGCTACCAGAAATTTTTCTAGGAAAAATACTGATTAAAGTGAAGCCAGAATAAAAACAATTCAGATACTCAAATCTTTATGAACTACACTCATTATGTATCATAGTTAAGCACCAGTTCAAAGGCCTTTGGGGTTTATAATCACTATCAGTCCTCTTTTAGACATGCCATTTTATCTATACTGACTACAAAGTAGAAGCTATTTAATATTTCATACAGAGGACTAATTAGTATGTCTCTTAAAGTGGGGTTAATGTTAGTAGATGGGCAAAACATAGCCCATCTCTTCCTCTCCTTTCTATTACTTACACATGTGATAACCCATTGTTTCTAGATGTGAGTTTCTTATAAATCTAGAAACAAAAATTGCATTTCCATAATGAATTCTAGCAGTCTTTCAGTCATTTACCTTTAAAGAATTAATCTATCTGCAGGATATATTTTGCTTCATTTAGATATAATAGTGAATTAGATTATTTTCATCTCAGATACTTTATTTGAAATAGTGATACAACAATTTTGAACTTCCTCAATTCCAGTAGACTTTTAAATAGATTTTTAAAGATATTGACTTATTTTGATTTATTACCAATCCTAGTCTTTTATTGGTACCCTTTCAGTCAGATATATTTCCAGTTGAGAAGTTTTCAGATTTTGCAAGTGTAAACTATTAAGTTTGTATAATGATGAATACCATTTTCAGCATGAGCTTCAACAACAGTTCCTAACTAGGCATATTTCTTTTTTCAATAAAATATTATTTAACATATTAATTATAGATAGATTATTAATATAGATAGAATGTCAATAGTTTTATAGCATTTCAAATTATTTTCCACCAAATAAGTTCCAGAAAGTCAGATTTTGCAGTGAAAGGGTATTTTTTAAAAATTTTCTACTTTATAAAAGAAACTTTTAGAATTTGATATTGAAAATAACTGATTTTTCAATTTGTATCAATATTTCATATCTCATCAAAAAGTCTAAAGCTTAATTGTTTTTAAGTGAAACATAACCACATCTAAACTACAAGTCAATCCTTCAATTCCCCACCACACACACTCTCAACCCCTGTATTTAGGATTTCCAATGTGCACCTTTTTTTTTAAGATTTTACTTATTCATGGTTTGTCTCCCTCCCAATCCCATCTTGACTCTTAATCTCACAAAACAAACTGGGGGTTGCTGGGGGGAGATGGGGTTGGGAGAGGGGGAGGGGGTTATGGACATTGGGGAAGGTATGTGCTATCGTGAGTGCTGTGAAGTGTGTAAACCTGGCGATTCACAGACCTGTACCCCTGGGGATAAAAATACATTATATGTTTATAAAAAAAAAAAATTGGAAGGGGAGGCGAACCATAAGAGACTATGGACTCTGAAAAACAACCTGAGGGTTTTGAAGGGTCAGGGGTGGGAGGTTGGGGGAACAGGTGGTGGGTAATAGGGAGGGCACGTTTTGCATGGAGCACTGGGTGTTGTGCAGAAACAATGAATACTGTTACGCTGAAAAATAAATAAATTCAAAAAAAAAGATTTTACTTATTCATTTAGGATTCTGGGATTATGATCTGAGCTGAAGGCAGCTGCTTAAATCACTGAAATAGATGTTGACAGAGTCAAAAAAACACTTTCTAAAAATTAAGAAAGAAGGAAAGAAAGAAAGAAAGAAAGAAAAGAAAAAAAGAAAGAGGAAAGGAAAGAAAGGAAAGGAAGAAAAAAGAAAGAAAGGGAGATAGACGAAAGAAAGAAAGAAAGAAAGAAAGAAAGAAAGAAAGAAAGAAAGAAAAAAGAAAAGAGGAAGGAAGGAAGGAAAGGGAAAGAAATAAATATAGAAAGAAAAGAAAGTTAAAAAAAAATGTTCCTTCAATAGGTTTTGGACCCTGATTATCACTTGCCACTGCAGAAATTCTGAGTCAAAATTAAAGCACAGGCAAAACAAAATGAAAGAGAAAGAATGAGATCTGGAACTTATGAAACTCTTATACTCTAGCAAGGTAAATACAAAATATGCAATTTCTGTATACTCAAATTTTTCTATCACATGTCATATGGTTGATTTCCATAGAAGTATTGTAGAAAAATCTCACAGATATCAATTTTAATATATACTTTACTATTTACTTTAAAAAATGCATTGCATAAGAAAAGGATAAGCATGCTAACAAGACAATAACTGGGGAAAACTTCACTTTCACACTTCACATAAATAAATAGTATATTTGGAGCTTTTATTTTATATATAGATACAATCTCGAACATCTCCTAAAATTACCAAGGGGTAAGCAAAGAAGAAAGAACATTACGGAAATGTAGTAATGTGAAGAAGATTTAGGGACAGTCACCAAGTAATGGGACAGTAAGTAAGGAGAAGCTTTGTAGCCTACCTGAGAAAAGTTTTAAAAAGCCACTTAAAAGGAATTTGAAGGGTATAATGTAAACATTTCAGTTTTTGTCCTATGAAACATTAAGAGCCTATCAGTTCTTTTTCTTACTATTGATCTGCAGTGATGTCCAATGGAGGGCCTGATTTCTTCATCAGAGAGAAACTTCCATTAAAAGTGATCTCACAGATAAAATGACAAAGAACATCAGGAAACCTACAGATATGAAATAAATTCAAAGTTAAAAGAAATTAGAAAATTAAAAGGGAAGGAGCCATAGATAATAAAATCATGTGAAAATGATTTTAAAATACGCCGTGGTAAAAATGTTCAAAGAGCAACAGGAAGAAATAGAGTAAGATTGAGTGAACATTAGTAATTTGTCCAATATTACAATTTCAGAGAGATAGATTGAAATTCAGTCTCAGATAATGACTTCACAGCCTCCTTTTTTATTGGGGGGGTGGTTTTAATTCATGTTACCTTGCTTCCTTATATCTTAGTACTATTTGGCTAAAGCATAAGACTCAAAAATAAAATTCCATCATACTTCTAAATCTGTCCCTGCCATGTACTTACTAAATAGGCTTGGGGAGGTTATAGAATTTCTAGGACTAAGACTCATAATTTGCATTATGTATTGTTAAGCAGAGCAAAAAGTTTACAAAAACTGACTTATGCAATCATATAGTGAATGTGTGTCAAATATTTTATTTTTTGTAGTTGATTAATGAGGGAAACAACAGGGTGTTGAAACCACTTCAAAGTTCATTTGAGCTGCTGGGGAGTTGTGACAATCTAATACAAGAATGTTGAGGGTTTTTTTGTTTTGTTTTGTTTTGTTTTTCTGAGATACAAAATAGGTTCATGTCATTTAGAGCAATATATTATAATCTTCAGACTTTTTTTTTCCATCACAGATATTTTTTGTGTGTCTTACCTTGAAAATAATCTACAAAATAAATCTGCCCTTACAAAAGGTAAAGTACCCCAGTCAGCAGAAAATCAACTAGAGGCACTAGACCAGAAATGTCCTATAGGAAGAGCTAGCAATCTTTTGCTTTTTTCTAAGCTTTTTCTAAGCTTTTCTAAGCTTCATATTTCATTCCCTCTTTTTTCCTTTTCTTTCCTTTCCTTCTTCCCTTCTTTCCATCCTTCCTTCCTCTTTCTTTCTTTCTCTTCTTCTTTCATTCTTTTTTTCTTTATTTTTTGTATAATAATTCCTTCCCATTGAGTAGAAAGGGAGAAGGGGAAGAAGCCTAAAATGGTTTCATTGATGTTATAGGAATCTACTCAAGATCAAATTCTGTGAAAAGTCTTTATTTGGCTGTAGAATATACAGGTTTTATTCGACTATAGAATATGCAGTCTCTGGCTATGGAACATTCATTTATCGAATGTGTATAGGGTTTATGTCAACAACCTAAGTTTCTGAAAAACTATAAAAAGAACTATCAGAAAGTAAAATAAGTCATAAAATATGCTTTCAGGATATACAAATACTAAGTTTAAAATGCTCCAGCTTACTAGGATACTGGGCCTTAAATTAACACTAAAATATTATGAAAATTGAATAATATGCTGCCATTTAAATTGTATGTTATTATTTCAGTACATGGTATACTTTGAACAATTCTAATATGTCTGAGTGGTTACAATGTTATTTTTATTTGACAGCGAGAGAGAGAGAGATCACAAGTAGGCAGAGAGGCAGGCAGAAAGAAAGAGAGAGGGAAGCAGGCTCCTGCCAAGTAGAGAGCAGAGAGCCTGATGTGGGACTCAACGTTTGTTAGTCGATCCCAGGACCCTGAGATCATGACCCGAGCCG
The DNA here is from genome assembly GCF_922984935.1 of Meles meles. Taxonomy (NCBI): domain Eukaryota; kingdom Metazoa; phylum Chordata; class Mammalia; order Carnivora; family Mustelidae; genus Meles; species Meles meles. The sequence goes on along the minus strand of NC_060073.1, from coordinate 83,921,531 downwards.
AAGGCAGCGGCTCAACCCACTGAGCCACCCAGGCGCCCCCTGAGTGGTTACAATGTTAAAAGTCACATTTTATTATATTGTGATTTTAGGTGTGATGACTTTCATCAGATCCTTTTTTATGGGGTATGTTAAATTTTTTCTTTCATTCAAATTAGAATTAATTTATTTATAAAAGAAAGAAGAGAAGGAAGAGAATCATTAATACTAGAGACCTTGGATTAGTGCAAATTTAAATTGGTCTCATTCCTGTGTCAGCTGGGGGAACTCAAGGACCAGATTCTCATGTTATGTAGATTTTTTTTTTCTTTTTTGAGTGTGTATCATCTCTATTACATTTTTTTTTTTAAGAGAGAGGATTTGAATGACTTGGGGGTGGGAGAGGTGAGGGGCAGAGGGTAAGTGAGAGAGGGAATCTTAAGCAGACCCCATGCTCGTCATGGAGTTTGGCTGGGGGTGTGATCTCATGACCCTGAGATCATGAGCTGAGCCAAAACCAAGAGTGGGGTGTTTAACTGAGTTACCCAGGTGCCCTCATGACTTTTTAATTGGCTTTTAATATGAGTTTTAATTGGCTTTTAATATGAGTTTTTTTTTTAGTCATATATTGGTGTTTTCATGCTTCCATATTCTCCATTCATATATTTATTATTTATTATAAATATTGATTTTATTTTATTTATATATAATTATATTTATAAATGAAAAATTATTTATTATAATTAAACAAATATTTATTGGGTCCAGACGCTCAGGTAGGGTCAGTAGGAAAGAATCATAAGGTTATTAAAAGAACAAAAAGTCAATATATTTAAGGTTAGAATATAAGAAAATGTTTCAATTCTTTGTGGGTATTTGACTCATGTTATCTGAATGTAGCTGCTCTATTTTGGGCCTGTGACATCCTAGATGGATATCTTTCATAAATGGGAAATTAGGCAAGTGTTGGCCCTGGGACCGAAAGGGAAGTTACTGAGGCACCTGGGTGGCTCAGTTGTTAAGCATCTTCTTTCAACTCAGCTCATGGCCCCGGGGTTCTGAGATCAAGCCCCACATCAGACTCCCTGCTGGGTGGGAAGCCTGTTTCTCCCTCCCCCACTTGCCCTGCTTGTGTTCCCTCTCTTGCTCTCTTTCTGTCAAATAAAAATAAATAAATGAATAAATAAACAAACAAATAAATAAATAAATAAATAAGGGGGTCATTGATCCATCTATTTTCCACAGAGGAATTTTCTCTATTAAAAAAAAAAATATCACATTGTTCACTTTCGTCAACCAGGACATTTCTCTATTACACACATTATTAATATTTTTTCATTGTATTCTTCAAAGTCCTTAATATTGTCACCTATCTTGTCATCTCACCATTGAGAATATATTTGTGAATATTCTTGTCATGCATCTACTATCATATTCCCTGCTTAAAGAATGGCACAACACCCTAGTTAACCATACGCTAGAGATTTGCAGAGTTTTATGGGTAAACTGAGACTATAGTTTTACTCCAGCTAATTTTTTTCAGGCAGAGGAAGCAGTCATACTTAAAACGTGAATTCTGGAGTAACAACATTACTAGGGCTTGAATTAGTATTAAGTATAGACCTTAGTCAAATAATTCCTCTGGATTTCACTACTTGGGTCCATTAATGTCACATTTAAGTTTAGACCTTCTCCAGTCACTGGCAACGATTCTATATTTAAGAAGAGATATGTAAGGAACTCAAGGCCAGGATTTTATGACCTTTGCATCAATTCACTCTTGGCATTACTTTGTCTTAGTACTTTGATTTAGTAATTAAGTTCTTGCTTTGACCTCTTTTAATCAAGCCACTTCTTATATCCATCTCTAACAGTCCAATCCCTATGTTTTCATTTATAAATAAACCTATTCTTTGTTTTCTTGCACATTATACTAGTTCCTTTTAGTTTTGTTTTTTGCTTATGACTTTATTTTATTTTATTCATCATAAGTGTATTCCTTAATCCCCATCTTCCCAACCACCTCCCCTCTGGTAACCATCAGTTAGTTCTCTATAGTTAAGAGTTTGTTTCTTAGTTTGTCTCTCTCTAACTTTTTTTTCACCCTTTGTTCATTTGCTTTGTTTCTTAAATTCCATAAAACAGTGAGGTAACATGGTATTTGTCTTTCTCTGTCTGGCTTATTTAAGTTAGCATTATACACTCTAACTCTACTCAAGTTGTTGCAAATGGAAAAAAAATAATTTTTTATATTACTGAATAACCATCTCTCTATATAGGTAGATAGATAGGTATAGACATAGATAGATATAGATATAGATAGATATAGATATAGACATATCACCTTTTCTTTATCCATTCGTCTATCAATGGAGACTTGGGATGGTTCCATAGTTTGGCTATTGTAGATAGTGTTGTTATAAACATAGGGGTGCATATATCTCTTTGAGTTAGTGTTTTGGATTTTTTTGATAAATACACAGTAACATGATTACTGGATCATAGGGTAGTTATATTTTCAATTTTTTGAGGACCCTCCATACTGTTTTCCAGAGTGGATGTACCAGTTTGAAGTCCCTCCTCAGTACATAAGAGTTCCTTTTTGTCCACATCCTCACCAGCATTTGCTTTTTCTTGAGTTTTTTTACTTTAGCCATTCTGACAAGTGCAAGGTGATATCTCATTGTAATTTTGATTTGTATTCCCCTGATGAAGAAGTATGTTGAGCATCTTTTAATGTGTCTGTTGGCTTCTGTATATTTTCTTTGGAAAAATATCTCTTCATGTTTTCTGGCCATTTTTTAATTGGATTATTCATTTGGGTACTAACCATTTATTGGATATGTCATTTGCCAATATCTTCTCCCATTCAGTAGGTTGCCTTTTACTTTTATTTCCTTCACTGTACAAACTTTTTTTTTATGTTGTAGTCCTGATAGTCTATTTTTGCTTTCATTTCCCTTACCTCAGGGACATATCACTGCCCTTTGGATGATAAACTCCAAAGATTAATTTTAATTATATTAAGACTAATCTCATAATTTGGGGTTAGATTATTACATGTATGGGTCCAAAAAAGTGTTAATTAATTATATGACCTTTTTTTAACCAGGCAACGTTGAGCCAGAGAATTAACCTACATCTGCAAATTATCATTAGGAATCTGGATTGCACTTCTAAAAGCCATATTATTCTTTCTTTTTTTTTAATATTATTTATTTATTTATTTGACAGAGAGACAACAAGTAGGCAGAGAGGCAGACAGAGACAGAGGAGGAAGCAGGCTCCCCACTGAGCTGAAAGCCTGATGTGGGTCTCAATCCCAAGACCCTGAGATCATGACCTGAAGGCAGAGGCTTTAACCCACTGAGCCACCCAGGTGGCCCAGCCATATTATTCTTATACTGAAGCTACAGAAACAACACACAAAACACTGTCTATATGTTCTTAGCCACAGTCTCTTTAAATATGGTAAATTGCACTCTTTTCAAGGTCCTCAAAGTTTGCTAATGAACTCCCTAACTGCTTGTGAAACTGAGGTCCTAAATATCAGGTACCAATAAGAATAAATACATTGTCAACAATATTCCAAATAAGTAAGAAGAATTGTATTTTTCTCATTAATTTAGTTTTATACAATTAATTCTTGCTTCTGTGGATCTTGGGTCAGTAGTCTCTGTTTCTGAACTAAAAATTCTAAAATTCTAACAAAGACCACATTCACAGTCAAAGTTGCATAAATGACATCAGCTTGCTAGCCGGCACCAAGTTCTATATTCCCTGAAGTAATAACAGGATTTCAAAGAGCCTGATGCAGTTCTTCCCATGGAGCTATGGATTGTGAAGACAGATTTTGAACTGTAGCAGGGAATTTACAGGGAAGATAGGGAAACAGAAATCTGAGAGTTAAGACCAATGGCTCTGGTTAATTTATTTCAGTAAATATATAAAAATTGAAAAATATTAAATTACCTTAAATCACAATGTGTAAATATTTCATAAGTATGTGACCCATGTTTCCTCACTGCTAAGAATATAGTATGCACAGCGAAGCCATGGGAGATATCCAGTGTCCTCCCAGGAAGCACACAATTTCTGAAATATTTATGGTAGTAACATTTAACCTTACAAGCTTAATTTAGTAAAGTCTGATTGTGGCTTTTGAGTTTACATTTCTTCCCATGCAGCTCCTCTAATAATGATGAAGTAATATATGCCCAATACATATGAAACAATTCTATCATTTTTTTTATACAATGAGGAACAAAACTTTGTGATTTCTAGAACTTTTGGGGAAATCTCAAAGGTAGTTCTTTGTATAATTTTTTTTCTATATATAGTATCAGATATTGGAAAAGAGATAGAAGAGTCTTGAGAGGAGATTGTCATCTTGTCTAAAAATCATGAGTGCATAGGAAACAACTTGATTATGAAATGACAATTCATTTAAAATAAAAAGAGAAAGATAACACAAAGGTTATAAAACAGTTCTTTGATAAGCAAGAAAATTTTGTTCACTATTTTTTTGCTTTTGTAAATAATTAAGGGACTGATAATTTCAAGACAAGCAGATAAAATTATTCTTCAGATGAGATACAGAATCTTTGTCTCTGAACAGATTACATAGAAGTATTACATAAAATGTTACATTTACTCATTAAGAGCTCTGGACCCAGTAGTGCCTTTCAACAAAGAGAAAGTAAATTTTCATTTTGCACTAATATACTATTTGATAGGAAAGTTGTCATGAGTTCCATTTTTCTTTTTGAATTTTTCATAAATAAGCTTAGCAAAAATAATGAACTTTGCCAAAAAGTTAACACAATTAATAATAATGTTTTTGCAGATTCAGACATTATGAAACAGTCAAAAAAAAAAAAAAAGAATTCACTCCCCTTAATAGTCATCAATGTTCTGCCATCCCTAAAATTGTGTCTTTTACTATCCTTTCAAATTCAGGAAAAAAGTGACACTGTATAGCAAAGTAGGTTTTCTTTTTCATTAAAAAAAAAAAATCACCCCATTTTCTTTCATACATGGTGATATTTTCCCAACAGTGTTGGTTCTAGATGGACTCAACAACCATATTCATCATAACTTTTAAGCAAGAAAATTACCTTATTTCACACAGAAAACCGACCTACAAAATTTAAAACTGTTTTCACACATATTAACAAACTAGCAAAATTTTTGAATAACCATAACACAATTTTTTTTTTTAGAAATTTTTTTTTCCATTTTATTTATTTTTTCAGCGTAACAGTATTCATTGTTTTTGCACAACACCCAGTCCTCCATGCAAAATGTGCCCTCCCCATTACCCACCACCTGTTCCCCCAACCTCCCACCCCTGACCCTTCAAAACCCTCAGGTTGTTTTCCAGAATCCATAGTCTCTTATGGTTCGCCTCCCCTTCCAAATTTTTTTTTTTAAATAAACATATAATGTATTTTTATCCCCAGGGGTACAGGTCTGTGAATCGCCAGGTTAACACACTTCACAGCACTCACGATAACACATACCCTCCCAATGTCCATAGCCCCCTCCCCCTCTCCCAATCCCACCTCCCCCCAGCAACCCCCATTTTGTTTTGTGAGATTAAGAGTCATTTATGGTTTGTCTCCCTCCCAATCCCATCTTGTTTCATTTATTCTTCTCCTATCCCCCTAACCCCCCATGTTGCTTCTCCATGTCCTCATATCAGGGAGATCATATGATAGTTGTCTTTCTCTGATTGACTTATTTCACTAAGCATTATACGCTCTAGTTCCATCCACGTCGTCACAAATGGCAAGATTTCATTTCTTTTGATGGCTGCATAGTATTCCATTGTGTATATATACCACATCTTCTTTATCCATTCATCTATTGCTGGACATCTAGGTTCTTTCCATAGTTTGCTGCTATAAACATTCGGGTACACGTGCCCCTTCAGATCACTATGTTTGTATCTTTAGGGTACAGTTGTACAATTGTAGTGCAATTGCTGGGTCATAGGGTAGTTCTATTTTCAACATTTTGAGGAACCTCCATGCTGTTTTCCAGAGTGGTTGCACCAGCTTGCATTCCCAACAACAGTGGAGGAGGGTTCCCCTTTCTCCACATCCTCGCCAGCATCTGTCATTTCCTGACTTGTTAATTTTAGCCATTCTGACTGGTGTGAAGTGATATCTCATTGTGGTTTTGATTTGTATTTCCCTGATGCTGAGTGACGTAGAGCACTGTTTCATGTGATTGTTGGCCATCTGGATGTCTTCTTTGCAGAAATGTCTGTTCATGTCCTCTGCCCATTTCTTGATTGGATTGTTTGTTCTTTGGGTGTTGAGTTTGCTAAGTTCCTTATAGATTTTGGATACTAGCCCGTTATCTATATGTCGTTTGCAAATATCTTCTCCCATTCTGTCAGTTGTCTTTTGGTTTTGTTAACTGTTTCCTTTGCTGTGCAAAAGCTTTTGATCTTGATGAAATCCCAATAGTTCATTTTTGCCCTTGCTTCCCTTGCCTTTGCCATTGTTCCTAGGAAGATGTTGCTATGGCTGAGGTCGAAGAGGTTGCTGCCTGCATTCTCCTCAAGGATTTTGATGGATTCCTTTCTCACATTGAGGTCCTTCATCCATTTGGAGTCTATTTTCGTGTGTGGTGTAAGGAAGTGGTCCAATTTCATTTTTCTGCATGTGGCTGTCCAATTTTCCCAGCACCATTTATTGAAGAGGCTGTCTTTTTTCCATTGGACATTCTTTCCTGCTTTGTCGAAGATTAGTTGACCATAGAGTTGAGGGTCGATTTCTGGGCTCTCTATTCTGTTCCACTGATCAATGTGTCTGTTTTTGTGCCAGTACCATGCTGTCTTGATGATGACAGCTTCGTAATAGAGCTTGAAGTCCGGAATTGTGATGCCACCAACGTTGGCTTTCTTTTTCAATATTCCTTTGGCTATTCGAGGTCTTTTCTGGTTCCATATAAATTTTAGGATTATTTGTTCCATTTCTTTGAAAAAAATGGATGGTATTTTGATAGGGATTGCACTAAATGTGTAGATTGCTTTAGGTAGCATGGACATTTTCACAATATTTATTCTTCCAATCCAGGAGCATGGAACATTTTTCCATTTTTTTGTGTCTTCCTCAATTTCTTTCATGAGTACTTTATAATTTTCTGTGTATAGATTCTTAGCCTCTTTGGTTAGGTTTATTCCTAGGTATCTTATAGTTTTGGGTACAATTGTAAATGGGATTGACTCCTTAATTTCTCTTTCGTCTGTCTTGTTGTTGGTGTACAGAAATGCAACTGATTTCTGTGCATTGATTTTATATCCTGACACTTTACTGAATTCCTGTACAAGTTCTAGCAGTTTTGGAGTGGAGTCTTTTGGGTTTTCCACATATAGTATCATATCATCTGTGAAGAGTGATAGTTTGACTTCTTCTTTGCCGATTTGGATGACTTTAATTTCTTTTTGTTGTCTGATTGCTGAGGCTAGGACTTCTAGTACTATGTTGAATAGCAGTGGTGATAATGGACATCCCTGCCGTGTTCCTGACCTTAATGGAAAAGCTTTCAGTTTTTCTCCATTGAGAATGATATTTGCGGTGGGTTTTTCATAGATGGCTTTGATAATATTGAGGTATGTGCCCTCTATCCCTACACTTTGAAGAGTTTTGATCAGGAAGGGATGCTGTACTTTGTCAAATGCTTTTTCAGCATCTATGGAGAGTATCATATGGTTCTTGTTCTTTCTTTTATTAATGTGTTCTATCACATTGATTGATTTGTGGATGTTGAACAAGCCCTGCAGCCCTGGAATAAATCCCACTTGATCGTGGTGAATAATCCTTTTAATGTACTGTTGAATCCTATTGGCTAGTATTTTGGCGAGAATTTTTGCGTCTGTGTTCATCAAGGATATTGGTCTGTAGTTCTCTTTTTTGGTGAGATCCTTGTCTGGTTTTGGGATCAAGGTGATGCTGGCCTCATAAAATGAGTTTGGAAGTTTTCCTTCCATTTCTATTTTTTGGAACAATTTCAGGAGAATAGGAATTAGTTCTTCTTTAAATGTTTGGTAGAATTCCCCTGGGAAACCGTCTGGCCCTGGGCTTTTGTTTGTTTGGAGATTTTTAATGACTGTTTCAATCTCCTTACTGGTTATGGGCCTGTTCAGGTTTTCTATTTCTTCCTGGTTCAGTTGTGGTAGTTTATATGTCTCTAGGAATGCATCCATTTCTTCCAAATTGTCAAATTTGTTGGCGTAGAGTTGCTCATAGTATGTTCTTATAATTGTCTGTATTTCTTTGGTGTTAGTTGTGATCTCTCCTCTTTCATTCATGATTTTATTGATTTGGGTCCTTTCTCTTTTCTTTTTGATGAGTCTGGCCAGGGGTTTATCAATCTTATTGATTCTTTCAAAGAACCAGCTCCTAGTTTCATTGATTTTTTTCTATTGTTTTTTTTTTTTTTTGGTTTCTATTTCATTGATTTCTGCTCTGATCTTTATGATTTCTCTTCTCCTGCTGGGTTTAGGGTTTCTTTCTTGTTCTTTCTCCATCTCCTTTAGGTGTAGGGTTAGGTTGTGTACTTAGACCTTTCTTGTTTCTTGAGAAAGGCTTGTACCGCTATATATTTTCCTCTCAGGACTGCCTTTGCTGTGTCCCACAGATTTTGAAATGTTGTGTTTTCATTATCATTTGTTTCCATGAATTTTTTCAATTCTTCTTTAATTTCCTGGTTGAGCCATTCATTCTTTAGAAGGATGCTGTTTAGTTTCCATGTATTTGGGTTCTTTCCAGCTTTCCTCTTGTGATTGAGTTCTAGCTTCAGAGCACTGTGGTCTGAAAATATGCAGGGAATGATCCTAATCTTTTGATACCAGTTGAGACCTGATTTGTAACCCAGGATGTGATCTATTCTGGAGAAGGTTCCATGTGCACTAGAGAAGAATGTGTATTCTGTTGCTTTGGGATGAAATGTTTTGAATAGATCTGTGATGTCCATCTGGTCCAGTGTGTCATTTAAGGCTTTTATTTCCTTGTTGATCTTTGGCTTGGATGATCTGTCCATTTCAGTGAGGGGAGTGTTAAAGTCCCCTACTATTATTGTATTATTATTGATGTGTTTCTTTGATTTTGTTATTAATTGGTTGATATAGTTGGCAGCTCCCACGTTAGGGGCATAGATATTTAAAATTGTTAGATCTTCTTGTTGGACAGACCCTTTGAGTAGGATATAGTGTCCTTCCTCATCTCTTATTATAGTCTTTGGCTTAAAATCTAATTGATCTGATGTAAGGATTGCCACCCCAGCTTTCTTCTGATGTCCATTAGCATGGTACATTGTTTTACACGCCCTCACTTTAAATCTCGAGGTGTCTTCGTGTCTAAAATGAGTTTCTTGTAGGCAACATACTGATGGGTTTTGTTTTTTTATCCATTCTGATACCCTGTGTCTTTTGATTGGGGCATTTAGCCCATTAACATTCCGGGTAACTATTGAGAGATATGAATTTAGTGCCATTATTAGCCTGTAAGGTGACTGTTCCTGTATATTGTCTCTGTACCTTTCTGATCTACTACTTTTAGGCTCTCTCTTTGCTTAGAGGACCCCTTTCAATATTTCCTGTAGAGCTGGCTTGGTGTTTGCAAATTCTTTCAGTTTTTGTTTGTCCTGGAAGCTTTTGATCTCTCCTTCTATTTTCAATGATAGCCTAGCTGGATAGAGTATTCTTGGCTGCATGTTTTTCTCGTTTAGTGCTCTGAATATATCATGCCAGCTCTTCTTGGCCTGCCAGGTCTCTGTGAATAAGTCTGCTGCCAATCTAATATTTTTACCATTGTATGTTACAGACTTCTTTTCTCGGGCTGCTTTCAGGATTTTCTCTTTGTCACTAAGACTTGTAAATTTTACTATTAGGTGACGGGGTGTGGACCTATTCTTGTTGACTTTGAGGGGGGTTCTCTGCATCTCCTGGATTGATGCTTGTTCCCTTTGCCATATTAGGGAAATTCTCTCCAATGATTCTCTCCAATAGACCTTCTGCTCCCCTCTCTGTTTCTTCTTCTTCTGGAATCCCAATTATTCTAATGTTGTTTCGTCTTATGGTGTCACTTATCTCTCGGATTCTCCCCTCATGGTCCAGTAGCTGTTTGTCCCTCTTTTGTTCGGCTTCTTTATTCTCTGTCATTTGGTCTTCTATATCACTGATTCTTTCTTCTGCCTCATTTATCCTAGTGAGAGCCTCCATTTTTTATTGCACCTCATTAATAGCTTTTTTGATTTCAACTTGGTTAGATTTTAGTTCTTTAATTTCTCCAGAAAGGGCTTTAATATCTCCAGAGAGGGTTTCTCTAATATCTTCCATGCCTTTTTCAAGCCCGGCTAGAATGTTCAGAATTGTCATTCTGAACTCTTGATCTGACATATTACCAATGTCTGTGTTGATTAGGTCCCTAGCCTTCGGTACTGTCTCTTGTTCTTTTGTTTGTGGTGATTTTTTCCGCCTTGTCATTTTGTCCAGATAAGAGGATATGAAGGAGCAAATAAACTACTAAAAGGGTGGCAAAGACCCCAGAAAAATGCGCTGTAACCAAGTCAGAAGAGACCCCTAATTGTGGGGGGGAGAAAGGGGATAAAAACAGGTTCTGAAAAAAAAAAAAAAGAAAAAAGAAAAAAAAAAGAAAAAAATTTAAAAAGTAAAACAAATAAAGAAAAAATATAAAAAAGAAAGAAAAAATATATATATTTAGATAAACTAGTCAAAAAACGGTAAAAAAGAAAAGGGTAAAAGTTTTAAAAAATTTAGCAGAAGAAGAAGAAAGAAAAAAGAAAAAAAAATTGAAAAAAGAAAAAAAAAATTGAAGTAGCCGCAAGACTAAAGAATTATGGGGAGAATGCCATGAGTTCCGTGCTTTGCTTTCTCCTCTTCTGGAATTGCTCTGCTGTCTTAGGAATTGAACATACTTTCCTTGATAGATGAACTTCGTCCTGGCTGGATATTTTATTGATCTTCTGGGGGAGGGGCCTGTTGTAGTGACTCTCAAGTGTCTTTGCCCTAGGCGGGATTGCACCACCCTTACCGGCGGCTGGACTAAGTAATCGGCTCGGGTTCGCTTTTGGGAGCTTCTGTTCCCTGAACGCTTTCCGTAGAGTTCCGGAGGACGGCAATGAAAATGGCAGCCTCCTAGTCTCCGGCCCGGAGGAGCCGAGAGCCTGGGGCCCCACTCCTCAGTGCGCCCCCAGAGGACAGCACCCAATCACTCCCATATCCCCAGCCTGCAGCCATGCTCCGAGCTCACCCATCCCGCGACCAGTTCAAGGTAACCCTGAGCTGAGAGTTCAGTCCTCGGCTCTGTCTCTGCAGCTGGCTTCTCCGTTCTAATACCTGCGAGCTCTCTGACACTCTAACACCCCCGATCCTTCTGTGACCCTGCAGGACCTGGGGCCACGCTGACCCCGCGTGGGCTTCACCTTGGTTTAGCCTCTGGAGCAATGTCCCTCAGTGGAACAGGCTTTTAAAAGTCCTGATTTTGTGCTCCGTTGCTTCGCCACTTGCCGGGAGCCGGTCCCTCCCCCCGCAGTCTATCTTCCCGTCGTTTTAGATTCACTTTTCCGCCAGTCCTACCTTTCAGATACCTTTCAGAAAGTGGTTGATTTTCTGTTTCTAGAGTTGCTGTTCTTCTTCTCTTTGCTCTCCCGTTGGATTTGTAGGTGTTTGCAATGTTTAGATAAGCTATTGAGCTGATCTCCTGCTACCTGATGTAGTCTCAGGCTGCTACTTCTCCGCCATCCACCATAACACAATTTTTATAGCTATATCATCCTTGTACATTTTTGCAAGTGAAAGAATAAACATGTCCATTCCTATAACCCTGTAAAATAGTCATTCATTACATAGTGTGTATGTATCTGTGTGTGCCCTGTATTACTTAGAAATTATGTAATTACTTAAGAATTATTCATTAACTACCCCAGCTTAATACTTATTTAAGATTTCAAGTGTCCTAAAAAACTTGGAAATTATTTTCAAGTTACTATACTAAACATATAATTGTTATTATAAGAAATCCATACAGATATTATTCTATTTGGTTGAACACTAATTTATATTTTCATAATTTCAATAATTATATAGGAGTAAAGGTCAATATTTTAATCATGAAGCTAGTTTAAGACACTTAGAAATTAAAAATTAATGAGGCTATTGTGAGCAAATGACACAAAATATAACTAAAAAACAAAATGTATTACATTCTATATTGATAAACCTGGGAAAAGATATCAAAGAAAAGTTTTTAAAATTTTCTTAAACCAAGGGGTATCTGGGTATCTCAGTGGGTTAAGCCTCTGCCTTTAGCTCAGGTCATGATTTCAGGGTCTTGGAATCCAACCCTGCATTGGGCTCTCTGCTCAGCAGGGAGCCTGCTTCCCCCTCTCTCTTTGCCTGGCTCTCTGCTTACTTGTGATCTCTTTTTTTTCTGTGTCAAATCTATAAATAAAACCTTAAAAAAATTCTTAAACCAAAAATATTAAAACACTTTAATTATATAAACTTCACTTAAAAGTATTATATTAGCTTCATTAAAATATATTTTAGTAAGAAAATATTTTTTCTTTCAAGTCTAGCAAATTTAAATATTAAAGGTTATTATTAATTTTCTGTTGATTTGGAAAATGCTGAATTTATATATACATTGATTTATTTCTATAAGCCTGTAGGAATTATATACATATTATAAAAATTTAATTTATAAATACTTTCCATAAATAGAAAATATTTCACAATGAGGTAAAATATTTTCTGAGTTGTGGACAAAGAGAAGAACAGAGATGCAGAATGCTTTTAATTTCAGTTCTACAACCTCAGTCACATGTCAAAAGTATAAACACAAACACGAAAATTCAAAGTTCCAAATATCAAAGAACTATTCTCATAATTTACCACAAAGTATTTTCTTAATTCCATTTACTAATCAGAAAAGAAACAAGCAATATTAAAAACTAGATTTTCTGTTATCTCTTACTTGGTAGGGTAAATATCTCCATCATTCACCTGACATGAATTCTCCAAAGTATCAGACTAAAAACAAAACTCTAAATTGGAAAAACTCACCATTGGAAAAAGAGTTATTGGCTATGAATGAATCAGCAGCAAAAAATGAAACAGAATTAGCAGTAGTAGGAATGGAAGAGATAAACAAAGAGGAAATGAAAATTCTGTTTCTTAGATTTTCTTCTGGAAGCCAAGAAAGAAAAAAAAAAATTGCATGGACTTAAGTGGCTTATGAGGGACTCTACTTATGCGATAAAAATTGCTTCATTCCATCAGCTAAATCCACTAGTTCAATTCAATGGGAAACCTAAAACTGCAAATATAAAATTGATATGTAACAAAAATTTTACTTGAATAATTTAATTTAGGGACCCCTGGGTGGCTCAGTGGGTTAAGTTTCTGCCTTCAGCTCAGGTAACGATCTCAGGGTCCTGGGATCAAGCCCTACATTGGTTTCTTTGCTCAGCAAGGAGACTGCTTCCCCCCCTCTCTCTCTGCCAGCCTCTCTCCCCACCTGTGAGCTCTCTCTCTCTCTCAATAATTATAATAATAATATAAAGGAACAGATAAGGTATAAAACCAGTTCAAAGTGCATTGAAGAACTGGATACTTATAAATAATTTAATGCATATGCCAAGTTGATATAAACCGGTTCATGTCCAACAGGACAATAAATAATTATCTTTTGGATTATCCTTCCTAATGGCAGGAAATACTTTAATCTTTTTTTCAGTTAAAACTTTTTAAGTTAGCTTCTGATCCTATACTTGTAAAATATTTTATTCAATAGCAAATCCATTAAAGTTGTAAACAGTACTGCACTGCGCTGCAAGAACATCTGATAATTTCTGGTTTATTTGCAAGTTTCAGATTATTTTTTTAGACAATCTTTTTGTTAAATTATGGACTCTTTATCCTCTATGAAAAAGTATGCAATTTTGTCCGTGATATTTCTGTTGCATTCCCTACATTTTTCCTATTAATTTTTGAAATAAATACGTATAATATATATGTGTAGTATTTTTTATTGTTTTCATTATTTTTTGTCTTTCCATCACTGTCATAATACTTAGCATAATGGTCATTTCCCCAAGGTTTCATTATTAGTTTCTTATTATATGTATAGTTTCTTATTATATGTATAGATTAACAACAGGGTAGTAGGCTGATTTATAGAAGACTAAATCAGGTAGGGGGGCAAGATGGCAGAGAAATAGGAGGCACTGTTTCAACAGGTCCCCTAAAGTGAGTTGATTATCTACATGAACACTCATGAAATCAGCCTGAGATGTAGGATTATACACTTCAGGATCTCTACTGGGGCAAAAGATGCCAGTGGACAGGTAAAGTGGAGTGGGAACAATTGGGCAGATATTGAAGGATAAACAGAAGGGGGAGGAAGCCACCAGAAGTGATCCATTGGAAAGTAATACCCCCATATAAGAGTGTCCTGTGATTGGGGACTAGCATTAACTTGGAGTCTGGTTAAAATCACTCAAAAGGAGCAAAAGAGCTTAAGGGGAAATTGGTGGCATGGGGCAGTTAGGGGCATGGGCTTAAGCCTATGAACCCAGCATGGCCACTGCCTGCGTCGTGTCAGAAGAGAGGATGATGAAGCATTCAGGCCTTGGTCCCTGAGCTGCTGGCATGTGGGAGAGTGTCTGGCTGGCAGCACACCTGAGAGAGTCTGGTGTGGATGCCAGCCAGTGTTCTCTAGAACCACAGCCTTAGCACTCTTCATGCGGGCTGCGAGACTGGGGTCTGAGTCAGCTCCAAACCCTCCCCTGAGAGAGGTCCGTGCAGGCACTAGCAGTAGCTCTCTAGGACTGGTCAGAGTAAACACTCCCAGCTTGGGCCAGTGTGAAAATCTCATCATGCTATCTCTGGTTGCGATCTCTGCAGTGATCTGGACCTGCCTTGATAGCCACAGCAAAGGCAGCCCCTGGAAGCCAGCTCTCTGGACTAATACTGCTCATGGTTTTAGTATCACCAGTGTATTAGTGGGAGCTCCTATGACCCCTGAGACTGTGGCTGGAGATGTGCTCTGCCAGTGGGAGGTAGCAGAGGGGAGTCTATGTGCTCTAGACCACCCAGAGGGGGACAGACTGAGACTTCTCTGTGAGATGGAGGTCTGGGTGCAATTTGATTTCCTCTAAACCTTCAAAGAACTTCCAAAAGCCTCCAAGGGCAGGGAAACAAAACAAAACAAAACAAACAAAACACTTCAGAAAACAAAAGCCTGAAAAACCAGTTTCCTCAGAGCCTAGCCCCTTGATAAGGGAGTAGGAGGACTCAACTTTAGCAAGACTGCTGAAAAACCACCTGGCAGGCCCTGTCCCCAGAGAGCCACCCCCCCCAAAGAAACAAACAAACAAACAAAGAAACAAGCAAAACAAGAGGAAAACCACCACAGGGTTTGCTTAAAACTGTAAAACCCCAATATTAGGGGAAAGAAGATATTAAGCTCCCAGTATTGCCTTAAAGCCTGTATACTTCATAGATACAAGTTTTATTTTTAATTCATTCCCACTATTCTTGTTCTTTTTAATTTTTTTATAATTTTTTAACCTATTTACCATTACAATGATAGTTTCAGTACAACAAATTCCATAATAACCTTTTAACTTGAAATTTTTAATACATATACATGTGTTTTGCTTTTCTATTTTTTAATATTCCTATAGAGATAAGCTTCAAGGTAATCCTCTTTCCCCAATCAATACTACCCTTATATATAAACCAGTTTTAATCCCTCTTTATCTTGGGAAAGTTTAGTCCTTTAACAAAGATATCAAGATACACCCAGAAAGAATCAAAATAACCTTCCTCACCCACACTGAGAATTTATAACCTCCCTCCCATCTTTTTCTTCTGTCACTATTTCTGTGTATATGTGTAAACTTCCAAAACTGAATCAGAAAGAAATTAACAATCTGACTAGACCATTATCTATTAATGAGATTGAGACAGTGATTAAAAACTTCCCGAAAACAAGAGCCCAGGACCAGACAGATTCCCTGGGGAATTCTCAAAACTTTCAAAGAAGAAATAATCCCTATTCTCCTGAAACTGATTCAAAAAATTGAAGCAGAAGGAAAACTTCCAGACTCTTTCTATGAAGCCAGCATTACCCTGATCCCCAAATGATCCCCAAACCATGTGAAGACCTCACCAAAAAGGAGAATTTCAGACCAATATCCCTGATGAATATGGAGGCCAAGATTCTCAACAAGATCCTAGCTACTAAGTTATCCACCATGACCATGTAGAATTTGTCCATGCGATGCAAAGGTGGTTCCACATTTGCAAATCAATGAATGCGATAGAACAAATCAGTAAGAGAAGAGAGAAGAACCACCTGGTACTCTCAATTGATGCAGAAAAAGCATTTGACAATTATAGCATCTGTTCATGATTAAAACATTTCAAAGTATGGGATAGAGGGAACATTCCTTCCTCAACTTCATAAAATATATCTATGAAAAATCCACAGTGAATATCATCCTCAATGGGGGAAAGCTGACAGCCTTCCATTTGAGATAAGGAACACAACAAGGATGCCCACTCTCACCACTCTTGTTCAACATAGTATTAGAAGTCCTAGCAACAGCAATCAGACAACAAAGAGAAATAAAATGTATTCCATTTGGCAATAAAGAAGTAAAACTTTCTCTCTTTGCAGATGACATGATACTTTCTATGGAAAAGCTAAATTACTCCACCCCCAAACTACTAGAACTCATGCAGCAATTCAGTAATGTGGCAGGATAAAAAAAAAAAAAAATCAATGTACAGAAATCAGTTGCTTTCTTATACACTCACAATGAAAATACAGAAAGGGAAATTAGATAATTGATTGGATTTACTATAGCACCAAGAACCATTAATTTCCTGGGCATAAACCTAACAAAAGAGGTAAAGAATCTGTACTCAAGGAACTACAGAACACTCATGAAAGAAATTGAAGAAGACACAAAAAGATGGAAGACCATTCCATGCTCATGGATCAGAAGAACAAACATTGATAATATGTATATGCTGCCTAGAGCAATCTATACTTTCAATGCCATCCCAATCAAAATTCCACCAGTATTTTTCAAAGAGCTGGAGTAAACAGTCCTAAAATTTGTACGGATCCAGAAGAGACCCTGAATTGCTAAGAAAATGTTGAAAAGAAAAACAAAACTGGGGGCATCACATTGCCTGATTTCAAGCTTTACAACAAAGCTGTGATCACTAAGACAGCATGGTACTGGCACAAAAACAGACACATAGACCAGTGGAACAGAGTAGAGAGCCCACATATGGACCCACAACTTTATGGTCAACTAATCATTGACAAAGTAGGAAAAAATATACAGTGGAAAAAAGATAGTCTCTTCAATAAACGGTGCTGGGAAAATTATTCAGCTATGTGCAGAAGAATGAAACTCGACTATTCTCTTGCACAATACACAAATATAAACTCAAAATGGATAAAAGACCTCAACATGAAGCAGGGATTCATCAGAATCCTAGAGGAGAACATAGGCAGTAAACTCTTTGACATCGACCACAGAATCTCCTTTCAAGATATGTCTCCAAAGGAAAAGGAAACAAAAGTGAAAATGAACTTTTGGGACTTCATTCACAAATGACTACAGACAAAGAGCTGATATCCAAGTCTACAAAGAACTCCTCAAACTCAGCACACACAAAACAGGTAATCATGTCAAAAAATGGGCAGAACACATAAATAGGCACTTCTCCAAAGAAGACAAACAAATGGCTAATGGACACATGGAAAAATGTTCAGCATCACTAGCCATCAGGGAGATTCAAATCAAAATCACATTGAGATACTACCTTACACCAGGTAGAATGACCAAAATTAACAAGACAGTAAACAGCATGTGTTGGAGAGGATGTGAAGAAAGGGAAACCCTCCTACGCTGTTGATGGGAATGACAGTTGGTGCAGCCACTTTGGAAAACAGTGTGGAGATTCCTTTAGAAATTAAGAATTGAGCTTCCCTATGACCCTGCAATTCCACTACTGGGTATTTACCCCAAAGGTACTGATGTAGTAAAAGAAGGGTCATCTGTACCCCAATGTTCATAGCAGCAATGACCATAGTCACCAAACTGTGGAAAGAATAAAGATGCCCTTCAATGGATGAATGGATAAGGAAGATATGGACTATAAATATTATAGAGTATTATGCCTCCATCAGAAAGGATGAATACCCAACTTTTGTATCAACATGGATGGGACTGGAGGAGATTATGCTGAGTGAAATAAGTCAAGCAGAGAGAGTCAGTTATATGGTTTTGTTTATTTGTGGAGTGTAAGGAATAACATAGAGGGCATGGGGAGATGGAGAGTAGAAGTGAGCTGGGGGAAACTGGAGGGAGAGACAAGCCATGAGAGGCTGTGGACTCTGAGAAACAATTTGAGGCTTTTGGGGGGGGGTGTGAGGCTCATGAGCCTGGTGATGGGTATTATGGAGGGCACGTATTGCATGGAGCACTGGGTGTGGTGCATAAAAAATGAATTTTAGAACACTGAAAAGAAATTTAAAAAAATAAATAAATAATTAAAAAAGAAGACTAAATCAAAGACAAAATTAATATTTCTTATTCCAGCCAATCCACTATAGCAGTGTTAACACAAGAGTTTGGACTTGTATTTTGTATATCTGAATTTTGTTATAATATGCTAACAGTGTCTTGAATAGCTTTATTCTGAATTTTTCCAATGTTAATTATACAGAAAGGAAAACTATACATTTTATAAACTATTGTAATTTTGAATTCAGTTCACATAAAGAACTGAGAAATAAAAAGTCCCAAGTCATGTTTATAAGTCAGAACTTCATATAATTCTACATCTTAAAATTCAATTTTTATCTTACTGAATATGGGAATATATTTAATGTCCTTTCTTCATAGCATTAGCCAGGAAGAGATGCAAGGGAGAATATAAAAATGAATTTTTAAATGTCACATTTTGAGGGGAATAAAAATAATTAGATGAAGGGAGATTATGCGGGTTTCATTTCAAATACATTTTTAGTGTTAAGTACTACTAACAATGCCAAAATTATTGTGTGCAACTGTTATAGAAAAATTAAGGATTCAGGTAATCACAACAATATGAAAATTACTAGATCAAATGATAAGTATGAAAAATCAAATAAAAATTGTTAGAGTATAGAACATGATTTAAAAAAAAAAAAAAGTCTTTTTTGGTCTTTGTCCATACACACATCTTCTAAGATATCTGAATATAATGATAGTGTTCTAAATTCAAGTAAAGCTTTACAATTTATGATGCAATTTCACCCTCATTTTCTATTTATTGTTGCCTTTATTAACATTGTAAAACCTTTCGTTTTGCATTTAAATTAAAATAACCTTTTGAGTTTGGTGAGATGCTATAATAAAAAGCACCTAAACTGAGGACATTAGTGATATCATCTGATTAGCTAATTTCACTTGTTAAGTACTGGTAAATTACCTACACTTGAACTTTATTATTCATTACCATCAAATAGTACCAGGTTATAAGTCTGGTAACAAGAATAATTTAAATAAGGGACACCTGGGTGACTCAGTCAGTTGTGTCTACCTTCAGCTCTGGTCATGATCCCAGAGTCCTCGGATCAAGTCCCGAGTTGGGCATCCTGCTCAGTGGGACACTGGCTCTCCCTCTCCCTTTCCTACTCCTTCTGCTTCTGCACTCTCTCTCTCAAATGAATAAATAAAATCTTAAAAAAAAGAATAAGGGGCGCCTGGGTGGCTCAGCAGGTTAAAGCCTCTGCCTTCGGCTCAGGTCATGATCCCGGGGTGCTGGGATTGAGCCCCGCATCGGGCTCTCTGCTTAGCTGGGAGCCTGCTTCCTCCTCTCTCTCTGCCTGCCTCTCTGCCTACTTGTGATCTCTATCTGTCAAATAAATAAATCTTTAAAAAAAAAAAAAGAATAAATAAAGAGGTTTGGCATATGATTTTTCTTATATATTCATACCCAAATACGTGCATAAGACAAATATAAGTAAAGCCACACACAAACTTTATTTCTATAATCCAACATACTCAAATATCTTAGAGATAATTGGTTCCCAGATAAGTATGTATCCATATGTATTCTTAACAGTCTTCCTTACAGAATCTGTAGAATGTCATTGAACTTTTTCATAGTCAATATTATAACTATTTTGGGAATATTATGTTATGAGAAAGAAAGAAATAAAATGAAAATTGTTCTTAAAGAAATTTATCCATTATATATGTACATACATATAAATAAACATTAAAATTAGAGGTCATGTGTCAGCATTTACAAGAATTACACATTTTATAATACAGGAGATGGAGGGTTGTCTTAGTTTAGGTTTTACAAAAGAAACATGATTTGCTCTGGGTCTTCTTTACTAGGAATTTTGCATGCAGAAATTCAGAGAAGATATTTGGATAGGGGAAACTAACAAAGATGAAAGGTAATTATTAGCAAGATTGGGTATTTAGGTAGTGGTGAGAAAAGGCAACTCCTACTTTTCAAGCTCTCGAAGTCAATATAATCTATTTTATGTGTATTGAGAATTAATATAACTGTGTTTAAATTTACAGGATTTAGAAACTTTGGGATGAAATCTATCTTAACCAGTTACTATTTTGTTTATATTTGAGCAAGTAATTTAACTTCTCTGCTCTCCAGTATTCTCAGATGTAAATAACTCCAATGTTAATATTTATATCATCATTTGTTGTGGGGATTACAATGGTTAATATTTGTAAAACATTTGGAATAATATGTGGCACAGAATAAGTGCTATATGTTTGAATATTGTCATTTTTTTCATTATTATTACTATGTAAGAGAAGTTTATATACATAGATATCTATATGTCAAATTCATAAATATTATTATTGTGGAAAAATATACATAATGATGAGTTGAAGTAATAAATAAGTATGCTTTAAATAAGAAATCAGAAGTTTGGCATATAATTTTTTTTATGTGTTCATAAAACATTAGACACCTCTCCTATCTGGTTGATTAGAACCCTACTTTACCAATTGTTAACTATATCCCATATTATCATGATTTCTTATTTAAATATATGTCTTCCATGATAGATGTTTTTGTGAAGGGATTATTTTTGTTAATTTTTGTATCATCAGATATAATTATAGTGCTTGGGACATGACAATTTTCAAAATTTATTTATTTTATAAGTTGGTTACCTGAGAATTTTACTCTTATGCATAGCCTTTAGTTGCTTGTAAAATGAAGGTGTGTTCATTTGTATGTGTGGTTCAGTGGGTGAAAGGGGTTTTGTTGAAGCCATTGCTTGCCAAAGGTTTTTTTTTTAATTTAAGTTAGAAAGTGCTATTATGATCTTCCTGCAAATTCTCATTTAATGTCACCTGAGACCTATACTTATCTTATGCTGGCTCAGTAATCTCCACAACCCCACAAAAGGATCTGTAGAGTGTTTGTACATGAAAACTGGTAAAGTGATCTACATGTATCTAAAGTGTTGTTTTAGTCAAATTAAATGTTAAAATATTCTAGTAATGATAAGACATGGATTTTGGTAAAGATAGACTGGAACATAATAAAGATTTATTAAGTATATGCAGAATATCTGGAACAGTGTTAATTGTTGTAGAGAAATAAAAGTAGTAAGAGTCTCTGTCTTCAAGAAATGTTTAACTGGTTGATAAAATGTATGAATAATAGAGTCATAAACATTATTTTATTGTATTGGTATGAAATATAAAATAGTTTTTAATAAGAAAAACAAATTCCCATGTAAGTGAAATCCTATGGTGTTTGTCTTTCTCTGTTTGACTCATTTCACTTAGCATTTGTCCATCTATATATTATTATAAATAGCAATATTTCATTCTTTATTATGGCCAAGTAACATTCCATTCTGTATATACACCACATCTTTATTCATTCATCAAGGGACACTTATGTTGCTTCCATATTTTAGCTATTGTAAATAATGCTGCAATGAGTTTTGGGTGCATGTATCTTTTTGCATTTGTGTTTTATTATTTTTTTTTGTTTATTTTGTTTGTGTGTTTTTAAAGATTTTACTTATTTATTTCACAGGCAGAGATCACAGTAGGCTGAGAGGCAGGCAGAGAGAGAGGGAGGGGCAAGCTGACTCACCCCCGAGCAGAGAGGCTGATGTGGGGCTCAATCCCAAGACCCTGGGATCATGACCGGAGCCAAAGGCAGAGGCTTTAACCCATCAGCCACCCAGGCACGCTAGATTTGTGTTTTAAAAGGAGACTTTTATAAGGTTCAAATTATCTTATTCAATTAAATTTCAAAACCACCTGAAGTGACTTTAACTTCTTTTATTAGCTCTCTATGATAACAGCACATTTTAAAAAGAAAAGATTATCCAATAGCTACATAAAATGAGATTGCAAAATGACTCAATTTGATAAATTCTGTCTGAGGATAAAAAAAATAATTCTATTTGCTCTTAGTTATTGAAAATTCTTGATTATGAGAATTTTTGTGCATTCACTAGACAATGTAAAGCAAAAGTGATTTTATCTCTTTGCTGCTATCTTCCAAATATCATTGTGAATACCATTACTTGAACATCACTAATATCTAGGAAAGTAGTATTAATAATTTTCACCTTTTTAAATATTTAGTGATTTAATAACTTTTTTACATTTACTCTTTCACATAAGTTATAGGCTTCTCTGTGCAGTGTAATGTTAGATAATTTAAAGTAAACTATCCATGAAGTTTAATGACATTTTAAAAAGGAAGATTTAGAAAACATAAGATACTTTATTACCTAAGGTAGAAAGGGCAACAACTACATATTTAGAAATGCTGACACTTTGATGGATACTTGAACAAGTGTCAGCATTTCTAAATATGTTGTACAATCTTTTTAGAAGGGAACACAAAACATATAAAGTATATATAAAGTTATTATATATATATGTATATATATATATTCTAAAAGGTTATATATATATATTCTAAAAGGAGAGCTTAGGTCTTGTTTTCTGGACCCAGAATTTTTTCATGTTACATTTCAAGGACAAATTTTGAACATGAACAAATTAACTAGTAAATTTCTACATAACTGATTACTTCAGAGTCAGGATAGAGATGTTCATTTTCTGATAATTATTTGTAAATGAATTCAGAGACAATAAGGAATTAACTCAATCTCATAACTAGCTATAAAATTGATATTTGGAGTGATTGGGTCTTTCTTTTGGAGTAAAAAAAAAAGAAATAACCCATTCAAAAATTACGATACAACTTCTAAGTAAATGCGATAGTGTGAACATAGGCATTGAGACACTCTGTCCTTCTAAATTCCCACTAATATGACTAAGTGAATATACAATCAAGAAAGGAAACCATAAAATCTATTGTGACATTTGTGCTCATAGGTTACATTGAAATCACACAGTGTTACATAAATAAAGAGAATCAGATCAACTTTGGTAAGGTTCTGGATCTCCTAGTCAATAGAAGAGTAATTTTAGTTACATTATAAAATTTTGCCTGCATCTCTGCATCTTGAGGATGAGCTTTAAAATGTTGAAATAAAATTTAGAATAAAGTGTGCACAAATTAATTTTAGAAGTACCATATAATAGTTTGTCAAGATAAACTTGAAAATCAGTAAAATGTTCATTTTTCTGTGTAAGATATAAAATGCCAAAATTACCTAAGTAAAATGAATATTCCAAGTATGTACGAGTGCTTCAAAAATTTAATAGGAAATTATCTTCTCTTCCCCTGAATGTAGAGGATTCATGAAGTTTTGAGAAAAGATTTTCTTTTTTTCCCCACAATGTAAAGAGTAAATATTTAATAAGTCAATATTAAACAACACACCAATGCATAAACAGTGTACCAAATAAGAAATCAAACAGCAAATCAAAATATGTCTGAAAACAAAAGAAAAAAGAAAACACAATATTCTAAAACCTATGGAATGTAGCAGATGGTAGAGTTAAATTTCTGCTATATATGCTTGTATTAAGAAAAGAAGTTCAAATAAACAACCTTACACCACAAGACACTAGAAAAAAAAAAAAGAAACTTAACTGAAATTTAGTAAAGGAAAGAAATAAGAAATACAAATAAGAAATAAATAAAATAGAGACCAGAATAATGTAACATTGAAAATAATGACCAGGTTTAAAATGCACACCACACACAGGCACACACACACACACACACACACACACACACACACACACACACCTGGCACTGCTTTCACTGCATTAACCAAGAAAAAAAAGAAAGAAGTCTCAAAAGCCTAAATGAGAAATGGAAGAATAAACAATACAACAGATAACAAAAGAAATATAGTGTGATAACATATTATTATAAACTATATGCTAACAAATTTGAATTTAGAACAAAAAAATAAGCAGATAATTACTAAAAACATGTAAGTTACCAGGAATAAATCATGATTCTTGAATCCAAGAGGTAAGAAATTTTCTTAGGCCAATAAAAAGAATGAAAGTTAAATTAGCAATCAAAAATCTTTCAGCACAGAAAAGCCCAAGACCATACACTTTCATTAATAAATTCTACCAAACACTTTAAAAAATAATTAATGACAGTCTTTATCAAAATCTTACAAATAATGGAAAGAGGGAACACAATCAAAATCGTTCCATAAGGTCAGTACTACCCTGACACCAAAACAGGATAACAACAACACAAGAACAAAAATGTATATCTGAAAAAAAAAAAAAGTCTATCTGACATATAAATATTGTGAGTCAGACTTTCTTTTGACATCTATTTGCATGATAAATATTTTTCCACTGCTTCACTTTCAATCTGCATGTGTCTTTAGGCCTAAAGTGTGTCTCTTCAAGACAGCAAATAGATGGGCCTTTTTTTTTTTTTTAAATCCATCCTGACACCCTATGTCTTTTGATTAGTTTGTCTATTTACATTAAAATTAATTATTGATAGATATCTATTTAGTGCTATTTCATTACTTGTTGTTGTTTCTGGAGATTTTCTCTGATTCTTTCTTGTCTTTGTTACTTTTGATCTCTCCTCTGCACTTAAAGAGTCAACTCTAATATTTCTCGCAGTGGTGTTTTAGTGGTTATGAATATTTTTAGTATTTGTTTGTCTGGGAAACTCTATCTCTCTTTCATTCTGAATGATAGCCCTGGTGGATAGAGCATACTTGCCTGAAGATTTTTTCCCCATTCAGCACGTTGAATACATCATGCCTCTCCCTTCTGATTTGCCAAATTTCTATTAAGTAATCTCCAGCTAGCCTTACAGTTTTTCCCTTTTACATTAAGAATTTCTTTTATCTTGCTGCTTTTAAGATATTTCCCTTATCACTATATTTTGCAAATTTAATTATAATGTCTTGCTGTTGCCCTGCTTTTGTTGATTTTGATGGGAGTTGTCTGTACTTCCTGGATCTGGTTGCCTATTTCCTTCTCCAGATTAGGGATGTTTTCTGCTATCATTCCTTGTTAAAAATTTTCTGTCCCCCTTTCCCTCTGTTTATCTTTTTTTTTTTTTTAAGACTTTGTTTATTTGAAATAGAGAGAGACAGAGATAGCAAGAAAGAGAATAAGTAGGGAGAAGAGGGAGAAGCAAACTCCCGGCTGTGCAACGAGCCTGACATGGGGCTCAATCCCACGACCCTGGGATCATGAGCTGAGCTGAAGGCAGATGCTTAACTGAATGAGCCACCTAGGTGTTCTCCCTTTCTTTTTCCTTTGGGACTCCTATATCACATTTGATGGAGTCACCAAGTTCCCTAAGTCTATTCTCATGTTGCTATTGTTCTTTATCTCTTTTGTTCAACTTCACTATTGTCCATTAGTTTATCTTCTTGGTTACAAAATCCTTCCTCTGCTTTTTCCAGCTTGCTCTTTGTTGCATCAAGCTTATTCGTAATCTAGTTGATTATATTCTTCAACATTTTTTATTCTATTTTAACATTTTTAACTCTGTGGTAAGAGTCTGAATGATGTCTTCTATTCTTTCTTCAATCCTCATGATTGTTGATTTAAATCTTCCATCAGACATGTTACTTACATCTGTTTTGCTTAGATCTCTGACCATGGGCTTATCTTCTTCCATTTGGGATAAATTCCTCTGATTTACCATTTCATCTAAGTCTCTGCCTTCTTCCCTGTATTATAAAAGCCAATACTGTCTCCAGCTCCTGAAAGTAATGGGGTTATGAAGAAGAGGTCATGTAGGGCAGGACCTAGTGCTTTAGAGAATGTCTCTGGTATGTGCTGTATAAAATCTGCTGTTGTGGTTTGGTCACTCTACCCTTTAGACCAGTCATCTGCAGAGTCTATCTTTGCCTGTTGTGGGCAGTGTTTGGTCCCTCACCTGAATGTGGCATGTTTTAACTAGGTGTGCTCTAGTCTGCTTGTGAAATGAGACCTGACATTAACTCCAGCAGAACTGAGGCCCTGCAGAACTCTGGTTCAGAAAGAGTATGGACAGAGTTTTGTGCTGGTCTTATGGGGGAGGTACCTGCCATGCTGGCACTGAGGCAAGCTTGATCAAGGACAGTCCCACCAGAGTGCATGGGTGTGGCACTTGCAAGTTAGGCAGCCAGTGTCCAAGCTGAGCTGCTTGCCTCTGGTAGCTCTGTGTTTATGCTGCCAGGTGGAGTAGGGAAAATGTTCAAGCCAGCTCCTTTATTTTCAGGTGTTACAACCATAACTATAAAAGTATTTAATTGTAACTCATAGAATAATTCAAACTATAGTACTGATGGTAATATGTTTTTATTATTACCAAACTCGTGTCTGAAAAAAAAAAATAAGCCAGATCTTATTGATATTAGCCATAGAGATCAACTAATGGTAGTAATTTGCAATATTCATGCAGGATAGTCACATATGTGGTGGGGATAGAGGTGAGGAAGAGAGTTTTATTATTAGGACCTCTATCTAATTCAATTCATTGCCCATGTGGTGAATTTCTTTTTGTTTTATTTTATTGCTATTATTTAATTTGAGTATATTTGACACACAATGGCATATTAATTATAGGTGTATAACAATGATTTGACAAATTTATACATTTATGTTATGTTCATCACAAGTGTAACTACTATCTCTCTTGTTAAGTTGCTATTACAATGCCGTTGACTGTATTCCTTATGCTGTGTCTTTTATTCCTGTGACTTACTCATTCCATAACTGGATACTCTGTTATCCAGTTATGTCTGTCTCCCTTTCATCCATTTTCCCAACTTCTCATTTACCTCCACTCTAGGAACCATCAGTTTGTTTGCTGTATTTATACAACTGATTCTACTTTCTACTTGTTTATTCATTTTTTTTTAAAGATTCCACTTATGAGTGGAATTACATGGTATTTGCCTTTCACAATCTGACTTATTTCACTTAGCATAATACCTTTTAGGTCCACCCATGTTGTCTCACATCACATGATCTCATCCTTTTTTTTTATTGCTGAGTAATATCTATCTATCATCTATTTATCTATCAATCATCTATCTGTCACCTATATCGCATTGTCCTTATCCATTTGTCTATTGATATTTTAGCTTGCTGCTATATCTTGGCTATTGTAAATAAT
This sequence comes from Meles meles, assembly GCF_922984935.1. Taxonomy (NCBI): domain Eukaryota; kingdom Metazoa; phylum Chordata; class Mammalia; order Carnivora; family Mustelidae; genus Meles; species Meles meles. The sequence goes on along the minus strand of NC_060073.1, from coordinate 83,893,912 downwards.
GTTGCAATAAGCATAGGGGTACATAACTCTTTTAAAATTATTATTTCCAATTTCTTTGAGTAAATACTCAGTAGTGGAATTATTGGAATGTAAGTGTTTCTCTTTTTAATTTTTTTCCATTTAAGTTTTTATTTTAATTTCAGTTAGTTAACATGAATTTTTCTTTTAGCTTCAGGTGTATACTTCTATTTTTTTTTAAACCTCCATACTGTTTTCAAAAGTGGCTGTACCAATTTCCATTCCCACCAATAGTGCACAAGACTTTTTTTGTCTCTGTATCCTTACCAATGTTTGTTAATTCTTGTCATTGTGATTTTAACAATTCTAGCTGGTATCTCTTTGTGGTTTTGATTTGCATTTCATTGATAAGAGATGTTGAGTATATTTTCATGTGTCTGCTGCCCATCTGTATGTCTTCTTTAGAAAAATATCTATTCAGGTCCCCTGTGCATTTTAAAACCAGATTTTTTTTGCTGTTGAGTTTTATCTGTATATATATATATATATATATATATATATATATATATATATATAATCATATATATCATTTGCTGGTATCTTCTCCCTCTAGGTAGGTTGCATTTTTATTTTATTGATGATTTCCTTTCCTGTGCAGAGCTTTTTTTTTTTTTTTTAATGTAGCCCCAATAGTTTATTTTTCCTTTTGCTTTCTTTGCCGTAGGAGTGATATCTAGAAAAAAAAAGAAAAGTTGCTATGGCTAATGTCAGAGAAATTACTGCCTCTCTTCTCTTCTAGGATTTTTATGATTTCAGTTCTCAGACTTAGGGCTTTAGTCCATTTTGAGTTTATTTCTGTGTATGGTGTTAGAAAGTGGTCCAGTTTTATTATTTAACATGTAGCTGTCCAGTTTTCCTAGCATAATTTACTGATAAGACTGTCTTTCCCCCATTATATATTCTTACCACTTTTGTTATAGATTGATTATATAATCATGGGTTTATTCCTGGGCTCTCTGTTGGGTTCTACCGACCTATGTGTCTATTTTTCTGTCAGTACCAAAGTGTTTTCATTACAATAACTTTGCAATATACCTTGAAATCTGGTATTGTGATACCTTCAGGTTTGCTCTTCATTCTCATAATTGCTTTGGCTATTCAGGGTCTTTTATGATTCCATAAAATTTTTAGTATTATTTTTTCTAGTTCTGTGAAAAATGCTATTGATATTGATATTTTGATTGGTAATGCATTGAATTTGCAGATTGCTGTGGGTAATATGGACATTCTTTCAACCCATGGAATATCTTTCCATGTCTTTGTGCCATCTTCAATTTCTTTCATCAGGGTTTTATAGTTTTTGGAGTATTGATCTGAGAACAGTGCCAATTTAACTTATTCCTTATCAAAACGGATCCCTCTAATTTATTTTTATTGTCTAACCGCAGTAGCTAGGGCTTCCATTACTATGCTGAATAAAAGTGATAAGACAGGACATCCCGTTTCGTTCCTGACCTTAAAGAGAAACTCTCAGTTTTTCACCACTGAGTCTGATATTAGCTGTTTGGTTTTTCATATAAGGCCTTAATTTTGTTGAAGTATGTTCCCTCTAACTGCACCTTGTTGAGAGTTTTTATCACAAATGAATGTTAGAAATTGCCCTATGCTTTTACTTCATCTATTGAGATGATAATATGCTTTTATCTTTGTTTTGGTGATTTGGTGTATAATGTTGGTTAATTTGTGAATACTGAATCATCCTTGCATTCCAGGAATAAATCTCACCTATTCTTTGTGAATGATCTTTTCAATGTATTGCTCTATGTGGTTTGCTATTAGTTTGCTGAGGATTTATTTATTTATTTAATGACCTATAAAAACGGATAAAAATTGTGTTCATTGTCTGTGAAGTCATGATGAAATTAGGGAATAGAAACACACTTGAAAAATGTGATTCTAAATTCCCAGCTGGGACCCAACTCCATCAAAACAAAATAGAATATCAGCAGAAAATGAATGTATATTAAACTTTTAGAATAAATGTACTTGCATTTCTTGAGCTATCCCACTTATACCTAACTTTTTAAGCAAACATCTTAAAGTGCATTAAAGATTTCCAAGTATTTTCACTTAACTTTTTAAAAATATGATCACCACAGAAAGTATATGAAGGAGAAAGGAATGTTTATCATCATTGTGTTGCTGAAGAAACTGTGGGCCTGAGATTTTCCACAACAAGTTTATAGCCCTACAATTGACAATGAAAAAGCAAGGATTTGAACCTGCCCACTTCTCAAGTTATCAATCTATTATATTTTTCATAATAGCTCACAGTTACATGAGTGTTTGCTGATAACACTTGAAAGAGAGATTTAGGGCAATTCATATTAGTCCTATTGCTAGTATGCCAGAATTCAAACTAAAGCCTACCTTTACTGCTGCTACTTACATAGTATAATTTAACTCTGGTGCATTTTCCTCCTTATACTTATGTATTATTTTCTCTTAAGAACTAAAGCACTTCACAGACATTATCTAATTAAACCTCACAAATTTCCTTTTGAGGTGATATGAAGTAAATGTTATTCATTTTTCTCTTCTATATTTATATCTCTGTTAAAAGCTACAGAGGGCATAATGAACTGATAGCTTATAATTAGTCTTCTTGAATTTAAAGGGGAAAAAAAGCTCTTACCACTAGGAAGCTTACATTAGATTTATATAATAACAATAGAAAAAGGAAAGCTTAGAAATTACATAACAATATTAAGTAAGAGTCTGGGTTCATACAGTGAAAGCTAATACCTTGCATGGAGCACTGGGTGTTGTGCAGAAACAATGAATACTGTTACGCTGAAAAAAATAAATAAAATGGGAAAAAAAAAAAAGAAAAAATTACTCATTATTGCTGGCTATGGTAGAAAGCCTATACTTTTTGCATCATATTTTCCTTTTAATGAAGATAAACAAATACCAAATAACCAAAAGCAGAACACCCTTACATGAAATCTCTTCAAAGGTAGTGAACACTATGGAATCTTTTGACACATTGAAAACCATAATATGACTTCTGTAATAATTCAAATGGTTTTTTTCTTTTTTGTAATGCTTCATATTTAACTATCTTACATATTATTTTAAGATTACTGAATGACAATGTACTTATCTTGGGAATATAATTTCAAAAACCTAACTTGTTATTTAACAGCAAAAACTCTTAAACATCTAGCTTAGCATTTGATATCTTGAGTCTATATGTTATTGGGTTTGCTTGTTGCTTTTGTTCTAATGCAGATATTCAAAGAAATTCTCAGAAATCTATATTACTACTCTGTTACATTATCTGTTCTTCCTTTCTCTAATTCATCTTGTATTCCTTATTATTTATTACATAAAAATTCTTCAAGTATATTTTATGTATTAAACCTGAATGTATTTGTCAACATATAATATTTCAAGTTAAAAACTGTATACTATAAGGGGCGCCTGGGTGGCTCAGTGGGTTAAAAACTGTATACTGTAATATTTAACCATGAACCTAGACTTAATTATTTTGAGGTAAATAAATAAAATCCAAATAATTTGTGAGAATATTAAATATACTTAGTTGTTTTGTGTGTTGATAGACTTCAATATGTTAGAATGTTATCTCTACTCCTATTAAGGTGTTTTTCTATTTTTTAATACAAATAAGACTACCATATAATTATTTATCTTATTATTAAATTGTATTTCTGCCTTCAGCCATACCTCTATTCTATTATTTTCTTTTACATTTTTATTATATAACTTATATTTCTTGTCATAAGCCCAAGTGTATTCATTAAAAGTACATATATAGAACTATAAGAACATAGCAAGAACAGATAGAATAGTCAACGTAGGTAACTGGAAGGGTATTTAATAAGTTTTCAAAGCTTATAGAAAGATAGAAAGGGGAGGATATTGGTACTATGGCAGAGTAGGAGGACTGTAATCTTACTCTGTCCCATGTTCACAACTAGATATCACTCATATATTACATAAGTAAATTGGAGAGTGATCTGATCACTAGCAGACAAACTCCACAAGTAAATATAGAGAAAAGCTGCATCTGAGAAGATAGAAAGGGAGAAGGCCACAAGATGGAGGGAGCTGCATAGAGAGGGGAGAGAAAATGTCCTTAGCCACTGGGGAACTCACATAGAGTTGAATGCCCATAACATCTGGGTTTAAAAACCAGAGTGGCTGAATTCCATAAGTTTTTATAACCAGCTGGCCATGGAGCGTGGAACTTTAAAAGTCAGCAGACTCCCTCTCCCAATCCCACCTCCCCCCAGGAACCCCCAGTTTGTTTTGTGAGATTAAGAGTCATTTATGGTTTGTCTCCCTCCCAATCCCATCTTGTTTCATTGGGGAGGGGAGGCGAACCATAAGAGACTATGGACTCTGAAAAACAACCTGAGGGTTTTGAAGGGTCAGGGGTGGGAGGTTGGGGCAACCTGAGGGTTTTGAAGGGTCAAGGGTGGGAGGTTGGGGGAACAGGTGGTGGGTAATGGGGAGGGCACGTTTTGCATGGAGCACTGGGTGTTGTGCAAAAAGAATGAATACTGTTACGCTGAAAAAATAAATAAAATGGGAAAAAAAAAAAAAAAGTCAGCAGACTCAGCACTGGGTGAACCAGGAAAGTGATGTATAGCTGAGCTCCTAAGCTTAAAGAGACAGCATCCCACAGAGAGGGAATATAGAAAAGAGAGTTTGCACAACACTTGGGACAAACAGGAAGATCTGTTTATGCTTATTTTGGAGCTTGTTGGTAGCCTTCCCCAGGAACAAAGGGACTGGAAAGTGTCACTTTCCTCCCCCACTCTCCAGCATAAAAACAAGAGCACTTATGGAAGGTAGTGCTGCACAAACATTTGCTACTTAACCAGCTAACAATGTGCTTACACATTCCCCTGAGGACTTTCCCTATCTAAGCCTGCTGGCATTGGCCCTGGGTTTAGTGCAGATTTTGTTAATGCCATGTGTTCATGCCTTGCCCAGCCACCACATGCAGATCCAGCGCACCTCTGGCCACTGCCACATGCCATGCTCCCAGCCACAGTGCTTCAGGGATTCTGGCCCAGGACTAGGGGCTCGGTTCAAATTTTGCTAACATCCCTGCCCAGTCCCTGAGTTCCCCTGAGGTCACACCTCCTCAGCCAGTCTGCCTGAATCTCAGTAATAGCAGAGAGCAAACACATCCCATAATAGGCAGAGAGTCAGCAGTCTCCTGGACTGAAATGAAAAGCAACTTAGATACAACAGCAGGGTACAAGTAACACATACAGGAGACATTCCTTTAAGTGCCAAGTTCAGGTGAACAAGACACTGCATTGCAGGGCACTACCTGATCTTCATAAAGATACTACTTTCTAGAGCACAGGATGTAGCCGATTTTCCAAAAACACAGAGACAGACAGAGATGTAGACAACATGAGGAGAAAGGAATATGCCTCAAATGAAAAAAAAAATAGGACAAAATCACAGCAGGAGATCTAAACCAAACAGAAATAAGTAATATGCTTGATAGAGAATTTAAACTAATAATTATATAAATACTCACTGGGCTTCAGAAAGTGGTGGAGGACATCAGTGAGACCCTTGATAAAAAGATAAAAAATAACATATCATAGATGAAGTACTCAACAAATGAAAAAAAAAAAGCAATAGAGAGAATAAAAAGTAAACTACAGGAAGCAAAGGAATGTATATGTGACCTGGAGGATACAATAAAGGAAAGCAATCAAGCTGAACAAATGAGATTCAGACAAATATTGCATAATGAGAATAGACTTAGAAAACTCAGTGACATCATCCAGCACAGTAACATTTGAATTACAGGGATCCCAGAAGGAAAAGAGACAGAAAAGGGGACAGAAAATGTATTTAAACAAATAACAACTACAAACTTCCTGAATATGGAGAGGCAAATAAAGATCCAGATTCAGGAAACACAGAGATCCCCAACAAAGTCTACCCAAGAATGCCCATACCAAGACAAATCATAATTAAAATGGCAAAAAAAAAAATGGTGATGAAGAATTTTAAAAGTTGTTAGAGAACATAAAACAGTTACATACAAAGGAAATCCTGTAAGGCTATTGGCTGATTTTTCAGCAGAAAAATTTGCAGCAGAAAAAATAAGAGAGTGGCACAATATATTCAAAATACTGAAAGAGAAAAGTCTGCAACCATGTATACTCTATTCAACAAGACTATCATTCAGAATAGAATGAAAAAAAAAAAAAAGTTTCCCCCCATACGAAAGATAAAAGAAATGATGACCACTAAACCATCCTACAAGAAATGTTAAGGAGGACTCTGAGTGAAAAACCAGAAATGGGTAAGAGAAAATATAGGAAGAAATATAAGAAAAAAGAGAAAGTGCAGAAGTAAATATATATAATACTTAACACAGGAGCACCCAAGTACATAAAGCCGTTAGTACCAAACATAAAAGACCTAATCAATAATAATACCATAATAGTAGGGTATTTTAACACCTCCCATGCATCAGTGGATACTTCATCACATATAGCCTCCTAAACCTGAAGCAGAAATAAATAGAAAATTTGAACAGACTGATTACCAGCAAATAAATTGATTCAGTAATAAAAATAAAAACTCCCAACAAACACAAGTCCATGACCACATGAATTCCAAGGCAAATTCTACCAAATATTTACAGAAGAGATAATGCCTCTTTTACTCAAACTATTCCAAAAAATAGAAGAATGAAATATTCCAAATTCTTTCTGATGCCAGTATGACCCTGACACACAAACACACACACACACACACCCCAGATAAAAAATCACAAGAAAAGAGAACACAGGTGTATATCTCTAATGAACTTAGATACAGATGGCCAACAGACATATGTAAAGATGCTGAATATCACTCAGCATCAGGGAAATGCAAATCAAAACTATAATGAGGTGTCACCCCACCTCAGTCAGAATCACTAAAATTAACAATACAGGAAACAACAGGTGTTGGTGAGGATGTGGAGAAAAGTAAACCTTCTTACACACTTGGTGGGGATGCAAACTGGAGGAGCCACTCGGGAAACAGTATGGAGTTTCTTCAAAAAGTTAAAAATAGAATTACTCTATGAACCAGCATTTGCACTACTAGGTATTTATCCAGAGAACACAAAAATACCAGCTGGAGGGAAGACATGCAAACTAATTTTTATTTCCAGCATTGTCAAAAGTAGCCAAATTATGGAAAGAGCCCAAATGTCCATCAACAAATGGATAAAGAAAAACTACATATATATATATATATATATATATATATATATATATATATTGCTTGAAATTAATAGAATATAGGGAAAATTTGACTGAGTAAGTTATTTATAACAAGTGATTTTAGCATTACATAATCATGCCTACAGAATAAATTTATTATTTGGTTAACAAATATTTAAGAAAATAGTCAAAATTTTTAAAATATTGAGGTTAACAAAACATCATAAAAACATTAAATTGCACTCAAAGACTTTAAAGCTGACCATACAAACCAGTAAATAAAATGTTTGATTGTTATAATTGTGGGAGACCCAACATTTCAGCTAGTAGAAAGTGTGATAATATATGCAATACCATATTGAATTTCTTTTACTGTGGCAAGAACACATAACAAATCATTTGTCCACATTATTTAAAAATTTATAAACAAATTTTGTGTTGAGTACAGTATTATTAACTATAGGCAGATGTATAGTAGACCTCTAGAACTTACTCATCTTGCATAACTAAAATATACACATTGAAAAAAAGAAAGAAAGAAAGAAGAAAACTTCCTATTTCTCCTCTTCCTCAGTCCCTGGCAACCACCATTCTACTTTCTGTTTCATTGAGTTTGATTATTTTAGATATGACATATAAGTGGAATCATACATTATCTGTCCTTCTGCAACTGTCTTATTTTGCTTAGCAAAATGTCCTCCATGTTCATCCATTCAATTACATATGACACAATTTCCTTCCTCTTTTAAGGCTAATATTCCATTGTCTGTACATACTGTATTTTCTTTATCCATTCATCTGTTGAGGAGCATTGAGGTTGTTTCCATATCTTAGCTATTGTAAATAATGCTGCAATGAACATGGGAGTGAAAATATGTCTTTAATATCCTGAATTTAATTCTCTCAATACTCAGAAATGGAATTGCTGCATGATATGATAATGTTCTTTTTCCTTTTTTGAGGTGGCTTTTACTTTTACTTTTTCTTTTTCTTTTTTTTTCCCATAGTTACTATTACATTCCTAATGAAAATGTCCAGTTTATAATTTCTCCACATTTTCCACAATACCTGTCTTCTGTTTTATTTATAATGGCCATCCTAATAGGTGTGAAGTGATATCTCATTGTGCTTTTGATTTGCATTTCCCTGATGATTAGTAGTGCTAAGAGCATTTTCATATGCCTGTTGGCCACTTTTATATCCTCTTTGGAGTAGTATCTATTCAAGTCATTTGCCTATTCTTTATTCAAGATATTTTTGTTGTTGTTGCTGCTGCTGCTGTTGTTATTGAGTGGTAAAAATTAATTTTATGTTTTAGAATTAACTTTTTTAAAGATATAGTTTGTAAATATTTTCTCCCATTCTGTTGGTCATCCTTTCATTCTTCTATTTTCTTTGTTATGCAGAAAATTTTTAGTTTGATGTAGTCCACTTTTCTATTTTTGCTTCTGTTGCCTCTATATTTGGTGTCATAACCAAGAATCATTGTCAAAAATAATGGCCAGAACCATTCTCAAAAGTTTTTCTCCTATATTACTATATTATATAGTAATATTATAGTTTCAGGTCTTACATTGAAATATTTTTCCATTTTGAGTTAATTTTTATGTGCGGTATAAGGTTCAATTTCATTCTTTGTATATAAGTATACATCAAAAATATGCATTGAAAAAATGATTTTCAAAAAATCATTTGTTGAAGGGACTTTGTGTATTCTTGGCAGAATTTTCAAAGATAAATATAAATGTATAGGTTTATTTCTGGGTTTTTCATTTTGTTGCATGGCCTGAATGTCTGTCTTTATGCCATTACCATACTGTTTTGATTTCTGTAGACTTCTAATGAAATTTAAAATCAGGAAGTGTGATGCCTCTAGTTATGTTCTTCTCTCCTAAAATCACTTTGGCTATTTGGGACATCTGTGGGTTTATATGGATTGTAAAATTATTTTTCATATTTATGTAAAAATGTCACCAGTATTGATCTGGAGAGCATTAAATCTGTAGATCACTTTGTGTCGTATGGATATTTAAAAAATATTGCTCCCAGTAATAGAACATGTGATGTCTTTCCATTGTTTGTTCTTCCTTACTTTCTTTTGTCTATATTTTATAGTTTTTTTTTTTCCCTTTTTATTAATTTTTTCAGCGTAACAGTATTCATTCTTTTTGCACAACTATACAAGTCTTTCACTCTCTTGGTTAAGTTTATTCTTAAACATTTAATTCGTTTATTTGTTTTTAGATGCTATTATAAATGGAACTTTTTAAAAAGATTTTATTTTATATTTGACAGAGAGAGACACAATGAGAAAGGGAACACAAGCAGGGGGAAGGGGAGAGAGAGAAGCAGGCTTCCCACAGAGCAGGGAGCCTGATCTGGGGCTTGATCCCAGGACCCTTGGATCATGACCTGAACCGAAGGCAGATGTTTTATGACTGAGGCACCCATGCACCCCTAGATTGTTTTGTTGCTGTTATTGTTGTGGTAGTGGTTGTTGTTGAGAATAATTTGTTTTTCATGTTTAAAAACACCACCAATTTTCATATATTGATTTTGTATCCAGAAATTATTTTATATTTGTTAATTAGTTCTAATGGAATTTTTTTTTTTTGCATATAAGATCATATCATCTATCCCTACAGCCCCACCCCCCCAGCAACTCTCAGTTTGCTTTGTGAGATTAAGAGTCATGGGGTGTGGTGTGTAAACAATGAATTCTGGAACACTGAAAAGAAATTAAAAAAAAAAGAGTTTCTTATCATTTTTCTCCCTCCCTATCCCACCTTGTTTCATTTTTCCCTTCTCCACCTCCCAGAACCCCCCACCCTGCCTCACAAATTCCTCATATCATATGAGAGATCATATGATAATTGCCTTTCTCTGGATGACTTATTTAGCTCAGCATAATACTCTCTAGTTCCATCCACATCCTTGTAAATGGCAAGATTTCATTTCTTTTGATGGCTGCATAGTATTCCATTTAGAATTTAGAATCTTTAGAACTACTTAGCTTTTGTAATAAAGTGGACTTGATACCCATATTTGGTATGGCAGTTGGAAGTCATCAAATGAAGAATTATTTCATTTTACAAAATTTTTAGCAACTAAGGAATATAAACACTATCATATATATATATACCATATCTTCTTTATCTGTCCATCTGTTGATGGACATCTAAGCTTTTTCCATAGTTTGGCTATTGTGGACATTGCTGCTATAAACATTGTGGTGCACATGCCCCTTCAGATCACTACATTTGAATATTTGAGGTATGTACCCAGTAGTGCAATTGCTGAGTCATAGGGTAGCTCTACTTTTGACTTTTTGAGGAACCTCCATTCTGTTCTCCAGAGTGGTTGCTCAAGATTGCATTCTCACCAACAGTGTAGGAGGGGTCTCCTTTCTCCATATCCTCAACAAAATCAGTTATTTCTTGACTTGTTAATTTTAACCACTCTGAGTAGTGTGAGGTGGTATCTCATTGTGGTTTTGATTTGTATTTCCCTGATGCTGACTGATGTGGAGCACTTTTTCATGTGTCTGTTGACCATTTGGATGTCTTCTTTGCAGAAATGTCTGTTCATGTCTTCTGCCCATTTCTTGGCTGGATTATTTGTTCTTTAGGTGTTGAGTTTGATAAGTTCTTTATAGATTTTGGATACTAACCCTTTATCTGACATGTCATTTGCAAATACCTTCTCCCATTCTGTCAGCTGTCTTTTAGTTTTGTTGACTGTTTCCTTTGCTGTGCAAAAGCTTTTTATCTCGATGAAATTCCAGTTGTTCATTTTTTTTTCATTTTCTTTTTTTTTTTCCATTTTATTTATTTTTTCAGCGTAACAGTATTCATTCTTTTTGCACAACACCCAGTGCTCCATGCAAAACGTGCCCTCCCCATTACCCACCACCTGTTCCCCCAACCTCCCACCCTTGACCCTTCAAAACCCTCAGGTTGCCCCAACCTCCCACCCCTGACCCTTCAAAACCCTCAGTTTGTTTTTCAGAGTCCATAGTCTCTTATGGTTCACCTCCCCTCCCCAATGTCCATAGCCCGCTCCCCCTCTCCCAATCCCACCTCCCCCCAGGAACCCCCAGTTTGTTTTGTGAGATTAAGAGTCATTTATGGTTTGTCTCCCTCCCAATCCCATCTTGTCCAGTGTTCATTTTTGTCCTTGCTTCTCTTGCCTTTGGGGATGTTTCTAGGAAGAAGCTGCTGTGGCTGAGGTTGAAGAGGTTGCTGCCTGTGCTTTGCTTCAAGGATTTCGATGGATTCCTTTCTCAAATTTAGATCTTTCATCATTGTGTATAATCTTTTTAATGTGCTGCTGAATTTGGTTTGCTAGTATTTTGTTGAGGATTTTTGCATCTACATTCATAAGGTATATTAACCTTTAGACTTCTTCTCTTGTTGTGTTTTTGTTTGGTTTTAGTATCAGGATTACCCTGGCCACTTAAAATGAGTTTGGAAGTATTTCTTTCTCTTCAATTATTGGAAAACCTTGAGAAAGTTTTGCATTAACTATAGACATGTTTGGGAGAAATCATAAGTGAAGCCATCTAGTCCTGGGTCTTTCGTCATTTGAAGGTTTTTGATTACTGATTAAAATTCTTCACTCATTATTATCCTGTTCAAATTTTCTATTCCTTAATGATTCATTTTTTATGGGCAAGTTCAGAGGGAGAGAGAGAATCTTAAGTCTCCACACTGAGCATGGAGCCCAATTCATAGCTCATCCTGGGGCTTGTTATGGGGCTGAATCTTACAACCCTGAGATCATGATATGAGCTGAAGCTAAGAGTAAGAAACTTAACTGACTATGCCACTCAGGGTCCGCCTATTCATGATTCATTCTTGGGAAGTTTTATATTTCTAGAAATTTAAAAATTTCTTATAGGCTTTCCCAACTTCTTGGTGTGTAATCTTTCATAGTAGTCTTTACGATACTCTTCATTTTTCTAGCAATAATTGTAATGTCACACTTTAATTTAGGATTTCACTTATTTGAATTGCCTTTAAAAAATATTAGGTAGGTCATTTAAATACTGTCAATTTTATCTTTTTTAAAATTAATTCTTAGTTGTGTTGCTTTTTTCTATTTTTGTTGTATATTTCATTTATTTCTACTCTAATCTATATTCTCTCCCTTATACTAACTTTATGCTGAGTTTGTTACTGTTTGTTCTAATTTCTTGAAGTGTGAAGTTAGATCATTTTATTTTATCTATGATATTGTGAATAAGAAATTCAGGAAGTTCTCTTGTGGCCAAACTTCTCTGAGTTAGCTCTAACTGAAGTTAGAGCTAGGGGATCCACTTCCACAGTGGAGTTCATACTTATATGTCTTGCTCTCTGGTGATGGCAAATGGAATATTTTCCAACCACAGTTGTGCTGCTCATCCTCTCTATGAGCTATCAGGGTATCCATGAGGTATGCATTTGGTTTCTGCAGTAAGTTTGACTTATCACATTACAGCACAGGTCTTTAAGAAACAAGGTAAAACTTGTCATCTACTTAAAGGCTAGGCCTAGAATTGTAATGGTGTCGCATCCACTGTATTTTATTGGTCAAAGCAAAGCAGCCTTAGACCATCCTACATTTAAAGAGAGAAAAGAAAGAATCTCACTTCTCAATGGGATAAATGTCAAAGAATTTTCAGTGTTATTTAATCCAAATAGGAAGGGAAATAAATGAAAAATTTCCTTGGACAATAGACCAAAAACGCAGAATTTTGACAATGGCAAGAGATATCTCCACAAAATCCAGTGTTATCAGCTTTCCTTTATAATAGATTCTGTGATATGCCATCCAGAGGGTTTCTTTAAAACTGAAAGCTTCATTTGTGCTTCAAGATATGTTGCTTTATTATAGCTCACAGCTGAGTTCTTGTTCAAGTATTGCTACCAAGGTAAACTTCTGTCCTCAAATTTCTAACCCTCTTTGGGGCAGATCATATCCAATGACTTTTCAAGGTGGGAGACAAAGGCCTGACTCTCTTTAATTCAATTTGGGGTCATGCTGAGTTACAATTTCAACTTCAGAGTTCACTATGAAACTACTTTGAAGCTCAAATTCTCCCTCTCCCCATACCTGTTTCCTTCTCTTCCTCACTGACGTTTTTTAGAGTACTACACAAAAACATCTCCTCGCACAAAACTGCATCAAAGTATTCCCTGGGTAATTGACCTAAAACACATTTTCTATATATGACCAAAAAGCTATGCAGTACTCTATAAATCATAAAATCAAATCTTTATTTTTGGTTCTTTTGACATAAAACATACTACATGTGTACAGTATACTTTTGATGCATTAATAAAATGAATTACAAGAGCTTTATTTGAAATATGACACATGAAGTTACATTTTATTATTTTTATAGTATTTTCATAAGAAACAGATATCGACCTAAAATAACTTGGGACTCAATGGCTGTTCATTTTGAATGTTTTCAGGGTAATTTTTAAAATAAATCTGCCAAACATTTCCTTCTCCAAAGTTCAAACACATTGCAATGTCATTATTTATAATTTTCTACTGATTCACTATCTGTTTTAAAGGAATTGGGGCTTATCTAAAAACAATATCCCCACAGACAAGCAGCTTAAATGTACAAACGAGGAATAGGAAATCAGAACTTCAGGGGGGGTGCAAGTCACATTGATTTTAAGAGTAAAGATATAAGATTGAATGAGTCAAAAGTAATACAAATTTCATGCAAAACTCAACCAGGACAAAGTCATTTTGCTCAGTTCAAAAAATAGTAGTCTTTATAATTTTTCCTTCTCTTTTTTTCACCTGCTTCAGCTATTCCCTGTCCTTGAAGAAAACAAAAGTGCTGACAAACTGTGAGGCCATGCATATTGATGCTAAGTATTTTGTACCCAGGCAGAAATGATTAGGATCATCATATTTGAAATTTTCAATCCAAATCCTTCCACCCAATGACTCTGTTTATATAACTGACCTCATTTTCCAAAGGAGACAAGTAGAACACTTAATGCTTTCTGCATACGCTCCAATTCTTCAGGGCTCAGATCCCAGGACCCTGGGATCATGACATGAGCCTAAGGCAGAGGCTTTAACCCACTGAGCCACCCAGGTGCCCCCCAGTACTCCTTTTTAAATCTAGAGCATTTCCACTAAATGTTTCACAATTATCTCTAATCAACATGTCCAAAACTTGTTTTCAACTCTTCTTCCACCATGCCATAAATCATTTCCCCATTATTATCTATTTCATCATTCTTATATGTTTATTCATATTTTCAACCTTGCATTTTCTTTAGCAAATTACTTTCCTTCAACTCTCATATCACTTTAGGTCAAATTTTATTATCAAGCCTGCCTACTCCCCCTGGTTTAGTTCATTATTTACTTTGGGTTCTGATAAACTCACACCTGGAGAACTGCATTTCATTCATTCAACCATATTAATTGAACTGTGATTATCTTCTAGAAAATAATCTCAGACTTGAGAAAGCAGTTATTACAGTGGTAGACACAATACTTGTACCTTACTTACTCCAAGAAGAGAAAAAGTATGATGATATGGAAAATTTATGGTGCTGGAGACCTATAGAAAACTTTTATGATTTGTCCTTAGTGTCTTATTCTTTAATCTCCACAGGATATCCATATAGTGTGTATGTAATCTGTCTTTAAACCAGTATGCAATAGGTACCAATAAATAAGAAAAAGAAAAAAGGTAAAGAAAATGACAATTACATGACATTTTAACTATGTGAAATTCAGCCTGTGTGTTGTACATTTTAGATGGTGCTAGGCATGAATACATTTTTAAAAAACAATGTTAAATGTCAATAGAAATATTTCTTCTATTGAAGAATATTTCTTCTATTGAAGAATATTTCTTCAATAGAAGAAATATCAATTTAAGCAAACATTTAAAATGTACTTTTTCTTAAAATTAAAAAGACTGTTCTTCAACTGTGTATAATTATTCCAATTAATCAGACATGTATTATGAGATATGCTATTGTTTTTTGTTTGTTTGTGTGTTTGTTTTGAGATATGCTATTGTTTTGAAATAGTTTGTACTTTAATAGGCAGGTATAATCATAAGTCAATTTTTAAACATCATAATTTAGATGCATCAAATTATGGCTAGCTTGAAGGATGGATCTCAAGTCTCCTAGTTTATCTTGACCAATGTTTTTGGTGTAATGGTTCTGCTTATCATACTTGCTGTTAAAAAGCTTTTGCTAAAATACACACTGCTGCTTCTGGGTGTTCCGAGGACAGGCTTCCTGCCTTAGGTTCTGGCACCTGCAAGCCATTATTTGAATTAATTAAGATAATTGTTTACTCAAAGTCTGCTTGGCCCAGAAAAGTTAAGTCTCTGGGTAGTTTCTCTTTTTTGGATTTACCTGTGCAATGCTATAAGATTATTTTTCAATTTTTATTTATTTTATTTTATTTTATTTTTTGACAGTGTAGCCATTTTCTTTTTTCATTTTATTTTATTTTATTCCAAAATAATGTTTATTCCAAAAAAGTGTTCCAAAATTCATTGTTTATGCACCACACCCAGTGCTCCATACAATATGTGCCCTCCACAATACATCACCAAGCTTACCCACCCCCAACTCCCTCCTCTCCAAAACCCTCAGTTTGTTTCTCAGAGTCCACAGTCTCTCATGGCTTGTCTCCCACTCCAATTTTCCCCAGTTCACTTCTCCTCTCCATCTCCCAATGTCCTCCCTGTTATTCCTTATGCTCAACAAGTAAGTGAAACCATATGACAATTGACTCTCTCTGCTTTGCTTATTTTACTCAGCATAATCTCCTCCAGTCCTGTCCATGTTGATACAAAATATGGTATATATGGACAATATCTTCTTTATCCATTTGTCTGTTGAAGGGCATCTTGGTTCTTTCCACAGTTTGTCAACTGTGGCCATTGCTGTTATGAACATTGGGGTACAGATGGCCCTTCTTTTCACTACATCTGTATCTTTGGTGTAAATACCCAGTAGTGCAATTGCAGGGTCATAGGGAAGCTCTATTTTAAAATTTTTGAGGAGTCTCCACAATGTTTTCCAAAGTGGTTGCACCAACTTGCATTTTCACCAACAGTGTAAGAAGGTTCCCCTTTCTCCACATCCTCTCCAACATTTGTAGTTTCTTGCCTGGATAATTTTGGTTATTCTAACTGGTGCAAGGTGGTTTCTCAATGTGGGTTTGATTTGCACCTCCTTGGTGGCTAATGATGATGAATATTTTCTCATGTGTCTGTTAGCCATTTGTGTGTCATCTTTGGAGAAGTGTCTGTTCATGTCTTCTGTTCATTTTTTTGATGTGCTTATCTGTTTTGTGTTTGTTGAGTTTGAGGAGTTCTTTATAGATCTTGGATATCAGCCTTTTGTCTGTAGTGTCATTTGTGAATATCTTCTTCCATTCTGTTTGTTGCATCTTTGTTTTGTTGACTGTTTCTTTGGCTGTGCAGAAGATTTTGATCATGATGAAGTCCCAGAAGTTCATTTTAGCTTTTGTTTCCTTTGCCTTTGGAGACATATCTTTTTTTTTTTTTTAAGATTTTATTTATTTAGGGGAACCTGGGTGGCTCAGTGGGTTAAAGCCTCTGCCTTTGGCTCAGGTCATGATCCCAGTGACCTGGATCGAACCACGCATTGGGCTCTCTGCTCAGCTGTGAGCCTGCTTCCTCCTCTCTCTCTCTCTGCCTACCTCTCTGCCTACTTGTGATCTCTCTCTGTCAAATAAATAAATAAAATATTTTAAAAATTGTTTATTAAATAAAATATTTTAAAAATTGTTTATTTATTTGACAGAGAGAGATCATAAGTAGGCAGAGAGGCAGGCAGAGAGAGAGGAGGAAGCAGGGTCCCAGCCGAGAAGAGAGCCCAATGCGGGGCTCAATCCCAGGACCCTGAGATCTTGACCTGACCTGAAGGCCAAGGCCCAGCTCACTGAGCCACCCATGCACCCCTGGAGACATATCTTGAAAGAAGTTGCTGTGCTGATGTTAAAGAAGTTATTGCCTATGGTCTTCTCTAGGATTTGATAGATTCCTGCCTCACGTTGAGGTCTTTTATCCATTTTGGGTTTATCTTTATATATGGTGTAAGAGAATGGCCAAGTTTCATTCTCATACATAGCTGTCCAATTTTACCAGCACCATTTATTGAAAAGACTGTCTTTTTTCTACTGGGTATTTTTTTCCTGCTTTGTCAAAGATTATTTAACCATAATGTTGAGGGTCCATTTCTGAGCTCTCCACTCTCTTCCATTGGTCTATGTGTCTGTTTTTGTGCCAGTACCTACTGTCTTGGTGATCACAGCTTAGTAGTAAAGTTTGAAATCAGGCAACGTGATGCCCCCAGCTTTGTTTTTCTTTTTCAACATTTCCTTAGAAATTAGGGTTTTTTTCTGGTTCCATTAAAATTTTAGGATTGTTTGTTTGAGCACTAAAAAAATGCTGGTGGAATTTTGATCAGGATGGCATTGAAAGAATAGATTGCTCTAGGTAGTATAGACATTTTAACAATGTTTATTCTTCCAATCAATGGGCATGGAATACTTCTCCATATTTTGTGTCTTTAATTTCTTTCATGAGTGTTCTGTAGTTTCTTGAGTACAGATCTTTTACCACTTTTGTTAGGTTTATTCCCAGGTATCTTATGGTTCTTGGTGCTATAGTAAATGAAATTGATTCTCTAATTTCCCTTTCTATATTTTCATTGTTAGTGTAAATGAAAGCAACTGATTTCTGTGCATTGATTTTGACTCCTGCCACATAACTGAAATGCTGTATGAGTTCTAGTAGTTTGGGGATGGAGTCTTTTTTTTTTTTTTCATATAAAGAATCATGTCATCTGCGAAGAGAGAGTTTGACTTCTTCTTTGCCAATTTGAATACATTTTATTTCTTTGTGTGATTGCTGTTGCTAGACTTCTAGTACTATGTTGGACAGAAGTGGCAAGTGTGGGCATCCTTGTTGTGTTCCTGATATCCCAGGTAAGGCTGTCAGCTTTTCCCCATTGAGGATGATATTCACTGTGGGTTTTTCATACATTTTATGAAGTCAAAGAAGGAATGTTTCCTCTATCTCTGTACTTTGAAGAGTTTTAATCACGAATGGATGTTCTATCTTGTCAAATTCTTTGTCTGCATCAATTGAGAGGACCATGTGGTTCCTCTCTCTTCTCTTATTACTTTGTTCTATCACATTTATTGATTTATGAATGTGGAACCAACACTGTACCCCAGGGATAAGTCCCACCTGGTCATGGTGGATAATCTTTTTAATGTACTGTTGGATCCTATTAGCTAGTATCTTGTTGAGAATCTTGGCATACATGTTGATCAGGGATCTTGGTCTGAAATTCTCCTTTTTGGTGGGCTCTTTGCCTGGTTTGTGGATCAGGGTAATGTTGGCTTCATAGAAAGACTCTGGAAGTTTTTCTTCTGTTTCTATTTTTTTTGAAACAGATTCAGAAGAACAAGTAGGATTTCTTCTTTGAATGATTGCCAAAATTCCCCAGGGAATCTGTCAAGTCCTGGTCTCTTGTTTTTGGGGACGTTTTTGATCACTGTTTCAATCTTGTTATGAGATACTGATTGATTCAGGTTGTCGATTTCTTCCTGTTAGTCTTGGAAGTTTATCAGTTTCCAGGAATGCATCCATTCCTTCTAGGTTGCTCAACTTATTGGCATAAAGCCAATAAGTTAAAGCCAATAAAGCTATTGATAATAATTTCTGATGACTGTTTCTATTTCCTTGGTGTTAGTCATAATCTCTCCCTTTTCACTCACAGTTTTATTAATTTGGGTCCTCTCTCTTTTCTTTTGGATTAGTTTAACTAGTTTTTTTTTTTAATCAATCCTATTGATTCTTTCAAAGAACCAGCTTCTAGTTTCGTTGATGTGTTCTACTGTACCTCTAGTATCTATCTCATTGATTTCTGCTCGGATCTTATTTCTCTTCTTGTATGCGGGTTTGGCTTAATTTGTTGTTGAATTTCCAGTTCTATAAGATGTCAAGAGAGTTGGTGTATTCTGGATTTTTTATTTTTTTAAGTGAAGCTTGGATGGCTATGTATTTCCCCCTTAGGACTGCCTTTACTGTATCCCTTAGGTTTTGGATCAATATGTCTTCATTCTCACTGGTTTTCATGAATTGTTTAAGTTCTTCTTTAATATCCTGGTTGATCCAAACATTTTTGTTCAGGATGGTCTTTAGCTTCCAAGTGTTTATATTCCTTCCAAATGTTTTCTTTTGGTTGAGTTCCAGTGTGAAAGCATTATGGTCCGAGAGTATGCAGGGAATAATCTAAATCTTTTGGTATCGGTTGAGCCCTGATTTGTGACCCAGTATGTGGTCTATTCTGGAGAAATTTTCATGTGCACTCAAGAAGAATGAGTATTCTCTTGTTTTGGGGTGGAATGTTCTGCATATATCTGTGAAGTCCATCTTGTCCAATGTGTCATTCAACACTCTTGTTTCTTTATGGATTTTCTGCTTGGATGATCTGTCTATTACTGAGTGGCATGTTAAGATTCCTTACTATTAATGTATTCATATCAGTATGACTCTTTTTCTTGATTAACAGTTGGCTTATGTAGTTTGCTGCTCCCATATTGGGAGCAATATATTTACAATTGTTAGATAATTCTGGTGTATAGCCCCTTTAAGAATGATGTAGTATTCTTCTGTATCTCTGACTGCAGGCTTCAGCTTAAGATCTAACTTATCTTATATGAGAATCGCTACCTCAGCTTTCTTTGAGTCCCACTGACATGAAAGATGCTTCTCCAATCCCTTCACTTTTAGTCTGACTGTATCCTTAGGTTCAAAATGGGTCTCTTTTAGACAGCATATGGATGGATCCTTTCATTTTATACAATCTGCAACCCTGTGCCATTTTATGGGAGCATTTGGGCCATTTCATGTTGAGTGATTATTGAAAGATAAGTTTTTATTGACATCATGTTGCCTGTGAAGTCCTTATTTCTATAGATTGTCTCTGTAAATTTCTGCTCTATATTTCTCTGGGGTTCTTTCTTCTTTTATAGAAACCCCTTTAATATTCCTTGTAGTGCCAGCTTGGTGGTCACATACTCTTTTAAACCTTGCCAGTTTTGGAAGCTCCTTATCTCTCCATCGCTTTTGAATGTCAGTCTTGCCAGATAAAGTATTCCTGGCTGCATGCTCTTCTCATTTAGTGCCCTCAATATGTCTTGTCAGCCCTTTTTAACTTGCCAGGTTTCTGTGGACAGGTCTGATATTATTCCAATGCCTTCCTCTTTTTGTAAGGAATCTCTTCTCCCAGCTGCCTTTAGGATCTCCTGTCTAAAATTATGATTCATAAATTTCATAATTAAGTGTCTGGAGGGCTTTCTAGATTTGTTGATCTTGAGGGGTGTCCATTCTGTCTCCAGTACATGATCCTAGAGTAGGGTATTTTTCATCCAGACTTTCTCCACCTGAAGGGGTGGAGAATAATTCTCATATTGGAACATTTCATGACATCATTTATTTCCCTAATTCTGTTTTCCTGTCTTCTAAGCTTTTTGTTCCAGGCCTCTCCTGGTCCTTCTTTTCTATCATTTTGTCTTCTAGATCACTAATTTGATCTTCTGCCTCTCCATTAGAGTATTTAGAGTAGATTGGATCTCACTGATAGCATTTTTTAGTACTATCAGATCAGCTCTCATTTTTGCCCTTAGAGTTTCTATTTTGCCACTAATGGTCTTCTCCAACCTAGCCATTGCCTAGATAATTGTTACTCTGAGATCCCTTTCCAACATACCTTTAATGTCTGTATCCAATTTCTGTGGCAGAGGACACAGTCTCTGGATTTTTCCTCTGTTGGGTGTTTCTCCTCCTAGTCATTTTGGTGAGAGGTTGATGAGGGGATGCATAGATGACTATATCAACCACAATCCAGGCAAGGTGCACCCTGGAAAATTTCAGAGCAATTGGAAGTCCACTACCAAAAAGAAGGAAACAGAAAAAAAAAAAAAAAAGCAGAGCGAAAAAGAGAAAAAAGATGAGAAAACCCAACCAAAATGAGCCTCAAAAATAACATTTATAAGGTACATAAACAAAAACAAACCAAGAAAAAGACTGAAAAAAGTAAAAGAGAAGAAAAAAAAAGAAAAACCTAGCCAAAACGAACCCCCAAAATAAGATTTATGTAGCACAAAATCAAAAACAAATACACAGAAACACTAACAGAGGAATAAGATGGGAAGATGGTTATAAACCCTCCATATGGGTGAAGAAGTTTATTATGGTTCTTCCTGAGTGAATCTTGTTATCTTTGTTAAAGGACTCAACTTTCCAGAAACACAGGGAAATTAAAACTTGTTTATTTATAGGGGTAATACTGAGTAGGGAAAAATGATTACCTTGAAGCTTATCTTTATATGTATTAAAAAGAAGAAGAAGAAGAAGAAGAAGAAGAAGAAGAAGAAGAAGAAGAAGAAGAAGAAGAAGAAGAAACACAGGTATATGTATTTAAAAAGTTCAAGTTAAAAGTTATTATGGAATATGTTGTATTAAAACTCTAGTTGTAATGGTAGTAGGTTAAAGAAAGTAAAAGAAAAGGAATCATGAAAACAAATTAAAAAAAAAATAAAAAAGAAAGAAAAGTTGTATCTATGAAATGTGCAGGTTTGGAGGCAATAACCAGGAGCTTAGTATACTGTTTTCTCCTGATGCTGGGGTTTTATAGTTTTAATGGGGACCCTGTAGTTGTTGTCCCTTCTTCTTTTGGCTTGTCTTCTGGGGGATGGGCCTGCCACATTTTCAATCAGTTCTGCTTGGTCTAAGTGGCCCTGCCCACCAAAGGGCTTGGCTCTGTGGAAACTGGTTTTTCAGGCTTTTCTTCTCCAGAGGTTTTGTTCTTTGGTGGCTTTTTGCAGCTTTTTGGAGGTTTAGTGGAAAGCAAACTGCACCCAGGCATCCATCTCAAAGAGAAACCTCAGTCTGTTCCCCTCTGGGTGGTCCAGAACACACAGACTCCCCTTCTACAAACTGCTGAACACCACAACATCCCACAGGTGGTGTGCACCTCCAGGCACAGTCCTAGTAGTTGTCAGAGGCCACTGCTTGTCTCTGCACCCCCCATGCCACTAAAACCATGAGTGATATTTGTCTGGGAGAGCCTGAACCCAGGTGGCTGCCATTGCAGCCATTTCAGGGACTGCTGTCTGAAAACCACACCCACATGAAGTGCGCTCACACCCAGTGGAGGCACAAGTCATAGAAGGTTGTGGGCTGAGGGACCCTGACTGTAGTCCTTGCCAAGTTCACTGAGGCATGGGCTGGGTGCCCTTAAACCCCCAGTCACATAGGTCGCAGAAGGGTACGGGCCTAGAGACCATGGGCTATTGTCCACATTGGGTTATCTCAGGCATGGGTGGGAGTGCACCCAGCCTATGTGGTAATGCAAGCAGTGGAAAGCCACGAGCTCGGACCATGGACTGGCCCCCCACTGGGCTCTCTCTGGCACCTGTGTTCACCAACTCTGACTGTCCTGGGACCATGGGCTTAGGCCTGTGTCTGTGACTGCCCAATTTCAGCAGTTGACCCTTAAGATCTTTTGCTCTTTTTTTAGTGCTTTTAACCAGTCTCCAGTGTTAGTACCCAATCACAGGGCACTTTCATATTGGGGTATTACTTTCCAATGGGTTGCTTCTGGTGGCTCCCTCCCCCTTCTGTTTATCCTCTGATATCAGTCCGAGTGTTCACACTCCACTTTACCTTTCCACTAATGTCTCCTGCCCCTACAGAGATCTAGAAGTGCATTATCTTGAATCTCAGGCTGATTTCCTGGGTGTTCAGAGTGTTCTGGTGGATATTTAGTTCACTTTGGGGGACGGTTGAAACAGAGTCTTCTATTTCTCTGCCATCTTGCCCCTCCTACTTCTTTTTTTTAAATAATTTATTTATTTGAGAGAGAAAGAGAGCATGAGTGGGGGTGAGAGGCAGAGGGAGAAGGAGAATCAGACTCCGTGCTGAATCCCAGGGTCCTGAGATCATGATGTGAACCAAAGGCAGACACAACTGATTGAGTCACCCAGGCACACTTGCCTTACCAATCTTAAACACAAAAATAGATATCCTAAATTGTACCTGGGAAAAGAGAGACAATAAATAAATAAATAAGCCATAGTGGAAAGCCTGGCAAAATCTGAATAAATTCTGTGGTTTTGTTAATCATATTTTTGAATGTTATTTCAATATTGAGGATTGTACTGTCATTAATGTAATATGTTAATATTAGTAAAAGATGAGATAGAGTTTAATAAGAACTCTTTGTAGTAACTTTGAAACTGTCTTGTAAACCTAAAATTATTTCTAAATAAAAAGTAAATAAACAAATGAAAACAAGACCCAAAAGGATCATAATATTTCCAAGTAATTTAATTACATTTGTGAACAAATGCCAATATTTATAAATATAAAAAAATCTTACACCCCAAAAAGTAAAACAAAAATTACAAAATATATAAAGAAGTAGGATAATGTCACAAAATAACTCATAATGAGAAGGAAATCAATTTAAAGAGACTCAAGAATATAACAACTAGAATTAAACAAAGACATTAACAGTTGTTATAACTCTATTCTACACATTTAAGAATTGGAAGGAAAAATTGAATGTAAGTCACTGAAGATATAAAAATTATCCATCTCATGATTCTAGGAATTAAACACTTAAGACTTCTATGAGAGAATAAACCATAGACTGGGCTGTCTCAATCAGCATTTATTTATCACAATTCTAGAAGTTAGAAGTCCAAGATCAAGGTAATGACAGTGTCCATATTTGGGTAAGGACCTCTTATGGCTCATATATGGCCAACTTCTTACTGTATCCTTACATGGTGGGAAAAAGAGCAAGAGAGCTTTCTGGGATCTCTTTTAAAAGTGATCTAGTACCATTCATGAGGGCTTTATCCTGAGAACCTGTTCACTTTTCAAAGGTCCCAACTTCAATTACTATTACAGGGGGATTATGCTTCAGCATATGAATATATAAATTTTAGGGGGACAGAAACATTCAATAGTAGCAAAAGCTAAAATCTCTAGGATGGAAAATACACTGAATGGAATCAACAGTTAATTATATTTTGTAAAACTAAAGATTACTATACATAAATACACACACAACCCCAAATGGAACCCAGAAGAAAATAGGTGTAAGGGTCACCTGGCTGATTCGGGCTATAGAACATACAGCTTAATCTCAGGATCATGACTTCAAGCCCCACATTGGGCATGGAAGCTCCTTTAAAAAAAAAAGTTAATAGAATACCAGTAAGTAGACAGAAAAATTCAAGCAGTCCAATACATTTATAATGTAGGGGAGAACACAAAATGTATCTGAAAAACAGGAGTCAAAATTTCAAAAATTTCAGATCCAAGAATTTCAATTAATATGAAACACAAAGAAAAAAAAAACTATACCAAGACATACTATAGTCTAATTCACCAAATTAATGATAAACGTAGACTTTAAATATAGCCAAAGTGGGGAAGAGCAGAGTAGAGTGGTGAAACACAACATGTAGAGGCACAGAGATAAGAATTATCTTGTTGACTTCTTGCTAGAGGCAAAACAAGCCAGAAGACAATGGACCAACATTGTTAAAAGTTAGAAAAGAAAAATGAAACTAAAAACAAACTGTCAACTAATAATTGTATACACAAAATACATTTCAAGCAAGCAAAGTAAATAAAGACATTTTTAGTATGCAAAATCTGAAAGAAATAGTTATTCCACATTATAAGAAATGTTAAAGAAAGTTTTTCAGAAAGAAAGAAAAATAATAGCAAATGTAAATATGAGTCTACAGAAAGATAAGAAGAAAAAAATAGTGGCTACTATGTACCTACAGGTGGTACTGTTTTTCACATAGCTAATTTCTGTGCTGGTTTTTACAATCTCCCTTCTTGGAGAGTGGGTGGGGAATATTTATTTTTATGTTTGGTTTAAGATAGAAACTGCAATTACTCACTCTCTGAGGTCAGCATTACTTTAATATCCAAACTAGATAATACATTATAAAAAAGAAAAAAAAGCGGGGGGAGGGGCAACAGATCACTATTCCCTTTAAACATAGCATCAAAATTTGTATAACATTGCAGTGAGTTGAATCAAACAATACGGAAACATAAGAATGTGTCATAAGTAAGTGTTCTTTATTGCAGGTTGCAAAGCTGCTTTAACACAAAAAATATCCATCAAGTAAATCCCTTATCTCCAAACAAACAAACAAAAAGACTACATACTTATAGTCACCTGAATTAATGTAGAATATCATTTGATAATATACCACTTCCATTTTGGAAAAAAAAATAATAATTAAGGAAACTAGGAATAGAAGGCAACTTCTTCAACCTGATAAATGGCAACCTACAAAATAACTGGAGCTAATATATTTAATGGTAAAACACTTGATGATCACCAGAGGGCAGGTGAGTGGGGTATGAATGAAATAGGTAAAGGAGATTAAAAGAGTACACTTACCTTGTAGAGCTGTGAGCAATATATAGAGCTGTTGAATTGCTATATTGTACACCTGAGACTGATACAACACTGTATGTTAACTACACTGGAATTAAAACAAAAACAAAAAATAAAAATACTGAATACTGCTAAGATCAAGATCAAGACAAGGTTGTCCATTTCTATTCAATGTTTCCCTTGAGATCCTAACCAATGTAATACTCCACAAGTACACACACACACAAACACACACACACAGTGTGATGGATATATATGGATGGAGAGATACTTTCATTTATGTTCTTTATTATATGAATAACACACTTGTTTTTTTATATGATGTATATGTCATAATATGTCATATAACATATTTGTATTAGTTTCAATTGCT
Organism: Meles meles; assembly: GCF_922984935.1. Classification (NCBI taxonomy): domain Eukaryota; kingdom Metazoa; phylum Chordata; class Mammalia; order Carnivora; family Mustelidae; genus Meles; species Meles meles. Next base: position 83,867,777 of record NC_060073.1, on the reverse strand, counting down.
TTCAAGCAGTGTCCAACTTATATTCTTCATTTTCTTCCTAAAATGAATTAGTATAAGTAAAAACCATGATGTATGCATTTAAAATTCCTTGAAATCATGTATATGATGTTTCTTTAATAGACACATGAATATATATATACATATACATATGTATATATATATTATCAGTCTTAAATTAACTTAGAGTTACTACCAAATATTTGATTTAATTTCGTTTCTTTTTTTTTATTTGTTTATTTACAGCATAACAGTGTTCATTGTTTTGGCATCACACCCAGTGCTCCATGCAGTACATGCCCTCCTTAATACCCACCAACTGGTTCCTCAAACTCCCACCCCTCCCCCCAGCCCCTTCAAAACCCTCTGGTTGTTTTTCAGAGTCCATAGTTTCTCATGGTTCATCTCCCCTTCCAGTTTCCCTCAACTCCCTCTCCTCTCCATCTCCCCATGTCCTCCATGTTCTTGTTATGCTCCACAAATAAGTGAGAACACATGATACTTGACTCTCTCTGCTTGACTTATTTCGCTCAGCATAATCTCTTCCAGTCCCGACCATGTTGCTACAAAAGTTGGGTATTCATTCTTTCTGATAGAAGCATAATACTCCATCGTGTATATGGACCACATCTTCCTTATCCATTCATCCGCTGAAGGGCATCTTGGTTCTTTCCACAGTTTGGCGATCATAGCCATTGCTGCGATAAACATTGGGGTACAGATGGCCCTTCTTTTCACTACATCTGTAACTTTGGGGTAAATACCCAGCAGTGCAATTACAGGGTCATAGGGAATCTCAATTCTTAATTTCTTCAGGAATCTCCACACTGTTCTCCAAAGTGGCTGCACTAACTTGCATTCCCACCAGGTGTGTAAGAGGGTTCCCCTTTCTCCACATCCTCTCCAACACACGTTGTTTCCTGTCTTGCTAATTTTGGCCATTCTAACTGGTGATAGGTGGTATCTCAATGTGGTTTTAATTTGAATTTCCCTGATGGCTAGTGATGATGAACATTTTTTCATGTTTCTGATAGCCATTTGTATGTCTTCGTTGGAGAAGTGTCTGTTCATATCTTCTGCCCATTTTTTGATATGATTATCTGTTTTGTGTGTGTTGAGTTTGAGAAGTTCTTTATAGATCCTGGATATCAACCTTTTGTCTGTACTGTCATTTGCAAATATCTTCTCCCATTCCGTGGGTTGCCTTTTTGTTTCCTTGGCCTTTGGAGACATATCTTGAAAGAAGTTGCTGTGGCTGATATCGAAGAGGTTACTGTCTATGTTCTCCTCTAGGATTCTGATAGATTCCTGTCTCACGTTGAGGTCTTTTATCGATTTCGAGTTTATCCTTGTGTACAGTGTAAGAAAATAGTCAAGTTTCATTCTTCTACATATCGCTGTCCAGTTTTCCCAGCACCATTTATTGAAGATACTGTCTTATTTCCATTGAATATTTTTTCCTGTTTTGTCGAAGATTATTTGACCATAGAGTTGAGGGTCCATATCTGGGCTCTCCACTCTGTTCCACTGGTCTATGTGTCTGTTTTTATGCCAGTACCATGCTGTCTTGGTGATCACAGCTTTGTAGAAAAGCTTGAAATCGAGTAACGTGATGCCGCCAGTTTTGTTTTTGTTTTTCAACATTTCCTTAGCAATTCGGGGTCTCTTCTGATTCCATACAAATTTTAGGATTATTTGCTCCAGCTCTTTGAAAAATACCGGTGGAATTTTGATCGGAATGGCATTAAAAGTATAGATTGCTCTAGGCAGTATAGACATTTTAACAATGTTTATTCTTCCAATCCAAGAGCATGGAACAGTCTTCCATCTTTTTGTGTCTTCTTCAAATTCTTTCATGAGTGTTCTGTAGTTCCTCCAGTACAGGTCCTTTACCTATTTGGTTAGGTTTATTCCCAGGTATCTTATGGTTCTTGGTGCTATAGTAAATGGAATCAAATCTCTAATTTCCCTTTCTGTATTTTCATTGCTAGTGTATAAGAAAGCCACCGATTTCTGTACATTGACTTTGTATCCTGCCATGTTACTGAACTGCTGTATGAGTTCTAGTAGTTTGGGGGTGGAGTCTTTGGGGTTTTCCATATAAAGAATCATGTCATCTACAAAGAGAGAGAGTTTGACTTCTTCCTTGCCAATTTGGATACCTTTTATTTCTCTTTGTTGTCTGATTGCCATTGCTAGAACTTCTAATACTATGTTGAACAAGAGTGGTGAGAGTGGGCATCCTTGTCGTGTTCCTGATCTCAACGGGAAGGCTGCAAGCTTTTTCCCATTGAGGATGATATTTGCTGTGGGTCTTTCATAGATTTTATGAAGTTCAGGAATGTCCCCTCCTTCCCTATACTTTGAAGTGGTTTCATCAGGAACGGATGCTGGATTTTGTCAAATGCTTTTTCTGCATCAATTGAGAGGACCATGTGCTTCTTCTCTCTTCTCTTATTGATTTGTTCTGTCACATTGATTGATATGCGAATGTTGAACCAACCTTGCAACCCAGGAATAAATCCCACCTGGTCATGGGGGATAACCTTTTTAAAGTGCTGCTGGATCCTGTTTGCTAGGATCTTGTTGAGAATCTTTGCATCCATATTCATCAGTGATATTGGTCTGAAATTCTCCTTTTTGGTAGGGTCTTTGCCTGCTTTGGGGATCAGGGTAATGCTGGCTTCATAAAATGAGTCTGGAAGTTGTCCTTCTGCTTCAATTTTTTGGAACAGCTTCAGGAGAATTGGTGTTATTTCTTCTTTGAAAGTTTGGTAGAATTCCCCAGGGAATCCTTCAGGTCCTGGGCTCTTGTTTTTTGGGAGGTTTTTGGTCACTGCTTCAATCTGCTTCAATCTCTAGATATCGATCTATTCAGGTTGTCAATTTCTTCCTGGTTCAATTTTGGGAGTTTGTAGTTTTCCAGGAATGCATCCATTTCACCTAGGTTGCTTAGCTTATTGGCATATAACTGTTTGGTAATAATTTCTGATGATTGTTTCTATTTCCTTGGTGTAAGTTGTGATCTCTCCCTTTTCATTCATAATTTTATTAATTTGGGCTTTTTCTCTTTTCTTTTGGATTAGTGTGGCCAATGGTTTATCCATCTTATTGATTCTTTCAAAAAACCAGCTTCTAGTTTCATTGATATGTTCTACTGTATCTCTCGTTTCTACCTCAATGATCTCTGCTCGAATCTTGATTATTTCCCTTCTTGTGTGTGGAGTTGGTTTGATTTGTTATTGATTCTCCAGTTCTTTAATGTGTAGAGACAGCTGGTATATTCTGGCTTTTTCAATTTTTTTGAGGGAGGCTTGGATGGCTATGTATTTCCCCCTTAGAACCACCTTTACTGTATCCCATAGGTTTTGGACTGAAGTGTCTTCATTCTCATTGGTTTCCATGAGTTGTTTAAGTTCATCTTTGATCTCCTGGTTGATCCAAGCATTCTTAAGCAAGGTGGTCTTTAGCTTCCAGGTGTTTGAATTCCTCCTGAACTTTTCCTTGTGATTGAGTTCCAGTTTCAAAGCATTGTGATCTGAGAATATGCAGGGAATAATATCAGTCTTTTGGTATCGGTTGAGTCCCATTTTGTGTCCCAGTATGTGGTCTATTCTGGAGAAGGTTCCATGTGCACTTGAGAAGAATGAGTATTCTGTTGTTTTAGGGTGGAATGTTCTGTATATGTCTATGAGGTCCATCTGGTCCAATGTTTGATTCAATGCTCTTATTTCTTTATTAATTTTCTGCTTTGATGATCTGTGTATTTCTGAGAGAGGCGTGTTAAGATCTCCTACTATTATTGTATTCATATCAATATGACTCTTTATCTTGATTAATAGTTTTCTTAAGTAATTGGGTGCTCCCATATTGGGGGCATAGATATTCACAATTGTTAGATCATCTTGGTGGATAGTCCCTTTAAGAATAATGTAGTGTCCTTCTGTATCTCTGATTACAGTCTTTAGATTAAAATCTAATTTATCTGACATGAGAATCACTACCCCGGCTTATTTTAGGCCCATTGGCATGAAAGATGTTTCTCCATCCCTTCACTTTCAGTCTGGATGTATCTTTAGGTTCAAAATGGGTCTCTTGTAGACAACATATGGATGGGTCCTGTCGTTTTATCCAATCTGCAACCCTGTGTCCTTTTATGGGCTCATTTAGGCCATTCACATTGAGAGTGATTATTGAGAGATAGGTTTTTATTGACATCGTGTTGCCTTTGAATTCTTTCTGTCTGTAGATTGTTTCTATATTTCTGTTCAATGATATTCTTAGGATTTTTTCTCTTTTATAGGACCCCCCTTAATATTTCCTGCAGTGTCGGCTTTGTGGTTGCATAGTCTTTTAAGCCTTGCTGGTCTTGGAAACTCTTTATCTCTCCATCCATTTTAAATGTCAGTCTTGCTGGATAGAGTATTCTTGGTTGCATGTTCTTCTCATGTAGTACTCTGAATATATTTTGCCAGCCCTTCCTGGCTTGCCAGGTCTCTGTGGAAAGGTCTGACGTTATTCTAATAGGCTTTTCTCTGTATGTAAGGAGCTTCTTTGTCCTAGCTGCTTTTAAGAGGGTCTGTCATGAAACATAATTCCTCATTCTAACTATAAGGTGTCATGAGGACTTTCGAGAATCTAAAGTCTTGGGAGGAAATCTCTCTGCCTCTAGTACATGAACGTTGTTTCCATTCGTGAGATTGGGAAAATTTTCATAGACAACTTCTTCCACTATATCTTCTAGACTTCTTTCTTTTTCCTCCCCTTCAGGGATTCCAATAATTCTGATGTTGGAACGTTTCATGGCATCATTTATTTCCCTGATTCTGTTTTCGTGGCTTCTGAGCTGTTTGTTCCAGGCTTCCTCCTGATCCTTTCTGTCTATCTGTTTGTCCTCCAGATCACTAATTCTATCTTCTGTCTCAGTTACCCTAGCTTTTAGAGAATTTAGATTAGATTGTAACTCACTGAGAGCATTTTGAACATCATTCCTGGTGGCTTTCAGTTCTGCCCTAACATTGTGAACATCATCCCTGGTGGCTTTCAGTTCTGCCCTAATCAATTCTGTTTGGTCATCCATGGCTTTCTCCAACCTAGCTATTGCCTGGATAATTATTAGCCTGAATTCCTTTTCTGACATATTGTCTATATCGATAGCCATTAGCTCTGCTGCAGAAGGCCCATCCTCTGTATTTTTCTTCTATTGGGTATTCCTCCTCCTAGTCATTTTGGTAAGAGGTGACTGAACAGATGCAGCTGGACTTATCGATTGTGGTGCAGTCAATGTTCACCCTGGAACGCTTCTGTGCAATCAGGATTCCCCACCCAAATGAGAGAAAAAAGAAAAGAAAAAGAAATAGAGAAGAAGAAAGAAAAAAAAAGGGAAAAGAAAGGAGAAAAAAAAAGAGAGAGAGAGAGAGGAAAAAAAGGGAAGATAAAAGAGAAGGCTCAGCCCAAATGGGCCACAAGGTAATATTTGTGAAGTATACAAACAAAAACAGACAAACAAAAAGACTGATAAAATTATATGACAAGAGAAAAAAAAAAAAATATATATATATAAGCAAAAAAAAAAAAAAAAGGAAGAACCTCATCAGCAAGAACCCCAAATATAAGATTTATATATTATCAGGACAAACACAAATTCACAGAAACACTGACAGAAGGAAAAATTGGGAGAGGGGTTATATATTCTCAGTGTGGATGAGGAAGGTTATTTTGATTCTTCCTGAATGTATCTTGATGTTTTTGTTAAGGGACTCAACTTTCCTAAGTTACAGGTGGATTAGAAACTGGTTTGCCTATAGGTGTAGCATTGATTGGGTAAAGGGGATCACCTTGAAGTTTAACTCTATATGTATAGTAGAAAATAAAAATTAAAAAAAAATAAACTAGACTAAAGTAAGTTAAAATTAAAAAAGAATTTAAAAAAATAGAAAAGCAAAAGAAAACACGGGTGTATGTATCAAAAAGTTCAGGTTAGAAGGTTATTAAAGAATTTGATGTACGGGACATCTCAGTGTGGTTGTAAATAGGTTAAAAAATTATCTGTATGTATAAAAAAAAAAAGAACCAGAGTATTGGTAAAGAGTTAAAAATAAAAGTTGTATTTTTGAAGTAGTGGTGTTTGTTCTCTTGAGTCTTTTTTTTTTTTTTCTTCCTTCCTGGTTGGCTTTCTGGGGGAGGGGCCTGCCACGTGGGTTTTCAGACAATGATGTTCCCTGAGTTAGGTCCTTCCACTCCCCTCAAGGGGGTGGGCTCTGAGGAAACTGTTTTTTTCAGGCTTTTGTTCTCTGGGGGTTTTTATGTTCTTTCATCTGCTTTCTCTCGCCTTGACAGCTTTTGATGGTTTTTGGAGGTTTAGAGGAGAGCAAACTGCACCCCGACCTCCCTCTCAGAGAGAAGCCTCAGAATGTTTTGCAAGAGCTGCTGGAAGAGTCGGTTCTGAGTCACTGTCCCTGGGGTGCAGGAGCTCCTCGTTGTACCCAAAACCAGGGCAGCGGTGGCTGTCTGGGCAGCTCCAGACCGCCAGAGATGTTCGGAGCAGAGATCGCACACTGAGATTTTCCCGCTGTCCCAGGCTGGTAATGTCTGGTTTTTCCGGATGCCAGAGCTCCAGCCTAGCGCCTATGAGCACCTATCCCAAGGGAGGGTGTGGGAGGCACACGTTTCAGGATTGCCGTCTGGCCAGGCTCCCAGCCCCTTACGGGAGCCAGACCCCACTCGTTCTCGGGTGCGCTGGTGTTCAGGCGCACTGGTGGCTCAGGGACGGAGACCTGATTTCTCCGCCTCACTCTCTCTGGCTCAGCACCAGGGGAGGCTGTCCTGGGTCCGGGGACTTAGGTCCCTGACCCTAACAGCCCGGGTTCCCACCATTTCCCCCCGCGATCCTTTGCTCTTTGTTTTTTGAGTGCTTTCAACCAGACTCCAAGTTAATGCTGGTCCCCAGATGCAGGGCACTCTCGTATTGGGGTATTACTTTCCAATCGGTCACCTCTGGTGGCTCCGTCCCGCTTTTGTTTATCTTCTGATATCAGCTCCCAGTCTGCTTTACCTGCCACTGGCGTCTTCTGCTCCTGTAGAGATCCAGACATGTATAATTCTGATCTCAGGCTGATTTCATGAGTGGTCGGAGTTCTTTGGTAGGTAATCAGCTCACTTTAGGGTACAGGTTGAAACGGAGCCTCCTCCTACTTCCCCGCCATCTTGACTCCGTCTAATTTCAAGTTTCTAAATAAAAATTGTACAATTCCATAAAATCTCTGTAAACTGAATTTTCTTTAGAAAAGTTGAACATGGAAAAATATGTCTGCAGATTGTATATACTTATTTTCTTCTTTTTAATATTTATACCACTTAAGATAAACTTACTGTATATAAAACTTCAGAGCTAGGAAAAGCAAAATGAAATAAAACAAAACAAACAGCTTTTCCAGTTTCTTTGGAAATCAGGTCAGAAATGCTATATATAACCTGTATGCTTCCAGTACTAAAAAAGAAAAATCCTTCTTGCAAACCTCAGCTGCTGACAACCTGCTGAAAAAGCAAATTCCAGGCTGGAGGTGTATTTTATTACTGTTTAAATTCCAGAGCAAAAGCAATTAAAACAATGTATTTAGCCTCTTTGGAAAATGTGGAAGTAACTTTAATTTCAAAAGTGAGGCAATGTCACAACTGAAGTGCTTTTCCTCTTTGGCTCTTGAAACTTTTTAGCTACTATCAGGCTTGTACAAAGGGCATAGTATCCATAGCAACAGTTTCTTCCGTATTTCACTTTCACCACATTTGGAAAGGTCATCTTTTGTTTTCATCATTTTATGGCCCACATTGTTTACTTTTATTTTTAATAAATAGGTAAAAAATGGCAAGCTCAGTTCATTTATTTTGGGTCCACTTTGAATTTTTCCTTTGTTCTTTATTATAAAATAAGTTTCAGTTTCACTGAAAATAACTAAAGATGGGATGCCTGAATATCTAAGATGGTTAAGCGTCTGCCTTCAGCTCAGGTCATGATCTCAGGGTGCTGGGATGGAGCCCAGGATTGGGCTCCCTGCTCGTTGGATGCTTGCTTCCCCCTCTCCCTCTGTCTGGCTCTTTACCTACTTGTGATTTCTCTCACTGTCATATAAATAAATAAAATCTTTTAAAAATAAACATAATATAAATATTCACTGTGAAATGTATATACTTCTTTAAGGTAACAGTTTTTGTTTAAGTTTTGTATTTAGCCCTATTTAAAAGCTAGTTTGAAAGTACCCACAATATCATGCTTTAAGAATGATAATCTATGCTTTGGAATAAAATAGCACAACTGTTTAAATTATTAATGAGACATAATACACACTACAAGCTCTAAATACTATTAAGACAAAAAGGTTCCCAATCATTCAGGGAGAATTAAATTAATAAGGCATTATCCAGAAATAAAGGAGTCTTCACTTTCATGTAAACATATCTTTGACTTAAAATTAATTTTTGAAAGGAACAATTTGAAATCTTATAATTTTATAATCAGCAGATGCTTGAATATACACTTTATGTATATTATCTAATGTAATCCCTACTGAAACAACATTGTTAGGCAGAGATTCTATCAGCATTTTACAGATGATGAAAATGCTGTTTAGGGTAGATAAGGTGGAGAATGTAAAAAATAAAAGCTGAGAGTGCTGAAACTATGATTAACAATTCTGATCCATTGAGGTAGAGTAAACAACTTTTTGCCGTTTTGCTTTCTTTACTCAGTTTCTTCTCCAAAGTAATCTTTTTTTTTTAAAGCTTTTTTTTTAAAGACTTATTTATTTGACAGACAGAGATCACAAGTAGGCAGAGAGGCAGGCAGAGAGAGAGAGAGGGGAGGAAGCAGGCTCCCAGCTAAGCAGAGAGCCCGATGCGGGGCTCGATCCCAGGACCCTGGCATCATGACCTGAGCTGAAGGCAGACTTTAAACCCGCTGAGCCACCCAGGTGCCCCTCCAAAGTAATCTTTAACTCCTTATACCTCCTCTCCTTTTGCTGCCAGTATTCAGTTTCAAACATTTTAATTCAGCCTTGATAATATTTTTCACTGTGATGAATTCTCTAATCTTCTGCACTACAAAAAAGACTTTATTTTCTTTCTTCTTGATAACTGAAATGTTTTTCTAAATTGTTTCTGATATTTAATATTTTTCCAATTTATCCAAACTATTATCTACATATATTAAGGCCAGTTTTGATCATTTCTCTATACACTCACAGACACACACACTCAAAAATTCCTTTTGACGTCATAAAAGACAAAGAAACCAATGGCGTGAAAAAGAAGTCAGGAGAGAATTTTGTGGAGGAGAAACAGTATTATACAACTTTAACATTGGGTATTTTTGTCTGAGGAAAAAGAAGTTTTACTTATCACTCCAATATATTGTAGTTGTGCCTAAATTATTGGCATATACCATAACCACAAAAGTTTGTTATTTGTACTCTCCTATTCATAGACTCAAAAGTAAAGATTTTCCAAACTGTTTCCTTATTGTAGTATCCTTATGCTTTTCTTTCTTGTTTGTGTTTTTATCATAGAATAGCTATACTGAAATTCATTTCTAGGTAGTCTATTAGCATGAAGGTATAGACAAATGAGTAAAGGCAAAGAGGGACATAATGACATTGCACAAGAATTTTATTTTGATTAGGAATAGAATCTTATATTGCCATTTTCACATTTGAAAAGGATGACACTTTTATGAAATTGACAATTATTAGGTGTCTGGGGAAAGAAAGATTAACACTGACTGGATTATGGGAAAATTAGAACTGCCAATCTATTTTCTTCTGGGGCAATCAGAGAAGAGATTATTATATATATTCTATTAGAATATTATGATTTATTTTTTATAAAGAGCTTTGATCTCTCTTCTGCCTTACCCCTATCAACTCCCCCTTTTAGTGGAATCAAAATAGCTACCAAAGAAAGGAAATTACTAGTACACATTATTTTCAAATTGTAGACTTAGGAATGTGACAGTCATTTATTAGAATTTTTTTTAAATTCAAAAATGGGGGTGCCCTGGATGGCTCAGTTGGTTAAGCAACTGCCTTTGGTTCAAGTCTTGATCCTGTAGTCCCAGGATCAAGTCCTGCATGAGGCTCCCTGCTCAGTGGGGAGTCTGCTTCTCCCTCTGACCCTCTCCCCTCTCGTGCTCTCTCTCACTCTCTCTCTCTTTCAAATAAATAAATAAAATCTTAAAAAAATAAAAATAAAAATCCGGAATTGTTAAAACAATATGCAGAAATAAGAGTACTGTAGTTGATCAAAAGGATAATGAATTATACTGCCTATTTATTTTATATTTATTTTTTAAAGATTTTATTTATTTACTTGACAGAGAGAGAGAGTGCACAAGCAGGCAGAGCGGCAGGCAGAGCGGCAGGCAGAGGGAGAGGGAGAAGCAGCCTTCTTGCTGAGCAAGGAGCCCAATGTGGGGCCCAATCCCAGTACTCTGGGATCATGACCCAAGCCAAAGGTAACTGCTTAACTGACTTAGCCACACAGGCACCCTGTTATTATTTATTCTTTAAAGAGTAACATTTGTATGTAGCATTTGAAAATTTAAAGGAGCAATTATGTGTGAAAGTGGCTGTTTTGTCTCATACTGTTCTCTAAAAGTTGGTGGCATCTGCCATTTCGGTTGGAGATTCAGCAGCAGCATTATCTAGATCAACCTCAATGTTTGAGAGACCATGCTGCCAGGCATATTTATATCCTCCATTTCTTGCCAATTTGGTACTCTCTTAAGAAACTCATTTTTCTCAGCATTAAGTGTCTGTGTTCTGATTATTTAACACATTCTTTAAAATTATGTTTAAATTTTAATTCCAGTATAGTTAACATACAGTGTTATATTGGATTCAGTTGTACAATATAATAATTCAACAATTCCATACAACAGTGCTCATCACGGAAATTGCACTCCTTAATCCCTGTCACCTATTTCACACATCACCCATCACCCATTCCCACCACCCACCTCCCTCTGATGACCATCACTTTGTTCTCTATAGTTAAGAATCTGTTTCTTGGTTTGTCCCTTTCTAATTTTTCTCCTTTGCTCCTTTGTTTTGTTTCTTAAATTCCACATGTAAATGAAATCATATAGTATTTGTCTTTCTCTGATTGACTTATTCTTACTAGGATTATACTTTTGAGCTCAATCCATGACATTACAATGGCAAGATTTCATTCTTCTTCTTTTTTTTTTTTTAATGTCTGGATACAATTCCATTGTATGTGTGTGTGTGTGTCTGTACATAATATATATTATATATCTATATATAATATATATGACACCTCTTCTTTATTTATCTATCAGTGGACAATTGGGCTGCTTCCAAGGTTTGGCAATTGCAAATAATGCTGCGATAAACAGGAGTTTATGTATCTTTTTGAACTAGTGTTTTTATATTTTGAGGATAAATACCCATTAGTGTGTTTATAGGATCAGAGAGCAGTTCTGTTTTTGACTTTTTGAGGAACCTCCATACTTTTTCCAGAGTGACTGCACCAGTTTGCATTCCCACCAACAGTGCATAAGTGTTCCTTTTTCTCCACTTCTCCTTAACACCTGTTGTTTCCTGTGTTGTTGATTTTAGCCCTTGTGACAGGTGTGAGGTGATATCTCATTGTACTTCAGATTTGCATTTTGCTGATGATGTGATATTGAACATAATTTTGTGTGTTTTTCTGGCCATCTGAATGTCTTCTTTGTAGCAACATATATTCATGTCTTCTGCACATTTTTAAACAAGATTATTCATTATGGGGGATGTTGAGTAGTTTAAGTTCTTTATGTATTTCCGGTACTAATGACTTACTGATATGCCATTTGAAATCTTCTCTCATTCAGTAGGTTGTCTTTTAGTTTGTAGATTGTTTCCTTCACCAAAGAAACTTTTATTTTTGTCTATTCCCAGTAGTTCATTATTGGTTTAATTTTCTTTGCCTCAGGAGTTGTATCTAGAAAAATGTTGTTATAGCCAATGTCAGAGACATTACTGTGTTCTCTTTTAGGATTTTTAGGGCTCTAGGTCTCACATTTCCATGTTTAATCTATTTTGAGTTTATTTTTGTGTTTAGTGTAAGGAAGTGGTCCAGTCTCATTATTTTGAATGCAGCTGTCCAGTTTTCTCAACACTATCTGTTAAAGAGATAGCCTTTCTTCCATTGGATATTTTTTCCTGTTTTGTCAAAGTTTAATTGAAGGTGTATTTCTATATTTTCTATTCAATTCTATTGATCTATATGCCTACTTTTTTTAATATTTATTTATTTATTTATTTGACAGAGAGAGAGAGAGAGAGAGAGAGATCACAAGTAGAGCAGCAGGCAGAGAGAGAGGGGGAAGCAGGCTCCCCGTGGAGCAGAGAGCCTGATGCGGGGCTCGATCCCAGGACCCTGAGACCATGACCTGAGCCGAAGGCAGCGGCTTAACCCACTGAGCCACCCAGGCGCCCCTATATGCCTACTTTTTGTGCTAGTGTCATAATGTTTTGATTACTATAGCTTTGTCATATAACTTAATCTAGAATTGTGATACAGCCAACTTTGTTTTTCTTCTTCAAAATAGCTTTGGCTATTTGGGGTACTTTTTGGTTTCATACAAACTTTTGGAACATTTGTTTGAGTTCTGTGAAAAATGATGTTGGCATTTTGATAGAGATTACATTTAATTTGCAGATTGTTTTCAGTAGTATAGATATTTTAACAATATCTGATTTCTAAACCATGGACATGGAATATCTTTTCATTTCTTTGTGTTGTCTTTAATTTCTTTTATCACCATTTTATAGTTTTCAAGTGCAGGTCTTTCACCTCTTTCATTAGGTTTATTCCTAGGTACCTTATTTTGGGTGCAACTGTAATGGCATTGATTTATTCCTTTATTTTGCTGTTGCTTCATTACTGCTATATGAGACTGATCTGATGACCTTCTTCATTATTGCTATATAGAAATGAAACAGATTTCTGCAAATTGATTTTGTATCCTGTGACTTAAGTCATTTCTCAGTTCTAGTAGTTTTTTTGGTGGATTCTTTACAGTTTTATATATGTAGTATCATATTATTTTCAAATTGTGAAAGTTTTAGTTCTTTCTTATCAGTTTGAATGCATTTTATTTCTTTTTGTTGTCTAATGGCTGAGGCTAAGACTTCTAGTACTATGTTGAATAAAATGGTGAGAGTGGACCCTCTCTTGTTCCTCACTTAGAGGAAAAGTTCTCAGTTTTTCCCCATTGAGTATGATGTTAGCTGTGGGTTTGTTTGGTTTGTTTTGTTTTAATATATGAACTTTATTATGATGAGATTTGTTTCTTCTAAACCTACTTGGTTGAGGGTTTTTATCATGACTTCATTCTGTATTTTGTAAGATGTTTTTTCTTCATGTATTGAAATAACCATATGATTTTATCCTTTCTCTTAAAAATTGGTTTGTGGGAGGAATCAAGATGGTGGAGAAGTAGCAGGCTAAGACTACATCAGGTAGCAGGAGATCAGCTCGATAGCTTATCTAAACATTGCAAACACCTACAAATCCAATGGGAGATCGAAAAGAAGAACCGCAATTCTAGAAACAGAAAATCAACCACTTTCTCAAAGGTAGGACTGGTGAAGAAGTGAATCTAAAATGACGGGAAGATAGACCACTGGGGGAGGTCCAGGCTCCGGCAAGGGGCAGAGCAATGGAGCACAAAATCAGGACTTTTAAAAGTCTGTTCCACTGAGAGACATTGCTTCAGAGGCTAAAATGGGGTGAAGCCCACACGGGGTCAGCGTGGCCCCAGGTCCTGCAGGGTAACAGAAGGATCAGGAGTGTTGGAGTGTCGCAGAAGTCACAGGTGTTAGAATGGAGAAGCCAGCTACAGAGACACAGCCGAGGACTGAACTCTCAGCTTGGGGTTACCTTGAACCGGTCGCAGGCTGGGTGAGCTCGCAGAGCGGCTGGAGGCAGGGGATACGGGAGTGATTGGCCTCCGGGCCAGAGACTAGGAGGCCGCCATTTTCATTCCCATCCTCCAGAACTCTACGGAAAGGGTTCAGGGAACAGAAGCTCGCAAAAGCGAACCTGAGCGGATTACTTAGTCTGGCCCCCGGTAAGGGTGGTACAATTCCACCTCGAGCAAAGACACTTGAGAGTCACTACAACAGACCTCTTCCCCAGAAGATCAACAAAATATCCAGCCAGCACAAAGTTCATCTATGAAGTAAAGCAGGTTCAATACCTAAGACAGCAGCGGAAATCCAGAGGAGGAGAAAGCAAAGCATGGAACTCATGGCTTTCTCCCCATGATTCTTTTTTTGTTTTTTTTTTTAAAGATTTTATTTATTTGACAGAGATCACAAGTAGGCAGAGAGGCAGGCAGAGAGAGAGAGGAGAGAGAGGAAGGGAAGCAGGCTCCCCGCTGAGCAAAGAGCCCAATGCGGGGCTCAATCCTAGGAACCCGAGATCATGACCTGAGCCAAAGGCAGAGGCTTCAACCCACTGAGTCACCCAGGCGCCCCTCCCCATGATTCTTTAGTCTTGCAGTTAATTCAATTTTTTTTTCAATATTTTTCTTTCTTTTTTCTTCTTCTACTAAATTTTTTAAAACTTTTACCCTTTTCTTTTTTAATGTTTTTTGACTAGTTTATCTAAAATATATATATTTTCTTTTCTTATATATTTTTTCTTTATTTGTTTTATTTTTTAATTTTTTTTCTTTTTTTTTTCTGAACCTCTTTTTATACACTTTCTCCCCCCCACCAAAATTTGGGGTCCCTTCTGATTTGGTAACAGTGCCTTTTTTTCCCTGGGATCTTTGCCACCCTTTTAGTATTTTATTTGATCGTTCATATCCTCTTATCTGGACAAAATGACAAGGCGGAAAAAATCACGACAAAAAAAAAAAAAGAACAAGAGGCAGTACTGAAGGCTAGTGACATAATCAACACAGACATTGGTAATATGTCAGATCAAGAGTTCAGAATGACGATTCTGAACGTTCTAGCCAGGCTCAAAAAAAGGCATGGAAGATATTAGAGAAACCCCCTCTGGAGATATAAAAGCCCTTTCTGGAGAAATTAAAGAACTAAAATCTAACCAAGTTGAAATAAAAAAAAAGCTATTAATGAGGTGCAATAAAAAATGGAGGCTCTCACTGCTAAGATAAATGAGGGAGAAGAAAGAATTAGTGATTGGGGCAGAAGGACTATTAGAATAATTAGAGAGAATTTTCCTAATAAGGCAAAGGGAACAAGCATCAAAATCCAGGAGGTGCAGAGAAGCCCCCTCAAAGTCAACAAGAATAGGTCCACATCCGGTCACCTAATAGTAAAATTTACAAGTCTTAGTGACAAAGAGAAAATCCTGAAAGCAGCCTGGGAAAAGATGTCTGTAACATACAATGGTAAAAATATTAGATTGGCAGCAGACTTATCCACAGAGACCTGGCAGGCCAGAAAGAGCTGGCATGATATATTCAAGAGCACTAAATGAGAAAAGCATGCAGCCAAGAATACTCTATCCAGCTAGGCTATCGATGAAAATAGAAGGAGAGATCAAAAGCTTCCAGGACAAACAAAAACTGAAAGAATTTGTAAACACCAAGCCAGCTCTACAGGAAATATTGAAAGGGGTCCTCTAAGCAAAGAGAGAGCCTAAAAGTAGTAGATCAGAAAGGTACAGAGACAATATACAGTAACAGTCTCCTTACAGGCTAATAATGGCACTAAATTCATATCTCTCAATAGTTACCCTGAATGTTAATGGGCTAACTGCCCCAATCAAAAGACACAGGGTATCAGAATGGATAAAAAACAAAACCCATATATATGGTGTTTACAAGAAACTCAGTTTAGATGTGAAGACACCTCCAGATTTAAAGTGAGGGGGTGGAAAACAATTTACCATGCTAATGGGCATCAGAAGAAAGCTGGGGTGGCAATCCTTATATCAGATCAATTAGATTTTAAGCCAAAGACTATAATAAGAGATGAGGAAGGACACTAAATCATACCCAAAGGGTCTGTCCAACAAGAAGAACTAAAAATTTTAAATATCTATGCCCCTAACATGGGAGCAGCCAACTATATCAACCAATTAATAACAAAATCAAAGAAACACATCAATAATAATACAATAATAGTAGGGGACTTTAACACTCCCCTCACTGAAATGGACAGATCATCCAAGCAAAAGATCAACAAGGAAATAAAGGCCTTAAGTGACACACTAGACCAGATGGACATCACAGATCTATTCAGAACATTTCATCCCAAAGCAACAGAATACACATTCTTCTCTAGTGCACATGGAACATTCTCCAGAATAGATCACATCCTGGGTCACAAATCTGGTCTCAACTGGTATCAAAAGATTAGGATCATTCCCTGCATATTTTCAGACCACAATGCTCTGAAGCTAGAACTCAATCACAAGAGGAAAGCTGGAAAGAACCCAAATACATGGAGACTAAACAGCATCCTTCTAAAGAATGAATGGGTCAACCGGAAATTAAAGAAGAATTGAAAAAATTCATGGAAACAAATGATAATGAAAACACAACGGTTGAAAATCTGTGGGACACAGCAAAGGCAGTCCTGAGAGGAAAATATATAGCAGTACAAGCCTTTCTCAAGAAACAAGAAAGGACTCAAGTACACTACCTAATCCTACACCTAAAGGAGCTGGAGAAAGAACAAGAAAGAAACCCTAAACCCAGCAGCAGAAGAGAAATCATAAAGATCACAGCAGAAATCAATGAAATAGAAACCCCCCAAAAAACAATGGGAAAAATCAATGAAACAAGGAGCTGGTTCTTTAAAGAATCAATAAGATTGATAACCCCCTGGCCAGACTTATCAAAAAGAAAAGAGAAAGGACCCAAATAATTAAAATCATGAATGAGAGAGGAGAGATCACAACTAACACCAAAGAAATATGGACAATTATAAGAACATATGTTGAGCAATTCTACACCAACAAATTTGACAATCTGGAAGAAATGGATGCATTCCTAGAGACATATAAACTACCACAACTGAACCAGGAAGAAATAGAAAACCTGAACAGGTCCATAACCAGTAAGGAGATTGAAACAGTCATCAAAAATCTCCAAACAAACAAAAGCCCAGGGCCAGACGGCTTCCCAGGGGAATTCTACCAAACATTTAAAGAAGAACTAATTCCGATTCTCCTGAAACTGTTCCAAAAAATAGAAATGGAAGGAACACTTCCAAACTCATTTTATGAGGCCAGCATCACCTTGATCCCAAAACCAGACAAGGATCCCACCAAAAAAGAGAACTACAGACCACTATCCTTGATGAACACAGATGCAAAAATTCTCACCAAAATACTAGCCAATAGGATTCAACAGTACATTAAAAGGATTATTCACCACGATCAAGTGGGATTTATTCCAGGGCTGCAGGGTTGGTTCAACGTCCGCAAATCAATCAATGTGATAGAACACATTAATAAAAGAAGGAAGAAGAACCATAGGATACTCTCCATAGATGCTGAAAAAGCATTTGATAAAGTACAGCATCCATTCCTGATCAAAATTCTTCAAAGTGTAGGGATAGAGGGCACATACCTCAATATTATCAAAGCCATCTATGAAAAACCCACCACAAACATCATTCTCAATGGAGAAAAACTGAAAGCTTTTCCATTAAGGTCAGGAACACGGCAGGGATGTCCATTATCACCACTGCTATTCAACATAGTACTAGAAGGCCTAGCCTCAGCAATCAGACAACAAAAAGAAATTAAAGGCATCCAAATCAGCAAAGAAGAAGTCAAACTATCACTCTTCACAGATGATATGATACTATATGTGGAAAACCCAAAAGACTCCACTCCAAAACTGCTAGAACTGGTACAGGAATTCAGTAAAGTGTCAGGATATAAAATCAATGCACAGAAATCAGTTGCATTTCTGTACACCAACAACAAGACAGAAGAAAGAGAAATTAAGGAGTCAATTCTATTTACAATTGCACCCAAAACTATAAGATACCTAGGAATAAACCTAACCAAAGAGGCTAAGAATCTATATGCAGAAAACTATAAAGTACTCATGAAAGAAACTGAGTAAGACACAAAGAAATGGAAAAATGTGCCATGCTCCTGGATTGGAGGAATAAATATTGTGAAAATGTCTATGCTACCTAAAGCAATCTACACATTTAATGCAATCCCTATCAAAATACCATCGTTTTTTTTTTCAAAGAAATGGAACAAATAATCCTAAAATTTATATGGAACCAGAATAGACCTCGAATAGCCAAAGGAATATTGAAAAAGAAAGCCAAAGTTGGTGGCATCACAATTCCAGAATTCAAGCTCTATTACAAAGCTGTCATCATCAGGACAGCATGGTACTGGCACAAAAACAGACACATAGATCAATGGAACAGAATAGAGATCCCAGAAATAGACCCTCAACTCTATGGTCAACTAATCTTCGACAAAGCAGGAAAGAATGTCCAATGGGAAAAAAAACAGCCTCTTCAATAAATGGTGCTGGGAAAATTGGACAGCCACACGCAGAAAAATGAAATAGGACCACTTCCTTACACCACACACGAAAATAGACTCCAAATGGATGAAGGACCTCAATGTGAGAAAGGAATCCATCCAAATCCTTGAGGAGAACACAGGCAGCAACCTCTTCGACCTCTGCCACAGCAACTTTTTCCTAGGAACATCGGCAAAGGCAAGGGAAGCAAGGGCAAAAATGAACTATTGGGATTTCATCAAGATCAAAAGCTTTTGCACAGCAAAGGAAACAGTTAACAAAACCAAAAGACAACTGACAGAATGGGAGAAGATATTTGCAAACGACATATCAGATAAAGGTCTAGGGTCCAAAATCTATAAAGAACTTAGTAAACTCAACACCCAAAGAACAAACAATCCAATCAAGAAATGGGCAGAGGACATGAACAGACATTTCTGCAAAGAAGACATCCAGATGGCCAACAGACACATGAAAAAGTGCTCCACATCACTCGGCATCAGGGAAATACAAATCAAAACCATAATGAGATATCACCTCACACCAGTCAGAATGGCTAAAATTAACAAGTCAGGAAATGACAGATGCTGGCGAGGATGCGGAGAAAGGGGAACCCTCCTCCACTGTTGGTGGGAATGCAAGCTGGTGCAACCACTCTGGAAAACAGCATGGAGGTTCCTCAAAATGTTGAAAATAGAACTACCCTATGACCCAGCAATTGCACTACTGGGTACTTACCCTAAAGATACAAATGTAGTGGTCCGAAGGGACACGTGCACACGAATGTTTATAGCATCAAAGTCTACAATAGCCAAACTATGGAAAGAACTTATATGTCCATCAACAGATGAATGGATAAAGAAGAGGTGGTATATATACACAATGGAATACTATGCAGCCATCAAAAGAAATGAAATCTTGCCATTTGCGACGACATGCATGGAACTAGAGGGTATCATGCTTACTGAAATAAGTCAATCAGTGAAAGACAACTATCATATGATCTCCCTGATATGAGGACGTGGAGATGCAACATGGTGGGTTAGGGGGATAGGAGAAGAATAAATGTAACAAGATGGGATTGGGAGGGAGACAAACCATAAATGACTCTTAATCTCACAAAACAAACTGGGGGTTGCTGAGGGGAGGTGGGATTGTGAGAGGGGGAGGGGGTTATGGACATTGGGGAGGGTATGTGCTATCATGAGTGCTGTGAAGTGTGTAAATCTGGTGATTCACAGACCTGTACCCCTGGGGATAAAAATACATTATATGTTTATTAAAATAAAAAAATTGGTTTGTTAATATTGAGGCACATTGCAAGTCACTAATAAACCTCACTTGAAGGTAGTGAAAGATTTTTTAATGTATTGTTGGATTCAAGTTGCTACTATTTGGTTAAGAATTTTGTATATATGTTAAACAAAGATATTGGCCTGTAGTTCTCTCTTTCTTTCTCTCTCTTTCTCAATCTCCCTGTCTGTCTCTGTTTCTCTTTTGTGGTATCTTTATCTGGTTTTGCATCAGGGTGATTCTGGCTTCAGAGAGTGATTTTGGAAGTTTTTCTTCCTCTCCTATTTTTTTTTTTTTTGGTAGTATTCTAGGAAGAATAGCTATTAACTCTTCTTTAAATGCTTGGTAGAACTTACCTGTGAAATTGCGTAGTCTTAAGCTTTCATTTTTGGGTAGTTTTTTGATTCCCGATTCAATCTCCTTGTTGGCAATTAGTCTGTTCAAATTTTCTGTTTCTTCCTGCTTCTGTTTTTGCATTTTTACTCTTTATTTTTTGAATGCATATTAGAGCCTTTGATATGTGGTTACCATTTAGTTATTATACAACATCTTCTGTATATAGCAGTTTATATTAATGATATTTGCTTAATTTTGAGCGTATTCCTCATGGTTTCCTCTACTTTTCAGATATTTCATTTTGTGCTTCTCTTGAGTAATTTTTATAGTAACTTTTTCCTTCCGATTTTTCTTATTCTTATCTGTGGTTTCATTTTCCACTCACAGAATTCCCCTCATTTTTTTTAATTTGTTTTATTTATTTAGTTTTTTTTTTAAGAGATGGTTTAGTAGTCATGAGTTCTTTCACTTTGTTTGTCCAGAAAACTCTTTATCTCTCCTTCTATTCTGAAACATAACATTGCTGGATTTTGTATATATTCTTGGCTGCAGATTTTACCATTGTACCACTTTGAGTATATCATGCCAATCTCTTCTAGCCTGGAAGATTTCTGCTGAAAAATCAGCTGGTAGCCTTATGGGGTATCCTTTATATGTAACTGTCTTTTAATTTTTATTATTATTAAAATTCTTTCTCTATCACTATTTTTTCCCATTTTAATTTTTGTGTCTTAGTGTGGACTTCCTGAGGTTGAATTTGTTGAGGAAATTGCTATGCCTCCAGAATCTGGATCTCTGTTTCCCTTCCTACATTTGGGAAGTTTTCAGCTATTGCTTCTTCAAATAAAAGTTCTGTCCCCTCCCCCTTCTCTCTTCTCTTTCTGGGATCCCTATAATGCAAATGTCATTAAATTTGATGGTGATGCTGTGTTCTCTAGGTCTATTCTCATTATGCATTATTTGTTTGTCTCTCACCTGTTCACCTTGATTGCTTTCCATTACTCTATCCTCCAGGTCACTTATATATCCTTCTACTTCATGTAGCCTACTATTTATTCCATTTATTATATTTTTAATTTCATTTATGGAGCTCTTAAGAGCTGATATGTTATGTTTTCATTTTTTTGTTAAGGGTCTCACTGAGGTCTTCCACACTTTTCTGAAGTCCAGTGCATATCTTTATGATCATTACTTTAAATTCTCTGTTAAGCATATTACTTATTTCTGTTTTGTTTAGATCTCCTGATGTGATTTTGTCCTGTTCTTTTCATTTGGGACATAATCCTCTGTATCTTCATTTTGTCTATGTCTCTGTGTCTGTTTCTGTGTGTTAGGAAAGTCAGCTATGTCTTCTGTTCTTCAAAATAGTGGTTTTTGAAGAAGAGGTCCTATAGTGCCCTGCAGCACAGTGCCCCCTTTTCTCCAGAAACTGGCACTTCAGGGGAGTCTTCTAATTGTGTTGCTTATATTCTGCTACTTTGTCTGAATTGCTTTGTCTTTCAGCCCAGAGTTCTGACACTGAGTCTCTGCCTTTTATGGGCTATGCTTGCTCTCTGTGGTATTAGTGAAATCCAGGCAGGCAGGTTTTTAGGGGATGTGACTGCAGGAGAGTTTGGGGGTGGGGTGGTGGTTTAGCAAATTTTGAGCTGAGTAACTTGTCCTGGGCAGGACTCCTAGAAGCTTGGAGGTTTCAGAAGGGAGGGGGCAGTAGAGGTCAGGGGCACAGAAATTTGGGCTCAGCACTGGGCTGAGGCCAGTAGGCTTGGAGTGGACAGTACTCAGGAGAATGTGTGGGCAGGGCTCACTGCTAGTGGGTTAGGTAGCAAGTGTCCCTGAAGTGTTACCTCCCATAGGTGGTCCTGTGTTTATGACAGGGAGTTTGGGTGAGGGAGAGAAATGTTGCCTATCAACTCCTTTGTTCCTGGAAAAGTCCCCCAACAAACTCTAAAATCCATATTAACAGATCCTCTTCCTGTTTGCCCCAGGCATAGTGCAAATTGTCTCTTCTATTTTGTCTCTCTGCAAGCTGTGTCTCTTTAAGGGTTTGGATCCACCTATCACTCACCTTCTTGCCTTGCCCAGTGCTTAGTCAGCTGATTTAAACTGACAGGCTCTGTGTCCTGCTGGTTATACAAACTCAGGAAATTCAATCAGTCTGGTTATGGGGATTCATCTCCTTGTGTGTGCTCCCTAATGTAAGGGACCATTTCCTTCCCCTCTCCATGCTTACATTTACTCTCTCCTAGGGGCAGCTGCTGACCAGCATTTCTATCCTTTCTAAACTCTCAGATAAGATTTCTTCTTTACATTAGTTGTGGAGCATGTTCTTCCAGTCTTTAGATCACTCCCTGATTTATCCACAAGGATGTGAGTGATATCTAATTTTAAATGTGGGACAGGATGAACTTAGGGTCTTCTTACTCTGCCATCTTCTCAAGCTCCCCAAATTTAATCACTTTTTGATAATAGGTGTTTCATACCTTCCAAATATCCTCATACTTCATATCCCTTAATGTTGGTCTATCTACATTTCTCTTTCCCAGATTTTGTCTCTGATACCTTCCAATATTTCTCTCTTAGAGAACTTTACTAAACAACTCATCTATTTCTTTTCATGTGTCATGTATATTCTGACCTTAGAACACATTTCTTTTTACATAATGATGTAAAATAAGTAGATGTACCTGCAGGTCCTAGAACTCTGCACATTGGGAATATTTTTCCTAATCACTAGTTGTGAGGTCTATCCCTGCAAGGTGGTACTGTCCATATTGCAGGCTACTTGCACAACAGAGTTGTCTACAGTAGAATTATTTTCCCCCCACTCTGGGCCTTTTCAAAATAGGTAAACTTCCACAAAACTTGATAAATAGTCTAGAGGTCTCCAAGCACATGTGGCATGGGCTACCTCAGAACATAAAGAGTTCAAGATGGCATTGTCTATATCTTATAGTGGAGACTGATCAATGTAATAATTAAATTTTGTTGTTCTTATTGTTATTGTTTTTGTTGTTTTACTTTGCACACACTGAGTCTATATTACCTATTACATGACTAAAACCTAATATATATATATATATATATATATATATATATATATATATATAATTGGAGGAGACAGCACCACAAAATTTTATAGAGCTTAGTTTCCACCTATGAGACACATGTGTATTATCCAAGACTCCAATATACTCAGTATTTCTTATCTGTACAGCAAGATGTCATCATCTAGCAAATTATATCACCAATACAGTCAATCATGATTTGTATAGAATGTGTGTTTGAATTACTTTTTTTACATAGGCTCCAGACCCAGCTTGAACTCATTACCCTAAGATCAAGACTTGAACTGTGATGAAGATTCAGAGGTTTAACCAACTGAGCCACTCAGGCACCCCTAGTACCCCAAAAGGTAGCATAGAAGATGTGTTCCATGAACAATACTATGTGTACTAGGTTGAATAATATCTCCCTAAAATTTGTGTCTACTCAGAACATCAGAATGTTAATTTGTGTCTACTCAGAACATCAGAATGTTACCTTATTTGGAAATAGAATATTTATAGATATAATTAGTAAGTTAAAATGAAGTCAAAATTAAATTAGATCTCTAATTCAATGATTTATGTGCTTATGGAAAAAAAAAAGAAACAAAGAGACACATAGGAATTCCATGTGAAGATGCAGTGTTTGCAACTAAAAACAAGGGATGCAAAGTATTACATTAACCACCAGAAACTAGGAGAAGTCATGGAACTGCTTCCTGCTCAGTATCTTCAGAAAGAATCAACTCTGCAGACACTTGGATTTCAGACTTCTGTTCCCTAGGACTGTGAGAGAATGGTTCCTATTGTTTTAAGCTCCTCAGTTCATAGTAATTTCTTAAAGCAGTCCCGGAAAACTAATACACTATGTGAATATAAATTGCTTCTACTTCTCAATCACTTGACTGCCATGAGAAAGGATATCTTGCCCAACTGTTGACTGTATTCCAACTATGGGAATCTGCAATATTCTTTAGTGGATATAACTCACCTGGAACAGTTACTGCAGTTGAGGCTACTATGTGTTTGTGTTTGTGATAGCACACTTGTTTTTTTTTTAAGATTTTATTTATGTATTTGACAGACAGATCACAAGTAGACAGAGAGGAGGAAGCAGGCTCCCTCCCAAGCAGAGAGCCCGATGTGGGGCTTGATCCCAGGACCCTGGGATCATGACCTGAGCTGAAGGCAGAGGCTTTAACCCCCTGAGCCACCCAGGTGCCCCGGGATAGCACACTTTCATCTCCTGGGATATATCTGATTTTTGTAGCGATCAGGATTTTGAATGAGTGTAATATGAGACCACAATTTAGCATCCTTTAGGTCTAAAATATGGCTATCATCTCTATCATTTGCACCAAGATATTATATTGCTCTTGGTTTGCTATCTTTGTGAAAAGAAAGTTAGTATCTGCAGCTTGCACTTGGCTTTTTCTATGGGATCTCTTACCTTATAAATCAAGGAACCAATGAGAATTCTGCAGATGAACAGAGATACAAACCACCAACTGTTATTAATTTGGATAACAGAGAAATCACCATCAAGTAGTTCTGTAGACCTATTAGGCATATTAGCCACTGTGAGCCATGCCTGGTCAAGAGCTTCATTTATTACATGGCCCTCATTTACTACATTCTTTTGATAATGCCCTCTGGTGATCTTAGTGTGGATGATGACTATGACGGCAATTCAGTTCCCCAGATAACAATGTCTACTTAGGTCCTGCATCTAAGAGTTTTTGCAATGTTTGGGTAATCTTCTTTCTTGGGTTATGGTTAAATGGTCAAATAGCTGTAGACCCCTTTGAAGAAGAATTGGATTAATCATTATTGTATACTCTTGCTAAGATGTTGTATTATCTTTTCATGTAGAGATCCAGGATCCCCTTCACTCAGGGTGTTCTAAGTGCTGGTATATGTTAGGCCCTCCAGTTCTTGTGGTGTGTAATCCCCTTACAAACTTAGGCAATCTTTCACTTTTTCAGCGGGATTACATTGTAACATGATTCTAGTTATTAACCTGATGACCTAGAGCTAGTGTTATTGTCCTGAGGAGTCTTTTTTTTTTTTTCTTTCAAGAAAAGGATTTTTGTATGGTCTTCAAATAATAAGTGTGCTATCTTAAAAAAAATAAATAAATAAGAGTGAATTATTTCTGCAAGCCCTAAGAGTTTTGACTAACTTGGGAATTGAAGGTTTTTAAGTTCATTGACTTACATGTACCCATATAAATTCTGATAATCCAAACATTTCTTGGTCAGGTTTTTGGTCTTGGTATAAAAAATTTTCTGGGGTTGAGATTTCAACCTTTATTGTAGCTCTAATACCCTGATAATCAATTTTTTTCTGGCCTTTAGCTATAGAGGCTGTGATAGTAATAAGACTCTATTGTGTATTAGTTATTCATAACATTTTGATGTTTTTTCATTGAATCAATAACATCCAGGAAGTATCATCAATTCCATATTATTTACTATTACTGCTTTTATTGAAATTTCCAAATTATTGAAATGTATCTCTCCACACATACTCTTCTACTTGTATCTCCTCTGAATTCATCAATGGGAGGCTTTTTTATAATTACATCTTTACAGCATGCCAAAGGAAATTACTACTAAAATTTGGCCAATGATGCAATTCTTGAGAAGCAGATGAAGCTGGCAGCTTATTCTGCTTCAAAATCTAATCTTGGTGTCAACTTCCTAGGATCATGTCCTGTATCAACAGTTTTAGATCATATTTCCTAGAAAATAAAGGTTTCCTTGCAGGGATTTTGTAGATGAATACTGTTGGGATAACTGTTTATAAAGGGATGAAGAGAACAAAATTATGTATAGACAGAAACTTGAAGTGGAATCCAGCTATAACTAACAATTGGCCTATTTTACCAGGACTTTGGAACTGAGATGACCCTTCAGAGTTACCCTAAATATATGTAAGGGGGGTAGGCTTCTGTACTTCCTCTTTGGACAGTCTTTGAAGGTAGACTGCCCCTAAGTGGCAAGACGTTAGCTGAAGCAATTTCTCCCCAGCCTGGAACAACTGATGAAGAAGGACTTGACTGTGATAGGTCAGCAGACAACACTCCAAGCAAAAGACAAGATCTTTAAATGGTCCTCTGGATAGTACCCTACAGCACTCACTAGAAAGAAATTACTTCTGAACATCTCCAAACACATGAATAGCTGTGAATATTAGGAGAGTGGACACATTCACTTAGAAAACCTGGAATTCAGGGTTTAGAATTAGAAACTCTTACTAATGGGAGTACAAATGTCAAGGTTAAAGAGTAGTTACAAGAAACACTTTTTAAATGGGGGAATGTAGATGAAGAAAAGAAAAATAGGAAGTTATTTTAATTCAGGAAATTATGAAAATAGTTTACTATAATGAGTCCATAAACTTAATGTTTTTTCTCTTGGTTTAAAAGAAAAATAAGGGGTGCCTGGGGGGCTCAGTGGGTTAAAGCCTCTGCCTTCAGCTCAGGTCATCATCCCAGGGTCCTGGGATCGAGCCCCCCATGGGACTTTCTGCTCCGTGGGGGCCTGCCTCCTCTTCTCTCCCTCTGCCTGCCTCTCTGCCTACTTGTGATCTCTGTCTGTCAAATAAATAAATAAAATCTTAAAAAAAAATTCTAAATCAAATTTAAATTGTCCGTGGAAATAAAACTTACCAACTTTTCAAAGGCAATAATCTTTTCTTGAAAATTAGATCCAAAATAGTCCATAAAGATTTATACAGAAGCATGAAAAATACAGAAATATATCATTCAATCTGCTGAAATTTCAACCATGTAATGTAGGTCAGAATACATGAATCAGTTGGCCAATTGTAAAGAAATGTGTCCCACAAATACTAAAAGGATATATTTTTGACTAGACCATCTTTGTTTTGCTTGTTTGTTTGTTTTCTGAGATTTTAGTATGTTTATTTTATACACTATTCTTTCAAATTATTGGTAGATAGCCAAGATTGTGGAGTCTAGATGACTGAGACCAGTGGGATATACATTTGAATGTTTATATTACATTTTCTGTATATGACTAGTTCTAAGTTTAGTGGACTAAAATACCTGGTTTCCTATTATGCCTTTAAGTTATTAGAATGCAAAATGATAGTCATTTTATTTATTACTATTTTGTTAAAGTACTATACCAATAGTGTTTCATTTTAGACTCCTTTCCTCATTCAAATATACTTGAGAGTTACTGTGGTTTTGTTATGTTAGCATGTTTGGAATGCTGTGCTATGTAGGCTATTATCTATGTTATTTCATTAGTTATTTCCTTATCAGGGTAAAAAAAAAGTTGGTGTATTTTTTCCATATTTTTCAGTGCTATGCATTGTATATGAGTTTGTGATACATTTTTATTAGTTCTCTGTTAATTTATTTTTCTTATGATGTTTATTCTCTATGAATTGTTTGCCCTGTTAAAATTTGATTAATTTGTACTTCTGACGATAGGCCAAATTAAACAAAACAAAATGACAAACTAATAAATATATAATATATGTTTCTGGAAGACTAGTAAGGACTCTGCCTCAAACTACATTATTAATAGATGAAAATTAAGGTTAATTAAAGTATTGATTTGAAAATGAGAACTGTAATTTATTATTTGTGGATCTAATAAAGAGGAACATTTCCCAAGGTCATGTTTCTTTTTTCTTTTCTTTAAACAACAAACCAAATAATTTTTGAAGATAATAGATTGCTTTAAATGATAAAGAACAATGTCAGAAACAGACTTGCCAGCAAACTAATGAAATTTAGCCAACAAGGCCCCTAATTTACATGGATGCCATCTGAGCCTCTGGAATTAATGTTAACACTGTACTTTAAAACACATACATCAGTGAGTTTTCCAAAAGCCATATACTTTAATTTCTGACTAGTTTCATTCTGACTTCCTCCAAATTCACACTGTCCTCAGTGTTAGGTAGTGTGAGCTACTAGGAGAGCATTGAGGATCTGCCTAAGGGAAATAAGTTGAGGTTTAGGTTTAGTTAAGGTTTTGGTTTAGTAAGGTTAGGTTTAATAAGCTTAATTTAGTTAAAATTCATTGGGTTATTTTATTTGGAATATAGTCACTTCTGATATAGCTAAGATTATTATTAGCTATTACCATGTATTTAAATGGCTTCCTGGTATGGTCCTATCAGACTTTGTGCTAATTCACAAAGATAGGGGAACAAAGATGCTAGACCTACTCTAGAATCTCCCTGCTTTAGATAACACTCATAGGTAACAGTTTTTCATTCCATCCAGTATATAGGTCAGAGAAATATTTCTAGATCCAGAATTTGTTGATTTCAGAATCCAAGTACTATTATCAGGCACTGTACTTCCTATTTTGAGGTAGGAGAATTAAAGCTCAACAATTATTTTTATACCCTGTAAAAGATATTTTACTATGCTCCTGAGTACTGGTCCAAACTGCACTGAAACTGTTATATTTGTGACACCCCATTGAATATATCTCTCACCTTTTTTAATACATTGTATTACTAAAAATTCTAACAAAACTAGCTCAGTGCTTGCTTATCCTGTCCAATGATCTCTGTCATCAATGTAATGGAACAATATGATGTTTTGCAGAACTCCATAAATTAATTCTTTCTATGTTATATATGCTAGAGAGCAGAAGATAATTTAACCCTGCATAGTTTTATGAATGAATATTTTATTTGTTTCATATGAATTCATATTAGTTATTATTTTTTATGAGAATACAAAATAATACCTACACCGGATGATAGGTTATACATGCTATACTTGAAGCCTTAATTATAAGATCTAGTGATGATTCTATATTGGGCACAGCAACTGCACTATGGAAGTATTGATTGATTAAACTTGTGGTACTTATGGTTGTTCTGGTAAATTAATTGGAGATATAAGTGGCCCAGCCTTGCATTCTGAAGTTCTAAGTGGTGACACTAATCACAACTCCAAGAAAGCAATATTGATTTTTATTTATTATTTTAGGTAGGTGTAGGGCAGTTTCAGAGGCTTCCACTTGGCCTTTCCTACTGTGTTAGTAATTATTCCATTGGCCAGAGACCCAAAGTGAGGTTGTTTTTATTATTGCCAAGGGTGTTAAAATCGGTTACACACACAGGCAATGAGAAAATAACTACTGGGTAGCTCTGCTAACCCAGAGGACCTACTACAATTTGGATTCTAAGTAGAACTCTATATATTACCTGCTCCTTATAAGAAATGGTATTTTACACCCATGGGTATGACTGTAAATTCAGACACTGTTTCTGAGAGTCACCCAAATGTCTAAGTATTTGCTTTTTCAAGTGCACATTCAAATTTTTGAATGATCCTATGTAATTGTATGTTAATTATAGAGTCTATAATTACAATATATACTTACGGTGATATAGTAGGGTCATTCCTCTTATAGCCTTGACCATTTCCTTAACCAAGAGGTAAAAGTTTGAAAAGTGGCTCAATCTAGGAATTGAGGAAAAGATATGACTTTTATTAGGGAAACTGCCTTCATTCTTTCTGCTCCTTCATTCTTGCCTTCCTCTGATTATAGATGTTAAACAGTACCTTCTTTAGCCATTCACCTGTTGTCATAAGGTTGTCATGATTTATTGACCATTTCCATAACTGCCTTAGGATCAAATCCCCCAGGTTCTGACCTTACCACTTATTATAGTAAATGTAGGCCCCTTGCCCCCAGTGGCTTCTGCTACCTGATCTCAATTATTTCAGGGCTCCCTTATCCTCACAGATATTAATATGAGCCCAGTTCGATGACATCCTTTAACATTATTGGTCTTGGACTGCAAAGACACATTGTTGAACTTATTAGTCTGTTGGGGCTTCTTTCAAGAGACTATTTTTGATGGTCTTGAAGAATAAGGTGACCTATGAACTAAGTATAAAGACGATACTCTGGTAGATCTTGTGGCTTTATATAAGGTCAACACTGCTTACTTCCTTGACTTTTTTAGTCCATTTTCTAACATCTGCCAGGGAATCATTAGGCAATTTCACTTTACTCAGCAGAAGTGATTGCTTACGACAAGATTCTAAGAGTATTTTGGAATTCTTGTCATAAAGCGAAATTAAATAAATCACAATTAAATGTATTTTTGATTATACAATCTTACTGTTTGGCCATTTGATCTAGTATCAACAATGACCAAACCCAGAGGAACTCTGGCTCATGTACAAAAACCTATGCATTATATCTATATCTTACCAATAGTCTAAGAAATTTTATAAATAATGAAGTTTTCTTAATTAAGACTGAAATTTTCTTAGAAAAAAAATCATAGTATGTCCTAGATACATATATATTTGTGTGTTTGTGTATACACACATTTAATATTCTGATTCTTTCCAAATATAGAGGTGTTTTATTCCTCATTTATCCTCCATGGTAGAGGCAGAAAGGTGTGAAGAGGTAATATGATTTTATAAATTATATAACTAGGTCTAAAAGTAACTAAAAAGATAAATAACAAGATTATGTGTAACTATCACCAAACACTAATTTCACATAATCGAATTAATAAAGTGAGTGTGAAAACTCGCCATCATTGTTCCATTGAATATGTTCATGTACCTATTTTTGATCAGCAAGATAGCCAATGAATGATGAGATTTATTTGCAGAAATTAAAGTTTAAAACAGAATGTCTAAGATATATATTAGTTAATGTTATATAGACAAGGCATGAAATATTTTTATATGCCTATCTTTTAAACTGTTCTGTGGCCAGAGAATATTATAATGTATAATTCTTAAAGGACTTTCTATGATGCAATATTTGCCATGCCTGTCTTTTTGGAAATTATGAGCCTTTCCCAGCATACATCAGTTTTCTGTAAGTAATATGATCATCCCAGTACTTTTGTTCTTGAAGATGACCACTCTTCATTGAATATATTTCATTCATAGTTTCAAATTTATTTAAATACATGTTCTTCAGACTCTAAGGCAAAATTTCACTTGCTTCCTAAAGAGTCACAAAGCTAGAAGGATGTTAAAATAATGTCTAGTCCAGAAGCCTGATTTGGTACCATTCTATATGCGCTTACAGAAAATGCCTGAATTGCAAAATAAATACCTGCATTTTATCTTTAATTAAAGTACTAGTATCCATTAAGATGATATTAATCAACTTCTTTAATATAAGTAATATATAAGAAAATTATAAATACATTCTCCCCTGTTAGATAATCACACATATTTCCTTACTTAAACACGTACCTCTTAAACTTCTTATTTGTAATCTTTGGTTTTATCCTTAACTCTTAAAACTTATAATTCTTCAAGACTCTTACTGACTGAGGAATCAAGATAATGCCATTGGAAAAAAAAAGATAATGCTGTTGAGTAAATTATGATTTTTAGTTAATTGCATAATTATAAACTTGGTCACTGAGAGTTTTCAGTGTGAAGTAGAATGAACTAATAACATTATCTGATTACAAGGTAGTCAGAATGAAGGTAACAAACATCATATAACTGAACTCCCAGTTCAGCTGTCCATGGCTGGAAAGAGATTAATTTTGGATGGAAAGGAATTTGAGCTTTATTCAGGAGGAGAGCTACTTGTTGTCCAAAAGCCAACTGTGAGGTATCTGTCGGACCCAGAGGGTTTGTTTTTTTTTTTTTTTAGGTTTTTTTTTTTTCACTTTAAATTTCTTTTCAGCATATCAGTATTCATTGTTTATGCACCACACCCAGTGCTCCATGCAATACATGCCCTCCCTATTACCCACCACCTGGTTCCCCAACCTCCCACCCCCTGCCCCTTCAAAACCCTCTGGTTGTTTTTCAGAGTCCATAGTCTCTCATGGTTCATCTCCCCTTCCAATTTCCCTCAACTTCCTTCTCCTCTCCATCTCCCCATGTCCTCCATGTTCTTTGTTATGCTCCACAAATAAGTGACACTATATGATACTTGACTCTCTCTGCTTGACTTATTTCACTCAGCATAATCTCTTCCAGTCCTGTCCATGTTGCTACAAAAGTTGGGTATTCATCCTTTCTGATGGAGGCATAATACTCCATTCTTGTATATGGACCACATCTTCCTTATCCATTTGTCCGTCGAAGGGCATCTTGATTCTTTCCACAGTTTGGCGACCGTGGCCATTGCTGCTATAAACATTGGGATATAGATGGCTCTTCTTTCCACTACATCTGTATCTTTGGGGCAAATATACAGTAGTGCAATTGCAGGGTGTTAGGGAAGTTCTATTTTTAATTTCTTGAGGAATCTCCACACTGTTCTACAAAGTGGCTGCACCAACTTGCATTCCCACCAACAGCGTAAGAGGGTTCCCCTGTCTCCACATCCTCTCCAACACAAATTGTTTCCTGTCTTGCTAATTTTGGCCATTCTAACTGGTGTAAGGTGGTATCTCAATGTGGTTTTAATTTGAATCACCCTGACGGCTAGTGATGATGAGAATTTTTTCATGGGTCTGATAGCCATTTGTATGTCTTCATTGGAGAATTGTCCTTTCATATCTTCTGCCCATTTTTTTATATAATTATCTGTTTTGTGTGTGTTGAGTTTGAGGAGTTCCTTATAGATCCTGGATATCAACCTTTTGTCTGTACTGTCATTTGCTAATATCTTCTCCCATTCCATGGGTTGCCTTTTTGTTTTGTTGACTGTTTCCTTTGCTGTGAAGAAGCTTTTGATCCTGATGAAATCCCAAAAGTTAATTTTCACTTTCGTTTCCTTGGCCTTTGGAGACATATCTTGAAAGAAGTTACTGTGGCTAGTATCGAAGAGGTTACTGCCTATGTTCTCCTCTAGGAGTCTGATGGATTCCTATCTCATGTTGAGGTCTTTTATCCATTTCAAGTTTATCTTTATGTACAGTGTAAGAGAATGCTCGAGTTTCATTCTTCTACATATAGCTGTCCAGTTTTCCCAGCAAGATTTATCAAAGAGACTGCCTTTTTTCCACTGTATATTTTTTCCTGTTTTGTTGAAGATTATTTGACCATAGAGTTGAGGGTCCATATCTGGGCACTCTACTCTGTTCCACTGGTCTATGTGTCAGTTTTTAGGCCAGTACCACACTGTCTTGGTGACCACAGCTTTGTAGTAAAGCTTGAAATCAGGTAATGTGATGCCACCAGTTTTGTTTTTGTTTTTCAACATTTCCTTAGCAATTCAGGGTCTCTTCTGATTCCATAAAATTTTAGGATTATTTGCTCCAACTCTTTGAAAAATACTGGTGGAATTTTGATCAGAATGGCATTAAAAGTATAGATTGCCCTAGGCAGTATAGACATTTTAACAATGTTTATTCTTTCGATCCAAGAGTATGGAATGGTCTTCCATATTTTTGTGTCTTCTTTAATTTCTTTTTTTTTTTAAGATTTTATTTATTTGACAGACAGAGATCACAAGTAGGCAGAGAGGCAGGCAGAGAGAGAGGAGGAAGCAGGCTCCCCGCGGAGCAGAGAGCCCGATGCGGGGCTCAATCCCAGGACCCTGAGATCATGACCTGAGCCGAAGGCAGTGGCTCAATCCACTGAGCCACCCAGGCGCCCCCTTCTTTAATTTCTTTCATGAGTTTTCTGTAGTTCCTTGAATACAGATCATTTACCTCTTTGGTTAGGTTTATTCCCAGGTATCTTATGGTTCTTGGTGCTATAGTAAAT
The DNA here is from genome assembly GCF_922984935.1 of Meles meles. Classification (NCBI taxonomy): domain Eukaryota; kingdom Metazoa; phylum Chordata; class Mammalia; order Carnivora; family Mustelidae; genus Meles; species Meles meles. The sequence goes on along the minus strand of NC_060073.1, from coordinate 83,833,909 downwards.
GGAATTGATTCTCTAATTTCCCTTTCTGTATTTTCATTGTTAGTGTATAGAAAGCCACTGATTTCTGTACATTGACTTTGTCTCCTGCCATGTTACTGAATTGCTGTATGAGTTCTAGTAGTTTGGGGGTGGAGTCTTTGAGGTTTGACATATAAAGAATATGTCATCTGTGAAGAGAGAGTTTGACTTCTTCCTTTCCAATTCGGATACCTTTTATTTCTCTTTGTTGTCTGATTGCCATTGCTAGGACTTCTAATACTATGTTGAACAAGAGTGGTGAGACTGGGCATCCTTGTCATGTTCCTGATCTCAATGGGAAGACTGCAAGCTTTTTCCCATTGAGGATGACATTTGCTGTGGGTCTTTCATAGATAGATTTTATGAAGTTCAAGAATGTTCCCTCTATCCCTATATTTTGAAGCGTTTTAATCAGGAACAGATGTTGGATTTTGTCAAGTGCTTTTTCTGCATCAATTGAGAGGAACAGGTGGTTATTCTCTCTTCTCTTACTGATTTGTTCTATCACATTGATTGATTTGTGAATGTTGAACCATCCTTGTAACCCAGGGATGAATCCCACCTGGTCATGGTAGATAATCTTTTTAATGCGATGCTGGATCCTGTTTGCTAGGATCTTTTTTTTTTAAGATTTATTTATTTTTGATAGAGAGAGATCACGAGTAAGCAGAGAGGCAGGCAGAGAGAGAGGAGGAAGCAGGCTCCCCGCCAAGCAGAGAGCCTGATGTGGGGCTTGATCCCAGGACCCTGAGATCATGACCTGAGCTGAAGGCAGAGGCTCAACTCACTGAGCCACCCAGGTGCCCCCTGTTTGTTAGGATCTTGTTGAGGATCTTAGCATCTATATTCATCAGTGATATTGGTATGAAATTCACCTTTTTTGTAGGGTCTTTGCCTGGTTTGGGGATCAGGGTAATGCTGGCTTCATAAAAAGTCTGGAAGTTTTCCTTCTCCTTCAATTTTTGAAACAGCTTTAGGAGAATTGGTGCTATTTTGTCATTGAAAGTTTGGTAGCATTCTCCAGGGAATCGGTCAGGTCCTGTGCTCTTGTTTTTTAGGGAGGTGTTTGATCACTGCTTCAATCTCATCACTAGATATCGGTCTATTCAGGTTGTCAGTTTCTTCCTGATTCAATTTTGGGAGTTTATAGTTTTCCAGGAATGCATCCATTTCATCTAGGTTGCTTACCTTATTGGTAACTGTTGGTAATAATTTCTGATGATTGTTTCTGTTTCCTTGGTGTTAATTGTGATCTCTCCCTTTTCATTCATTATTTTATTAATTTGGGCTTTCTCTCTTTTCTTTTTTGGATTAGTGTGGCCAATGGTTTATCAATCTTATTGATTCTTTCAAAAAACCAGCTTCTAGTTTCATTGATACATTCTACTGTATCTCTGGCCCCAGAGGTTTTTAAAGGAGTTTAGGGTAATTAATCAGTAAAAGAATACAGTGGTCTGCAACATTACTTGATTGGTTGCATACTAGATGATACCAGCTACAAACATGATCTCAGTGCTCAGGAGTTGTGCAAGTGGTCCAGGTCCTGTTTCATGATGTGCAGAAGTACTTTGTTCTTTCTGCAAAGGCGGGCACAGTTTACAAATCCATGAATGGAGATTAATAAAAAACATTTATATGACTTCAAAAAAGAAAATCATTTTGCTAAAAAAATTGCTAGGCTAATCAAAAAGCTGAAGTGGCACCAAACAGGCTTGTGGCCTATGTGGGCTGGGAAAGTTTTGTTTTTTTTTTTCTGCCTAGTGACCTGTCTGCTGTGGATCAAGGGACTTAGGTCAATAAGTAAGGAGTGTGTTAACTTGAATCAAGTTAACTCTTAAGATCATTGGGAGAGCTGTTAACAATCAGAAGCTTAAACTACTGAGTGCTTATTAATATCCTTTCAAAGTAATTATCTCTTCTTGAAGATAGATCAAATATTCAAAATTTCTTAGTCCATTTGGGCTGCTCTAACAAAACTCTAAAGACTAGGGAGCTTATAAGCAATAGAAATTTCTTTCTTACAGTTCTGGAGGTTGGAGTAGGTCACAAACATGTTTGCTATTTGGTGAAGAACCTCTCCTTCTTGGCTCATAGCTTATACCTTCTTGCATGACCTCATATAGTGAAAGTTTCTATGAAACTCTGTGAGGTTTCCTTCATAGGGGCATTAGTCCCATTCATGAAAGCACTATCTCATGACATAACTGCCTTCTAAAAGCCCCCACTTCCAAATACCATCATCTTTGGGAGTTAGAATTTCAATATATGAGTTTTGGAGAGACCTATTCAGATCCGGCAAAAACCAAATATATAATGAACACGGTATATTATAGAAATCCAACATTATTGATGAGAAACAACTGCCTCTTCTTACATTTACTAATTTCTTCATCTCCTGACATATTTTCTATTGAAGAAAATGTTTATTATGAATCATGTAACTATTGTATCAAATTGAAATAATGGTAAAAGTTTGCCTGGATTCACATGATTAAATGAATTGATAAGTAAAATATAAATTAATAAACACTTTTGAGTTATGTTTAGTGTCAGTCCAAAGATAAGTGATCCAGGCCCATGGACCACTGCAAACCAAATTTATTTTATTAGCAAGTCAGTAATTTTTCTGTTTTATTATTCTTACTTATAACAGATAAATTAATTAGTGGACTAGGTTTTACATTGTCCACCTGTAAATGCATGTTTAAATAATGAGTTTTTTATTCATTTATCATTTAAAAAATAAATTATTCTATCTCATCTTAAAGTGGTGTTTAGAAGGAAGAATGTAAAATAATAAAAATATATGTATTTTAATTTTAAAAGCAATCCCTTCGGCTTGGTAAATTCTTGATGTTGAATTTAACTTCATTTCTTGTAAGTAAACTTTCAGAGAACAGAGTTCCAGTTTTATCAGTTCATAGTAATTATTTTTCTAAGACAATATAATTACATACTTCTTTAATGAGGATGTGAAAAAAAATAGTGGTAAGTCATTACTCAACCTTATAATAGAAAATCAATTTGTTTACCAGGAAACTGTTTGAATCATAAATAATAATTAGTCTAATCCAATGCTTCTATATAAACATATGGTTCTTGACAATTATGTACAAAACATAGTATTCAACTGAAGAAGAAACATTAAACTAAATGAAGACTAATTTATGGGGCACCTGAGTGGCTCAGTTGGTTATGCAACCAACTCTTGAAATCAGCCCAGGTCATGATCTTAGGGTCATGACATGGAGCCCCTCATTGGGTTCTGCAGTCAGTGGGGAATTGTCTTGAGAGTATCTATTTCCCTTTGCCTCTCTCATCCAACCAAAATAAATAAATAAATCTTTAAGAAATAAATAACTAAATGAACACTGATTTAAAAAGCAATTAAATTTGGACTAAAATATGTTGAAATGAAAATAAACTCTAAAATACTATATAATGTTCTTCTCCCCCTAGTTTTAATTCTAGAGGTTGTATATAATTAGCAAACATCATCTAATTAATTATATCTTTTTCTTTTACACAGCTAATTCTTCTGTGGAATTATACAAATAAAAAATCATGTAAATAACAACCTAGATAATTAATATGGAGAATTTAAATAATTTTCTATTACAGTTGCAAATAAAAGTCTTACCAAGTATTCCCTTACATGTTTATTGCTTGTCATTCTGTCTAGAATAAAAACTTCCTGAAAATTCATTGCTTTGTTTGCAATTATATTGCTAATGATTAGAACAATAAATAAACTGGAGAGGAGTCAAGATGGTAGAGGAGTAGCAGGCTGAGACTACATCAGGTAGCAGGAGATCAGCTAGATAGTGTATCTAAACATTACAAACACCTAAAAATCCAATGGGAGATCGAAGAGAAGGAGAACAGCAATTCTAGAAACAGAAAATCAACCACTTTCTGAAAGGTAGGACTGGCGGAGAAGTGAATCCAAAGCTATGGGAAGATAGACTGTGGGAAGAGGGGCCAGCTCTTGGCACACGGTGGAGCAGTGGAGCAATAAATCAGGACTTTTAAAAGTCTGTTCCACTGACTCCTCCAGGCCAGAGACTGGGAGGCCACCATTTTCATTCCCATCCTCCGGACCTCTACGGAAAGCATTCAGGGAACAAAAGCTTCCGAAAGTGGACCCTAGCAGAATACTTAGCCCAGTCCCTGGTAAGGGCAGTGCAATTCCACCTCGGGCAAAGACACTTGAGAATCACTACAACAGGCCCCTCCCCCAGAAGATCAACAAGAAATCCAGCCAGGACCAAGTTCACCTACCAAGGAGAGCAGGTTCAATACCAAGACAGCAGCAGAATTCCAGAGGAGGAGAAAGCAGAGCACAGAACTCATGGCTTTCTCCCCATGATTCTTTAGTCTTGCGGTCAATTTAATTTTTATCAATTTATTTATTTTTTCTTCTTCTGCTAAATTTTTTATCTTTTACCCCTTTTCTTTTTTAACATTTTTTAACTAGTTTATATAATATATACATATATTTTTTCTTTTTTTATATTTTTTCCTTATTTGTTTTCTTTTTAAATTTTTTTTTCTGAACCTCTTTATCTCCTCCCCCCCCCCCACAATTTGGGGCCTCTCCTGATTTGGTTAAAGTGCATTTTCCTGGGGTCTTTGCCACCCTTTTAGTATTTTACTTGCTCCTTCATATACTCTTATCTGGACAAAATGACAAGGCGGAAAAATTCACCACAAAAAAAAAGAACAAGAGGCAGTACAAAAGGCTAGGGACCTAATCAATACAGACATTGGTAATATGTCAGATCTAGAGTTCAGAATGATGATTTTCAAGGTTCTAGGCAGGCTTGAAAAAGGCATGGAAGATATTAGAGAAACCCTCTCTGGAGAGATAAAAGCCCTTTCTGGAGAAATAAAATAACTAAAATTAAACCAAGTTGAAATAAAAAAAGCTATTAATGAGGTATAATCAAAAATGGAGGGTCTCACTGCTAGGATCAATGAGGCAGAAGAAAGAATCAGTGATATAGAAGACCAAATGACAGAGAATAAAGAAGCTGAGCAAAAGAGGGACAAACAGCTACTGGATACATGAAAAAATGCTCCACATCACTTGGCATCAGGGAAATGCAAATCAAAACCAAAATGAGATATCACCTCACACCAGTCAGAATGACTAAAATTGACAAGTCAAGAAATGACAGATGCTGGCGAGGAGGATGCAGAGAAAGGGGAACCTTCTTATACCATTGGTGGGAATGCAAGCTGGTGCACCACTCTGGAAATTTCACTACTGGGTATTTACCCTGAAGATACAAATGTAGTGATCCGAAGGGGCACATGCACCTGAATGTTTATAGCAGCAATGTCTACAATAGCCAAACTATGGAAGGACCTAGATGTCCATCAACAGATGAATGGATAAAGAAGATGTGGTATATATACACAATGGAATGCTATACAGGCATCAAAAGAAATGAAATCTTGCCATTTATGATGATGTGGATGGAACTAGAGGGTATCATGCTTAGCGAAATAAGTCAATTGGAGAAAGACAACTATCATATGATCTCCCTGATATGAGGAAGTGGAGATGCAACATGGGGGGTCAAGGGGATAGGAGAAGAATAAATGAAACAAGATGGGATTGGGAGGGAGACAAACCATAAGTGACTCAATCTCACAAAACAAACTGAGGTTTGCTTGGTGGAGGGGGTTTGGGAGAGGGGGGTGGGCTTATGGACATTGAGGAGGGTATGTGTTATCATGAGTGCTGTGAAATGTGTAAACCTGGCGATTCACAGACCTGTACCCCTGGGGATAAAAATATGTTATATGTTTATAAAAAAATAAAAAATTAAAAAAAGAAAAAGAAAAAGAAATAAACTTACAATGTTCTCAATCTTGCCAGTCTACAACTTATACTAAGATGTTGTAACATTCAGAGAAATTCAACTCCTTTTTCCAGTCTTAAATTCCATATTATATAAAAGAAAATATTATAAAGTATAAGATATTCAGTTTCCGACATTACATAGCTACAGAACACACAAGGTTTGAATTATTTTCCAAGGCACATTTCCTCCTGAGATGCATTGTCTATCTTTTTCTGAGTCAAAGTAGCTAGTACAGTAAACATACGTGTGCACACACACACACAGAGTAAGCACACACACACACACCAACACCCACTCAAACCAGTTTTGTGATAGATACAGAACAGGTTTGTTCAATATTTTATTTTCAAGTTCTCAAAAAATGGTATATTGATAATAATTAAATGTAACTCAAATAATTGATTCTCCAGAGGTTTACATTATTGATGTAGAAGTCAGTGGCTTTCAGATACTGTATATAAGGGATACAAGGGAAAACTTAAAATTTCTAGAGGAATATATGAAAAGCATGTTCTGTAGATTAAGTACCTGAAATAAGATTCTTTTAGTCAAGATTTTAAAATTTAAAAAAAAAAAAGTCATTCTAGGACATCTGGGAGGCTCAATGGATTATGCATTCAACTCTTGGTTTCTGATCATATCATAATCTCATGGTACTGAGATTGAGGTACTGCATCAGGCTCTGTGCTCAGTGCAGCCTCTGCTGGGTACCTCTTCTCCTCCCCCAGCTCTCTCTCTCTCTCAAATAAGTAAGTACTATTTTTTTAAAAGTTTGCATTCTATTTTTGCTTAAATCCCTAATGAAAATCTGAAATGGAGAAATTGTGTCTAATGGCTAAATAAGCACCATATATTTTCTATTTGAGAAATGTTAATCAGACTTCCAGAATGGTAGAGATAGTCCAAAAGACCACTTCTCTAACAAGGAAATTAGAACACTAGCCAAACAATCTCAAAATTAACATTTCCAGACCTTTTGAAAGTAACTAAAGTCTTGTCAGAACTAGAAATGTATTTATTCAAGAAAAACTGGCATATCTTGGTAAAACAGTGAATTTCCTGGCAGTTAAATTGCTCTATTCTTTTCTGTACCTTTTTTCTAATTCTTCTGTTGTTTGGATAATCAGCAGCCTCACAGATTTTTGGTGTTTATTTGTTTGTTCATTTTGCTTTTGTGTGTTTTTTTTTTTTTTAATGAAACAACCAATGGCAATGGTTTAAGATTGCAGATGCTTAAGGGATAGTCCTAGATGGGGCAAACAACAGTCTGACCAGAAAACCAAAGGAAGATCTAGAGGTTTGAAAACTTCTGACATACCACTGAGAATACAGAAGGACAGTACAGATTCTAAGGAAAGACTTGGGGAGACCAAAATCACTTGATTCTGCTTATTGAGAGATCTTGCATATACAGGAAGTGAAGGCCAAGTCAGAACTATTGATTGCAGCAGTATTAAAAGTGTGTCCTAAGACTTATTTGTACAAGTCATTTGCAGAAATCTCTGTCAAATTTACTGACTGCTAAACTAACCAAGCAGAGATCTCATTGGTCACAAGTAATAGAGAATAGGTTTTACACAATACAGGAGAGTCATTAAACAAAGGACAGGAAGAACAACTAGAGATTTTGGGGAAGATCAAATTTCCAGAGATGCCACATGTTATTCAAAATGTCATTTGAAAGAAATTCAAGAAACAACAATTGCAAAATTGCAGTTGGATTCCGTCCCTTAAAAAACCCAGATGCTGGACTTAGCAGAGAAAAATTTTAAGTCAGCTGTTGTAAATTTGTTCAAAGAAACAAAGGTGACCATGTCTAAATAACTAAAAGAAAGTAAAACTCTTACCAAACAGTGAATATCAATACAAAAATAGATAATTATATATGTATGTGTATATATACATCATGTGCTTATATATATAATGTGTGTATATATTCTAGTTTTTAAAAGTATGAAAACAGAAATAAGAAATTCACTGAAAGGTTCAGGAGGACATCTGAATTGACAAAAGAAAGAATCAGAAAACTTGAGGATAAGTCAATTTGGAGTACCCAATATGAACAGCATAAATAAAATGAATGAAGAAAAATAGACAGAGCCTCAGAGAAATATGGAACACCATCAAACATACCAGCATATGCATCATAGGAGTCCCAGAGGGAAAAGAGAGAGATGGTCATAAAGAGTATTTGATGAGTTAGTGACCAAAAACTTGACAAACTTTAAGATTTTTAAATTATCAAGGATTTTTTAAAGGCTGAATACAATTAATTACCAATCAAAAGCTAGATGTGAAAGTTAGGATGCCTAGTAGGTAAGATATAAAATGTGTTTGATTTATCAAAGAAGGAAGAAAGAATAATCCAAGGACAAAATCCAATACTTGCTCACGAGATTTGATTTTTTTTTAAGACAGTATTTATTTATTTGACAGAGAGAGAGACAGCAAAATAGGGAACACAAGTGAGGGAGTGGGAGAGGAAGAACCAGGCTTCCCACCAAGCAGGGAACCTGATGTGGGGCTTGATCCTAGGATCCTGGGATCATACCTGAACTGAAGGCAGATGCTTAATGACTGAGCCAGCTACATGCCCCAGATTGGATCTTTCTTTACCCAGAAAACTTTATGATTTCAAAATTAAGACATAATGAGACAGTAGCTGAAACCTGAGATTTGGGGTGTCAATGTGAAGACAAATGTACTTAAAAATCATAAATCTCGAATCTTCCTACCTTTAAGTATCTTATACCCACCTGATAAAGACAATTTCCATTTCTTGATTATAACTCATAACTGATTTACTACAGTTTACCTCAAATTATCATACTGACAAAGTCTTAAAAATACCTCTCATTCTGAGTCAAGATGGTGGAGAAGTAGCAGGCTGAGACTATATCAGGTAGCAGGAGATCAGCTAGATAGCTTATCTAAACATAGCAAACACCTACAAATCCAATGGGAGATCGAAGAGAAGAAGAACAGCAATTCTAAAAACAAAATCAACCACTTTCTGAAAGGTAGGACTGGTGGAGGAGTGAATCCAAAATGATGGGAAGATAGACGGTAGGAAGAGGGGCCGGGTCCAGGCAAGAGGTGGAGCAACGGAGCACAAAAGCAGGACTTTTAAAAGTCTGTTCCACTGAGGGACATTGCTCCAGAGGCTAAACAAGGATGAAGCCACGTGGGGTCAGCGTAGCCCCAGGTCCCGCAGGGTCACAGAAGGATAGGGGGTGTCGAAGTGTCGCAGAGCTTGCAAGTATTAGAACAGGGAAGGTGGCTACAGAGACAGACCCGAGGAGTGAGCTCTCAGCTCGGGTTTACCTTGAACTGGTCGCAGGTTGGGTGAGCTTGGAGCACGGCCGGAGGCCGGTGATGCAGGAGTGATTGGGCGCTGTTCTCTGGAGGCTCACTGAGGAGTGGAGCCCCGGGCTCTCCGCTCCTCCAGGCCCGAGACTGGGAGGCCACTATTTTCATTATTGTCCTCCAGAACTCTACGGAAAGGGTTCAGGGAACAAAAGCTCCTGAAAGCGAACCTGAGCGGATTACTTAGTCCAGCCCCTGGTAAGGGCGGTGCAATTCCAACTCAGGCAAAGACACTTGAGAGTCACTACAACAGGCCCCTATCCCAGAATATCAACAAAAAATCCAACCAGGACAAAGTTCATCTACCAAGAAAAGCAGGTTCGATACCTAGGACGGCAGCGGAATTCCAGAGGAGGAGAAAGCAAAGCACGGAACTCATGGCTTTCTCCCCATGATTCTTTAGTACTGTGGTTAATTTTTTTTTCAATTCTTTTTCTTTTTTTTCTTCTTCTGCTAAATTTTTTGAAACTTTTACCCTTTTCTTTTTTAATGTTTTAAAACTAGTTTATCTAATATATATATATATAATTTTTATATTTTTTCTTTACTTGTTTTCCTTTTTAATTTTTTTTTCTTTTTTTTCTGAACCTCTTTTTTTTTTAATTTATTTGACAGCAAGAGAGAGAGATCACAGGTAGGCAGAGAGGCAGGCAGAGAGAGAGGGAAGTAGGCTCCCTGCCAAGCAGAGAGCCTGATGTGGGACTCGATCCCAGGACCCTGAGATCATGACCTGAGCCGAAGGCAGCGGCTTAACCCACTGAGCCACCCAGGCGCCCCTGAACCTCTTATTATCCCCTTTCTCCCCACCATGATTTGGGGTCTCTTCTGATTTGGTTACAGTGCATTTTTCTGGGGTCTTTCTCACCTTTTTAGTATTTTAATTGCTCCTTCATATACTCTTATCTGGACAAAATGACAAGGCAGAAAAATTCACCACAAAAAAAAGAACAAGAGGCAGTACATAAGGCTAGGGATATAATCAATACAGACATTGGTAATATGTCAGACCTAGAGTTCAGAATGACAATTCTGAAGGTTCTAGGCGAGCTTGAAAAAGGCACGGAAGATATTAGAGAAACCCTCTCTGGAGAGATAAAAGACCTTTCTGGAGAAATAAAATAACTAAAATTGAACCAAGTTGAAATAAAAAAAAAAAGCTATTAATGAGGTGCAATAAAAAATAGAGGGTCTCACTGCTAGGATCAATGAGGCAGAAGAAAGAATCAGTGATATAGAAGACCAAATGACAGAGAATAAAGAAGCTGAGCAAAAGAGGGACAAACAGCTACTGTACTATGAGGGGAGAATTCGAGAGATAAGTGACACAATAAGATGAAACAACATTAGAATAATTGGGATTCCAGAAGAAGAAAGAGAGAGGGGAGCAGAAGGTATATCAGAGAGAATTATTGGAGAGAATTTCCCTAATATGGCAAAAGAAGCAAGCATCAAAATCCAGGAGGTGCAGAGACAACCCTCAAAATAAACATAAATAGGTCCACACCCTGTCACCTCATAGTAAAATTTACAAATCTTAGTGACAAAGAGAAAATCCTGAAAGCAGCCCAGAAAAAGAAGTCTGTAACATACAATGGTAAAAATATTAGATTGGCAGCAGACTTTTCCACAGAGACCTGGCAGGCCAAAAAGAGCTGGCATGATATATTCAGAGCACTAAACAAGAAAAACATGCATTCAAGAATACTGTATCCAGCTAGGATATCATTGAAAATAGAAGGAGAGATAAAAAGCTTCCAGGACAAACAAAAACTGAAAGAATTTGCAAACACCAAACTAGCTCTACAGGAAATATTGAAAGGGGTCCTCTAAGCAAAGAGAGAGCCTAAAAGAAGTAGATCAGAAAGGTACAGAGACAATATACAGTAACAGTCACCTTACAGGCTAATAATGTAACTAAATTCATATCTCTCAATAGTTACCCTGATTGTTAATGGGCTAACTGCTCCAATCAAAAGACACAGAGTATCAAAATGGATAAAAAAACAAAACCCATCTATATGTTCCCTACAAGAAACTCATCTTAGACGCGAAGACACCTCCAGATTTAAAGTGAGGAGGTGGAAAAATTTTACCGTGCTAAAGGGCATCAGAAGAAAGCTGGGGTGGCAATCCTTATATCAGATCAATTAGATTTTAAGCCAAAGACTATAATAAGAGATGAGGAAGGACACTATATCCTACTCAAAGGGTCTGTCCAACAGAAGATCTAACAATTTTAAATATCTATGCCTCTAACGTGGGAGCAGCCAACTATATAAACCAATTAATAACAAAATCAAAGAAACACATCAATAATAATACAATAATAGTAGGGGACTTGAACACTCCCCTCACTGAAATAGACAGATCATCCAAGCAAAAGATCAACAAGGAAATAAAGGCCTTAAATGACACACTGGACCAGATGGACATCACAGATATATTCAGAACATTTCATCCCAAAGCAACAGAATACACATTCTTCTCTAGTGCACATGGAACCTTCTCCAGAATAGATCACATCCTGGGTCACAAATCAGGTCTCAACCGGTGTCAAAAGATTAGGATCATTCCCTGCACATTTTCAGACAAAAATGTTCTGAAGCAAGAACTCAATCACAAGAGGAAAGCTGGAAAGAACCCAAATAAATGGAGATTAAACAGCATCCTTCTAAAGAATGAATGTGTCAACCAGAACATTAAAGAAGAATTGAAAAAATTCATGGAAACAAATGATAATGAAAACACAATGGTTCAAAATCTGTGGGACACAACAAAGGCAGCCCTGAAAGGAAAGTATATAGCGATACAAGGCTTTCTCAAGATACAAGAAAGGTCTCAAGTACACAACCTAACCTTACACCTAAAGGAGCTGGAGAAAGAACAAGAAAGAAACCTTAAACCCAGCAGCAGAAGAGAAATCATAAAGATCACAGCAGAAATCAATGAAATAGAAACCGAAAAAAAAATAGGAAGAATCAATGAAACTTGGAGCGGGTTCTTTGAAGGAATCAATAAGATTGATAAACCCCTGGCCAGACTCATCAAAAAGAAAAGAGAAAGGACCCCAATAAATAAAATCATGAATGAAAGAGGAGAGATCACAACTAACACCAAAGAAATACAGACAATTATAAGAACATACTTTGAGCAACACTACGCCAACAAGTTTGACAATCTGGAAGAAATGGGTGCATTCCTAGAGACATATAAACTACCACAACTGAACCAGGAAGAAATAGAAAACCTGAACAGGCCCATTAGCAGTAAGGAGATTGAAACAGTCATCAAAAATCTCCAAACAAACAAAAGCCCAGGGCCAGAAGGCTTCCCAGGGGAATTCTACCAAACATTTAAAGAAGAACTAATTCCTATTCTCCTGAAACTGTTCCAAAAAATAGAAATGGAAGGAAAACTTCCAAACTCATTTTATGAGGCCAGCATCACCTTGATCCCAAAACCAGACAAGGATCCCACCAAAAAAGAGAACTACAGACCAATATCCTTGATGAACACAGATGCAAAAATTCTCACCAAAATACTAGCCAATAGGATTCAACAGTATATTAAAAGGATTCTTCACCACAACCAAGTGGGATTTATTCCAGGGCTGCAAGGTTGGTTCAACATCCAGAAATCAATGAATGTGATAGAACACATTAATAAAAGAAAGAACAAGAAGCATATGACACTCTCAATAGATGCTGAAAAAGCATTTGACAAAGTACAGCATCCTTCCTGATCAAAACTCTTCAAAGTGTAGGGATAGAGGGCACATACCTCAATATTATCAAAGCCATCTATAAAAAACCTACCGCAAATATCATTCTCAATGGAGAAAAACTGAAAGCTTTTCCGTTAAGGTCAGGAACACGGCAGGGATGTCCATTATCACCACTGCTATTCAACATAGTACTAGAAGTCCTAGCCTCAACAATCAGACAACAAAAAGAAATTTAAGGCATCCAAATTGGCAAAGAAGAAGTCAAACTATCACTCTTCACAGATGATATGATATTATATGTGGAAAACCCAAAAGACTCCACTCCAAAACTGCTAGAACTTGTACAGGAATTCAGTAAAGTGTCAGGATATAAAATCAATGCACAGAAATCAGTTGCATTTCAGTACACCAACAACAAGACTGAAGAAAGAGAAATTAAGGCGTCAATCGTATTTACAATTGCACCCAAAACTATAAGATACCTAGGAATAAACCTAACCAAAGAGGATAAGAATCTATATGCAGAAAACTAGAAAGTACTCATGAAAGAAATTGAGGAAGACACAAAGAAATGGAAAAATGTTCCATGCTCCTGGATTGGAAGAATAAATATTGTGAAAATGTCTATGCTACCTAAAGCAATCTACACATTTAATGCAATCCCTATCAAAATACCATCCTTTTTTTTTTTCAAAGAAATGGAACAAATAATCCTAAAATTTATATGGAACCAGAAAAGACCTCGAATAGCTAAAGGAATATTGAAAAAGAAAGCCAAAGTTGGTGGCATTACAATTCTGGATGTCAAGCTCTATTACAAAGCTGTCATCATCAAGACAGCATGGTACTGGCACAAAAACAGACACATAGATCAATTGAACAGAACAGAAAGCCCAGAAATAGACCCTCAACTCTATGGTCAACTAATCTTCAACAAAGCAGAAAAGAAGGCCCAATGGAAAAAAGACAGCCTCTTCAATAAATGGTGCTGGGAAAATTGGACAGCTACATGTAGAAAAAGAAATTGGACCACTTCCTTACACCACACACGAAAATAGACTCAAAATGGATGAAGGACCTCAATGTGAGAAAGGAATCCATCAAAATCCTTGAGGAGAACACAGGCAGCATCCTCTTTGACCGCAGCCGCAGCAACATCTTCCTAGGAACATCGGCAAAGGCAAGGGAAGCAAGGGCAAAAATGAACTATTGGGATTTCATCAAGATCAAAAGCTTTTGCACAGCAAAGGAAACAGTTCACAAAACCAAAGACAACTGACAGAATGGGAGAAGATATTTGCAAACGGCATATCAGATAAAGTGCTAGTGTCCAAAATCTATAAAGAACTTAGCAAACTCAACACCCAAAGAACAAACAATCCAATCAAGAAATGGGCAGAGGACATGAACAGACATTTCTGCAAAGAAGACATCCAGATGGCCAACAGACACATGAAAAAGTGCTCCACGTCACTCGGCATCAGGGAAATACAAATCAAAACCTCAATGAGATATCACCTCACACCAGTCAGAATGGCTAAAATTAACAAGTCAGGAAATGACAGATGCTGGTGAGGATGTGGGGAAAGGGAACCCTCCTCCACTGTTGGTAGGAATGCAAGCTGGTGCAACCACTCTGGAAAACAGCTTTCAGGTTCTTCAAAATGTTGAAAATAGAACTACCCTATGACCCAGCAATTGCACTACTGGGTATTTACCCTAAAGATACAAACGTAGTGATCCGAAGGGGCACATGTACCCGAATGTTTATAGCAGCAATGTCCACAATAGCCAAACTGTGGAAAGAACCTAGATGTCCATCAACAGATGAATGGATAAAGAAGATGTGGTATGTATACACAATGGAATACTATATAGCCATCAAAAGAAATGAAATCTTGCCATTTCGGACAATGTGGATGGAACTAAAGGGTATCATGCTTAGTGAAATAAGTCAATCAGAGAAAGACATCTATCATATGATCTCCCTTATATGAGGACATGGAGATGCAACATGGGGGGTCAGGGGGATAGGAAAAGAATAAATGAAACAAGATGGGATTGGGAGAGAGACAAACCATAATTGATTCTTAATCTCACAAAACAAACTGAGGGTTGCTGGGAGGAGGTGGGGTTGGGAGAGTGGGAGGGGGTTTTGGTCATTGGGGAGGATATATGCTATGGTGAGTGCTGTGAAGTGTGTAAACCTGGCAATTCACAGACCTGTATCCCTGGGGATAAAAATACATTATATGTTTATAAAAAAATAAGAAATAAAGAAATTAAAAAAGATACCTCTCATCCTAAGTGCTGTTATATTTACTTATATATGTATTATAAATCTTACTATGTATTTTATTGTCTTTATTACTAATTTTAAGCAATAAGTTTTCTATTTTTATTCATTACATGTATTTATTTATTTATTTATTTATTTATTTATTTATTCTGTTCATCATTCCTCCTTCCAGTTTCATGTTTTTATCTGGTAATTTTTTTTTCCTTTGCTTAAAGACCATTGTATGGCTCACTGTCTCTTGCTCTTTTGAATGTAGTATTTTTATTTCATGTTTTATTTTTTGCCAGCTCCCTGCCCTTATCTTGATCCACCCAGGGACAAAAGACATTAAAGGTATGAACTTCTAAGCCACCCCATGCCCCTCAGGCTTGCTTCTGTTATTGCTGATCAGGGTGTCTGGCCTGGGGATGTTGAAAGTCCCCTCCACAGGATATTCTCTGGCCTGCAAATAACCAGGGCATTGGAGATGGAACTGCTCCTCGTTCTTGCAGGCAGGCAGGCCACCCCAGGCCTAAAAGCCACAAGCCCTGGTTTCCCAGGTAATTGATAGCCTCACGCCAATGCCACTTTGTGTAATAGACAGCTTCTCTCAATTATGAGGAGACCAACAGAGCAGGGGAGGACAATCTCTTCTCCTTTGACTAATGGGGCCCAGAGGCTGTGGAGGTTCCCATGCTCTCCATCTTTATGGCAGAGCCTGGATGTGGCAAGAGACAAAATTGAATTTCTGATATATATGGGAGCCACTTATTCCACCTTTATAAGAAACTCAGACATCACCTTTCAGTCCTCCATTATTTTCACTAGCAAGTCATGCACCAAAAGGGGGCTGTTTTATTTTCCCTTTAATGTGTTCTTTGAGAAAAAAAAAATACATTTACCCACACCTTTCTTGTTTTACCTGATTGTCCCACTCTGTTACTTGGAAGGGGCATAATGACAAAGGTACAAGCTAATCTTTACCTTTCTCAGATTGTCCCAAAGTCCCAAATGTCCCAAAGATATTTTTGTCCTCTGAGCTCTTGGTTCCTTCAAACATTAAAGTTTCCAGTTTTCAAAAGATACCCCCTCAGCTATGGGATATCCCCATTCCAGGGATCTCTATCAACATCCCCAGTAAGCCTACAATTTAAAATCCTCATTTCTTCCCCAGAAAATCCCGTCACCCCTTATGTCCAGAAGCCAGAGAGGGACTACAGCCACTCATACAAAAACTTTAAGTAATGAGACTTTTGCACCTTTGCAATTCACCTTTTAATAAAGTCACCTTCACAATAAAAATGTCCAATGCCTAATATAGAATGGTACATGACCTGAAAGCTATCAATAAGCTTACTATTCTTATTCACCCAATCTCCCAGCCATTAAACCCTCCTAGGACAGATCCTCTTGGTCACTCTTTGTACACTGTGTTGGATCTAACAGACAATTTCTTCTGCAACCCAGTGCACCTAGATTCCTAGTTCTTCTTTGTCTTTGAGTGGCAGGACCCCTTCTCCCAGGTTACCAAACAGCTAACTTGGACTGTCATTCTCAGGGCTTTAGGGAAAGTCCACATTTATTTGGACAGTCACTAGCCAAGGTTCTATCCACCCTTCAGTTCCTCAGAGGCAGTAGCTTACTTCAATATATTGGTTTACCTATCTGCAGCCTCAGTGTGAACACCTCCAGCACAAGTATCCTGGTGCTTTGGAGCTTGGCCACCTGGGGTTGTCAGGTTTTCCCTTCAAAAGCCCAAATTTCCTCTTGGAGATTTCCTTTCCTTCTTCTCAGAAAGTTCAATCCTAGGATTAACACTAGCCTACTAATATTTAATATTAAGAGTCTTTGTGACTATTATAAGTGTCCCATTTTAGGGATGTCTGGGTAAAGTGTCTGACTCTTGATTTCGGCTCAGGTCATGATCTCAGGGTCCTAAGATTGGGCACCACGTTGGGTTCCATGATGGATGTGCAACCTGCTTGGGATTCTTTCTCTCCATATCCTGCAAAAAGAGAGTTACATTTTAAATATGAAAACTCCTTTACAAAATAACAGTTGTGCTTGGGTATGGTTTGGTTTTGTCAAGTATAGATCCCAATTTGGATTAATAACAAAGCATCTTTATGCGGCCCTGAGAGAACATGAGGAGGAGACTTTGGCATGGGACTCTGGAATGAAAAAAGTTTTGGGGCCCTCAAACAGGCACTAACAGTGGCCCCAGTTTTAACCCTTCCAGACTTCGAAAAACCCCTCTCCATATATGTACATAAAAGAAGGGGAATAACTTGTGGAATCATGATCCAAATTCTGGACCTTCCCAACACCTGGTTACATATCCATTTAAGAATCTAGATTCTTAAAAAAAAAAAAAAAAGGAATCTAGATTCTTTGGAGCAGGGATGAGCTCTATGCCACCAAGCACTGGTGTCTGTGCCCCTACTTGTAGAAGTGGACTCTAAATTAACCTTGGAAGAAGGCATAACTGTTTATACACTCTGTCAGTTATTAGACACTCTAAATTCTACAGCATTTCATTGGATCTCCAATAGTAGAATTACAAAATACCAAACCCTTTTACTAGAAACACCAGAACTAAATATTTGGCCAGCTCAGACCCTAAATCCTGCCATCTTAACTCCAGATCCCACAACAAATGCTCCCTTGCTACATTCTTGCCTAGAAACCACAGACTTGACTTGCAGTGCCAGACTAGATCTTAAGAAGACACATCTAGAGAACCCAGAGACTATATGGTTCATGGATGGTAACAGCTTCACAGTATAAGGAGTACAGGTCTCTGGGCACACTATTTTTAACTTAACTGAAATCATTGAGTCTGCACCTCAGCCAGTTGCCTGGCAAAATGCAAAACTAAACGCAGAATGCTCTTACCTGGCCTTCCAAACTGGGCACAAAAATGAAACTAAATATACATCAATTCAGCTTATGCTTTCGACATGGCCCATGCCAATGTTGCTATTTGGAGAGAAAGGGGCCTCATCACAGCCCAAAATACTACAGTTAAACATGCAGTTTGTGGGAGCAGTTATCCTTCCCACCCTAATAGCTATTCACTGCAAATCCATCAAAAGGATAATGACTCAGTCTCTGTTGGAAACAACAGGGCTGTCAGAGTAGCAAAGGAGGTCACCCGGCTGTCCCTTCATCCACTCTGGTTCCCAATCTAAATCCCTTTTCCCCACAATATACTCAGCAAGAAACCCAAAGGACATTGAAAAAGCATTTGCCCATACTCCAAAGGGTTGGCTGCAAGACAACTGCATATAATAAACTGTTACTCTCAGGAATGTTACAATGGAAATTTCATAATAACTTATATATGGGCTCAGGCCCTTCAAGACCTAGTAGGACCTCTTTTCTTTGGCAAGAACATTCCTCAAATCCTCAGGTATTCTCTATTTCTCAGATATGTTCTACTTATAATTGAATCAATCCCAAGGGAATCCATAAACCTCTCCCACTTCTTCAACCTAATCAAAAGGAGGGGAGGACTGACAGACAAATTTTATGCACATGCCTCCCTGCAAGAATCTCTTGTGTCAGTTCTTATAGAAAAAAAAAAAATATCTTCAGGCACACAGTATGTTTTATCCCTATGGCAAACTCTTTCTGTCTATAATGACCACCAAAACCATTATAGTCCAAAACTTGACCCCTCTTTCCCAGGTAACATGCATTCAAAACTTACATCCAGTGATGTTGTACACTTAAAACTCTTTCCCAAGACAAAAAAACAAAAACAAAAACAAAAACAAAAACAAAAACAAAAAAAAAAACCACTCAAACTTGTCTGGATTGGGCCCTATCAAGCTCTCCTGACCACTCCAACAGCAATAAAAGTTCACAGCTTCTCCCATGGATCCACATTTCCAGGATCAAGGCCACTCTGGTTCAAGATGAGGAGTCCTCTGTCAAATACAGCTGCCAGCCAGTTGGAGACCTACATCCATTACTCAAAAGAGCCTCAAGCAATATATACCCAGAGGCCTAGAGGCCCATGAATCTGGTTGATTACCAATCCCCATTCTCTCACATTCAATCATTCTATGATACTATCTTAGAAGAACTCCCTAAATACTTTCCTTTCCAAACTCTCATGATTTCTTCTTCCTAATTCCAAGACTTCATTCTTGATCTTTTCCTTTAGGGTGACCTCTCAGAATTTACTTGGTCAAAAATAATAACTTACTTAGAATTGTCTCCCCCTCGATGTCCTACTTTCACAATATAATCATCACCTCTTTTTGAGTTAATCTTTGCCTTTCTCATCATAACCTTCTTTTGGCTTCCTCCTTCTGGGACCATACAACACAGGATGGTTTTCCTGGAAAGAAACCTGATCATGGCTATCCTGGTTTCTTCCCTTCTTAGGATCCCTCAAACTCATAGTCCTAATTATTGGTCCCCCTCTCTTTAATCTCTGTTAAATTTGTCTCTTCTAAAATCTAACAATTTCATATGGAAATAATGATGCAACAAGGTTTCCAGTCCATGCAATCAGAGGGTCCCATCCCCCTAAAATGCATGAAATTGGCCACTAAGGAATTTCATTCAAATCACTTATCAGCACATTAATATAATGCCATGCTCTGGTCTATAACTACACAGCATCCCTGATGGACTGAAAATTTTAGGTAGGGACACTTTTATATTCCTCATTCAGGAAGAAGCTACTAAAGATAAGATGTTTGCCCAAATGCCAAAGATTTGTCATTGTAAATCTCTCAGAGGAGAATGTAGAGGCCATCAACATGAACAATGAAAATGTGAATAAGGTAGAAGGGCCCACAGTGACCCCTAATCCCCTGACTGCGTGTAAACAAATTCATTAAGTTACCCACCTCAAAACATCCCTAAGCCCTAGCTGACCAATGGTTTACTTACACCAGGACACAGGTACCAAAAAAGGAAAATTCCATATATCCCCATGCCTTCTCACCTTCCCCCTTAACTGCAGCTTGCACCATTGTCTCATTGCAGAGAATCTGTCCTTTGCACTCTTGCCTGCTTCTCCCTTCCAGTGCATTCAATAAATGTCTCTCTTTTGTTCTGTATTGGGTGAATTCTGTTACCACCTATACTGCTGGCTTCCATTTGATCCAGATGACCACCAAAGATATATAATTTGAAGTGTCAGATTATTTAGCACTTTAGAGATATCATTCTACTACCAGTTTACTTACTTCAATTTAGATGTCGTGACCTTTGTTGCTCCACTAAACAATATCAAACATTTTTTTCTCTTGTTTTAGTATACTTTCCTCATCTTTGATTTGAAACAATTTGACTATGAGGCCTAGAATTCATGTGTGCATACGTGTATGTATTGTGTTATCTGAGTTCTTGAATCTGGAGTTTGAGGTCTTCATTGTGATTTGGAAAATTTCTGTCCATCAATTATTTTTCTAAATATTGTTTTTGTAAAATTATCTGTCTCCTTCATTTTAGGGTCTCTAGTTGATAGTTATGTTACATCATGGTTAAAGTAAATATAAATAAAGTCTTGTTCTAGAGATACAGATTATAATATGTGAAACTGATATTTTTTTCTATTGACATAATAAAAAAGTGAACGAAGTAGAAGACAGTATCAGTAAATTTCAGAAGAGATCAATAATTATGAAGAAATATACAGAAAAAGGAATGAGACAAAAGATTGACTATAAGATACATATGAAACAGTATTAAATGCAGTAATAGGCTACCTAAAAAACCGTGTTAAATATGAGGAAATAAAAAAACTTGAAATACAATGATGAAAAGAAAATTATCATTTAGGCATGAACCTAGAGATAATTGGTATGATTATTATTAAAAAAAAAAAAGTGGGGGCTTTATATACAAAACTATTTGAAAAATATTTCATGGTGAATAAAAGTTCAATAACATACAAAAACCGGAACTATTATGCATCTAATAGTTCAGTTTAGAGATATATAAAGCAAAAATTTATAGACTAAAAGGTCCACCTGTCATATATCTTGATAAATTCTTTTATACATTAAAATGATTTAAAAATTAATGATATTTCTGTAATTCCTAAAAATGACACAAAATATATTGCTTTTAGTAATTTTGACATATAAACTTAACTGTCTGTGAGTTAAGAGGGATTTACCACTAAGAAAATGGCATATTTTTTAAATTAAATTATTTTTTTTCAGTGTTCCAAAATTTATTCTTTATACACCACACCCAGTACTCCATGAAATACATGCCCTCCTTAATTCCCACCACCAGGCTAACCCAAGATCCCCACCCCTCTCCCCTCTGAAATTCTCAGTTTCTATCTCAGAGTCCACAGTCTCTCACGGCCTGTCGCCCCCTCTGATTTCCCTAACTCACTTCCCTCCATCTCCCAGACCTCCATTTTATTCCTTATGCTCAACAAGTAAGTGAAACCATATGAAAATTGACTCTCTCTGCTTGAATTATTTCACTCAGCATAATCTCCTCCAGTCCCATCCATGTTGATACAAAAGTTAGGTATTCATCCTTTCTGATGGAGGCATACTACTCCATTGTATGTATGGATAATATTGTCTTTATTAATTCGTCTGTTGAAGGGTGTCTTGGTACTTTCCACACTTTGGCAACTGTGGCCATTGCTGCTAGGAACATAGGGGTACAGAAGGCCCGTCTTTTCACTACATCTGTATCTTTAGGGTAAATACCTAGTAGTGCAATTGCAGGGTCATAGGGAAACTCTATTTTTAATTTCTTAAGGAAACTCCACACTGTTTTCCAAAGTGACTGCACCAACTGGCATTCCCACCAACAGTGTAGGAGGGTTTCCCTTTCTTCACATAGTCTCCAACATTTCTTGTTTCCTGTTTTGTTGATTTTAGCCATTCTGACTGGTGTAAAGTGGTGGTATCTCAATGTGGTTTTGATTTGATCTCCCTGATGGCTAATGATGCTGCACATTTTTTCATGTATCTGTTAGTCATTTGTATGTCTTCTTTGGAGAAGTATCCATATCTTCTGCCCATTTTTTGATGTGATTATATGTTTTGTGTGTGTTGAGTTTGACGTTTCTCTATAGATCTTGGATATCAGCCATTTGTCTATAGTGTTACTTGCGAATATCTTCTCCCATTCCATGGGTCGACTCTTCTTTTTGTTGACTGTTTCTTTATGGTGCAGAAGCTTTTGATCTTGGTGAAGTTCCAAAAGTTCATTTTTGCTTTTATTTCCTGTGCCTTTGGAGACATATCTTGAAAGAATTTGCTGTGGCCGATGTTGAAGAGGTTACTGCCTATGTTTGCCTCTAGGATTTTGATAGATTCCTGTCTCACATTGAGGACATTTATCCATTTCAAGTTTATCTTTGTGTATGGTGTAAGAGAATGGTTGACTTTCATTTTTCTACACATAGCTGTCCAATTTTCCCATTTATTGAAGAGACTGTCATTTATTGAAGAGACTGTCGTTTTTCCACTGGATATTTTTCCTGCTTTGTCAATGATTAGTTGACCATAGAGTTGAGGGTCCATATGTGGGCTCTCCACTCTCTTCCACTGGTCTATGTGTCTGTTTTTGTGCCAGTACCATGCTGTTTTGGTGATCAGATCTTAGTAATAAAGCTTGAAATCACACAATATGATGCCTCCAGGTTTGTCTGTTTTTTTGTTGTTTTGTTGTTTTTATTCTTTTTCAACATTTTCTTAGCAATTCAGGGTTTCTTCTGTTTCCATACAAAATTTAGGATTGTTTGTTCCAGCTCTTTGAAAAATGCTGGTGGGATTTTGATCAGCATGGCAATGAAAGTATAGATTGATCTAGGCAATATAGACATTTTAACAATGTTTGATCTTCTGATCCATGAGCATGGAGTGGTCTTCCATCTTTTTTGTGTCTGCTTCAATTTCTTTCATGAGTGTTTTATAGTTCCTCAGCCAGATCTTTCACCTCTTTGGTTATGTTTATCCCCAAGTATCTTATGGTTCTTGGCACTATAATAAATGGAATAGATTCTCTAATTTCCCTTTCTATATTTTCATTGTTAGTGTAAAAGAAAGCAACAGATTTCTGTACATTGATTTTGCATCCTCCCACATTACTGAATTGCTGTATGAATTCTAGTAGTTTGGGGGAGGAGTCTTTTGGGTTTTTCATAGAAAGTATCATGCCATCTGTGAAAAGAGAGAGTTTGACTTCTTATTTGCCAATTTAAATACCTTTTATTTCTTTGTGTTGTCTTATTGCTATTGCTAGGACTTCTACTATTATGTTGAACAAGAGTGGTGAGAGTGGACATCCTTGTTGTGTTCCTGATCTCAAATGGAAGGCTGTCAGCTTTTCCCCATAGAGGATGATATTCACTGTGGGTTTTTCATAGATTTTATGAAGTTGAGGAATGCTCCTCTATCCCTATACTTTGAAGCATTTTAATCATGAACGGATGCTGTATCTTGTCAAATGCTTTGTCTGCCTCAATTGAGAGTACCATGCTGTTCTTCTTTCTTCTCTTATTGATTTGTTCTATTACATTGATTCATTTGTGAATGTGGAACCACCCTTGCATCCCATGGATAAATCCCACCTGGTCATGGTGGATAATCTTTTTAATGTACTGTTGGATCCTATTAGCTAGGATCTTGTTGAGAATCTTGACATCCATATTCATCATGGATATTGGTCTGAAATTCTCCTTTCTGATCCCCTGGTTTGGGGATCAGAGTAAGTCTGTCTTCATAGAAAGAGTCTGGAAGTTTCCCTTTTGTTTCTATTTTTTTGAGACAGCTTCAGGAGAATAGGTATTATTTCTTCTTTGAATGTTTGGTAGAATTCTCCAGGGAATCTGTCCGGGCCCAGGGTCTTGTTTTTTGGAAGGTTTTTAATCACTGCTTCAATCTCATTAATAGATATTGGTCTATTCAAGTTGCCATTTTTTTCCTGATTCAGTTTTTGAAGTTTAAAGGTTTCCAGGAATGCAAACATTTCATCTGTTGCTTAACTTATTGACATATAGCTGTTGATAATAATTTCTGATGATTGTTTCTATTTCCTTGGTGTTAGTCATGATCTCCCCCTTTTCGTTCATAATTTTATTAATTTGGGTCCTCTCTCTTTTCTTTTGGTTTAGTTTCACCAGCAGCTTATCAATCTCATTGATTCTTTCAAAGAACCAGCTTCTAGTTCCATTGATGTGTTCTACTATATCTGTAATTTCTATCTTATTGATCTCTGCTCTAATCCTGATTATTTCCCTTCTTGTGTGTGGGGTTGGCTTAATTTGCTATTGATTCTCTGGTTCTTTAAGGTGTAAAGAGAGCTGGTGTGTTCTGGATTTTTCTTTTTCTTTTTTTTTGAGTGAGTCTTGCATAGCTATGTATTTCCTCTTTAGAAACCCCTTTGCAGTATCCCATAGGTTTTGGTCCAAAGTGTCTTCATTCTCATTGGTTTCCATGAGAGTTTAAGTTCTTCTTTGATATCCTGGTTGATCCAAACATTCTTGATCAGGATGGTCTTTAGCTTCCAAGTGTTTGAATTCCTTCCAAGTTTATCTTGTCGTTGAGTTCCAGTTTGAAAGCATTGTGGTCTGAGAATATGCAGGGAATATTCTCAATCTTTTGGCATGATTGAACCCTGATTTGTGAACCAGTGTGTGGTCTATTCTGGAGAAAGTTCCATGTACACTTGAGAAGAATGAGTATTCTGTTGTTTTAGGGTGGAATGTTTTGTATATATCTATGAGGTCCATCTAGTCCAATGTATCATTCAATGCTCTTGTTTCTTTATGGATTTTCTGCTTGGATGATCTGTCTGTTACTGAGAGTGGCTTGTTAAGATCCCCTACTATTAATGTATTCATATCAATATGACTCTTTATCTTGATTAACAGTTGGTTTATGTAGTTTGCTGCTCCCATAATGGGAGCACAAATATTTACAATTGTTAGATCGTTCTGGTGTACCAGACCCTTTAAGAATAATGTAGTGTCCTTCTTTATCTCTGACTACAATGTTTAAATTCTAATTTATCTGATATGATAATTGCTACCCCCAATTTTTTTTTTGAGACCCATTGGCATGAAAGATGCATCTCCATCCCTTCACTTTCAATCTGAATGCATTCTTAGATTCAAAATGGGTCTCTTATAGACAACATATGGATGAGTACTGTTGTTTTATCCAATTGCAACCCTGTGCCATTTTATTGGAATGCTTAGGGTGTTCACATTGATAGTAATTATTGAAAAATGAGTTTTTATTGACATCATGTTTCCTGTGAAGTCCTTGTTTCTATAGATTGTCTGTGTAAATTTCTCTCTACATATTTCTTGGGTTCTTTCTTCTTTTAGAGACTCCTCTTACTATTTCCTGTAGTGCCAGATTGGTGGTCTCATAGTCTTTTAAACTTTGCTTGCTTTGGAAGCTCTTTCTCTCTCCATCCCTTTTGAATGTCAGCCTTGCTGTATAAAGTATTTTTGACTGCATATTCTCCTCATTTAGTTCCCTGAATATAGTTTGCCAACCCTTTCTGCCTTGCCAGGTTTCTGTGGACAGGTCTGACATTATTCTTATGGACTTCCTCTGTACATAAGGAATCCCTTTCCCCTAGCTGCTTCAGAAGTTCTTGTCTAAAATTATGATTTGTCAGTCTCACAATCAAGTGTCTCGAGGTCTTTCTATATTCATTGACCTTGGGGGCCATGTTTTCTACATCTAGGACACAAACACTGGTTCTACTCCCCAGATTGGGAAAATTTTCATCCAGAATTTTTTCAACCATATATTCTAGTCTCCCTTTCTCTACCACCTCAGAGATCCCAATAATTTTGACACTGGAATGTTTCATGGGGTTATTTATTTCCCTGATTCTGTTTTCATGGCTTCTAAGCTATTTTTTCCATGCCTCCTCCTTATCCCTTTTCCCTAGCAGTTTGTCCTCTAGATCACTAATGCTCTCTTCCGCCTCCATTACCCTATGTGTTAGAGAATTTAGATTAGATTGGATCTCATTGATAGCATTTTTAACTTTTTCCTGGGTAGATTTCACTTCTGGCCTTAGAGATTCTATGTTGTCACTATTGGGTTTCTCCAACCTAGCCATTGCCTGGGTAATTGTTACCCTGAATTCCCTTTCTGACATACTGTTTATGTCCATATCTAATAGTGTTGATGGAGAGGGCACAGTCTCTGAATTTTTCCTCTGTTGGATATTCCTCATCATCATCATTTTGGTGAGAGGTGGTTGAGGGAATGTACAGCTGAATATATCAACTGTGATCCAAGTAACTTCCACCCTGGAATGTTTCTGAGCAATCAGAAGTCACCACCAAAAAGAAAGGAAAAAGAAAAAAAAAAAGAAGAAAGAAAAGAGAAAGAGAGAGAGAGAAAGAGGAAATCTAGCCAGAATGGGCCCCGAAGGTAAGATTTATAAGGTATATAAACAAAAACAGACAAACAAAAAGACCGACAAAAGTAAATGGCAAGGAAAAAACAAAAAAACAAACAAAAAAACCCAAAAAACAAAACAACAACAACAAATAACAGCCAAAATGAACCCTAAGTGAAAGATTTATATAATACCAGAAGAAAAACAAATCTGCAGAAACACCGACAGAAGAAAAAGATGGGAGGGTGGTTATAAATCTTCAATGTGGGCAAGGAAGTTTATTTTGATTCTTCCTAGCTGTATGTATCTTGATATCTTTGTTAAAGGACTCAACTTTTCAGATATAAAGGGAGATTAAAACTGGTTTATATATAGGTGTAGTATTGATTAGGTAAAAAGGATTACCTTGAAGCTTATATCTATATGCATATTTTAAAAAATAGTAAAGAAAAATAAAAACACAGTTGTTTGTGAGAAAAACGTTCAAGTTAACAAAAAGGTTATTATGGAATATGTTGTATTAAACCTCTAGTTGTAATGGTAAGTTGGTTAAAAAAATTAAAAGTACAAGAATAGTGAGAACAAATTAAAAATAAAAGTTACATCTATGAAATATACAGATTTTAGGGGAATACGGGGAGCTTAATATCTTGTTTTTCCCAGATAGTAGGTTTTTACAGTTTCATGGGGACCATGTGGTTTTTGGCTGGCTTTCTGGGGAAGGGGCCTGCCACATTGTTTTCAGTCAGTCTTGCTTGGCTTGACTCTTTTTCCCCATATCAAGGGGCTGGGCTCTGTGGCAACCGGTTTTTCAGGCTTTTGTTCTCTGGAGGTTTTTGTTCTTCGGTGGCTTTTTGTGGCTTTTTGGAGGTTTAGTGGAAAGCAAAATGCACCCAGACCACAATCTCGGAAAGAAACCTGTCTGCTCCCCTCTGGGTGATCCAGAATATACAGACACCCTCTCTGCAAACTCTGCTGAACTGTGCAAACTCCCACAGGCAGTGTCTGTCCCCATTCACCATCTCAGGGATCACCCGAAGTACCTGCTTATCTCTGCACCCCCATGCCATGGTCCAGGGAGAACACTTCTGGTGGTTGCCTTTGCTGGGACTGCTGTCTGGGGTCCAGATCTCATGGTTGTACAGGTTGCCACTGATGGATCCTGACCAGAGACTGTGCTTAGTTCCTTCAGCTGAGGAGTAGTGCAAGCCACACAACCCAGGGGCTCAGGTACCAGGAATTGGAAGCTCGGCTGCACTCTGTCTGGCTCCAGTGGTCACCAGTGGTGGCTTTCCTAGGTCCATGGGCTTATGCCCATGCCCATGACTGCCAGATTCCACCAGTTGCACCTTATGATCTTTTACTGTTTTTGAGTGCTTTTAACCAGACTCCAAGTTAATGCTCATCCCCAATCACAAGGCATGTTTGTATTGGAGTATTACTTTCCAGTGGATTGCTTCTGGTGGCTCCTTCCCCTTCTGTTTATCCTCCAATATCTGTCCGTGCATTGCCACTCTACTTTACCTTTCTACTGGTTTCTTCTGACCCCATCAAGATCCAAGAAGTGTATAATCCTTCATCTCAGGCCAATTTCATAGGTGTTCAGAGTGTTCTAGTAGATAATTAAGTCACTTTAGGGGACTGGTTGTAACATGGTCTCCTAATTCTATGCCATTTCATCCCTCCTCCCCCCAAAATGGCATGTTTTTATTTCCATTTCAGAAGACAGTTATTGTGTACAGGGTACAGACTTTTGGTGTGTTTGTGGTATGAAACTACTGACAATTGAGCTCATTCTTCCTGATACAACTGATCTTTTTTTTTTATAATCATTCTTATAAGGACACAGATAACAAAGACGGATTGGGTGCTTTCTGGTTTTCCAAACACTATTCTACTTTTGAAACCTTTTAAACTTCTCAACTTCAATATATTCTTAGTTTAATTTTTTCACTAGTAGTGTAGCAGTTGTTTTTCTTGGTTTATTTAGTAGTTCAAGATACTAGAATTTGGTATTGCTTTCTTACCTATTTTTTCCCTTTTCAGGAGGTTTCCAAATGTTATAAATACTTTAAGATTCTTCTTGATTTTTTGCATATCCCATGACTTTTTCTGTATAATAATGTAATCTAATATGTATAATTATTATTAAATTTATATTTTTGCCATACCATACATACACAACACCCCCCCACACATACACACAATTTTTATTCAAAAGGTTATTAGATAGATAAAAAAAGAAATGTAGCTATTACAGTGGTTAGTAGTCATGATGATTTCAAAAATAATACTTCTCTAGAAAGAAGGGCCATATATACCCCCATGTTCATAACACCAGTGGCCACAATCACCAAACTGTGGAAAGAGCCAAGATGCCCTTCAACAGATGAATGGATAAAGAAGATATGGTGTATATATACAATGGTATATTATACAACCATCAGAAAGGATGAATACCCAACGTTTGTATCAACATGGATGGGACTGGTGGAGATTATGCTGAGTGAAAAAACTCAAGCAGAGACAGTCAATTATCATAAAGTTTCACTTACTTGTGTAACATAAGGAATACTACAGAGAACATTAGAAGGAAAGGAAAAAGTGAATTGGAGAAAATTGGAGGGGGAGATGAACCATGAGAGACTGTGTACTTTGAGAAACAAACCAAGGGTTTTGGAAGGGGGGGGGATGGGAGGATGGAAGAGCCTGGCAGTGGGTATTAAGGAGGGCATGTATTGCATGGAGCATTGGGTGTGGTGCATAAACAATGAATCTTGGAGCACTGAAAAAATAAAATTAAAATCAAAAATAATACTTCTCCAGAGATGTACAGAATTTAAAATTTGATTGGAATAATGTGAAAGAAAAGATCTCAAAGAAAAATGGTAAAGAGATAACTACTTAACAAAGTTGTGCACATTATAATAATAATATGATCTGCAAACAAAATTCATATAGTCTCTATAGAAAACAGAGATAATGTAAGATAGAAACTTCACAAAATACACCCAAAAATATTCCCCAAAGAATTTTCACCTAAGGTTTTTCAAAGCATTTCAAAAGACTTTCTTCTACCATAGAAGAATTTTCTATTCATGAATTTACCTTTTTCTATTCCTCTGGGTAAGAACATACTACAAAACTCCACAAACTATAATAACCTATCAAGATGTATTATTTTTTAGCTATTACAGAACAATCATTTGATTTCTTCATATTTATTGTTGTATACTAAAAATGACAGTCAAAGACATAGTAGAACTTTTTAGTGAAAAAAATTCTCTTCTAACATTGAATAAAATACCTACTATTGAAATAACTCAGTAACACATTGTGAATGTGCCATTCTGGGTATTACCATTAACTAATCATCAATTTAATAGATGTTGCACATGCTTACATTGCTATATTATCATGGGTATTTTTATGGAACCCAACAACTATTCTATTTAAGACCAAGTAAGTATTGAGAAAATTGGCCTTTGTGTTGTTTTGATAAAAATGTGTTTTAAGGTCCACTCCTTTTAATTTTAGCCTCATAATTTCAGTCCGAGTATGCTTCATCCCTGGTCAGATTGTTCCAGTTATTTAATATGTCCTATAGTCTTTCCTTCCTCCATCTCATTTTCATTGCCTAGAGAAATATATGTATCCTAAAAGAAAAATCTCTTCTCTTTTTAGCTTACATTGTTGCACACAGACCACTGTAGTGTTTATTCAGCCAAAATAAGTATTATTTATTTACAATAGTTTTTTTAACTTATTCTAGCAGTGTTTTAGAAGAGATGACTACATAAATTTTAAGAAATAAAGACCATATCATATTCCTGTGGCACAAAGCATAAGCTGAAATATTTGGTGAATTAATGTGTAGAATTATAAGTGGATGAATGCTTTCAAAAGATAGAAATTACAATTGGGAATATTCAAATGAAGGAGAGATAAAACCAAAGTAAAATTTTACTATTTTTAATAATGAAATTAGTAGATTACATAAATTCTCACAGTGAATAATATGAAGAATTATAGTTATTTAAGTGTATAATATATTGTTTAAGAAATTGTTATTTTTGGTTATTATTTTACTTTAGATGTAGACATTCTTTTTTTTTTTTTAATTATATGAGCCAGCCAATTTCCAGAAGTTCTCCTTTTGTTGAAATTAATAGTGAGAACTTCACAAGAAAAGGAATCAAGTTTATTGCTTCTGGTTCTGTCTCCATGAAAATAATGTCTTCAATGAGGATAGCTAAGCTCTTTCACTCCTCTCTTTTCTCTGTCTATTCTCTGTTATTTCACTATATTGCTTTATTCTCTTTGAGAGTGTTAAAGGAAAATAAGATCAAAATTTGGTTTCCAAATCACATAAAAGGACAGAATTTACTGTTACCTGTTACAATTATATGTTACAATTTGAAGAAATTATGTAGTAGAAGTTTGTTTTCTGAGTATAGGCTTTGTTGGTGCTTAAATATTTTAATTTAAATTTTTATTGACTTTTAACCCAACACCCTGCTTTAAATATTTATGCCACCCCACTCCCCAGAAGTGGTCACTAAAGGCTTAATCTAATAAGTTTATTTCATAATCTTAATTAAAAAAAGATTTGTTAAAAAAATAGTCATAGGATCTACTTATAACCATTGAAAAATGAAATTGTCAATGGATTTTAGTAAAGCAAGTTTCCTTGTCTTTTTCTTAGTTACTACAACGAGGGACTCTCATTCATCTTTTAGACTTGATTGTTGAAAGAATGCAGTCTAAAAGTAAAATAAGAGCTAAACGTTTTACAGACATTGTTACATTTGATCTGCAGTCATTACAACCTTCTAAGGTAAATGTTTATCACTCCCAATTTACAGAGGAGGAAAATGAAAATCAATGAGGTTTGGAAAATACTTACTTCAATGCTGGGGCATTCAGTGGCATGTGTGGTAAAATCCCACCTGTTGTAAATATGCTTTGAAGGCGTTCATACACTTTGCTGTGTGCACCAGAGATGATTGCTGCCACTACACACAAATTATTCAAGACCTCCTCCAGCCCTTGACTTAGATGTTATTCCTCTAATATAAAATACTGCCTCTCCAAAATCCTCTTAAAAACTTCAAAATTTATATGTACTTCAAAATGTGGCCCATTTACATATTTTCCACAACATCAGTTCTGTATGTATATATGAGTCCACCTGTCATACATGCATGTGCATATATATGCACACACACACACACACCACCCAAATGCATTTACACACACAAGAGGCACACACACTCTCTGAAATGTATACATTTTGCAATCAAAATGGAGGAACCAGTGAATGGATGTACATATATAAATTTATGGTGATTAGAGAAGGCAGAGTAGAAATAAAGGGTATTCTCATTTTTGATGGAAATATTTGAAATGATGGACTGAGACTTGCTTGAGCTAACTTTACCTCTGAACTTTTCAGTATGAGACACAAAGCTTCTTTTTACTATCTAAAAGACAATGAAATGGATTTATTTTTAATGAAATGGATTTTTGTGTCAGTTTTTGTGTCAGTTTTTAACTGACACAAAATTTATTAAAAGCTTTAGGAAGCTTTTAGTAAGCTTCCTAAAAGACACATTGATACTCAGCTTCTTGCTTTTTTCAGAAAGACTAATGATAATAGTGGTGATATTTACATGTATAAGTAATGCAAGAGATGGAATCATAAGTAACAATAATTTGGCAAACATACGCCAAAAATTGGGCAATCTGGAAGAAATGAATATACTCCTAGAGACATATAAACTACCAAAACTGAAATTGCAAGAAATGGAAAAACAGACCCATAACTGGCAAGGAAATTGAAGGAGTAATTAAAAAATCTCCCAAGAAACAAGATCCCAGGGCCACATGCCTTCCTAGGGGAATTCTATAAAACATTTAAAGAAGAGTTAATTAGAATTAAATTAATTTAATGGAATTGATTAATAATTAAAGAATTAATTATTAATAATTTAATTAAATCAAAATTTTAATTAAATAATAAATTAATCAATTAATAATTATAGACTTAATTAATTCTATAAAACATTTAAAGAAGAATTACAAACCAAGATCCCTGATTAATATGCATACAAAAACTTTTACCATAATGCTAGCCAATACAATCCAAAAGTACGTTAAAGGGATTATTCACCATGACCAAGTTGGATTTATTTCTGGGCTGCAAGGTTGGTTCAATATCTGCAAATCAATCAATGTTATACACTACATAAATAAAAGAAAGGGCAAGAACCATATGATCCTCTCAATAGATGCAGAAGAAGCATGCGACAAAGTACAGCATCCTTCCTTTATTAAAACTCTTCACAGTGTGGAATAAAAGGTATGTACCTCAATATCATAAAAACCATCTATGAAAAACCACAATGAGTATCATTCTCGTGGAAAGCTTTTCCCTTAAGGTCAGGAACATGACATAGATGTCCACTATCACTACTGTTGTCCAAAACAGTACTAAATGCCCTAGTATCAGCAATCAGACAAGATAAATAAATAAAAGACACCCAAATAAGCAAGAAGAATTCAAACTCTCACTCCCAAAGATGACATGATATTCTATGTGGAAAACCCAAAAGACTCCAGCCCCAAATTGCTAGATTTTATACCGGAATTCAGTAAAGTGGCAGGATATGAAGTTAATGCAAAGAAATCAGTTACATTTCTATACACCAATGATTAGACAGAAGAAAGAGAAATTAAGGATTTGATCCAATTTACAATTGCACCTAAAACCATAAGATACCTAGGGTTAAGCCTAATCAAAGAGGCAAAGGATTTGTGCTCAGAAAATATAGAATACTGATGAAAGAAATTGAGGAAGGCACAAAGAAATGTAAAAATATTCCATGCTCTTGGATTGGAGGAAATATTGTTAAAAGGTCTAAGCTACCTAGAGCAATCTATACCTTCAATGCAATCCCTATCAAAATATCATCAACTTTTTTTTTTCACAAAGCTGGAATAAATAATCCTAAAATTTGTATGGAACCAGAAAAGACCCTGAACAGCCAAAGGAGTGTTGAAAAAGAAAACCAGAGCTGGAGGGCATCACAGTTCTGGACTTCAAGCACTATTACAAGGCTGTAATCATCAATGCAGTATAGTACTGGATCTAAGACTGACACATAGATCAATAGAACAAAAGAGAAATTGGCCCTCCCATTTGACAAAGATGGTCAGTTCATCTTTGACAAAATAGGGAAGAATATCCAATGGAAAAAAGATGGTCTTTTCAACAAATTGTGTTGGGAAAATTGGACAGCCACGTGCAAAATAAAACTAGATTATTTCCTTAAACCATACACAAAAATAGACTAAAAATGGATTAAAGAACCAAATGTGAGACAGGAATCCATAAAAATCCTAGAGAAGAACACAGACAGCCATCTCTTAGACCTTGGCTGCAACAATATGTCTAACTTGTTAGACATGTCTTCTAAGGCAAGGGAAATAAAAGGCAAAAATGAACTATTGGGACTTCATCAAGATAAAAAGCTTTTGTACAGCAAAGGAAACAGTTGACAAAACCAAAGGACAACTGACAAATATTTTCAAATGATATATCAGATAAACAGCTAGTACCCAAAACCTGTAAAGAACTATTCAAACTCAACACTCAAAGAACAATAACACAACAACAACAACAAAAATCAAGAAATGGGCAGAAGACATGAACAGATATTTCTCCAAAGACAACTAAAAGGCCAATAGACACATGAAAAAAATGATCAACATCCCTTGGCATCAGGGAAATACAAATCAAAACCACAATGAGATATCTCCTTACAGAAGTCAGAATGGCTAAAGTTAACAAGTGAGGAAACAACTGATGTTGGTGAGGATATGGAGAAAGTGAAACCCTCTCACACTTTTGGTGGGAATGCAAGCTTGCCATCTGGTGGAGTCACTCTGAAAAACAGTATGGAAGTTCCTCAAAAAGTTGAACATAGAGCTACCCTATGATCCAGCAATTTTACTACTGGATGTTTACCCCCAAAGACGCAAGTGTAGTAACCCAAAAGGGCACATGCACCCCAATGTTTATAGCAACAATGTCCAAAATAGCCAAACTATGGAAAGATCCTAGATGTCCATTGGTAGATGGATGGATAAAGAAGATATATATATATATATATATATATATATATATATATATATATATATATATATATATAATACAGCCATCAAAAATTGAAATCTTGCCATTTGCAATGATTTGGGTGGAACTAGAGGGTATTATGCTTAACAAAATAAGTCAATCAGAGAAAGACAATTATCATATGATCCCACTGATATGTTGAATTTAAGAAACAAGACAGAGGATCATAGGGGAAGAGAGAAATGCATGAAACAAAACAAAACCAGAGAGGGAGACAAATCATAGGAGACTCTTTTAAGCAGACAATTTTTTTAAAGATTTTGTTTATTTATTTATTTGACAGTGAGAGAGAGAGAACACAGGTAGGCAGAGAGGCAGGCAGAGAGAGAGAGAGAGAGGGAAGCAGGCTCCCTGCTGAGCAGAGAGCCCGATGTGGGACTCGATCCCAGGACCCTGAGATCATGACCTGAGCCAAAGGCAGCGGCTTAACCCACTGAACCACCCAGGTGCCCCGGAGACTCTTAATCATAGGAAACAAACTGAGGGTTGCTGTAGGATAGTGAGATGGAGGGATAGGGTGGCTGGGTGATGGACATTGGGGAGGGTATGTGTTGTAATGAGCACTGGGTATTATATAAGACTGATGAATCACAGACCTGTAATCCTGAAAAAAATAATACACTATATGGTAATTAATTGAATTTAATTTTTTAAAAATCTAAATAAATAAATCACAAATTGGGGGTGGGGAGAAAGATACATATATAGGTAT
Organism: Meles meles; assembly: GCF_922984935.1. Taxonomy (NCBI): domain Eukaryota; kingdom Metazoa; phylum Chordata; class Mammalia; order Carnivora; family Mustelidae; genus Meles; species Meles meles. Next base: position 83,798,374 of record NC_060073.1, on the reverse strand, counting down.
AGCTCTCCTATCGGTTCTGTCTCTGGGAGAACGCAGACTAATACATTATTTATTATGGCCCAAAGCCACAGATGAACTAATAAATTCCTAAAGGGTGAATGTAGGCGCATGAGCCAACACATTCTTTTTTTTTTTTTTTTTTTTTTTAAAGATTTTATTCATTTATTTGACAGAGAGATCACAAGTAGGCAGAGAGGCAGGCAGAGAGAGAAGAGGAAGCAGGCTCCCTGCGGAGCAGAGAGCCCGATGCGGGACTCGACCCCAGGACCCCGAGATCATGACCCGAGCCGAAGGCAGCGGCTCAATCCACTGAGCCACCCAGGCGCCCCAAGCCAACACATTCTTGATGGAGACTTGCAAGACACCTAGTCAAAGGAGAGTGTACTATCTGCTTTAGGTTCCAATATAAGTTTCCTATTTACTTTGAGAAATGGGTATAGAATGCTTATGCACTAGTCTTCAGGAGTAAGTAGGTACATGGCTGCAACAATTTGGCATACAATGGGGACTTAGGAAAGCTTTTGCAAAGACTGCTAAGCTAAATGTAATAAAACGGGTAGGTTTGGTTCTCAGTTTTGGTTTGAGCAGGGTTCTAAGGATGACAGTTATGTCAGTGTCAGTCATCTAGATAACAAATCTGTGTCTCAGTAGGAGCTTCCTTCACTGTGAATACATGGAGTAGTTTGGACCTATACTAGAATAAGAAACTTGGTATTGCAGACTCAAAAATTCTGATTTGAAAACTAAGGTTAGGACTTAGATAAGGATAATAACCTCTGTAATAGTTTAATTCAGAAGAATAACCTTGTTTTGTTATATATATATATATATATAGAGAGAGAGAGAGAGAATATATATATAATAACCTTGTTTTGTTTGATATACATATCAAACATATTTATATGTATATCAAACATATTTGATATGTATATCAAACAAAACAAGGTTATTCTTCTAAATTAAACTATAGTTTTGTTTGATATATATAGCAAACAAAACAAGGTTATTCTTATTATATATATATATATCTATCTTCAAATTAATATATATATATATTCAAACTAGACCAAAGCTCTATATTAATAAATGATATATTAAAAGGGCACATTTTTTCCTAAATAGGAACATATGATTTCGCTGTACTATATTTGATGTATTAAACATATTCTATATTTGCAAGTATTCAAAATAGTAACCACTAGTCACATATGACTACTGAGCAATTGAAAAGTAACTAAGTAATAAAATGGAAAAAAAAAGAAAAGAAAAGTAACTAAGGCTGAAAAGCTGATTTTTAAGTTTTATTTATTTAAAAATATACTTATTCATATTTTATACATTTAACTTAATTTAAATTTTAATGTTACTAGTCTTGTGTCAAGGAGCAATAAGTTCTAACCACCTAAGTGTATGGAATATCTCTAAATATTGAAATTCTATTTAATTTTTGTATTATCTGTATCTCATCATTTCACAATTATATTTTTACTTTTCCTTTCTTTTCTGATTAGAGAGTTTAATAATCTTCCTTATGTTTTATTTATAATCAATAGTTAACTTAGTAATATGTTATGGCATTCTTTGATTATAATATTTTTGTTTTATTATGTCATTTTATTACTTTATAGGATTCATTTCAGATTTTTAAATGCACCGTAGGTCATGATAAGTTCAACTTTTGTTCTGAAAAAATAATGAAGAGCTATTCAGTAGTTGATCAACAGGTAATCATGTAACCACCTGTTTTATTAGAAATGTCAGTTTGGCATTGTACTATTGACCTAGGATACGGATAGAGTCAGACAAAGCAGTTAGAAAACTGTGTGTATATAGATACATAGAGATAGATGCAAAAATATTAGGAAAATGTATATAAATATAAAAATAGAGAGAAAAACACACACACACACACACACACACATACACACAGATAGTAAGAGAGAGGTTGGCTCACATGATTATGGATGATGAAAGGTCCAAGATTTGCAGTGGGCAAACTGGAGATCCAGGAGACCGAATGACAGAACTCTAATCCAAGGCTGATGGTACAAAAGCTAGGACAGCTGATGGTGTTAGTTGTGATCCAGGGCCAAAGACCTGAGATTCAACATTACCAATAGTGTAAGCTTCAGTCAGAGTCTGAATGGAGGTGAAAACCAATGTCCCATCTCAAAACATTCAGACAAAGACAGCAAATTCCAGATTACTTAGTCTTTTTCTTATTTTTCAGATCTCCAAAGGATTGGTTGAGGTCCACTCACACAAGGGGGGGCACTCTTCTTTACTCAGTCTACTGATTCAAATAACCTCCTTTAGAAACTGTGCCCAGAATAATGTTTAACCCAATATTTGGACAACTTTTGACCCAGTCAAGTTGACACAAGTTATATGTAGCATAAATTCCTTATCCATTCATCCCTTGAAGGGCATCTTGGTTCTTTCCACAGTTTGGAGACCATGAAATTGCTGCAATAAACATTGGGGTACAGATGGATCTTCTTTTCACTACATCTGTATCCTTAGGGTAAATACCCAGCAGAGCAATTGCAGGGTCATAGGGAAGCTCTATTCTTAATTTCTTCAGGAATCTCCACACTGTTCTCCAAAGTGGCTGCACTAACTTGCATTCCCACACCAACAGTGTAAGAGTGTTCCCCTTTCTCCACATCCTCTCCAACACACGTTGTTTCCTGTCTTGCTAATTTTGGCCATTCTAACTGATGTCAGGTGGTATCTCAATGTGGTTTTAATTTGAATCTCCCTGATGGCTAGTGATGATGAACATTTTTTCATGTGTCTGATAGCCATTTGTATGTCTTCATTGGAGAAGTGTCTGTTCATATCTTCTGCCCATTTTTTGATATGATTATCTGTTGTGTGTTTGTTGAGTTTAGGGAATTCTTTATAGACCCTGGATATCAACATTTTGTCTGTACTGTCATTTGCAAATATCTTCTCCCATTCCATGGGTTGCCTCTTTGTTTTGTTGACTGTTTCCTTTGCTGTGTAAAAGCTTTTGATCTTGATTAAGTCCCTAAAGTTCATTTTTGCTTTTGTTTCCTTGGCCTTTGGAGACAAAAGACACTGTCTTTTTTCCACCGTATATTTTTTCCCTGTTTTGTTGAAATTATTTGACCATAGAGTTGAGGGTCCATATATGGGCTATCTACTTTGTTCCACTGGTCTATATGTCTGTTTTTAGACCAGTACCATGCTGTCTTGGTGATCACAGCTTTGTAGTAAAGCTTGAAAACAGGTAACATGATGCTACCAGTTTTGTTTTTGTTTTTCAACATTTCCTTAGCGATTCGGGGTCTCTTCTGATTCCATAAAATTTTAGGATTATTTGCTCCAGCTCTTTGAAAAATACCGGTGGAATTTTGATCAGAATGGCATTAAAAGTATAGATTGCTTTAGGAAGTATAGACATTTTAACAATGTTTATTCTAATCCAAGAGCATGGAATGGTCTTACATTTTTTGTGTCTTCTTCAATTTCTTTCATAAGTGTTCTGTAGCTCCTCGAGTACAGATCATTTACCTCTTTGGTTAGGTTTATTCCCAGGTATCTTGTGGTTCTTGGTGCTATAGTAAATGGAATTGATTCTCTAATTTCCCTTTCTGTATTTTCACTGTTATTGTATAAGAAGTCCACTGATTTCTGTACACTGACTTTCTATCCTGCCATGTTGCTGAATTGCTGTATGAGTTCTAGAAGTTTGGGGGTGGAGTCTTTGGGGTTTTCCATATAAAGAATTATGTCATCTGTGAAGAGAGAGAGTTTGACTTCTTCATTGCCAATTCGGATACCTTTTATTTCTCTTTGTTGTCTGATTGCCATTGCTAGAACTTCTAATACTATGTTGAACAAGAGTGGTGAGAGTGGGCACCCGTGTCATGTTCCTGATCTCAACGGGAAGGCTGCAAGCTTTTTCCCATTGAGGATGATATTTGCTGTGGGTCTTTCATAGATAGATTTTATGAAGTTCATGAATGCTCCCTCTATCCCTATAGTTTGAAGCGTTTTAATCAGGAACAGATGCTGGATTTTGTCAAGTGCTTTTTCTGCATCAATTAAGAGGACCATGTGGTTCTTCTCTCTTCTCTTATTGATTTGTTCTATCACATTGATTGATTTGCGAATGTTGAACCATCACTGTAATTCAGGAATGAAAGCCACCTGGTCATGGTAGATAATTTTTTTAAAGTGCTGCTGGATCCTGTTTGCTAGGATCTTGTTGAGAATCTTAGCATCCATATTCATCAGTGATATTGGTCTGAAATTCTCCTTTTTGGTAGGGTCTTTGCCTGGTTTGGGGATCAGGGTAATGCTGGCTTCATAAAAAAGAGTCTGGAAGTTTTCCTTCTGCTTCATATTTTTGAAACAACTTCATGAGAATAGGTGTAATTTCTTCTTTGAAAGTTTGGTAGAATTCCCCAGAGAATCTGTCAGGTCCTGGGCTCTTGTTTTTTGGGAGGTTTTTGATCACTCTTTCAATCTCATTACTAGATATCAGTCTATTCAGGTCGCCAGTTTCTTCCTGGTTCAATTTTGGGAGTTCATTGATTCCCACGAATGCATCCATTTCATCTATGTTGGTTAGCATTGGCAAATAACTGTTGGTAATAATTTCTGATGATTGTTTCTACTTCCTTGGTATTAGTTGTGATCTCTCCCTTTTCATTCATAATTTTATTAATTTGGGCTTTCTCTCTATTCTTTTGGATTAGTGTGGCCAGTAATGGTTTATCAATCTTATTGATTCTTTCAAAAGAACATCTTCTTGTTTCATTGATACGTTCTACTGTATCTCTGGTTTCTACCTCATTGATCTCTGCTCTAATCTTGATTATTTCCCTTCTTGCATGTGGAGTTGGTTTGATTTGTTGTTGATTCTCCAGTTCTTTAAGGTGTAGAGACAGCTGGTGTATTCTGGATTTTTCAATTATTTTGAGGGAGGCTTGGATGGCTATGTATTTCCCCCTTAGAACTGCCTTTGATGTATCCCATAGGTTTTGGACCAAAATGTCTTCATTCTCATTGGTTTCCATGAAGTGTTCAAGCTCTTCTTTGATCTCCTTGTTGATCCAAGCATTCTTAAGCAAGGTGGTCTTTAGCTTCCAGGTGTTTGAATTCTCTCTGAACTTTTCTTTGTGATTGAGCTCCAGATTCAAAGCATTGTGATCTGAGAATATGCAGGGAATAATGTCAGTCTTTTGGTATTGGTTGAGTCCCATTTTGTGTCCCAGTATGTGGTCTATTCTGGAGAAGGTTCCATGTGCACTTGAGAAGAATGAGTATTCTGTTGTTTTAGGGTGGAATATTCTGTATATGTCTATGAGGTCCATCTGGTCCAATATGTCATTCAATGCTCTTGTTTCTTTATTGATTTTCTGCTTCGATGATCTATTACTGAGAGAGGCATGTTAAGATCTCCTACTATTAACGTATTCATATCAATATGACTCTTTATGTTGGTTAATAGTTTTCTTATGAATTGGCTGCTCCCATATTGGGGGAGTAGATATTTACAATTGTTAGATCATCTTGATGGATAGTCCCTTTAAGAATTATGTAATGTTTTTCTGTATCTCTGACTACAGTCTTTAGTTTAAAATGTAATTTATCTGATATGAGAATCACTACCCCAGCCTTCTTTTGAGACCCATGGCATGAAAGATTCTTCTCTATCCCTTCACTTTCAGTCTGGGTGTATCTTTAGGTTCAAAAATGGGTCTCTTGTAGACAACATAGGGATGGGTCCTGTCATTTTATCCAATCTGCAACCCTTTGTCATTTTATGGGTGCATTTAGGCCGTTCACATTGAGAGTGATTATTGATAGATACGTTTTTATTGACATCATGTTACCTTTGAAGTCTTTCTGTCTGTGGATTGTCTCTATATTTCTGTTCAATGATATCTTAGGATTTTTTCTCTTTTATAGAATCCCCCCTTAATATTTTGTGCAGTGTCGGCTTGGTGGTTGCATAGTCTTTTAAGCCTTGCTGGTCTTGGAAAATTTATCTCTCCATCCGTTTTGAATGTCAGTCTTGCTGGATAAAGTATTCTTGGCTGCATGTTCTTCTCACTTAGTGCCCTGAATATATCTTGTCAGCCCTTTCTGGCTTGCCAGGTCTCTGTGGACAGGTCTGACCTTATTCGAATGGGCTTTCATCTGTATGTAAAGAGCTTCTTTGTCCTAGTTACCTTCAATAGGGCCTGCCTATAATTATAATTCTTAATTCTTATATCAGGTGTCCCGAGGACATTTGAGAATCTATAATCTTGGTGGGAACTGTTCTACCTCTAGTACATGAATGCTGGTTCCATTCGTGAGATTGGGGAAATTTTCATGAACAACTTGTTCCACTCTATCTTCTAGACTTCTTTATTTCTCCTCCCCTTCAGGAATTCCAATAATTCTGACGTTGGAATGTTTCATGGCATCATTTATTTCCCTGATTTTGTTTTTGTGGCTTCTAAACTGTTTGTTCCAGGCTTCCTCCTGATCCTTTCTCTCTATCTGTTTGTCCTCCAGATCACTAATTCTTTTTTTTTTAAGATTTTATTTATTTATTTGACAGACAGAGATCACAAGTAGGCAGAGAGGCAGGGAGAGAGAGGAGGAAGCAGGCTCCCTGCCAAGCAGAGAGCCCGATGTGGGGCTCGATCCCAGGACGCTGGGATCATGACCTGAGCCGAAGGCAGAGGCTTTAACCCACTGAACCACCCAGGCACCCCCAGATCACTAATTCTATCTTCTGTCTCAGTTACCCTAGCTTTTAGGGAATTTAGATTAGATTGGGACTCATTGAGAGCATTGTGAACATAATCCCTGGTGGCTTTCAGTTCTGCCCTAACATTGTGAACATCATCCCTGGTGGCTTTCAGTTCTGCCCTAATCAATTCAGTTTGGTCATCCATGGCTTTCTCCAACCTAGCTATTGCCTGGGTAATTGTTAGCCTGAATTCCCTTTCTGACATATTGTCTATGTTGATAGCCATTAGCTCTGTTGTAGAAGGCCCATCCTCTGTATTTTTCTTCTGTTGGGTATTCCTTCTGCTAGTCATTTTGGTGAAAGATGACTGATAGTATGTAGCTGGATTTATCGACCATGGTGCAGTCAAGGTGCACCCTGGAATGCTTCTGAGCAATCAGGATTCCCCACCCAAATGAGAGAAAAAAGAAAAGAAAAAAAAAAAAGAAAAAGAGAGAGAGAGAGAGACAGGAAAAAAAAGGGACGATAAAAGAGAAGACTCAGCCCAAATGGGCCCCAAGGTAAGATTTATGAAGTATACAAACAAAACTAGACAAACGAAAAGACTGATAAATTATATGACAGGAGAAAATAATTATATGTATATATATAAAAGCAAAAAAAAGGAAGAACCTCATCAAAAAGAACCCCAAGTATAAGATTTATATACAATCAGGACAAACACAAATTCACAGAAATGCTGGCGGAAGAAAAAGATGGGAGAGTGGTTATAAATTCTTAGTGTGGGTGAGGAAGATTATTTTGATTCTTTCTGGATGTATCTTGATATCTTTGTTAAAGGACTCAACTTTCCTATGATAAAGGGGAGATTCAATATTCGTTTACCTATAGGGGTAGCATTGATTGGGGAAAGGGGATTACCTTGATGTTTAACTCTATATGAATATTAGAAAATAAAAATAAAAAAAGAATAAACTAGACTAAACTAAACTAAAATTTTAAAAAAAATCAATAATAGAAAAGCAAAAGAAAAACATGGGTGTATGTATCAAGAAGTTCAGGTTAGAAGGTTATTATGGAATTTGATGTACTGGACATCTCACTGTGATGGTAAATAGGTTAAAAATTATCTAAAAAAAAGAAACAGAATAGTGGTAACGAGTTAAAAATAACAGTTGTATCTATGACGAAGTGGTGGTTGTTCTCTTGTTGTCTTTTTTTTTTTTTTTTCCTGGTTGGTTTTCTGGGGGAGAGGCCTGCCACGTGGGTTTACAGTCAATGATATTCCTTGAGCTAAATCCTCCCACCCCTCTCAAAGGGTGGGCTCTGAGAAGACTGGTTTTTTCAGGCTTTGTTCTCTGGAGGTTTTTATGTATGTTCATCTGTTTTCTCTCGCCTTGACAGCTTTTGATGGTTTTTGGAGGTTTAGAGGAAAGCAAACTTCACTCCAACCTCCCTCTCAGAGAGAAGGAAGTTCTGCTCCTCTGTGGGTCCTGTAGAGTGCATAAATTCCCCCTTGACCGCTGGCAGAGCAGGTTCTGAGTCGTGGTCCCTGGGGACGCAGGATCTCCTGCTTGTATCCAAAACCATGGCAGCAGCAGGTGTCTGGGCAGCTCCAGACCACCAGAGAGGTTCCAAGGTGTGATCACACACTGAGATTTTCCCACTGGCCAGGGCTGGTAGTGTCTGGTCTTTCCGGGTACAAGAGCTCCCGGCTGGCACCTGTGAGCACCTCTCCCAGGGGAGGGTGTGGGGCATGCATGTCTCAAACTCTGATAGCAGGGCATGGCTCTAAGAGCGAGTGCAGGGCTGGCACCTGTGCACACCTCTCTCTGGGGAGGTTGTGGGGCACGCATGTCTCAGGCTCTGATAGCAGGGCCCGGCATTCTGCCATCTGGTGAGGCTCCCAGCCCCTCACAGGAGCCGGATCCCATGTGTTCTTGGGCATGCTGGCGGCTCAGGGACAAGACTGTATTCTCTGCTGCACTCTCTCTGGCTCAGCACCAGGGAGGATGTCCTGGGTCCATGGACTTAAGCCTCAGTCCCTAACCGCCTCAATTCCCACAATTTCCCCCCATGATCCTTTGCTCTTTTTGAGTGCTTTAAACCAGACTCCAAGTTAATGCTGGTCCCCAGACACAGGGTACTCTCGTATTGGGGTATTACTTTCCAATCGGTCACCTCTTGTGGCTCCCTCCCCCTTTTGTTTATCTTCTGATATCAGTCTGACGTTCCCACTCTGCTTTACCTGCCCACTTGCGTCTTCTGCCCTTGTAGAGATCCAGATGTGTATAATTCTGATCTCAGGCTGATTTCATGGGTGATTGGAGTTCTTTGGTAGGTAATCAGCTCACTTTAGGGTACAGGTTGAAATGGCGCCTCCTCCTACTTCCCCACCATCTTGTCTTCTCCTTTTAAATATTTAGTGGTTTTATAGAGGATATACTGATTCAGAATGCCTTTCTTTAGCAGCAACTGAACTACTCATTATTAGCTATCAAGATTATATGTCTTCATAATTCTTTGTTCAACTCTGCCTTCAAAACAAATTTAAGAGGACCACCCAGTTTCAAACTGTATATATATTCTTGTTATAAACAAAGGAGTAGTACCTTTCCTGAAGGACTATCTTCATCTGAGGTCAGCACTACTATCATCTTTTCTAAATATAATTTCTCCCTCCAACTTTCACTGCATGTAGCAGCCTTTTCTGTCCCTATTTATAGTTATAAAAGCTCTTATTTCTTTGAAAATTGGCAATTGCTTTTCTGGTTCTATTTCTCTTTGTTGTTGAGGCATGATTTCTGAGCAGAAAAAAATTCTATTTTATCTCTGATATGTTAAAACTAGAAGCTTTCCTGCTTCAACAAACTCCTTATGATCATAATAAGATATGAAGCTCCAATAGCCAAATACATTTAGGTAATTAATCATTCTAATCAGAAGTCTCTTTTCCTTATTTATTTCCATCCTAAATAAAAATAAACTAAAGTTGTATTTCACAATGAAAGAATTGTCTGTTCTTAATTTAACAATGAAATGATAAGTTTGAGAAAGCTTGGACAAAATATTTTTTGTTCCATCATTATTCCCATCTCAAGACTAACTAAATTGTAGAGTTGTGCCCTAGGGAAAAAACCTTCTATAACTTCAATCTCTCTCTCTCTCTCCTTCTTTCTCTCTTATTTCCAACACAAAATGAAACTGTTTGATATTTTGAAAATAAAGATACCAGAAATTTCTTAATTATTACTATTATGTGACTTGATTCTCATTAGTACATATAAGAATTGTCAACATGACAACTACTTCTCAAATATGTCAGAATACAACAATTACTGGTAATAAAAATAATACATACATTTTTCATATTAGTCATGTACTAACTTCAATTCTAAAAGCTTTACATATATTAGCATTCAGTTTTTGCAATCACCTTATGTGATGTGTGCAAATATTATCACTACTATACAGATCAGGAACATGAAGCATAGTGAGTAACTTACCCTAAGTCACATAGCTAATGACTGGTAGAGCTGGAATGAAATGAAGCAATCTAATTCCAAAATTCATGCTTTTATTTTTTTTTAAGATTTTATTTATTTATTTGACAGACAGAGATCACAAGTAGGCAGAGAGGCAGGCAGAGAGAGAGGGAGCAGGGTAGAAGCAGGCTCCCCACTGAGCAGAGAGCCTGATGCGGGACTCGATCCCAGGACCCTGGGATCATGACCTGAGCTGAAGGCAGCGGCTTAACCCACTGAGCCACCCAGGTGCCCCCAAAATTCATGCTTTTAAACAGTACTTTCTATTCTCTCCAAGCACCATGCTAAATACTTTAAAGGAAACATGAACCCTCATCAATTACACCAGAACTTCATTTTACAGATAAGGCAACCAAGCTTCAGAGATATTAAATACCTTTTTTATAGTTACCCAATTTGAAAGTAAAACATTTTATATTCCAACCAAATCTCATGTTCTGTTGTTTCTATTGGCTATAGATAGAATGATGCCCATACCTATTTCATAAATGGATTATCTGAATATTTGGAGGCAGCTTACCCAAATTTCAGGGATAATTTTGAATTAGGTGGCCCAGGTTTTTACTTTGATGGGGAACAGAGAAAGGACTAAGTATCCTACTCTGATAAGTGTATTTAATATTAATGATGAAACAAGGACACGTTAGAGATTTTAACATTTATATACACTCTATTGTCACATATATATTTTGACTTCTGTACTATACCTGCCTCGTGAATCTGTGAAGAACAAGTAAATACTGATAATTTTATTTTGAAGATTATATCCTTTTGTTTAAATAGTTCCTTTGATTAAAACACAGTATCTTTTGTAATATTTAGAACATCCATTCAATAGTAAAATTCAGGTGGTTTGTTCTGTCCCTAAGAATTTTTTAGGTATTAAGAGAGAGACTAAACTACCTATGAAAAGAGAAAAAAAAAGCAAAATTGCCATATTCACCTTCTATGAGAAAGTTTGTAACAATGATTTTTTTCTGACTTACTACTTCCAGTGACGGGTCCTAAAGTATTTTTAGAAAGCCAGCTAAAATTTTCACATTTAATACAAAAACAGCTATACAAAACTTGGAACACCTTGGACATCTAAATTAAAAGGCTACTCAGTAGCCTTCCATTCTAGCCAGCTACATGGATTTAGTAGATGTAAAAGAGTTTCGTGTATCTATTGAAACAAAACAAAACAAAACAAACAAACCAAAAACAACAACAACAACAAAAACTGGTGGCTAATTATTAGGATTCTCCTTAGGTAGATTATACCAAAATATCATCTTAAGGTTTTGAAGTGAAGACACATTAAACAAAAATAATATTATTTGTTCTTAAATTTAATATTAATATTTAATATTTAAATTTAATATTAAATTAAATTTAACATGACTTTTAAATGTGAACAATCGTAATTTCTAAAGAATATTTTAAGGAAGTGAGAACTGCAGTGATCCTACTTTATGAGCTACATTTTTACTGAAACCTGTAGTTTTATTACTGTTATAGTCTTTTCTTTAAAAAATAATTAGGCATCAATAGACAGCATTACATCACGAAAATAAAAATGGTGGGTTTCATGAGTTTTTCTCAATTAAAGAAGTTTTTACATATGTGCACAATATTTTTAATTTTTTTATATTTAACATTCTTAATCCGTTTGATATTCATGAGACAAATGACTTTTATAACTTATTTTCAAAGAAAATCTTATCTCAGATTAAGTTTTTAGCCTCTAATATGATGTTACTCTGTACTTATTTTAATTTCATGGGTATATCACTCAGACCATAGGGGAGAAAATAGCTCCCATCTCTGCAAAAATAGTTTGGTAGGTAATGAATAGAAAAAGGAAGGGGAATTTCTTAGTATTAATGAGCTCACATTTTTTTTTTTCCCCATGGATGCAAGGATGTAATCTTTTGGCCAGATGATCTGCCAGATGATTGCTATATCTGTTGGTACTTTGGAATTCAACCTGTTAATGAGATGCTCCTTTCCAACTAATCACTGTCACTAAGAATGGCATATTACCAAAAGTGTGATTCAAGTCATAGCTGGGAAAGATTAATGTATAGTGACAACAAGGAACTCTAGGGGACTTTGGGGATAGAGAAGGTTAATTGGAAATGCAGAAATTAATGTTCATTAATTTAATAAACTGAAGTGCCTTTCATTGTTAAGAATAGATTGCATTACTTTCTTACACTTAAAAAGGTCTGTTATTCATTTGAGAAGATTCATTTTAGATAAGGAAATTAATGAAAATGCAGAACTTTAAAAGAGAAAAAGAATATCCAAAGAAGTAATTTTTAAACTCTCTTCTAATTTAAGAATAAATAAGTCATTTATTTGATAACTAATACCTAGAGCCCATCATTTTTGCTTTATAAATTTCATTTTCAAAGTCTAAAAGTGTCTTACAGAGTCTTACAGTGTCAAATACATAACAGTGATTAGCAATAAATTGCCCATTTCCAAAATATGTTCTATAAAATGCATTTCATACAAATACCTGTGGTCATATTAATTGGGAAAACACAAAAACAATATCTTTCTAATACAGATTCACAATGCTCATTAGAATTCACATAAACTATATTTAATGACTAATTTTCAAACTTTCACAACTGAATGTATTTCCAATTAATACCTATTAAGAGATGATGAAAACACAATCTGACAAAAGCTGGCTTTAGATCACCTAAACTAATTCAAGTATTTCTCCTCTATCTTATTACTTTTAAGTAAATCTCTTCAGAGAAAAGTAGAGGTAATAAAAATACACTTTTAAAACTAAAATGTTTGATTCATTTCAAAATAATTTAAAAAACACATGTTTATATTTACAACATGAAAACTTTGTATAGGTTATGTGTATCTTATTTCCATTTCAATCAAATTAAAAGAGAAATGGAAAAAATTCTTATTAACTTATTCTTCTCTTATCCCCCTAACCCCCCATGTTACTTCTCCATGTCCTCAAATCAGGGAGATCATATGATAGTTGTCTTTCTCCGATTGACTTATTTCACTAAGCATGATACCCTCTAGTTCCATCCATGTCGTCGCAAATGGCAAGATTTCATTTCTTTTGATGGCTGCATAGTATTCCATTGTGCATATATACCACATCTTCTTTATCCATTCATCTGTTGATGGACATCTAGGTTCTTTCCATAGTTTGGCTGTTGTAGACATTGCTGCTATAAACATTCGGGTACACGTGTCCCTTCGGATCACTACGTTTGTATCTTTAGGGTAAATACCCAGTAGTGCAATTGCTGGGTCATAGGGTAGTTGTATTTTCAACATTTTGAGGAACCTGAAAGCTGTTTTCCAGAGTGGTTGCACCAGCTTGCATTCTCACCAACAGTGTAGGAGGGTTCCCCTTTCTC